>NC_139348.1:7226736-7826736 GCF_055883805.1 Amblyomma maculatum
GCTGCTTTTCCCGTTTTAAAGTAGCCCATGTACGACGGTTTCAGTTTCGCCTTGGAGCTGCTTTTCCTGTTTTAAAGTAGCCCATTGACGACGGTTCCAGTTTCGCTTTCGAGCTTTTTTTCCTATTTTAAAGTAGCCCATGGACGACGGTTTCAGTTTCGCCTTCGAGCTGCTTTTCCTGTTTTAAAGTAGCCCATGGACGACGGTTTCAGTTTTGCCTTCGAGCTGCTTTTTCTGTTTTAAAGTAGCCCATGGACGACGCTTTCAGTTTCGCCTTCGAGCTGCTTTTCCTGTTTTAAAGTAGCTCATGGACGACGGTTTCAGTTTCGCCGTCGAGCTGCTTTTCCTGTTTTAAAGTAGCCCATGGACGACGGTTTCAGTTTCGCCTTCGAGCTGGTTTTCCTGTTTTAAAGTAGCCCATAGACGACGGTTCCAGTCTCGCTTTCGAGCTGCTTTTGCCGTTTTAAAGTAGCCCATAGACGACGGTTCCAGTCTCGCTTTCGAGCTGCTTTTTACGTTTAAAAGTAGCCCTTAGACGACGGTTTCAGTTTCGCCTTCGAGCTGCTTTTCCTGTTTTAAAGTAGCCCATGGACGACGGTTTCAGTTTCGCCTTCGAGGTGCTTTTCCTGTTTTAAAGTAGCCCATGGACGATGGTTTCAGTTTCGCCTTCTAGATATTTTTCCTGTTTTAAAGTAGCCCATGGCCGACGGTTTCAGTTTCGCCTTCGAGCTGCTTTTCCTGTTTGAAAGTAGCTCATGGACGACGGTTCCAGTCGCGCTTTCGAGCTGCTTTTCTCGTTTTAAAGTAGCCCATAGACGACAGTTCCAGTTTCTCTTTCGAGCTGCTTTTCCCGTTTTAAAGTAGCCCATAGACGACGGTTCCAGTTTCGCTTTCGAGCTGCTTTTCCCGTTTTAAAGTAGCCCATGTACGACGGTTTCAGTTTCGCCTTCGAGCTGCTTTTCCTGTTTTAAAGTAGCCCATGTACGACGGTTTCAGTTTCGCCTTCGATCTGCTTTTCCTGTTTTAAAGTAGCCCATGTACGACGGTTTCAGTTTCGCCTTCGAGCTGCTTTTCCTGTTTTAAAGTAGCCCATGTACGACGGTTTCAGTTTCGCCTTCGAGCTGCTTTTCCTGTTTTAAAGTAGCCCATTGACGACGGTTTTAGTTTCGCCTTCGAGCTGCTTGTCCCGTTTTAAAGTAGCCCATTGACGACGGTTTTAGTTTCGCCTTCGAGCTGCTTTTCCTGTTTTAAAGTAGCCCATGGACGATGGTTTCAGTTTCGGTTTCGAGCTGCTTTTCCTGTTTTAAAGTAGCCCATGTACGACGGTTTCAGTTTCGCCTTGGAGCTGCTTTTCCTGTTTTAAAGTAGCCCATGTACGACGGTTTCAGTTTCGCCTTCGAGCTGCTTTTCCCGTTTTAAAGTAGCCCATGTACGACGGTTTCAGTTTCGCCTTGGAGCTGCTTTTCCTGTTTTAAAGAAGCCCATGTACGACGGTTTCAGTTTCGCCTTCGAGCTGCTTTTCCTGTTTTAAAGTAGCCCATGGACGACGGTTTCAGTTTCGCCTTCGAGCTGCTTTTCCCGTTTTAAAGTAGCCCATGTACGACGGTTTCAGTTTCGCCTTCGAGCTGCTTTTCCTGTTTTAAAGTAGCCCATGTACGACGGTTTCAGTTTCGCCTTCGAGCTGCTTTTCCCGTTTTAAAGTAGCCCATGTACGACGGTTTCAGTTTCGCCTTGGAGCTGCTTTTCCTGTTTTAAAGTAGCCCATTGACGACGGTTCCAGTTTCGCTTTCGAGCTTTTTTTCCTATTTTAAAGTAGCCCATGGACGACGGTTTCAGTTTCGCCTTCGAGCTGCTTTTCCTGTTTTAAAGTAGCCCATAGACGACGGTTCCAGTTTCGCTTTCGAGCTGCTTTTCCCGTTTTAAAGTAGCCCATGTACGACGGTTTCAGTTTCGCCTTCGAGCTGCTTTTCCTGTTTTAAAGTAGCCCATGTACGACGGTTTCAGTTTCGCCTTCGATCTGCTTTTCCTGTTTTAAAGTAGCCCATGTACGACGGTTTCAGTTTCGCCTTCGAGCTTTTTTTCCTATTTTAAAGTAGCCCATGGACGACGGTTTCAGTTTCGCCTTCGAGCTGCTTTTCCTGTTCTAAAGTAGCCCATGTACGACGGTTTCAGTTTCGCCTTGGAGCTGCTTTTCCTGTTTTAAAGTAGCCCATGTACGACGGTTTCAGTTTCGCCTTCGAGCTGCTTTTCCCGTTTTAAAGTAGCCCATGTACGACGGTTTCAGTTTCGCCTTCGAGCTGCTTTTCCTGTTTTAAAGTAGCCCATGTACGACGGTTTCAGTTTCGCCTTCGAGCTGCTTTTCCTGTTTTAAAGTAGCCCATGTACGACGGTTTCAGTTTCGCCTTCGAGCTGCTTTTCCTGTTTTAAAGTAGCCCATGTACGACGGTTTCAGTTTCGCCTTCGAGCTGCTTTTCCTGTTTTAAAGTAGCCCATGTACGACGGTTTCAGTTTCGCCTTCGAGCTGCTTTTCCCGTTTTAAAGTAGCCCATTGACGACGGTTTTAGTTTCGCCTTCGAGCTGCTTTTCCCGTTTTAAAGTAGCCCATTGACGACGGTTTTAGTTTCGCCTTCGAGCTGCTTTTCCTGTTTTAAAGTAGCCCATGGACGATGGTTTCAGTTTCGCCTTCGAGCTGCTTTTCCTGTTTTAAAGTAGCCCATGTACGACGGTTTCAGTTTCGCCTTGGAGCTGCTTTTCCTGTTTTAAAGTAGCCCATGTACGACGGTTTCAGTTTCGCCTTCGAGCTGCTTTTCCCGTTTTAAAGTAGCCCATGTACGACGGTTTCAGTTTCGCCTTCGAGCTGCTTTTCCTGTTTTAAAGTAGCCCATGGACGACTGTTTCAGTTTCGCCTTCGAGCTGCTTTTCCCGTTTTAAAGTAGCCCATGTACGACGGTTTCAGTTTCCCCTTCGAGCTGCTTGTCCTGTTTTAAAGTAGCCCATGTACGACGGTTTCAGTTTCGCCTTCGAGCTGCTTTTCCCGTTTTAAAGTAGCCCATAGACGACGGTTCCAGTTTCGCTTTCGAGCTGCTTTTCCCGTTTTAAAGTAGCCCATGTACGACGGTTTCAGTTTCGCCTTCGAGCTGCTTTTCCTGTTTTAAAGTAGCCCATGTACGACGGTTTCAGTTTCGCCTTCGATCTGCTTTTCCTGTTTTAAAGTAGCCCATGTACGACGGTTTCAGTTTCGCCTTCGAGCTGCTTTTCCTGTTTTAAAGTAGCCCATGTACGACGGTTTCAGTTTCGCCTTCGAGCTGCTTTTCCTGTTTTAAAGTAGCCCATTGACGACGGTTTTAGTTTCGCCTTCGAGCTGCTTGTCCCGTTTTAAAGTAGCCCATTGACGACGGTTTTAGTTTCGCCTTCGAGCTGCTTTTCCTGTTTTAAAGTAGCCCATGGACGATGGTTTCAGTTTCGGTTTCGAGCTGCTTTTCCTGTTTTAAAGTAGCCCATGTACGACGGTTTCAGTTTCGCCTTGGAGCTGCTTTTCCTGTTTTAAAGTAGCCCATGGACGACGGTTTCAGTTTCGCCTTCGAGCTGCTTTTCCCGTTTTAAAGTAGCCCATGTACGACGGTTTCAGTTTCGCCTTCGAGCTGCTTTTCCTGTTTTAAAGTAGCCCATGTACGACGGTTTCAGTTTCGCCTTCGAGCTGCTTTTCCCGTTTTAAAGTAGCCCATGTACGACGGTTTCAGTTTCGCCTTGGAGCTGCTTTTCCTGTTTTAAAGTAGCCCATTGACGACGGTTCCAGTTTCGCTTTCGAGCTTTTTTTTCCTATTTTAAAGTAGCCCATGGACGACGGTTTCAGTTTCGCCTTCGAGCTGCTTTTCCTGTTTTAAAGTAGCCCATGGACGACGGTTTCAGTTTCGCCTTGGAGCTGCTTTTCCTGTTCTAAAGTAGCCCATGTACGACGGTTTCAGTTTCGCCTTCGAGCTGCTTTTCCTGTTTTAAAGTAGCCCATGGACGACGGTTTCAGTTTCGCCTTCGAGCTGCTTTTCCTGTTTTAAAGTAGCCCATGGACGACGGTTTCAGTTTCGCCTTGGAGCTGCTTTTCCTGTTTTAAAGTAGCCCATGTACGACGGTTTCAGTTTCGCCTTCGAGCTGCTTTTCCCGTTTTAAAGTAGCCCATGTACGACGGTTTCAGTTTCGCCTTGGAGCTGCTTTTCCCGTTTTAAAGTAGCCCATGTACGACGGTTTCAGTTTCGCCTTGGAGCTGCTTTTCCTGTTTTAAAGTAGCCCATTGACGACGGTTCCAGTTTCGCTTTCGAGCTTTTTTTCCTATTTTAAAGTAGCCCATGGACGACGGTTTCAGTTTCGCCTTCGAGCTGCTTTTCCTGTTTTAAAGTAGCCCATGGACGACGGTTTCAGTTTCGCCTTGGAGCTGCTTTTCCTGTTCTAAAGTAGCCCATGTACGACGGTTTCAGTTTCGCCTTCGAGCTGCTTTTCCTGTTTTAAAGTAGCCCATGGACGACGGTTTCAGTTTCGCCTTCGAGCTGCTTTTCCTGTTTTAAAGTAGCCCATGGACGACGGTTTCAGTTTCGCCTTGGAGCTGCTTTTCCTGTTTTAAAGTAGCCCATGTACGACGGTTTCAGTTTCGCCTTCGAGCTGCTTTTCCCGTTTTAAAGTAGCCCATGTACGACGGTTTCAGTTTCGCCTTGGAGCTGCTTTTCCTGTTTTAAAGTAGCCCATGGACGACGGTTTCAGTTTCGCCTTGGAGCTGCTTTTCCTGTTTTAAAGTAGCCCATGTACGACGGTTTCAGTTTCGCCTTCGAGCTGCTTTTCCCGTTTTAAAGTAGCCCATGTACGACGGTTTCAGTTTCGCCTTCGAGCTGCTTTTCCTGTTTTAAAGTAGCCCATGTACGACGGTTTCAGTTTCGCCTTCGAGCTGCTTTTCCTGTTTTAAAGTAGCCCATGTACGACGGTTTCAGTTTCGCCTTCGAGCTGCTTTTCCTGTTTTAAAGTAGCCCATGTACGACGGTTTCAGTTTCGCCTTCGAGCTGCTTTTCCTGTTTTAAAGTAGCCCATGTACGACGGTTTCAGTTTCGCCTTCGAGCTGCTTTTCCCGTTTTAAAGTAGCCCATTGACGACGGTTTTAGTTTCGCCTTCGAGCTGCTTTTCCCGTTTTAAAGTAGCCCATTGACCACGGTTTTAGTTTCGCCTTCGAGCTGCTTTTCCTGTTTTAAAGTAGCCCATGGACGATGGTTTCAGTTTCGCCTTCGAGCTGCTTTTCCTGTTTTAAAGTAGCCCATGTACGACGGTTTCAGTTTCGCCTTGGAGCTGCTTTTCCTGTTTTAAAGTAGCCCATGTACGACGGTTTCAGCTTCGCCTTCGAGCTGCTTTTCCCGTTTTAAAGTAGCCCATGTACGACGGTTTCAGTTTCGCCTTCTAGCTGCTTTTCCTGTTTTAAAGTAGCCCATGGACGACTGTTTAAGTTTCGCCTTCGAGCTGCTTTTCCCGTTTTAAAGTAGCCCATGTACGACGGTTTCAGTTTCGCCTTCGAGCTGCTTGTCCTGTTTTAAAGTAGCCCATGTACGACGGTTTCAGTTTCGCCTTCGAGCTGCTTTTCCTGTTTTAAAGTAGCCCATGTACGACGGTTTCAGTTTCCCCTTCGAGCTGCTTTTCCTGTTTTAAAGTCGCCCATGTACGACGGTTTCAGTTTCGCCTTCGAGCTGCTTTTCCCGTTTTAAAGTAGCCCATTGACGACGGTTTTAGTTTCGCCTTCGAGCTGCTTTTCCTGTTTTAAAGTAGCCCATGGACGATGGTTTCAGTTTCGCCTTCGAGCTGCTTTTCCTGTTTTAAAGTAGCCCATGGACGACGGTTTCAGTTTCGCCTTCGAGCTGCTTTTCCTGTTGAAAGTAGCCCATGGACGACGGTTTCAGTTTCGCCTTCGAGCTGCTTTTCCTGTTTTAAAGTAGCCCATGGACGACGGTTCCAGTTTCGCCTTCCAGCTGCTTTTCCTGTTTTAAAGTAGCCCATGGACGACAGTTTCAGTTTCGCCTTCGAGCTGCTTTTCCTGTTTTAAAGTAGCCCATGGACAGACGGTTTTAGTATGGCCTTCGAGCTGCTTTTCCTGTTTTAAATTAGCCTATGGGCGACAGTTCCAGTTCCGCCTTCGAGCTGCTTTTCCTGTTTTAAAGTAGCCCATTGACGACGGTTCCAGTTTCGCTTTCGACCTTTTTTTCCTATTTTAAAGTAGCCCATGGACGACGGTTACAGTTTCGCCTTCGAGCTGCTTTTCCTGTTTTAAAGTAGCCCATGGACGACGGTTTCAGTTTTGCCTTCGAGCTGCTTTTTCTGTTTTAAAGTAGCCCATGGACGACGCTTTCAGTTTCGCCTTCGAGCTGCTTTTCCTGTTTTAAAGTAGCTCATGGACGACGGTTTCAGTTTCGCCTTCGAGCTGCTTTTCCTGTTTTAAAGTAGCCCATGGACGACGGTTTCAGTTTCGCCTTCGAGCTGGTTTTCCTGTTTTAAAGTAGCCCATAGACGACGGTTCCAGTCTCGCTTTCGAGCTGCTTTTGCAGTTTTAAAGTAGCCCATAGACGACGGTTCCAGTCTCGCTTTCGACCTGCTTTTTACGTTTAAAAGTAGCCCTTAGACGACGGTTTCAGTTTCGCCTTCGAGCTGCTTTTCCTGTTTTAAAGTAGCCCATGGACGACGGTTTCAGTTTCGCCTTCGAGCTGCTTTTCCTGTTTTAAAGTAGCCCATGGACGACGGTTTCAGTTTCGCCTTCTAGATATTTTTCCTGTTTTAAAGTAGCCCATGGCCGACGGTTTCAGTTTCGCCTTCGAGCTGCTTTTCCTGTTTGAAAGTAGCTCATGGACGACGGTTCCAGTCGCGCTTTCGAGCTGCTTTTCTCGTTTTAAAGTAGCCCATAGACGACAGTTCCAGTTTCTCTTTCGAGCTGCTTTTCCCGTTTTAAAGTAGCCCATAGACGACGGTTCCAGTTTCGCTTTCGAGCTGCTTTTCCCGTTTTAAAGTAGCCCATGTACGACGGTTTCAGTTTCGCCTTCGAGCTGGTTTTCCTGTTTTAAAGTAGCCCATGTACGACGGTTTCAGTTTCGCCTTCGATCTGCTTTTCCTGTTTTAAAGTAGCCCATGTACGACGGTTTCAATTTCGCCTTCGAGCTGCTTTTCCTGTTTTAAAGTAGCCCATGTACGACGGTTTCAGTTTCGCCTTCGAGCTGCTTTTCCTGTTTTAAAGTAGCCCATGTACGACGGTTTCAGTTTCGCCTTCGAGCTGCTTTTCCCGTTTTAAAGTAGCCCATTGACGACGGTTTTAGTTTCGCCTTCGAGCTGCTTGTCCCGTTTTAAAGTAGCCCATTGACGACGGTTTTAGTTTCGCCTTCGAGCTGCTTTTCCTGTTTTAAAGTAGCCCATGGACGATGGTTTCAGTTTCGCCTTCGAGCTGCTTTTCCTGTTTTAAAGTAGCCCATGTACGACGGTTTCAGTTTCGCCTTGGAGCTGCTTTTCCTGTTTTAAAGTAGCCCATGTACGACGGTTTCAGTTTCGCCTTCGAGCTGCTTTTCCCGTTTTAAAGTAGCCCATGTACGACGGTTTCAGTTTCGCCTTGGAGCTGCTTTTCCTGTTTTAAAGTAGCCCATGTACGACGGTTTCAGTTTCGCCTTCGAGCTGCTTTTCCTGTTTTAAAGTAGCCCATGGACGACGGTTTCAGTTTCGCCTTCGAGCTGCTTTTCCCGTTTTAAAGTAGCCCATGTACGACGGTTTCAGTTTCGCTTTCGAGCTGCTTTTCCTGTTTTAAAGTAGCCCATGTACGACGGTTTCAGTTTCGCCTTCGAGCTGCTTTTCCCGTTTTAAAGTAGCCCATGTACGACGGTTTCAGTTTCGCCTTGGAGCTGCTTTTCCTGTTTTAAAGTAGCCCATTGACGACGGTTCCAGTTTCGCTTTCGAGCTTTTTTTCCTATTTTAAAGTAGCCCATGGACGACGGTTACAGTTTCGCCTTCGAGCTGCTTTTCCTGTTTTAAAGTAGCCCATGGACGAAGGTTTCAGTTTTGCCTTCGAGCTGCTTTTTCTGTTTTAAAGTAGCCCATGGACGACGCTTTCAGTTTCGCCTTCGAGCTGCTTTTCCTGTTTTAAAGTAGCTCATGGACGACGGTTTCAGTTTCGCCTTCGAGCTGCTTTTCCTGTTTTAAAGTAGCCCATGGACGACGGTTTCAGTTTCGCCTTCGAGCTGGTTTTCCTGTTTTAAAGTAGCCCATAGACGACGGTTCCAGTCTCGCTTTCGAGCTGCTTTTGCCGTTTTAAAGTAGCCCATAGACGACGGTTCCAGTCTCGCTTTCGAGCTGCTTTTTACGTTTAAAAGTAGCCCTTAGACGACGGTTTCAGTTTCGCCTTCGAGCTGCTTTTCCTGATTTAAAGTAGCCCATGGACGACGGTTTCAGTTTCGCCTTCGAGCTGCTTTTCCTGTTTTAAAGTAGCCCATGGACGACGGTTTCAGTTTCGCCTTCTAGATGCTTTTCCTGTTTTAAAGTAGCCCATGGCCGACGGTTTCAGTTTCGCCTTCGAGCTGCTTTTCCTGTTTGAAAGTAGCTCATGGACGACGGTTCCAGTCGCGCTTTCGAGCTGCTTTTCTCGTTTTAAAGTAGCCCATAGACGACAGTTCCAGTTTCGCTTTCGAGCTGCTTTTCCCGTTTTAAAGTAGCCCTTAGACGACGGTTCCAGTTTCGCTTTCGAGCTGCTTTTCCTGTTTTAAAGTAGCCCATGGACGACGGTTGCAGTTTCGCCTTCGAGCTGCTTTTCCTGTTTTAAAGTAGCCCATGGACGACGGTTTCAGTTTCGCCTTCGAGCTGCTTTTCCTGTTTTAAAGCAGCCCATGGACGACGGTTTCAGTTTCGCCTTCTAGATGCTTTTCCTGTTTTAAAGTAGCCCATGGCCGACGGTTTCAGTTTCGCCTTCGAGCTGCTTTTCCTGTTTGAAAGTAGCTCATGGACGACGGTTTCAGTTTCGCCTTCGAGCTGCTTTTCCTGTTTGAAAGTAGCTCATGGACGACGTTTTTAGTTTCGCCTTCGAGCTGCTTTTCTTGTTATAAAGTAGCCCATTGACGACGGTTCCAGTTTCGCTTTCGAGCTGCTTTTCCTGTTTTAAAGTAGCCCTTGGACGATGGTTTCAGTTTCGCCTTGGAGCTGCTTTTCCTGTTTTAAAGTAGCCCATGTACGACGGTTTCAGTTTCGCCTTCGAGCTGCTTTTCCCGTTTTAAAGTAGCCCATGTACGACGGTTTCAGTTTCGCCTTCGAGCTGCTTTTCCTGTTTTAAAGTAGCCCATGGACGACTGTTTCAGTTTCGCCTTCGAGCTGCTTTTCCCGTTTTAAAGTAGCCCATGTACGACGGTTTCAGTTTCGCCTTCGAGCTGCTTGTCCTGTTTTAAAGTAGCCCATGTACGACGGTTTCAGTTTCGCCTTCGAGCTGCTTTTCCTGTTTTAAAGTAGCCCATGTACGACGGTTTCAGTTTCCCCTTCGAGGTGCTTTTCCTGTTTTAAAGTAGCCCATGTACGACGATTTCAGTTTCGCCTTCGAGCTGCTTTTCCCGTTTTAAAGTAGCCCATTGACGACGGTTTTAGTTTCGCCTTCGAGCTGCTTTTCCTGTTTTAAAGTAGCCCATGGACGATGGTTTCAGTTTCGCCTTCGAGCTGCTTTTCCTGTTTTAAAGTAGCCCATGGACGACGGTTTCAGTTTCGCCTTCGAGCTGCTTTTCCTGTTGAAAGTAGCCCATGGACGACGGTTTCAGTTTCGCCTTCGAGCTGCTTTTCCTGTTTTAAAGTAGCCCATGGACGACGGTTCCAGTTTCGCCTTCGAGCTGCTTTTCCTGTTTTAAAGTAGCCGATGGACGACAGTTTCAGTTTCGCCTTCGAGCTGCTTTTCCTGTTTTAAAGTAGCCCATGGACAGACGGTTTTAGTATGGCCTTCGAGCTGCTTTTCCTGTTTTAAATTAGCCTATGGGCGACAGTTCCAGTTCCGCCTTCGAGCTGCTTTTCCTGTTTTAAAGTAGCCCATTGACGACGGTTCCAGTTTCGCTTTCGAGCTTTTTTTCCTATTTTAAAGTAGCCCATGGACGACGGTTACAGTTTCGCCTTCGAGCTGCTTTTCCTGTTTTAAAGTAGCCCATGGACGACGGTTTTAGTTTTGCCTTCGAGCTGCTTTTTCTGTTTTAAAGTAGCCCATGGACGACGCTTTCAGTTTCGCCTTCGAGCTGCTTTTCCTGTTTTAAAGTAGCTCATGGACGACGGTTTCAGTTTCGCCTTCGAGCTGCTTTTCCTGTTTTAAAGTAGCCCATGGACGACGGTTTCAGTTTCGCCTTCGAGCTGGTTTTCCTGTTTTAAAGTAGCCCATAGACGACGGTTCCAGTCTCGCTTTCGAGCTGCTTTTGCCGTTTTAAAGTAGCCCATAGACGACGGTTCCAGTCTCGCTTTCGAGCTGCTTTTTACGTTTAAAAGTAGCCCTTAGACGACGGTTTCAGTTTCGCCTTCGAGCTGCTTTTCCTGATTTAAAGTAGCCCATGGACGACGGTTTCAGTTTCGCCTTCGAGCTGCTTTTCCTGTTTTAAAGTAGCCCATGGACGACGGTTTCAGTTTCGCCTTCTAGATGCTTTTCCTGTTTTAAAGTAGCCCATGGCCGACGGTTTCAGTTTCGCCTTCGAGCTGCTTTTCCTGTTTGAAAGTAGCTCATGGACGACGGTTCCAGTCGCGCTTTCGAGCTGCTTTTCTCGTTTTAAAGTAGCCCATAGATGACAGTTCCAGTTTCGCTTTCGAGCTACTTTTCCCGTTTTAAAGTAGCCCATAGACGACGGTTCCAGTTTCGCTTTCGAGCTGCTTTTCCTGTTTTAAAGTAGCCCATGGACGACGGTTGCAGTTTCGCCTTCGAGCTGCTTTTCCTGTTTTAAAGTAGCCCATGGACGACGGTTTCAGTTTCGCCTTCGAGCTGCTTTTCCTGTTTTAAAGCAGCCCATGGACGACGGTTTCAGTTTCGCCTTCTAGATGCTTTTCCTGTTTTAAAGTAGCCCATGGCCGACGGTTTCAGTTTCGCCTTCGAGCTGCTTTTCCTGTTTGAAAGTAGCTCATGGACGACGGTTTCAGTTTCGCCTCCGAGCTGCTTTTCCTGTTTGAAAGTAGCTCATGGACGACGGTTTCAGTTTCGCCTTCGAGCTGCTTTTCCTGTTTGAAAGTAGCTCATGGACGACGTTTTTAGTTTCGCCTTCGAGCTGCTTTTCCTATTTTAAAGTAGCCCATTGACGACGGTTCCAGTTTCGCTTTCGAGCTGCTTTTCCTGTTTTAAAGTAGCCCATGGACGATGGTTTCAGTTTCGCCTTCGAGCTGCTTTTCCTGTTTTAAAGTAGCCCATGTACGACGGTTTCAGTTTCGCCTTGGAGCTGCTTTTCCTGTTTTAAAGTAGCCCATGTACGACGGTTTCAGTTTCGCCTTCGAGCTGCTTTTCCCGTTTTAAAGTAGCCCATGTACGACGGTTTCAGTTTCGCCTTCGAGCTGCTTTTCCTGTTTTAAAGTAGCCCATGTACGACGGTTTCAGTTTCGCCTTCGAGCTGCTTTTCCTGTTTTAAAGTAGCCCATGTACGACGGTTTCAGTTTCGCCTTCGAGCTGCTTTTCCCGTTTTAAAGTAGCCCATTGACGACGATTTTAGTTTCGCCTTCGAGCTGCTTTTCCCGTTTTAAAGTAGCCCATTGACGACGGTTTTAGTTTCGCCTTCGAGCTGCTTTTCCTGTTTTAAAGTAGCCCATGGACGATGGTTTCAGTTTCGCCTTCGAGCTGCTTTTCCTGTTTTAAAGTAGCCCATGTACGACGGTTTCAGTTTCGCCTTGGAGCTGCTTTTCCCGTTTTAAAGTAGCCCATGTACGACGGTTTCAGTTTCGCCTTCGAGCTGCTTTTCCAGTTTTAAAGTAGCCCATGGACGACTGTTTCAGTTTCGCCTTCGAGCTGCTTTTCCCGTTTTAAAGTAGCCCATGTACGACGGTTTCAGTTTCGCCTTCGAGCTGCTTGTCCTGTTTTAAAGTAGCCCATGTACGACGGTTTCGGTTTCGCCTTCGAGCTGCTTTTCCTGTTTTAAAGTAGCCCATGTACGACGGTTTCAGTTTCCCCTTCGAGCTGCTTTTCCTGTTTTAAAGTAGCCCATGTACGACGGTTTCAGTTTCGCCTTCGAGCTGCTTTTCCCGTTTTAAAGTAGCCCATTGACGACGGTTTTAGTTTCGCCTTCGAGCTGCTTTTCCTGTTTTAAAGTAGCCCATGGACGATGGTTTCAGTTTCGGCTTCGAGCTGCTTTTCCTGTTTTAAAGTAGCCCATGGACGACGGTTTCAGTTTCGCCTTCGAGCTGCTTTTCCTGTTGAAAGTACCCATGGACGACGGTTTCAGTTTCGCCTTCGAGCTGCTTTTCCTGTTTTAAAGCAGCCCATGGACGACGGTTCCAGTTTCGCCTTCGAGCTGCTTTTCCTGTTTTAAAGTAGCCCATGGACGACAGTTTCAGTTTCGCCTTCGAGCTGCTTTTCCTGTTTTAAAGTAGCCCATGGACAGACGGTTTTAGTATGGCCTTCGAGCTGCTTTTCCTGTTTTAAATTAGCCTATGGGCGACAGTTCCAGTTCCGCCTTTGAGCTGCTTTTCCTGTTTTAAAGTAGCCCATTGACGACGGTTCCAGTTTCGCTTTCGAGCTTTTTTCCTATTTTAAAGTAGCCCATGGACGACGGTTACAGTTTCGCTTTCGAGCTGCTTTTCCTGTTTTAAAGTAGCCCATGGACGACGGTTGCAGTTTCGCCTTCGAGCTGCTTTTCCTGTTTTAAAGTAGCCCATGGACGACGGTTTCAGTTTCGCCTTCGAGCTGCTTTTCCTGTTTTAAAGCAGCCCATGGACGACGGTTTCAGTTTCGCCTTCTAGATGCTTTTCCTGTTTTAAAGTAGCCCATGGCCGACGGTTTCAGTTTCGCCTTCGAGCTGCTTTTCCTGTTTGAAAGTAGCTCATGGACGACGGTTTCAGTTTCGCCTCCGAGCTGCTTTTCCTGTTTGAAAGTAGCTCATGGACGACGGTTTCAGTTTCGCCTTCGAGCTGCTTTTCCTGTTTGAAAGTAGCTCATGGACGACGTTTTTAGTTTCGCCTTCGAGGTGCTTTTCCTGTTTTAAAGTAGCCCATTGACGACGGTTCCAGTTTCGCTTTCGAGCTGCTTTTCCTGTTTTAAAGTAGCCCATGGACGATGGTTTCAGTTTCGCCTTGGAGCTGCTTTTCCTGTTTTAAAGGTGCCCATGTACGACGGTTTCAGTTTCGCCTTCGAGCTGCTTTTCCCGTTTTAAAGTAGCCCATGTACGACGGTTTCAGTTTCGCCTTCGAGCTGCTTTTCCTGTTTTAAAGTAGCCCATGGACGACTGTTTCAGTTTCGCCTTCGAGCTGCTTTTCCCGTTTTAAAGTAGCCCATGTACGACGGTTTCAGTTTCGCCTTCGAGCTGCTTGTCCTGTTTTAAAGTAGCCCATGTACGACGGTTTCAGTTTCGCCTTCGAGCTGCTTTTCCTGTTTTAAAGTAGCCCATGTACGACGGTTTCAGTTTCGCCTTCGAGCTGCTTTTCCCGTTTTAAAGTAGCCCATTGACGACGGTTTTAGTTTCGCCTTCGAGCTGCTTTTCCTGTTTTAAAGCAGCCCATGGACGATGGTTTCAGTTTCGCCTTCGAGCTGCTTTTCCTGTTTTAAAGTAGCCCATGGACGACGGTTTCAGTTTCGCCTTCGAGCTGCTTTTCCTGTTGAAAGTAGCCCATGGACGACGGTTTCAGTTTCGCCTTCGAGCTGCTTTTCCTGTTTTAAAGTAGCCCATGGACGACGGTTCCAGTTTCGCCTTCGAGCTGCTTTTCCTGTTTTAAAGTAGCCCATGGACGACAGTTTCAGTTTCGCCTTCGAGCTGCTTTTCCTGTTTTAAAGTAGCCCATGGACAGACGGTTTTAGTATGGCCTTCGAGCTGCTTTTCCTGTTTTAAATTAGCCTATGGGCGACAGTTCCAGTTCCGCCTTCGAGCTGCTTTTCCTGTTTTAAAGTAGCCCATTGACGACGGTTCCAGTTTCGCTTTCGAGCTTTTTTTCCTATTTTAAAGTAGCCCATGGACGACGGTTACAGTTTCGCCTTCGAGCTGCTTTTCCTGTTTTAAAGTAGCCCATGGACGACGGTTTCAGTTTTGCCTTCGAGCTGCTTTTTCTGTTTTAAAGTAGCCCATGGACGACGCTTTCAGTTTCGCCTTCGAGCTGCTTTTCCTGTTTTAAAGTAGCTCATGGACGACGGTTTCAGTTTCGCCTTCGAGCTGCTTTTCCTGTTTTAAAGTAGCCCATGGACGACGGTTTCAGTTTCGCCTTCGAGCTGGTTTTCCTGTTTTAAAGTAGCCCATAGACGACGGTTCCAGTCTCGCTTTCGAGCTGCTTTTGCCGTTTTAAAGTAGCCCATAGACGACGGTTCCAGTCTCGCTTTCGAGCTGCTTTTTACGTTTAAAAGTAGCCCTTAGACGACGGTTTCAGTTTCGCCTTCGAGCTGCTTTTCCTGATTTAAAGTAGCCCATGGACGACGGTTTCAGTTTCGCCTTCGAGCTGCTTTTCCTGTTTTAAAGTAGCCCATGGACGACGGTTTCAGTTTCGCCTTCTAGATGCTTTTCCTGTTTTAAAGTAGCCCATGGCCGACGGTTTCAGTTTCGCCTTCGAGCTGCTTTTCCTGTTTGAAAGTAGCTCATGGACGACGGTTCCAGTCGCGCTTTCGAGCTGCTTTTCTCGTTTTAAAGTAGCCCATAGACGACGGTTCCAGTTTCGCTTTCGAGCTGCTTTTCCTGTTTTAAAGTAGCCCATGGACGACGGTTGCAGTTTCGCCTTCGAGCTGCTTTTCCTGTTTTAAAGTAGCCCATGGACGACGGTTGCAGTTTCGCCTTCGAGCTGCTTTTCCTGTTTTAAAGTAGCCCATGGACGACGGTTTCAGTTTCGCCTTCGAGCTGCTTTTCCTGTTTTAAAGCAGCCCATGGACGACGGTTTCAGTTTCGCCTTCTAGATGCTTTTCCTGTTTTAAAGTAGCCCATGGCCGACGGTTTCAGTTTCGCCTTCGAGCTGCTTTTCCTGTTTGAAAGTAGCTCATGGACGACGGTTTCAGTTTCGCCTCCGAGCTGCTTTTCCTGTTTGAAAGTAGCTCATGGACGACGGTTACAGTTTCGCCTTCGAGCTGCTTTTCCTGTTTGAAAGTAGCTCATGGACGACGTTTTTAGTTTCGCCTTCGAGCTGCTTTTCCTGTTTTAAAGTAGCCCATTGACGACGGTTCCAGTTTCGCTTTCGAGATGCTTTTCCTGTTTTAAAGTAGCCCATGGACGATGGTTTCAGTTTCGCCTTCGAGCTGCTTTTCCTGTTTTAAAGTAGCCCATGTACGACGGTTTCAGTTTCGCCTTGGAGCTGCTTTTCCTGTTTTAAAGTAGCCCATGTACGACGGTTTCAGTTTCGCCTTCGAGTTGCTTTTCCCGTTTTAAAGTAGCCCATGTACGACGGTTTCAGTTTCGCCTTCGAGCTGCTTTTCCTGTTTTAAAGTAGCCCATGTACGACGGTTTCAGTTTCGCCTTCGAGCTGCTTTTCCTGTTTTAAAGTAGCCCATGTACGACGGTTTCAGTTTCGCCTTCGAGCTGCTTTTCCCGTTTTAAAGTAGCCCATTGACGACGGTTTTAGTTTCGCCTTCGAGCTGCTTTTCCCGTTTTAAAGTAGCCCATTGACGACGGTTTTAGTTTCGCCTTCGAGCTGCTTTTCCTGTTTTAAAGTAGCCCATGGACGATGGTTTCAGTTTCGCCTTCGAGCTGCTTTTCCTGTTTTAAAGTAGCCCATGTACGACGGTTTCAGTTTCGCCTTGGAGCTGCTTTTCCTGTTTTAAAGTAGCCCATGTACGACGGTTTCAGTTTCGCCTTCGAGCTGCTTTTCCAGTTTTAAAGTAGCCCATGGACGACTGTTTCAGTTTCGCCTTCGAGCTGCTTTTCCCGTTTTAAAGTAGCCCATGTACGACGGTTTCAGTTTCGCCTTCGAGCTGCTTGTCCTGTTTTAAAGTAGCCCATGTACGACGGTTTCAGTTTCGCCTTCGAGCTGCTTTTCCTGTTTTAAAGTAGCCCATGTACGACGGTTTCAGTTTCGCCTTCGAGCTGCTTTTCCTGTTTTAAAGTAGCCCATTGACGACGGTTTTAGTTTCGCCTTCGAGCTGCTTTTCCTGTTTTAAAGTAGCCCATGGACGATGGTTTCAGTTTCGCCTTCGAGCTGCTTTTCCTGTTTTAAAGTAGCCCATGGACGACGGTTTCAGTTTCGCCTTCGAGCTGCTTTTCCTGTTGAAAGTAGCCCATGGACGACGGTTTCAGTTTCGCCTTCGAGCTGCTTTTCCTGTTTTAAAGCAGCCCATGGACGACGGTTCCAGTTTCGCCTTCGAGCTGCTTTTCCTGTTTTAAAGTAGCCCATGGACGACAGTTTCAGTTTCGCCTTCGAGCTGCTTTTCCTGTTTTAAAGTAGCCCATGGACAGACGGTTTTAGTATGGCCTTCGAGCTGCTTTTCCTGTTTTAAATTAGCCTATGGGCGACAGTTCCAGTTCCGCCTTTGAGCTGCTTTTCCTGTTTTAAAGTAGCCCATTGACGACGGTTCCAGTTTCGCTTTCGAGCTTTTTTTCCTATTTTAAAGTAGCCCATGGACGACGGTTACAGTTTCGCCTTCGAGCTGCTTTTTCTGTTTTAAAGTAGCCCATGGACGACGCTTTCAGTTTCGCCTTCGAGCTGCTTTTCCTGTTTTAAAGTAGCTCATGGACGACGGTTTCAGTTTCGCCTTCGAGCTGCTTTTCCTGTTTTAAAGTAGCCCATGGACGACGGTTTCAGTTTCGCCTTCGAGCTGGTTTTCCTGTTTTAAAGTAGCCCATAGACGACGGTTCCAGTCTCGCTTTCGAGCTGCTTTTGCCGTTTTAAAGTAGCCCATAGACGACGGTTCCAGTCTCGCTTTCGAGCTGCTTTTTACGTTTAAAAGTAGCCCTTAGACGACGGTTTCAGTTTCGCCTTCGAGCTGCTTTTCCTGTTTTAAAGTAGCCCATGGACGACGGTTTCAGTTTCGCCTTCGAGCTGCTTTTCCTGTTTTAAAGTAGCCCATGGACGACGGTTTCAGTTTCGCCTTCTAGATATTTTTCCTGTTTTAAAGTAGCCCATGGCCGACGGTTTCAGTTTCGCCTTCGAGCTGCTTTTCCTGTTTGAAAGTAGCTCATGGACGACGGTTCCAGTCGCGCTTTCGAGCTGCTTTTCTCGTTTTAAAGTAGCCCATAGACGACAGTTCCAGTTTCTCTTTCGAGCTGCTTTTCCCGTTTTAAAGTAGCCCATAGACGACGGTTCCAGTTTCGCTTTCGAGCTGCTTTTCACGTTTTAAAGTAGCCCATGTACGACGGTTTCAGTTTCGCCTTCGAGCTGCTTTTCCTGTTTTAAAGTAGCCCATGTACGACGGTTTCAGTTTCGCCTTCGATCTGCTTTTCCTGTTTTAAAGTAGCCCATGTACGACGGTTTCAGTTTCGCCTTCGAGCTGCTTTTCCTGTTTTAAAGTAGCCCATGTACGACGGTTTCAGTTTCGCCTTCGAGCTGCTTTTTCTGTTTTAAAGTAGCCCATGTACGACGGTTTCAGTTTCGCCTTCGAGCTGCTTTTCCTGTTTTAAAGTAGCTCATGGACGACGGTTTCAGTTTCGCCTTCGAGCTGCTTTTCCTGTTTTAAAGTAGCCCATGGAGGACGGTTTCAGTTTCGCCTTCGAGCTGGTTTTCCTGTTTTAAAGTAGCCCATAGACGACGGTTCCAGTCTCGCTTTCGAGCTGCTTTTGCCGTTTTAAAGTAGCCCATAGACGACGGTTCCAGTCTCGCTTTCGAGCTGCTTTTTACGTTTAAAAGTAGCCCTTAGACGACGGTTTCAGTTTCGCCTTCGAGCTGCTTTTCCTGATTTAAAGTAGCCCATGGACGACGGTTTCAGTTTCGCCTTCGAGCTGCTTTTCCTGTTTTAAAGTAGCCCATGGACGACGGTTTCAGTTTCGCCTTCTAGATGCTTTTCCTGTTTTAAAGTAGCCCATGGCCGACGGTTTCAGTTTCGCCTTCGAGCTGCTTTTCCTGTTTGAAAGTAGCTCATGGACGACGGTTCCAGTCGCGCTTTCGAGCTGCTTTTCTCGTTTTAAAGTAGCCCATAGACGACAGTTCCAGTTTCTCTTTCGAGCTGCTTTTCCCGTTTTAAAGTAGCCCATAGACGACGGTTCCAGTTTCGCTTTCGAGCTGCTTTTCCCGTTTTAAAGTAGCCCATGTACGACGGTTTCAGTTTCGCCTTCGAGCTGCTTTTCCTGTTTTAAAGTAGCCCATGTACGACGGTTTCAGTTTCGCCTTCGATCTGCTTTTCCTGTTTTAAAGTAGCCCATGTACGACGGTTTCAGTTTCGCCTTCGAGCTGCTTTTCCTGTTTTAAAGTAGCCCATGTACGACGGTTTCAGTTTCGCCTTCGAGCTGCTTTTTCTGTTTTAAAGTAGCCCATGTACGACGGTTTCAGTTTCGCCTTCGAGCTGCTTTTCCTGTTTTAAAGTAGCTCATGGACGACGGTTTCAGTTTCGCCTTCGAGCTGCTTTTCCTGTTTTAAAGTAGCCCATGGAGGACGGTTTCAGTTTCGCCTTCGAGCTGGTTTTCCTGTTTTAAAGTAGCCCATAGACGACGGTTCCAGTTTCGCTTTCGAGCTGCTTTTCCCGTTTTAAAGTAGCCCATAGACGACGGTTCCAGTTTCGCTTTCGAGCTGCATTTCCTGTTTTAAAGTAGCCCATGGACGACGGTTGCAGTTTCGCCTTCGAGCTGCTTTTCCTGTTTTAAAGTAGCCCATGGACGACGGTTTCAGTTTCGCCTTCGAGCTGCTTTTCCTGTTTTAAAGCAGCCCATGGACGACGGTTTCAGTTTCGCCTTCTAGATGCTTTTCCTGTTTTAAAGTAGCCCATGGCCGACGGTTTCAGTTTCGCCTTCGAGCTGCTTTTCCTGTTTGAAAGTAGCTCATGGACGACGGTTTCAGTTTCGCCTCCGAGCTGCTTTTCCTGTTTGAAAGTAGCTCATGGACGATGGTTTCAGTTTCGCCTTCGAGCTGCTTTTCCTGTTTTAAAGTAGCCCATGGCCGACGGTTTCAGTTTCGCCTTCGAGCTGCTTTTCCTGTTTGAAAGTAGCTCATGGACGACGGTTCCAGTTTCGCTTTCGAGCTGCTTTTCCTGTTTTAAAGTAGCCCATGGACGATGGTTTCAGTTTCGCCTTCGAGCTGCTTTTCCTGTTTTAAAGTAGCCCATGTACGACGGTTTCAGTTTCGCCTTGGAGCTGCTTTTCCTGTTTTAAAGTAGCCCATGTACGACGGTTTCAGTTTCGCCTTCGAGCTGCTTTTCCCGTTTTAAAGTAGCCCATGTACGACGGTTTCAGTTTCGCCTTGGAGCTGCTTTTCCTGTTTTAAAGTAGCCCATGTACGACGGTTTCAGTTTCGCCTTCGAGCTGCTTTTCCTGCTTTAAAGTAGCCCATGGACGACGGTTTCAGTTTCGCCTTCGAGCTGCTTTTCCCGTTTTAAAGTAGCCCATGTACGACGGTTTCAGTTTCGCCTTCGAGCTGCTTTTCCTGTTTTAAAGTAGCCCATGTACGACGGTTTCAGTTTCGCCTTCGAGCTGCTTTTCCCGTTTTAAAGTAGCCCATGTACGACGGTTTCAGTTTCGCCTTGGAGCTGCTTTTCCTGTTTTAAAGTAGCCCATTGACGACGGTTCCAGTTTCGCTTTCGAGCTTTTTTTCCTATTTTAAAGTAGCCCAAGGACGACGGTTACAGTTTCGCCTTCGAGCTGCTTTTCCTGTTTTAAAGTAGCCCATGGACGACGGTTTCAGTTTTGCCTTCGAGCTGCTTTTTCTGTTTTAAAGTAGCCCACGGACGACGTTTTCAGTTTCGCCTTCGAGCTGCTTTTCCTGTTTTAAAGTAGCTCATGGACGACGGTTTCAGTTTCGCCTTCGAGCTGCTTTTCCTGTTTTAAAGTAGCCCATGGACGACGGTTTCAGTTTCGCCTTCGAGCTGGTTTTCCTGTTTTAAAGTAGCCCATAGACGACGGTTCCAGTCTCGCTTTCGAGCTGCTTTTGCCGTTTTAATGTAGCCCATAGACGACGGTTCCAGTCTCGCTTTCGAGCTGCTTTTGCCGTTTTAATGTAGCCCATAGACGACGGTTCCAGTCTCGCTTTCGAGCTGCTTTTTACGTTTAAAAGTAGCCCTTAGACGACGGTTTCAGTTTCGCCTTCGAGCTGCTTTTCCTGATTTAAAGTTGCCCATGGACGACGGTTTCAGTTTCGCCTTCGAGCTGCTTTTCCTGTTTTAAAGTAGCCCATGGCCGACGGTTTCAGTTTCGCCTTCGAGCTGCTTTTCCTGTTTGAAAGTAGCTCATGGACGACGGTTCCAGTCGCGCTTTCGAGCTGCTTTTCTCGTTTTAAAGTAGCCCATAGACGACAGTTCCAGTTTCGCTTTCGAGCTGCTTTTCCCGTTTTAAAGTAGCCCATAGACGACGGTTCCAGTTTCGCTTTCGAGCTGCTTTTCCTGTTTTAAAGTAGCCCATGGACGACGGTTGCAGTTTCGCCTTCGAGCTGCTTTTCCTGTTTTAAAGTAGCCCATGGACGACGGTTTCAGTTTCGCCTTCGAGCTGCTTTTCCTGTTTTAAAGTAGCCCATGGACGACGGTTTCAGTTTCGCCTTCTAGATGCTTTTCCTGTTTTAAAGTAGCCCATGGCCGACGGTTTCAGTTTCGCCTTCGAGCTGCTTTTCCTGTTTGAAAGTAGCTCATGGACGACGGTTTCAGTTTCGCCTCCGAGCTGCTTTTCCTGTTTGAAAGTAGCTCATGGACGACGGTTTCAGTTTCGCCTTCGAGCTGCTTTTCCCGTTTTAAAGTAGCCCATGTACGACGGTTTCAGTTTCGCCTTCGAGCTGCTTTTCCTGTTTTAAAGTAGCCCATGCACGACGGTTTCAGTTTCGCCTTCGAGCTGCTTTTCCCGTTTTAAAGTAGCCCATGTACGACGGTTTCAGTTTCGCCTTGGAGCTGCTTTTCCTGTTTTACAGTAGCCCATTGACGACGGTTCCAGTTTCGCTTTCGAGCTTTTTTTCCTATTTTAAAGTAGCCCATGGACGACGGTTACAGTTTCGCCTTCGAGCTGCTTTTCCTGTTTTAAAGTAGCCCATGGACGACGGTTTCAGTTTTGCCTTCGAGCTGCTTTTTCTGTTTTAAAGTAGCCCATGGACGACGCTTTCAGTTTCGCCTTCGAGCTGCTTTTCCTGTTTTAAAGTAGCTCATGGACGACGGTTTCAGTTTCGCCTCCGAGCTGCTTTTCCTGTTTGAAAGTAGCTCATGGACGACGGTTTCAGTTTCGCCTTCGAGCTGCTTTTCCTGTTTGAAAGTAGCTCATGGACGACGTTTTTAGTTTCGCCTTCGAGCTGCTTTTCCTGTTTTAAAGTAGCCCATTGACGACGGTTCCAGTTTCGCTTTCGAGCTGCTTTTCCTGTTTTAAAGTAGCCCATGGATGATGGTTTCAGTTTCGCCTTCGAGCTGCTTTTCCTGTTTTAAAGTAGCCCATGTACGACGGTTTCAGTTTCGCCTTGGAGCTGCTTTTCCTGTTTTAAAGTAGCCCATGTACGACGGTTTCAGTTTCGCCTTCGAGCTGCTTTTCCCGTTTTAAAGTAGCCCATGTACGACGGTTTCAGTTTCGCCTTGGAGCTGCTTTTCCTGTTTTAAAGTAGCCCATGTGCGACGGTTTCAGTTTCGCCTTCGAGCTGCTTTTCCTGTTTTAAAGTAGCCCATGGACGACGGTTTCAGTTTCGCCTTCGAGCTGCTTTTCCCGTTTTAAAGTAGCCCATGTACGACGGTTTCAGTTTCGCCTTCGAGCTGCTTTTCCTGTTTTAAAGTAGCCCATGTACGACGGTTTCAGTTTCGCCTTCGAGCTGCTTTTCCTGTTTTAAAGTAGCCCATGGCCGACGGTTTCAGTTTCGCCTTCGAGCTGCTTTTCCTGTTTGAAAGTAGCTCATGGACGACGGTTCCAGTCGCGCTTTCGAGCTGCTTTTCTCGTTTTAAAGTAGCCCATAGACGACAGTTCCAGTTTCGCTTTCGAGCTGCTTTTCCCGTTTTAAAGTAGCCCATAGACGACGGTTCCAGTTTCGCTTTCGAGCTGCTTTTCCTGTTTTAAAGTAGCCCATGGACGACGGTTGCAGTTTCGCCTTCGAGCTGCTTTTCCTGTTTTAAAGTAGCCCATGGACGACGGTTTCAGTTTCGCCTTCGAGCTGCTTTTCCTGTTTTAAAGTAGCCCATGGACGACGGTTTCAGTTTCGCCTTCTAGATGCTTTTCCTGTTTTAAAGTAGCCCATGGCCGACGGTTTCAGTTTCGCCTTCGAGCTGCTTTTCCTGTTTGAAAGTAGCTCATGGACGACGGTTTCAGTTTCGCCTCCGAGCTGCTTTTCCTGTTTGAAAGTAGCTCATGGACGACGGTTTCAGTTTCGCCTTCGAGCTGCTTTTCCCGTTTTAAAGTAGCCCATGTACGACGGTTTCAGTTTCGCCTTCGAGCTGCTTTTCCTGTTTTAAAGTAGCCCATGCACGACGGTTTCAGTTTCGCCTTCGAGCTGCTTTTCCCGTTTTAAAGTAGCCCATGTACGACGGTTTCAGTTTCGCCTTGGAGCTGCTTTTCCTGTTTTACAGTAGCCCATTGACGACGGTTCCAGTTTCGCTTTCGAGCTTTTTTTCCTATTTTAAAGTAGCCCATGGACGACGGTTACAGTTTCGCCTTCGAGCTGCTTTTCCTGTTTTAAAGTAGCCCATGGACGACGGTTTCAGTTTTGCCTTCGAGCTGCTTTTTCTGTTTTAAAGTAGCCCATGGACGACGCTTTCAGTTTCGCCTTCGAGCTGCTTTTCCTGTTTTAAAGTAGCCCATGGAGGACGGTTTCAGTTTCGCCTTCGAGCTGGTTTTCCTGTTTTAAAGTAGCCCATAGACGACGGTTCCAGTCTCGCTTTCGAGCTGCTTTTGCCGTTTTAAAGTAGCCCATAGACGACGGTTCCAGTCTCGCTTTCGAGCTGCTTTTTACGTTTAAAAGTAGCCCTTAGACGACGGTTTCAGTTTCGCCTTCGAGCTGCTTTTCCTGATTTAAAGTAGCCCATGGACGACGGTTTCAGTTTCGCCTTCTAGATGCTTTTCCTGTTTTAACGTAGCCCATGGCCGACGGTTTCAGTTTCGCCTTCGAGCTGCTTTTCCTGTTTGAAAGTAGCTCATGGACGACGGTTCCAGTCGCGCTTTCGAGCTGCTTTTCTCGTTTTAAAGTAGCCCATAGACGACAGTTCCAGTTTCGCTTTCGAGCTGCTTTTCCCGTTTTAAAGTAGCCCATAGACGACGGTTCCAGTTTCGCTTTTGAGCTGCTTTTCCTGTTTTAAAGTAGCCCATGGACGACGGTTGCAGTTTCGCCTTCGAGCTGCTTTTCCTGTTTTAAAGTAGCCCATGGACGACGGTTTCAGTTTCGCCTTCGAGCTGCTTTTCCTGTTTTAAAGCAGCCCATGGACGACGGTTTCAGTTTCGCCTTCTAGATGCTTTTCCTGTTTTAAAGTAGCCCATGGCCGACGGTTTCAGTTTCGCCTTCGAGCTGCTTTTCCTGTTTGAAAGTAGCTCATGGACGACGGTTTCAGTTTCGCCTCCGAGCTGCTTTTCCTGTTTGAAAGTAGCTCATGGACGACGGTTTCAGTTTCGCCTTCGAGCTGCTTTTCCTGTTTGAAAGTAGCTCATGGACGACGTTTTTAGTTTCGCCTTCGAGCTGCTTTTCCTGTTTTAAAGTAGCCCATTGACGACGGTTCCAGTTTCGCTTTCGAGCTGCTTTTCCTGTTTTAAAGTAGCCCATGGACGATGGTTTCAGTTTCGCCTTCGAGCTGCTTTTCCTGTTTTAAAGTAGCCCATGTACGACGGTTTCAGTTTCGCCTTGGAGCTGCTTTTCCTGTTTTAAAGTAGCCCATGTACGACGGTTTCAGTTTCGCCTTCGAGCTGCTTTTCCCGTTTTAAAGTAGCCCATGTACGACGGTTTCAGTTTCGCCTTGGAGCTGCTTTTCCTGTTTTAAAGTAGCCCATGTACGACGGTTTCAGTTTCGCCTTGGAGCTGCTTTTCCTGTTTTAAAGTAGCCCATGTACGACGGTTTCAGTTTCGCCTTCGAGCTGCTTTTCCCGTTTTAAAGTAGCCCATGTACGACGGTTTCAGTTTCGCCTTGGAGCTGCTTTTCCTGTTTTAAAGTAGCCCATGTACGACGGTTTCAGTTTCGCCTTCGAGCTGCTTTTCCTGTTTTAAAGTAGCCCATGGACGACGGTTTCAGTTTCGCCTTCGAGCTGCTTTTCCCGTTTTAAAGTAGCCCATGTACGACGGTTTCAGTTTCGCCTTCGAGCTGCTTTTCCTGTTTTAAAGTAGCCCATGTACGACGGTTTCAGTTTCGCCTTCGAGCTGCTTTTCCCGTTTTAAAGAAGCCCATGTACGACGGTTTCAGTTTCGCCTTGGAGCTGCTTTTCCTGTTTTAAAGTAGCCCATTGACGACGGTTCCAGTTTCGCTTTCGAGCTTTTTTTCCTATTTTAAAGTAGCCCAAGGACGACGGTTACAGTTTCGCCTTCGAGCTGCTTTTCCTGTTTTAAAGTAGCCCATGGACGACGGTTTCAGTTTTGCCTTCGAGCTGCTTTTTCTGTTTTAAAGTAGCCCACGGACGACGCTTTCAGTTTCGCCTTCGAGCTGCTTTTCCTGTTTTAAAGTAGCTCATGGACGACGGTTTCAGTTTCGCCTTCGAGCTGCTTTTCCTGTTTTAAAGTAGCCCATGGACGACGGTTTCAGTTTCGCCTTCGAGCTGGTTTTCCTGTTTTAAAGTAGCCCATAGACGACGGTTTCAGTTTCGCCTTCGAGCTGCTTTTCCCGTTTTAAAGTAGCCCATGTACGACGGTTTCAGTTTCGCCTTCGAGCTGCTTTTCCTGTTTTAAAGTAGCCCATGCACGACGGTTTCAGTTTCGCCTTCGAGCTGCTTTTCCCGTTTTAAAGTAGCCCATGTACGACGGTTTCAGTTTCGCCTTGGAGCTGCTTTTCCTGTTTTACAGTAGCCCATTGACGACGGTTCCAGTTTCGCTTTCGAGCTTTTTTTCCTATTTTAAAGTAGCCCATGGACGACGGTTACAGTTTCGCCTTCGAGCTGCTTTTCCTGTTTTAAAGTAGCCCATGGACGACGGTTTCAGTTTTGCCTTCGAGCTGCTTTTTCTGTTTTAAAGTAGCCCATGGACGCGCTTTCAGTTTCGCCTTCGAGCTGCTTTTCCTGTTTTAAAGTAGCTCATGGACGACGGTTTCAGTTTCGCCTCCGAGCTGCTTTTCCTGTTTGAAAGTAGCTCATGGACGACGGTTTCAGTTTCGCCTTCGAGCTGCTTTTCCTGTTTGAAAGTAGCTCATGGATGACGTTTTTAGTTTCGCCTTCGAGCTGCTTTTCCTGTTTTAAAGTAGCCCATTGACGACGGTTCCAGTTTCGCTTTCGAGCTGCTTTTCCTGTTTTAAAGTAGCCCATGTACGACGGTTTCAGTTTCGCCTTGGAGCTGCTTTTCCTGTTTTAAAGTAGCCCATGTACGACGGTTTCAGTTTCGCCTTCGAGCTGCTTTTCCCGTTTTAAAGTAGCCCATGTACGACGGTTTCAGTTTCGCCTTGGAGCTGCTTTTCCTGTTTTAAAGTAGCCCATGTACGACGGTTTCAGTTTCGCCTTCGAGCTGCTTTTCCTGTTTTAAAGTAGCCCATGGACGACGGTTTCAGTTTCGCCTTCGAGCTGCTTTTCCCGTTTTAAAGTAGCCCATGTACGACGGTTTCAGTTTCGCCTTCGAGCTGCTTTTCCTGTTTTAAAGTAGCCCATGTACGACGGTTTCAGTTTCGCCTTCGAGCTGCTTTTCCCGTTTTAAAGTAGCCCATGTACGACGGTTTCAGTTTCGCCTTGGAGCTGCTTTTCCTGTTTTAAAGTAGCCCATTGACGACGGTTCCAGTTTCGCTTTCGAGCTTTTTTTCCTATTTTAAAGTAGCCCAAGGACGACGGTTACAGTTTCGCCTTCGAGCTGCTTTTCCTGTTTTAAAGTAGCCCATGGACGACGGTTTCAGTTTTGCCTTCGAGCTGCTTTTTCTGTTTTAAAGTAGCCCACGGACGACGCTTTCAGTTTCGCCTTCGAGCTGCTTTTCCTGTTTTAAAGTAGCTCATGGACGACGGTTTCAGTTTCGCCTTCGAGCTGCTTTTCCTGTTTTAAAGTAGCCCATGGACGACGGTTTCAGTTTCGCCTTCGAGCTGGTTTTCCTGTTTTAATGTAGCCCATAGACGACGGTTCCAGTCTCGCTTTCGAGCTGCTTTTGCCGTTTTAATGTAGCCCATAGACGACGGTTCCAGTCTCGCTTTCGAGCTGCTTTTGCCGTTTTAATGTAGCCCATAGACGACGGTTCCAGTCTCGCTTTCGAGCTGCTTTTTACGTTTAAAAGTAGCCCTTAGACGACGGTTTCAGTTTCGCCTTCGAGCTGCTTTTCCTGATTTAAAGTTGCCCATGGACGACGGTTTCAGTTTCGCCTTCGAGCTGCTTTTCCTGTTTTAAAGTAGCCCATGGCCGACGGTTTCAGTTTCGCCTTCGAGCTGCTTTTCCTGTTTGAAAGTAGCTCATGGACGACGGTTCCAGTCGCGCTTTCGAGCTGCTTTTCTCGTTTTAAAGTAGCCCATAGACGACAGTTCCAGTTTCGCTTTCGAGCTGCTTTTCCCGTTTTAAAGTAGCCCATAGACGACGGTTCCAGTTTCGCTTTCGAGCTGCTTTTGCCGTTTTAATGTAGCCCATAGACGACGGTTCCAGTCTCGCTTTCGAGCTGCTTTTTACGTTTAAAAGTAGCCCTTAGACGACGGTTTCAGTTTCGCCTTCGAGCTGCTTTTCCTGTTTGAAAGTAGCTCATGGACGACGGTTCCAGTCGCGCTTTCGAGCTGCTTTTCTCGTTTTAAAGTAGCCCATAGATGACAGTTCCAGTTTCGCTTTCGAGCTGCTTTTCCCGTTTTAAAGTAGCCCATAGACGACGGTTCCAGTTTCGCTTTCGAGCTGCTTTTCCTGTTTTAAAGTAGCCCATGGACGACGGTTGCAGTTTCGCCTTCGAGCTGCTTTTCCTGTTTTAAAGTAGCCCATGGACGACGGTTTCAGTTTCGCCTTCGAGCTGCTTTTCCTGTTTTAAAGTAGCCCATGGACGACGGTTTCAGTTTCGCCTTCTAGATGCTTTTCCTGTTTTAAAGTAGCCCATGGCCGACGGTTTCAGTTTCGCCTTCGAGCTGCTTTTCCTGTTTGAAAGTAGCTCATGGACGACGGTTTCAGTTTCGCCTCCGAGCTGCTTTTCCTGTTTGAAAGTAGCTCATGGACGACGGTTTCAGTTTCGCCTTCGAGCTGCTTTTCCCGTTTTAAAGTAGCCCATGTACGACGGTTTCAGTTTCGCCTTCGAGCTGCTTTTCCTGTTTTAAAGTAGCCCATGCACGACGGTTTCAGTTTCGCCTTCGAGCTGCTTTTCCCGTTTTAAAGTAGCCCATGTACGACGGTTTCAGTTTCGCCTTGGAGCTGCTTTTCCTGTTTTACAGTAGCCCATTGACGACGGTTCCAGTTTCGCTTTCGAGCTTTTTTTCCTATTTTAAAGTAGCCCATGGACGACGGTTACAGTTTCGCCTTCGAGCTGCTTTTCCTGTTTTAAAGTAGCCCATGGACGACGGTTTCAGTTTTGCCTTCGAGCTGCTTTTCCTGTTTTAAAGTAGCTCATGGACGACGGTTTCAGTTTCGCCTCCGAGCTGCTTTTCCTGTTTGAAAGTGGCTCATGGACGACGGTTTCAGTTTCGCCTTCGAGCTGCTTTTCCTGTTTGAAAGTAGCTCATGGACGACGTTTTTAGTTTCGCCTTCGAGCTGCTTTTCCTGTTTTAAAGTAGCCCATTGACGACGGTTCCAGTTTCGCTTTCGAGCTGCTTTTCCTGTTTTAAAGTAGCCCATGGACGATGGTTTCAGTTTCGCCTTCGAGCTGCTTTTCCTGTTTTAAAGTAGCCCATGTACGACGGTTTCAGTTTCGCCTTGGAGCTGCTTTTCCTGTTTTAAAGTAGCCCATGTACGACGGTTTCAGTTTCGCCTTCGAGCTGCTTTTCCCGTTTTAAAGTAGCCCATGTACGACGGTTTCAGTTTCGCCTTGGAGCTGCTTTTCCTGTTTTAAAGTAGCCCATGTACGACGGTTTCCGTTTCGCCTTCGAGCTGCTTTTCCTGTTTTAAAGTAGCCCATGGACGACGGTTTCAGTTTCGCCTTCGAGCTGCTTTTCCCGTTTTAAAGTAGCCCATGTACGACGGTTTCAGTTTCGCCTTCGAGCTGCTTTTCCTGTTTTAAAGTAGCCCATGTACGACGGTTTCAGTTTCGCCTTCGAGCTGCTTTTCCCGTTTTAAAGTAGCCCATGTACGACGGTTTCAGTTTCGCCTTGGAGCTGCTTTTCCTGTTTTAAAGTAGCCCATTGACGACGGTTCCAGTTTCGCTTTCGAGCTTTTTTTCCTATTTTAAAGTAGCCCAAGGACGACGGTTACAGTTTCGCCTTCGAGCTGCTTTTCCTGTTTTAAAGTAGCCCATGGACGACGGTTTCAGTTTTGCCTTCGAGCTGCTTTTTCTGTTTTAAAGTAGCCCACGGACGACGCTTTCAGTTTCGCCTTCGAGCTGCTTTTCCTGTTTTAAAGTAGCTCATGGACGACGGTTTCAGTTTCGCCTTCGAGCTGCTTTTAATGTTTTAAAGTAGCCCATGGACGACGGTTTCAGTTTCGCCTTCGAGCTGGTTTTCCTGTTTTAAAGTAGCCCATAGACGACGGTTCCAGTCTCGCTTTCGAGCTGCTTTTGCCGTTTTAATGTAGCCCATAGACGACGGTTCCAGTCTCGCTTTCGAGCTGCTTTTGCCGTTTTAATGTAGCCCATAGACGACGGTTCCAGTCTCGCTTTCGAGCTGCTTTTTACGTTTAAAAGTAGCCCTTAGACGACGGTTTCAGTTTCGCCTTCGAGCTGCTTTTCCTGATTTAAAGTTGCCCATGGACGACGGTTTCAGTTTCGCCTTCGAGCTGCTTTTCCTGTTTTAAAGTAGCCCATGGCCGACGGTTTCAGTTTCGCCTTCGAGCTGCTTTTCCCGTTTTAAAGTAGCCCATGTACGACGGTTTCAGTTTCGCCTTGGAGCTGCTTTTCCTGTTTTACAGTAGCCCATTGACGACGGTTCCAGTTTCGCTTTCGAGCTTTTTTTCCTATTTTAAAGTAGCCCATGGACGACGGTTACAGTTTCGCCTTCGAGCTGCTTTTCCTGTTTTAAAGTAGCCCATGGACGACGGTTTCAGTTTCGCCTTCGAGCTGCTTTTCCTGTTTTAAAGTAGCCCATGAACGACGGTTTCAGTTTCGCCTTCTAGATGCTTTTCCTGTTTTAAAGTAGCCCATGGCCGACGGTTTCAGTTTCGCCTTCGAGCTGCTTTTCCTGTTTGAAAGTAGCTCATGGACGACGGTTTCAGTTTCGCCTCCGAGCTGCTTTTCCTGTTTGAAAGTAGCTCATGGACGACGGTTTCAGTTTCGCCTTCGAGCTGCTTTTCCCGTTTTAAAGTAGCCCATGTACGACGGTTTCAGTTTCGCCTTCGAGCTGCTTTTCCTGTTTTAAAGTAGCCCATGCACGACGGTTTCAGTTTCGGCTTCGAGCTGCTTTTCCCGTTTTAAAGTAGCCCATGTACGACGGTTTCAGTTTCGCCTTGGAGCTGCTTTTCCTGTTTTACAGTAGCCCATTGACGACGGTTCCAGTTTCGCTTTCGAGCTTTTTTTCCTATTTTAAAGTAGCCCATGGACGACGGTTACAGTTTCGCCTTCGAGCTGCTTTTCCTGTTTTAAAGTAGCCCATGGACGACGGTTTCAGTTTTGCCTTCGAGCTGCTTTTTCTGTTTTAAAGTAGCCCATGGACGACGCTTTCAGTTTCGCCTTCGAGCTGCTTTTCCTGTTTTAAAGTAGCTCATGGACGACGGTTTCAGTTTCGCCTCCGAGCTGTTTTTCCTGTTTGAAAGTAGCTCATGGACGACGGTTTCAGTTTCGCCTTCGAGCTGCTTTTCCTGTTTGAAAGTAGCTCATGGACGACGTTTTTAGTTTCGCCTTCGAGCTGCTTTTCCTGTTTTAAAGTAGCCCATTGACGACGGTTCCAGTTTCGCTTTCGAGCTGCTTTTCCTGTTTTAAAGTAGCCCATGGACGATGGTTTCAGTTTCGCCTTCGAGCTGCTTTTCCTGTTTTAAAGTAGCCCATGTACGACGGTTTCAGTTTCGCCTTGGAGCTGCTTTTCCTGTTTTAAAGTAGCCCATGTACGACGGTTTCAGTTTCGCCTTCGAGCTGCTTTTCCCGTTTTAAAGTAGCCCATGTACGACGGTTTCAGTTTCGCCTTGGAGCTGCTTTTCCTGTTTTAAAGTAGCCCATGTACGACGGTTTCAGTTTCGCCTTCGAGCTGCTTTTCCTGTTTTAAAGTAGCCCATGGACGACGGTTTCAGTTTCGCCTTCGAGCTGCTTTTCCCGTTTTAAAGTAGCCCATGTACGACGGTTTCAGTTTCGCCTTCGAGCTGCTTTTCCTGTTTTAAAGTAGCCCATGTACGACGGTTTCAGTTTCGCCTTCGAGCTGCTTTTCCTGTTTTAAAGTAGCCCATGGCCGACGGTTTCAGTTTCGCCTTCGAGCTGCTTTTCCTGTTTGAAAGTAGCTCATGGACGACGGTTCCAGTCGCGCTTTCGAGCTGCTTTTCTCGTTTTAAAGTAGCCCATAGACGACAGTTCCAGTTTCGCTTTCGAGCTGCTTTTCCCGTTTTAAAGTAGCCCATAGACGACGGTTCCAGTTTCGCTTTCGAGCTGCTTTTCCTGTTTTAAAGTAGCCCATGGACGACGGTTGCAGTTTCGCCTTCGAGCTGCTTTTCCTGTTTTAAAGTAGCCCATGGACGACGGTTTCAGTTTCGCCTTCGAGCTGCTTTTCCTGTTTTAAAGTAGCCCATGGACGACGGTTTCAGTTTCGCCTTCTAGATGCTTTTCCTGTTTTAAAGTAGCCCATGGCCGACGGTTTCAGTTTCGCCTTCGAGCTGCTTTTCCTGTTTGAAAGTAGCTCATGGACGACGGTTTCAGTTTCGCCTCCGAGCTGCTTTTCCTGTTTGAAAGTAGCTCATGGACGACGGTTTCAGTTTCGCCTTCGAGCTGCTTTTCCCGTTTTAAAGTAGCCCATGTACGACGGTTTCAGTTTCGCCTTCGAGCTGCTTTTCCTGTTTTAAAGTAGCCCATGCACGACGGTTTCAGTTTCGCCTTCGAGCTGCTTTTCCCGTTTTAAAGTAGCCCATGTACGACGGTTTCAGTTTCGCCTTGGAGCTGCTTTTCCTGTTTTACAGTAGCCCATTGACGACGGTTCCAGTTTCGCTTTCGAGCTTTTTTTCCTATTTTAAAGTAGCCCATGGACGACGGTTACAGTTTCGCCTTCGAGCTGCTTTTCCTGTTTTAAAGTAGCCCATGGACGACGGTTTCAGTTTTGCCTTCGAGCTGCTTTTTCTGTTTTAAAGTAGCCCATGGACGACGCTTTCAGTTTCGCCTTCTAGCTGCTTTTCCTGTTTTAAAGTAGCTCATGGACGACGGTTTCAGTTTCGCCTTCGAGCTGCTTTTCCTGTTTTAAAGTAGCCCATGGAGGACGGTTTCAGTTTCGCCTTCGAGCTGGTTTTCCTGTTTTAAAGTAGCCCATAGACGACGGTTCCAGTCTCGCTTTCGAGCTGCTTTTGCCGTTTTAAAGTAGCCCATAGACGACGGTTCCAGTCTCGCTTTCGAGCTGCTTTTTACGTTTAAAAGTAGCCCTTAGACGACGGTTTCAGTTTCGCCTTCGAGCTGCTTTTCCTGATTTAAAGTAGCCCATGGACGACGGTTTCAGTTTCGCCTTCGAGCTGCTTTTCCTGTTTTAAAGTAGCCCATGGACGACGGTTTCAGTTTCGCCTTCTAGATGCTTTTCCTGTTTTAACGTAGCCCATGGCCGACGGTTTCAGTTTCGCCTTCGAGCTGCTTTTCCTGTTTGAAAGTAGCTCATGGACGACGGTTCCAGTCGCGCTTTCGAGCTGCTTTTCTCGTTTTAAAGTAGCCCATAGACGACAGTTCCAGTTTCGCTTTCGAGCTGCTTTTCCCGTTTTAAAGTAGCCCATAGACGACGGTTCCAGTTTCGCTTTCGAGCTGCTTTTCCTGTTTTAAAGTAGCCCATGGACGACGGTTGCAGTTTCGCCTTCGAGCTGCTTTTCCTGTTTTAAAGTAGCCCATGGACGACGGTTTCAGTTTCGCCTTCGAGCTGCTTTTCCTGTTTTAAAGCAGCCCATGGACGACGGTTTCAGTTTCGCCTTCTAGATGCTTTTCCTGTTTTAAAGTAGCCCATGGCCGACGGTTTCAGTTTCGCCTTCGAGCTGCTTTTCCTGTTTGAAAGTAGCTCATGGACGACGGTTTCAGTTTCGCCTCCGAGCTGCTTTTCCTGTTTGAAAGTAGCTCATGGACGACGGTTTCAGTTTCGCCTTCGAGCTGCTTTTCCTGTTTGAAAGTAGCTCATGGACGACGTTTTTAGTTTCGCCTTCGAGCTGCTTTTCCTGTTTTAAAGTAGCCCATTGACGACGGTTCCAGTTTCGCTTTCGAGCTGCTTTTCCTGTTTTAAAGTAGCCCATGGACGATGGTTTCAGTTTCGCCTTCGAGCTGCTTTTCCTGTTTTAAAGTAGCCCATGTACGACGGTTTCAGTTTCGCCTTGGAGCTGCTTTTCCTGTTTTAAAGTAGCCCATGTACGACGGTTTCAGTTTCGCCTTCGAGCTGCTTTTCCCGTTTTAAAGTAGCCCATGTACGACGGTTTCAGTTTCGCCTTGGAGCTGCTTTTCCTGTTTTAAAGTAGCCCATGTACGACGGTTTCAGTTTCGCCTTGGAGCTGCTTTTCCTGTTTTAAAGTAGCCCATGTACGACGGTTTCAGTTTCGCCTTCGAGCTGCTTTTCCCGTTTTAAAGTAGCCCATGTACGACGGTTTCAGTTTCGCCTTGGAGCTGCTTTTCCTGTTTTAAAGTAGCCCATGTACGACGGTTTCAGTTTCGCCTTCGAGCTGCTTTTCCTGTTTTAAAGTAGCCCATGGACGACGGTTTCAGTTTCGCCTTCGAGCTGCTTTTCCCGTTTTAAAGTAGCCCATGTACGACGGTTTCAGTTTCGCCTTCGAGCTGCTTTTCCTGTTTTAAAGTAGCCCATGTACGACGGTTTCAGTTTCGCCTTCGAGCTGCTTTTCCCGTTTTAAAGAAGCCCATGTACGACGGTTTCAGTTTCGCCTTGGAGCTGCTTTTCCTGTTTTAAAGTAGCCCATTGACGACGGTTCCAGTTTCGCTTTCGAGCTTTTTTTCCTATTTTAAAGTAGCCCAAGGACGACGGTTACAGTTTCGCCTTCGAGCTGCTTTTCCTGTTTTAAAGTAGCCCATGGACGACGGTTTCAGTTTTGCCTTCGAGCTGCTTTTTCTGTTTTAAAGTAGCCCACGGACGACGCTTTCAGTTTCGCCTTCGAGCTGCTTTTCCTGTTTTAAAGTAGCTCATGGACGACGGTTTCAGTTTCGCCTTCGAGCTGCTTTTCCTGTTTTAAAGTAGCCCATGGACGACGGTTTCAGTTTCGCCTTCGAGCTGGTTTTCCTGTTTTAAAGTAGCCCATAGACGACGGTTTCAGTTTCGCCTTCGAGCTGCTTTTCCCGTTTTAAAGTAGCCCATGTACGACGGTTTCAGTTTCGCCTTCGAGCTGCTTTTCCTGTTTTAAAGTAGCCCATGCACGACGGTTTCAGTTTCGCCTTCGAGCTGCTTTTCCCGTTTTAAAGTAGCCCATGTACGACGGTTTCAGTTTCGCCTTGGAGCTGCTTTTCCTGTTTTACAGTAGCCCATTGACGACGGTTCCAGTTTCGCTTTCGAGCTTTTTTTCCTATTTTAAAGTAGCCCATGGACGACGGTTACAGTTTCGCCTTCGAGCTGCTTTTCCTGTTTTAAAGTAGCCCATGGACGACGGTTTCAGTTTTGCCTTCGAGCTGCTTTTTCTGTTTTAAAGTAGCCCATGGACGACGCTTTCAGTTTCGCCTTCGAGCTGCTTTTCCTGTTTTAAAGTAGCTCATGGACGACGGTTTCAGTTTCGCCTCCGAGCTGCTTTTCCTGTTTGAAAGTAGCTCATGGACGACGGTTTCAGTTTCGCCTTCGAGCTGCTTTTCCTGTTTGAAAGTAGCTCATGGACGACGTTTTTAGTTTCGCCTTCGAGCTGCTTTTCCTGTTTTAAAGTAGCCCATTGACGACGGTTCCAGTTTCGCTTTCGAGCTGCTTTTCCTGTTTTAAAGTAGCCCATGTACGACGGTTTCAGTTTCGCCTTGGAGCTGCTTTTCCTGTTTTAAAGTAGCCCATGTACGACGGTTTCAGTTTCGCCTTCGAGCTGCTTTTCCCGTTTTAAAGTAGCCCATGTACGACGGTTTCAGTTTCGCCTTGGAGCTGCTTTTCCTGTTTTAAAGTAGCCCATGTACGACGGTTTCAGTTTCGTCTTCGAGCTGCTTTTCCTGTTTTAAAGTAGCCCATGGACGACGGTTTCAGTTTCGCCTTCGAGCTGCTTTTCCCGTTTTAAAGTAGCCCATGTACGACGGTTTCAGTTTCGCCTTCGAGCTGCTTTTCCTGTTTTAAAGTAGCCCATGTACGACGGTTTCAGTTTCGCCTTCGAGCTGCTTTTCCCGTTTTAAAGTAGCCCATGTACGACGGTTTCAGTTTCGCCTTGGAGCTGCTTTTCCTGTTTTAAAGTAGCCCATTGACGACGGTTCCAGTTTCGCTTTCGAGCTTTTTTTCCTATTTTAAAGTAGCCCAAGGACGACGGTTACAGTTTCGCCTTCGAGCTGCTTTTCCTGTTTTAAAGTAGCCCATGGACGACGGTTTCAGTTTTGCCTTCGAGCTGCTTTTTCTGTTTTAAAGTAGCCCACGGACGACGCTTTCAGTTTCGCCTTCGAGCTGCTTTTCCTGTTTTAAAGTAGCTCATGGACGACGGTTTCAGTTTCGCCTTCGAGCTGCTTTTCCTGTTTTAAAGTAGCCCATGGACGACGGTTTCAGTTTCGCCTTCGAGCTGGTTTTCCTGTTTTAAAGTAGCCCATAGACGACGGTTCCAGTCTCGCTTTCGAGCTGCTTTTGCCGTTTTAATGTAGCCCATAGACGACGGTTCCAGTCTCGCTTTCGAGCTGCTTTTGCCGTTTTAATGTAGCCCATAGACGACGGTTCCAGTCTCGCTTTCGAGCTGCTTTTTACGTTTAAAAGTAGCCCTTAGACGACGGTTTCAGTTTCGCCTTCGAGCTGCTTTTCCTGATTTAAAGTTGCCCATGGACGACGGTTTCAGTTTCGCCTTCGAGCTGCTTTTCCTGTTTTAAAGTAGCCCATGGCCGACGGTTTCAGTTTCGCCTTCGAGCTGCTTTTCCTGTTTGAAAGTAGCTCATGGACGACGGTTCCAGTCGCGCTTTCGAGCTGCTTTTCTCGTTTTAAAGTAGCCCATAGACGACAGTTCCAGTTTCGCTTTCGAGCTGCTTTTCCCGTTTTAAAGTAGCCCATAGACGACGGTTCCAGTTTCGCTTTCGAGCTGCTTTTGCCGTTTTAATGTAGCCCATAGACGACGGTTCCAGTCTCGCTTTCGAGCTGCTTTTTACGTTTAAAAGTAGCCCTTAGACGACGGTTTCAGTTTCGCCTTCGAGCTGCTTTTCCTGTTTGAAAGTAGCTCATGGACGACGGTTCCAGTCGCGCTTTCGAGCTGCTTTTCTCGTTTTAAAGTAGCCCATAGACGACAGTTCCAGTTTCGCTTTCGAGCTGCTTTTCCCGTTTTAAAGTAGCCCATAGACGACGGTTCCAGTTTCGCTTTCGAGCTGCTTTTCCTGTTTTAAAGTAGCCCATGGACGACGGTTGCAGTTTCGCCTTCGAGCTGCTTTTCCTGTTTTAAAGTAGCCCATGGACGACGGTTTCAGTTTCGCCTTCGAGCTGCTTTTCCTGTTTTAAAGTAGCCCATGGACGACGGTTTCAGTTTCGCCTTCTAGATGCTTTTCCTGTTTTAAAGTAGCCCATGTACGACGGTTTCAGTTTCGCCTTCGAGCTGCTTTTCCCGTTTTAAAGTAGCCCATGTACGACGGTTTCAGTTTCGCCTTGGAGCTGCTTTTCCTGTTTTAAAGTAGCCCATGTACGACGGTTTCAGTTTCGCCTTGGAGCTGCTTTTCCTGTTTTAAAGTAGCCCATGTACGACGGTTTCAGTTTCGCCTTCGAGCTGCTTTTCCCGTTTTAAAGTAGCCCATGTACGACGGTTTCAGTTTCGCCTTGGAGCTGCTTTTCCTGTTTTAAAGTAGCCCATGTACGACGGTTTCAGTTTCGCCTTCGAGCTGCTTTTCCTGTTTTAAAGTAGCCCATGGACGACGGTTTCAGTTTCGCCTTCGAGCTGCTTTTCCCGTTTTAAAGTAGCCCATGTACGACGGTTTCAGTTTCGCCTTCGAGCTGCTTTTCCTGTTTTAAAGTAGCCCATGTACGACGGTTTCAGTTTCGCCTTCGAGCTGCTTTTCCCGTTTTAAAGAAGCCCATGTACGACGGTTTCAGTTTCGCCTTGGAGCTGCTTTTCCTGTTTTAAAGTAGCCCATTGACGACGGTTCCAGTTTCGCTTTCGAGCTTTTTTTCCTATTTTAAAGTAGCCCAAGGACGACGGTTACAGTTTCGCCTTCGAGCTGCTTTTCCTGTTTTAAAGTAGCCCATGGACGACGGTTTCAGTTTTGCCTTCGAGCTGCTTTTTCTGTTTTAAAGTAGCCCACGGACGACGCTTTCAGTTTCGCCTTCGAGCTGCTTTTCCTGTTTTAAAGTAGCTCATGGACGACGGTTTCAGTTTCGCCTTCGAGCTGCTTTTCCTGTTTTAAAGTAGCCCATGGACGACGGTTTCAGTTTCGCCTTCGAGCTGGTTTTCCTGTTTTAAAGTAGCCCATAGACGACGGTTTCAGTTTCGCCTTCGAGCTGCTTTTCCCGTTTTAAAGTAGCCCATGTACGACGGTTTCAGTTTCGCCTTCGAGCTGCTTTTCCTGTTTTAAAGTAGCCCATGCACGACGGTTTCAGTTTCGCCTTCGAGCTGCTTTTCCCGTTTTAAAGTAGCCCATGTACGACGGTTTCAGTTTCGCCTTGGAGCTGCTTTTCCTGTTTTACAGTAGCCCATTGACGACGGTTCCAGTTTCGCTTTCGAGCTTTTTTTCCTATTTTAAAGTAGCCCATGGACGACGGTTACAGTTTCGCCTTCGAGCTGCTTTTCCTGTTTTAAAGTAGCCCATGGACGACGGTTTCAGTTTTGCCTTCGAGCTGCTTTTTCTGTTTTAAAGTAGCCCATGGACGACGCTTTCAGTTTCGCCTTCGAGCTGCTTTTCCTGTTTTAAAGTAGCTCATGGACGACGGTTTCAGTTTCGCCTCCGAGCTGCTTTTCCTGTTTGAAAGTAGCTCATGGACGACGGTTTCAGTTTCGCCTTCGAGCTGCTTTTCCTGTTTGAAAGTAGCTCATGGACGACGTTTTTAGTTTCGCCTTCGAGCTGCTTTTCCTGTTTTAAAGTAGCCCATTGACGACGGTTCCAGTTTCGCTTTCGAGCTGCTTTTCCTGTTTTAAAGTAGCCCATGTACGACGGTTTCAGTTTCGCCTTGGAGCTGCTTTTCCTGTTTTAAAGTAGCCCATGTACGACGGTTTCAGTTTCGCCTTCGAGCTGCTTTTCCCGTTTTAAAGTAGCCCATGTACGACGGTTTCAGTTTCGCCTTGGAGCTGCTTTTCCTGTTTTAAAGTAGCCCATGTACGACGGTTTCAGTTTCGTCTTCGAGCTGCTTTTCCTGTTTTAAAGTAGCCCATGGACGACGGTTTCAGTTTCGCCTTCGAGCTGCTTTTCCCGTTTTAAAGTAGCCCATGTACGACGGTTTCAGTTTCGCCTTCGAGCTGCTTTTCCTGTTTTAAAGTAGCCCATGTACGACGGTTTCAGTTTCGCCTTCGAGCTGCTTTTCCCGTTTTAAAGTAGCCCATGTACGACGGTTTCAGTTTCGCCTTGGAGCTGCTTTTCCTGTTTTAAAGTAGCCCATTGACGACGGTTCCAGTTTCGCTTTCGAGCTTTTTTTCCTATTTTAAAGTAGCCCAAGGACGACGGTTACAGTTTCGCCTTCGAGCTGCTTTTCCTGTTTTAAAGTAGCCCATGGACGACGGTTTCAGTTTTGCCTTCGAGCTGCTTTTTCTGTTTTAAAGTAGCCCACGGACGACGCTTTCAGTTTCGCCTTCGAGCTGCTTTTCCTGTTTTAAAGTAGCTCATGGACGACGGTTTCAGTTTCGCCTTCGAGCTGCTTTTCCTGTTTTAAAGTAGCCCATGGACGACGGTTTCAGTTTCGCCTTCGAGCTGGTTTTCCTGTTTTAAAGTAGCCCATAGACGACGGTTCCAGTCTCGCTTTCGAGCTGCTTTTGCCGTTTTAATGTAGCCCATAGACGACGGTTCCAGTCTCGCTTTCGAGCTGCTTTTGCCGTTTTAATGTAGCCCATAGACGACGGTTCCAGTCTCGCTTTCGAGCTGCTTTTTACGTTTAAAAGTAGCCCTTAGACGACGGTTTCAGTTTCGCCTTCGAGCTGCTTTTCCTGATTTAAAGTTGCCCATGGACGACGGTTTCAGTTTCGCCTTCGAGCTGCTTTTCCTGTTTTAAAGTAGCCCATGGCCGACGGTTTCAGTTTCGCCTTCGAGCTGCTTTTCCTGTTTGAAAGTAGCTCATGGACGACGGTTCCAGTCGCGCTTTCGAGCTGCTTTTCTCGTTTTAAAGTAGCCCATAGACGACAGTTCCAGTTTCGCTTTCGAGCTGCTTTTCCCGTTTTAAAGTAGCCCATAGACGACGGTTCCAGTTTCGCTTTCGAGCTGCTTTTGCCGTTTTAATGTAGCCCATAGACGACGGTTCCAGTCTCGCTTTCGAGCTGCTTTTTACGTTTAAAAGTAGCCCTTAGACGACGGTTTCAGTTTCGCCTTCGAGCTGCTTTTCCTGTTTGAAAGTAGCTCATGGACGACGGTTCCAGTCGCGCTTTCGAGCTGCTTTTCTCGTTTTAAAGTAGCCCATAGACGACAGTTCCAGTTTCGCTTTCGAGCTGCTTTTCCCGTTTTAAAGTAGCCCATAGACGACGGTTCCAGTTTCGCTTTCGAGCTGCTTTTCCTGTTTTAAAGTAGCCCATGGACGACGGTTGCAGTTTCGCCTTCGAGCTGCTTTTCCTGTTTTAAAGTAGCCCATGGACGACGGTTTCAGTTTCGCCTTCGAGCTGCTTTTCCTGTTTTAAAGTAGCCCATGGACGACGGTTTCAGTTTCGCCTTCTAGATGCTTTTCCTGTTTTAAAGTAGCCCATGGCCGACGGTTTCAGTTTCGCCTTCGAGCTGCTTTTCCTGTTTGAAAGTAGCTCATGGACGACGGTTTCAGTTTCGCCTCCGAGCTGCTTTTCCTGTTTGAAAGTAGCTCATGGACGACGGTTTCAGTTTCGCCTTCGAGCTGCTTTTCCCGTTTTAAAGTAGCCCATGTACGACGGTTTCAGTTTCGCCTTCGAGCTGCTTTTCCTGTTTTAAAGTAGCCCATGCACGACGGTTTCAGTTTCGCCTTCGAGCTGCTTTTCCCGTTTTAAAGTAGCCCATGTACGACGGTTTCAGTTTCGCCTTGGAGCTGCTTTTCCTGTTTTACAGTAGCCCATTGACGACGGTTCCAGTTTCGCTTTCGAGCTTTTTTTCCTATTTTAAAGTAGCCCATGGACGACGGTTACAGTTTCGCCTTCGAGCTGCTTTTCCTGTTTTAAAGTAGCCCATGGACGACGGTTTCAGTTTTGCCTTCGAGCTGCTTTTCCTGTTTTAAAGTAGCTCATGGACGACGGTTTCAGTTTCGCCTCCGAGCTGCTTTTCCTGTTTGAAAGTAGCTCATGGACGACGGTTTCAGTTTCGCCTTCGAGCTGCTTTTCCTGTTTGAAAGTAGCTCATGGACGACGTTTTTAGTTTCGCCTTCGAGCTGCTTTTCCTGTTTTAAAGTAGCCCATTGACGACGGTTCCAGTTTCGCTTTCGAGCTGCTTTTCCTGTTTTAAAGTAGCCCATGGACGATGGTTTCAGTTTCGCCTTCGAGCTGCTTTTCCTGTTTTAAAGTAGCCCATGTACGACGGTTTCAGTTTCGCCTTGGAGCTGCTTTTCCTGTTTTAAAGTAGCCCATGTACGACGGTTTCAGTTTCGCCTTCGAGCTGCTTTTCCCGTTTTAAAGTAGCCCATGTACGACGGTTTCAGTTTCGCCTTGGAGCTGCTTTTCCTGTTTTAAAGTAGCCCATGTACGACGGTTTCCGTTTCGCCTTCGAGCTGCTTTTCCTGTTTTAAAGTAGCCCATGGACGACGGTTTCAGTTTCGCCTTCGAGCTGCTTTTCCCGTTTTAAAGTAGCCCATGTACGACGGTTTCAGTTTCGCCTTCGAGCTGCTTTTCCTGTTTTAAAGTAGCCCATGTACGACGGTTTCAGTTTCGCCTTCGAGCTGCTTTTCCCGTTTTAAAGTAGCCCATGTACGACGGTTTCAGTTTCGCCTTGGAGCTGCTTTTCCTGTTTTAAAGTAGCCCATTGACGACGGTTCCAGTTTCGCTTTCGAGCTTTTTTTCCTATTTTAAAGTAGCCCAAGGACGACGGTTACAGTTTCGCCTTCGAGCTGCTTTTCCTGTTTTAAAGTAGCCCATGGACGACGGTTTCAGTTTTGCCTTCGAGCTGCTTTTTCTGTTTTAAAGTAGCCCACGGACGACGCTTTCAGTTTCGCCTTCGAGCTGCTTTTCCTGTTTTAAAGTAGCTCATGGACGACGGTTTCAGTTTCGCCTTCGAGCTGCTTTTAATGTTTTAAAGTAGCCCATGGACGACGGTTTCAGTTTCGCCTTCGAGCTGGTTTTCCTGTTTTAAAGTAGCCCATAGACGACGGTTCCAGTCTCGCTTTCGAGCTGCTTTTGCCGTTTTAATGTAGCCCATAGACGACGGTTCCAGTCTCGCTTTCGAGCTGCTTTTGCCGTTTTAATGTAGCCCATAGACGACGGTTCCAGTCTCGCTTTCGAGCTGCTTTTTACGTTTAAAAGTAGCCCTTAGACGACGGTTTCAGTTTCGCCTTCGAGCTGCTTTTCCTGATTTAAAGTTGCCCATGGACGACGGTTTCAGTTTCGCCTTCGAGCTGCTTTTCCTGTTTTAAAGTAGCCCATGGCCGACGGTTTCAGTTTCGCCTTCGAGCTGCTTTTCCTGTTTGAAAGTAGCTCATGGACGACGGTTCCAGTCGCGCTTTCGAGCTGCTTTTCTCGTTTTAAAGTAGCCCATAGACGACAGTTCCAGTTTCGCTTTCGAGCTGCTTTTCCTGTTTGAAAGTAGCTCATGGACGACGGTTTCAGTTTCGCCTCCGAGCTGCTTTTCCTGTTTGAAAGTAGCTCATGGACGACGGTTTCAGTTTCGCCTTCGAGCTGCTTTTCCCGTTTTAAAGTAGCCCATGTACGACGGTTTCAGTTTCGCCTTCGAGCTGCTTTTCCTGTTTTAAAGTAGCCCATGCACGACGGTTTCAGTTTCGCCTTCGAGCTGCTTTTCCCGTTTTAAAGTAGCCCATGTACGACGGTTTCAGTTTCGCCTTGGAGCTGCTTTTCCTGTTTTACAGTAGCCCATTGACGACGGTTCCAGTTTCGCTTTCGAGCTTTTTTTCCTATTTTAAAGTAGCCCATGGACGACGGTTACAGTTTCGCCTTCGAGCTGCTTTTCCTGTTTTAAAGTAGCCCATGGACGACGGTTTCAGTTTTGCCTTCGAGCTGCTTTTTCTGTTTTAAAGTAGCCCATGGACGACGCTTTCAGTTTCGCCTTCGAGCTGCTTTTCCTGTTTTAAAGTAGCTCATGGACGACGGTTTCAGTTTCGCCTTCGAGCTGCTTTTCCTGTTTTAAAGTAGCCCATGGAGGACGGTTTCAGTTTCGCCTTCGAGCTGGTTTTCCTGTTTTAAAGTAGCCCATAGACGACGGTTCCAGTCTCGCTTTCGAGCTGCTTTTGCCGTTTTAAAGTAGCCCATAGACGACGGTTCCAGTCTCGCTTTCGAGCTGCTTTTTACGTTTAAAAGTAGCCCTTAGACGACGGTTTCAGTTTCGCCTTCGAGCTGCTTTTCCTGATTTAAAGTAGCCCATGGACGACGGTTTCAGTTTCGCCTTCGAGTTGCTTTTCCTGTTTTAAAGTAGCCCATGGACGACGGTTTCAGTTTCGCCTTCTAGATGCTTTTCCTGTTTTAAAGTAGCCCATGGCCGACGGTTTCAGTTTCGCCTTCGAGCTGCTTTTCCTGTTTGAAAGTAGCTCATGGACGACGGTTCCAGTCGCGCTTTCGAGCTGCTTTTCTCGTTTTAAAGTAGCCCATAGACGACAGTTCCAGTTTCGCTTTCGAGCTGCTTTTCCCGTTTTAAAGTAGCCCATAGACGACGGTTCCAGTTTCGCTTTCGAGCTGCTTTTCCTGTTTTAAAGTAGCCCATGGACGACGGTTGCAGTTTCGCCTTCGAGCTGCTTTTCCTGTTTTAAAGTAGCCCATGGACGACGGTTTCAGTTTCGCCTTCGAGCTGCTTTTCCTGTTTTAAAGCAGCCCATGGACGACGGTTTCAGTTTCGCCTTCTAGATGCTTTTCCTGTTTTAAAGTAGCCCATGGCCGACGGTTTCAGTTTCGCCTTCGAGCTGCTTTTCCTGTTTGAAAGTAGCTCATGGACGACGGTTTCAGTTTCGCCTCCGAGCTGCTTTTCCTGTTTGAAAGTAGCTCATGGACGACGTTTTTAGTTTCGCCTTCGAGCTGCTTTTCCTGTTTTAAAGTAGCCCATTGACGACGGTTCCAGTTTCGCTTTCGAGCTGCTTTTCCTGTTTTAAAGTAGCCCATGGACGATGGTTTCAGTTTCGCCTTCGAGCTGCTTTTCCTGTTTTAAAGTAATCCATGTACGACGGTTTCAGTTTCGCCTTGGAGCTGCTTTTCCTGTTTTAAAGTAGCCCATGTACGACGGTTTCAGTTTCGCCTTCGAGCTGCTTTTCCCGTTTTAAAGTAGCCCATGTACGACGGTTTCAGTTTCGCCTTGGAGCTGCTTTTCCTGTTTTAAAGTAGCCCATGTACGACGGTTTCAGTTTCGCCTTCGAGCTGCTTTTCCTGTTTTAAAGTAGCCCATGGACGACGGTTTCAGTTTCGCCTTCGAGCTGCTTTTCCCGTTTTAAAGTAGCCCATGTACGACGGTTTCAGTTTCGCCTTCGAGCTGCTTTTCCTGTTTTAAAGTAGCCCATGTACGACGGTTTCAGTTTCGCTTTCGAGCTGCTTTTCCCGTTTTAAAGTAGCCCATGTACGACGGTTTCAGTTTCGCCTTGGAGCTGCTTTTCCTGTTTTAAAGTAGCCCATTGACGACGGTTCCAGTTTCGCTTTCGAGCTTTTTTTCCTATTTTAAAGTAGCCCATGGACGACGGTTACAGTTTCGCCTTCGAGCTGCTTTTCCTGTTTTAAAGTAGCCCATGGACGACGGTTTCAGTTTTGCCTTCGAGCTGCTTTTTCTGTTTTAAAGTAGCCCACGGACGACGCTTTCAGTTTCGCCTTCGAGCTGCTTTTCCTGTTTTAAAGTAGCTCATGGACGACGGTTTCAGTTTCGCCTTCGAGCTGCTTTTCCTGTTTTAAAGTAGCCCATGGACGACGGTTTCAGTTTCGCCTTCGAGCTGGTTTTCCTGTTTTAAAGTAGCCCATAGACGACGGTTCCAGTCTCGCTTTCGAGCTGCTTTTGCCGTTTTAAAGTAGCCCATAGACGACGGTTCCAGTCTCGCTTTCGAGCTGCTTTTTACGTTTAAAAGTAGCCCTTAGACGACGGTTTCAGTTTCGCCTTCGAGCTGCTTTTCCTGATTTAAAGTTGCCCATGGACGACGGTTTCAGTTTCGCCTTCGAGCTGCTTTTCCTGTTTTAAAGTAGCCCATGGACGACGGTTTCAGTTTCGCCTTCTAGATGCTTTTCCTGTTTTAAAGTAGCCCATGGCCGACGGTTTCAGTTTCGCCTTCGAGCTGCTTTTCCTGTTTGAAAGTAGCTCATGGACGACGGTTCCAGTCGCGCTTTCGAGCTGCTTTTCTCGTTTTAAAATAGCCCATAGACGACAGTTCCAGTTTCGCTTTCGAGCTGCTTTTCCCGTTTTAAAGTAGCCCATAGACGACGGTTCCAGTTTCGCTTTCGAGCTGCTTTTCCTGTTTTAAAGTAGCCCATGGACGACGGTTGCAGTTTCGCCTTCGAGCTGCTTTTCCTGTTTTAAAGTAGCCCATGGACGACGGTTTCAGTTTCGCCTTCGAGCTGCTTTTCCTGTTTTAAAGTAGCCCATGGACGACGGTTTCAGTTTCGCCTTCTAGATGCTTTTCCTGTTTTAAAGTAGCCCATGGCCGACGGTTTCAGTTTCGCCTTCGAGCTGCTTTTCCTGTTTGAAAGTAGCTCATGGACGACGGTTTCAGTTTCGCCTCCGAGCTGCTTTTCCTGTTTGAAAGTAGCTCATGGACGACGGTTTCAGTTTCGCCTTCGAGCTGCTTTTCCTGTTTGAAAGTAGCTCATGGACGACGTTTTTAGTTTCGCCTTCGAGCTGCTTTTCCTTTTTAAAGTAGCCCATTGACGACGGTTCCAGTTTCGCTTTCGAGCTGCTTTTCCTGTTTTAAAGTAGCCCATGGACGATGGTTTCAGTTTCGCCTTCGAGCTGCTTTTCCTGTTTTAAAGTAGCCCATGTACGACGGTTTCAGTTTCGCCTTGGAGCTGCTTTTCCTGTTTTAAAGTAGCCCATGTACGACGGTTTCAGTTTCGCCTTCGAGCTGCTTTTCCCGTTTTAAAGTAGCCCATGTACGACGGTTTCAGTTTCGCCTTGGAGCTGCTTTTCCTGTTTTAAAGTAGCCCATGTACGACGGTTTCAGTTTCGCCTTCGAGCTGCTTTTCCTGTTTTAAAGTAGCCCATGGACGACGGTTTCAGTTTCGCCTTCGAGCTGCTTTTCCCGTTTTAAAGTAGCCCATGTACGACGGTTTCAGTTTCGCCTTCGAGCTGCTTTTCCTGTTTTAAAGTAGCCCATGTACGACGGTTTCAGTTTCGCCTTCGAGCTGCTTTTCCCGTTTTAAAGTAGCCCATGTACGACGGTTTCAGTTTCGCCTTGGAGCTGCTTTTCCTGTTTTAAAGTAGCCCATTGACGACGGTTCCAGTTTCGCTTTCGAGCTTTTTTTCCTATTTTAAAGTAGCCCAAGGACGACGGTTACAGTTTCGCCTTCGAGCTGCTTTTCCTGTTTTAAAGTAGCCCATGGACGACGGTTTCAGTTTTGCCTTCGAGCTGCTTTTTCTGTTTTAAAGTAGCCCACGGACGACGCTTTCAGTTTCGCCTTCGAGCTGCTTTTCCTGTTTTAAAGTAGCTCATGGACGACGGTTTCAGTTTCGCCTTCGAGCTGCTTTTCCTGTTTTAAAGTAGCCCATGGACGACGGTTTCAGTTTCGCCTTCGAGCTGGTTTTCCTGTTTTAAAGTAGCCCATAGACGACGGTTCCAGTCTCACTTTCGAGCTGCTTTTGCCGTTTTAATGTAGCCCATAGACGACGGTTCCAGTCTCGCTTTCGAGCTGCTTTTGCCGTTTTAATGTAGCCCATAGACGACGGTTCCAGTCTCGCTTTCGAGCTGCTTTTTACGTTTAAAAGTAGCCCTTAGACGACGGTTTCAGTTTCGCCTTCGAGCTGCTTTTCCTGATTTAAAGTTGCCCATGGACGACGGTTTCAGTTTCGCCTTCGAGCTGCTTTTCCTGTTTTAAAGTAGCCCATGGCCGACGGTTTCAGTTTCGCCTTCGAGCTGCTTTTCCTGTTTGAAAGTAGCTCATGGACGACGGTTCCAGTCGCGCTTTCGAGCTGCTTTTCTCGTTTTAAAGTAGCCCATAGACGACAGTTCCAGTTTCGCTTTCGAGCTGCTTTTCCCGTTTTAAAGTAGCCCATAGACGACGGTTCCAGTTTCGCTTTCGAGCTGCTTTTCCTGTTTTAAAGTAGCCCATGGACGACGGTTGCAGTTTCGCCTTCGAGCTGCTTTTCCTGTTTTAAAGTAGCCCATGGACGACGGTTTCAGTTTCGCCTTCGAGATGCTTTTCCTGTTTTAAAGTAGCCCATGGACGACGGTTTCAGTTTCGCCTTCTAGATGCTTTTCCTGTTTTAAAGTAGCCCATGGCCGACGGTTTCAGTTTCGCCTTCGAGCTGCTTTTCCTGTTTGAAAGTAGCTCATGGACGACGGTTTCAGTTTCGCCTCCGAGCTGCTTTTCCTGTTTGAAAGTAGCTCATGGACGACGGTTTCAGTTTCGCCTTCGAGCTGCTTTTCCCGTTTTAAAGTAGCCCATGTACGACGGTTTCAGTTTCGCCTTCGAGCTGCTTTTCCTGTTTTAAAGTAGCCCATGCACGACGGTTTCAGTTTCGCCTTCGAGCTGCTTTTCCCGTTTTAAAGTAGCCCATGTACGACGGTTTCAGTTTCGCCTTGGAGCTGCTTTTCCTGTTTTACAGTAGCCCATTGACGACGGTTCCAGTTTCGCTTTCGAGCTTTTTTTCCTATTTTAAAGTAGCCCATGGACGACGGTTACAGTTTCGCCTTCGAGCTGCTTTTCCTGTTTTAAAGTAGCCCATGGACGACGGTTTCAGTTTTGCCTTCGAGCTGCTTTTTCTGTTTTAAAGTAGCCCATGGACGACGCTTTCAGTTTCGCCTTCGAGCTGCTTTTCCTGTTTTAAAGTAGCTCATGGACGACGGTTTCAGTTTCGCCTTCGAGCTGCTTTTCCTGTTTTAAAGTAGCCCATGGAGGACGGTTTCAGTTTCGCCTTCGAGCTGGTTCTCCTGTTTTAAAGTAGCCCATAGACGACGGTTCCAGTCTCGCTTTCGAGCTGCTTTTGCCGTTTTAAAGTAGCCCATAGACGACGGTTCCAGTCTCGCTTTCGAGCTGCTTTTTACGTTTAAAAGTAGCCCTTAGACGACGGTTTCAGTTTCGCCTTCGAGCTGCTTTTCCTGATTTAAAGTAGCCCATGGACGACGGTTTCAGTTTCGCCTTCGAGTTGCTTTTCCTGTTTTAAAGTAGCCCATGGACGACGGTTTCAGTTTCGCCTTCTAGATGCTTTTCCTGTTTTAAAGTAGCCCATGGCCGACGGTTTCAGTTTCGCCTTCGAGCTGCTTTTCCTGTTTGAAAGTAGCTCATGGACGACGGTTCCAGTCGCGCTTTCGAGCTGCTTTTCTCGTTTTAAAGTAGCCCATAGACGACAGTTCCAGTTTCGCTTTCGAGCTGCTTTTCCCGTTTTAAAGTAGCCCATAGACGACGGTTCCAGTTTCGCTTTCGAGCTGCTTTTCCTGTTTTAAAGTAGCCCATGGACGACGGTTGCAGTTTCGCCTTCGAGCTGCTTTTCCTGTTTTAAAGTAGCCCATGGACGACGGTTTCAGTTTCGCCTTCGAGCTGCTTTTCCTGTTTTAAAGCAGCCCATGGACGACGGTTTCAGTTTCGCCTTCTAGATGCTTTTCCTGTTTTAAAGTAGCCCATGGCCGACGGTTTCAGTTTCGCCTTCGAGCTGCTTTTCCTGTTTGAAAGTAGCTCATGGACGACGGTTTCAGTTTCGCCTCCGAGCTGCTTTTCCTGTTTGAAAGTAGCTCATGGACGACGTTTTTAGTTTCGCCTTCGAGCTGCTTTTCCTGTTTTAAAGTAGCCCATTGACGACGGTTCCAGTTTCGCTTTCGAGCTGCTTTTCCCGTTTTAAAGTAGCCCATAGACGACGGTTCCAGTTTCGCTTTCGAGCTGCTTTTCCTGTTTTAAAGTAGCCCATGGACGACGGTTGCAGTTTCGCCTTCGAGCTGCTTTTCCTGTTTTAAAGTAGCCCATGGACGACGGTTTCAGTTTCGCCTTCGAGATGCTTTTCCTGTTTTAAAGTAGCCCATGGACGACGGTTTCAGTTTCGCCTTCTAGATGCTTTTCCTGTTTTAAAGTAGCCCATGGCCGACGGTTTCAGTTTCGCCTTCGAGCTGCTTTTCCTGTTTGAAAGTAGCTCATGGACGACGGTTTCAGTTTCGCCTCCGAGCTGCTTTTCCTGTTTGAAAGTAGCTCATGGACGACGGTTTCAGTTTCGCCTTCGAGCTGCTTTTCCCGTTTTAAAGTAGCCCATGTACGACGGTTTCAGTCTCGCCTTCGAGCTGCTTTTCCTGTTTTAAAGTAGCCCATGCACGACGGTTTCAGTTTCGCCTTCGAGCTGCTTTTCCCGTTTTAAAGTAGCCCATGTACGACGGTTTCAGTTTCGCCTTGGAGCTGCTTTTCCTGTTTTACAGTAGCCCATTGACGACGGTTCCAGTTTCGCTTTCGAGCTTTTTTTCCTATTTTAAAGTAGCCCATGGACGACGGTTACAGTTTCGCCTTCGAGCTGCTTTTCCTGTTTTAAAGTAGCCCATGGACGACGGTTTCAGTTTTGCCTTCGAGCTGCTTTTTCTGTTTTAAAGTAGCCCATGGACGACGCTTTCAGTTTCGCCTTCGAGCTGCTTTTCCTGTTTTAAAGTAGCTCATGGACGACGGTTTCAGTTTCGCCTTCGAGCTGCTTTTCCTGTTTTAAAGTAGCCCATGGAGGACGGTTTCAGTTTCGCCTTCGAGCTGGTTTCCTGTTTTAAAGTAGCCCATAGACGACGGTTCCAGTCTCGCTTTCGAGCTGCTTTTGCCGTTTTAAAGTAGCCCATAGACGACGGTTCCAGTCTCGCTTTCGAGCTGCTTTTTACGTTTAAAAGTAGCCCTTAGACGACGGTTTCAGTTTCGCCTTCGAGCTGCTTTTCCTGATTTAAAGTAGCCCATGGACGACGGTTTCAGTTTCGCCTTCGAGTTGCTTTTCCTGTTTTAAAGTAGCCCATGGACGACGGTTTCAGTTTCGCCTTCTAGATGCTTTTCCTGTTTTAAAGTAGCCCATGGCCGACGGTTTCAGTTTCGCCTTCGAGCTGCTTTTCCTGTTTGAAAGTAGCTCATGGACGACGGTTCCAGTCGCGCTTTCGAGCTGCTTTTCTCGTTTTAAAGTAGCCCATAGACGACAGTTCCAGTTTCGCTTTCGAGCTGCTTTTCCCGTTTTAAAGTAGCCCATAGACGACGGTTCCAGTTTCGCTTTCGAGCTGCTTTTCCTGTTTTAAAGTAGCCCATGGACGACGGTTGCAGTTTCGCCTTCGAGCTGCTTTTCCTGTTTTAAAGTAGCCCATGGACGACGGTTTCAGTTTCGCCTTCGAGCTGCTTTTCCTGTTTTAAAGCAGCCCATGGACGACGGTTTCAGTTTCGCCTTCTAGATGCTTTTCCTGTTTTAAAGTAGCCCATGGCCGACGGTTTCAGTTTCGCCTTCGAGCTGCTTTTCCTGTTTGAAAGTAGCTCATGGACGACGGTTTCAGTTTCGCCTCCGAGCTGCTTTTCCTGTTTGAAAGTAGCTCATGGACGACGTTTTTAGTTTCGCCTTCGAGCTGCTTTTCCTGTTTTAAAGTAGCCCATTGACGACGGTTCCAGTTTCGCTTTCGAGCTGCTTTTCCAGTTTTAAAGTAGCCCATGGACGATGGTTTCAGTTTCGCCTTTGAGCTGCTTTTCCTGTTTTAAAGTAGCCCATGTACGACGGTTTCAGTTTCGCCTTGGAGCTGCTTTTCCTGTTTTAAAGTAGCCCATGTACGACGGTTTCAGTTTCGCCTTCGAGCTGCTTTTCCCGTTTTAAAGTAGCCCATGTACGACGGTTTCAGTTTCGCCTTCTAGATGCTTTTCCTGTTTTAAAGTAGCCCATGGCCGACGGTTTCAGTTTCGCCTTCGAGCTGCTTTTCCTGTTTGAAAGTAGCTCATGGACGACGGTTTCAGTTTCGCCTCCGAGCTGCTTTTCCTGTTTGAAAGTAGCTCATGGACGACGGTTTCAGTTTCGCCTTCGAGCTGCTTTTCCTGTTTGAAAGTAGCTCATGGACGACGATTTTAGTTTCGCCTTCGAGCTGCTTTTCCTGTTTTAAAGTAGCCCATTGACGACGGTTCCAGTTTCGCTTTCGAGCTGCTTTTCCTGTTTTAAAGTAGCCCATGGACGACGGTACCAGTTTCGCCTTCGAGCTGCTTTTCCTGTTTTAAAGTAGCCCATAGACGACGGTACCAGTCTCGCTTTCGAGCTGCTTTTCCTGTTTTAAAGTAGCCCATGGACGACGGTTTCAGTTTCGCCTTCAAGGTGCTTTTCCTGTTTGAAAGTAGCTCATGGACGACGGTTTCAGTTTCGCCTTCGAGCTGCTTTTCCTGTTTTAAGGTAGCCCATGGACGACGGTTCTAGTTTCGCCTTCGAGCTGCTTTTCCTGTTTTAAAGTAGCTCATGGACGACGGTTTCAGTTTCGCCTTCGAGCTGCTTTTCCTGTTTTAAAGTAGCCCATTGACGACGGTTCCAGTTTCGCTTTCGAGCTTTTTTTCCTATTTTAAAGTAGCCCATGGACGACGGTTACAGTTTCGCCTTCGAGCTGCTTTTCCTGTTTTAAAGTAGCCCATGTACGACGGTTTCAGTTTCGCCTTCGAGCTGCTTTTCCCGTTTTAAAGTAGCCCATGTACGACGGTTTCAGTTTCGCCTTCGAGCTGCTTTTCCTGTTTTAAAGTAGCCCATGTACGACGGTTTCAGTTTCGCCTTCGAGCTGCTTTTCCTGTTTTAAAGTAGCCCATGTACGACGGTTTCAGTTTCGCCTTCGAGCTGCTTTTCCTGTTTTAAAGTAGCCCATGTACGACGGTTTCAGTTTCGCCTTCGAGCTGCTTTTCCCGTTTTAAAGTAGCCCATTGACGACGGTTTTAGTTTCGCCTTCGAGCTGCTTTTCCTGTTTTAAAGTAGCCCATGGACGATGGTTTCAGTTTCGCCTTCGAGCTGCTTTTCCTGTTTTAAAGTAGCCCATGGACGACGGTTTCAGTTTCGCCTTCGAGCTGCTTTTCCTGTTGAAAGTAGCCCATGGACGACGGTTTCAGTTTCGCCTTCGAGCTGCTTTTCCTGTTTTAAAGTAGCCCATGGACGACGGTTCCAGTTTCGCCTTCGAGCTGCTTTTCCTGTTTTAAAGTAGCCCATGGACGACAGTTTCAGTTTCGCCTTCGAGCTGCTTTTCCTGTTTTAAAGTAGCCCATGGACAGACGGTTTTAGTATGGCCTTCGAGCTGCTTTTCCTGTTTTAAATTAGCCTATGGACGACAGTTCCAGTTCCGCCTTCGAGCTGCTTTTCCTGTTTTAAAGTAGCCCATTGACGACGGTTCCAGTTTCGCTTTCGAGCTTTTTTTCCTATTTTAAAGTAGCCCATGGACGACGGTTACAGTTTCGCCTTCGAGCTGCTTTTCCTGTTTTAAAGTAGCCCATGGACGACGGTTTCAGTTTTGCCTTCGAGCTGCTTTTTCTGTTTTAAAGTAGCCCATGGACGACGCTTTCAGTTTCGCCTTCGAGCTGCTTTTCCTGTTTTAAAGTAGCTCATGGACGACGGTTTCAGTTTCGCCTTCGAGCTGCTTTCCCTGTTTTAAATTAGCCCATGGACGACGGTTTCAGTTTCGCCTTCGAGCTGGTTTTCCTGTTTTAAAGTAGCCCATAGACGACGGTTCCAGTCTCGCTTTCGAGCTGCTTTTGCCGTTTTAAAGTAGCCCATAGAAGACGGTTCCAGTCTCGCTTTCGAGCTGCTTTTTACGTTTAAAAGTAGCCCTTAGACGACGGTTTCAGTTTCGCCTTCGAGCTGCTTTTCCTGTTTTAAAGTAGCCCATGGACGACGGTTTCAGTTTCGCCTTCGAGCTGCTTTTCCTGTTTTAAAGTAGCCCATGGACGACGGTTTCAGTTTCGCCTTCTAGATGCTTTTCCTGTTTTAAAGTAGGCCATGGCCGACGGTTTCAGTTTCGCCTTCGAGCTGCTTTTCCTGTTTGAAAGTAGCTCATGGACGACGGTTCCAGTCGCGCTTTCGAGCTGCTTTTCTCGTTTTAAAGTAGCCCATAGACGACAGTTCCAGTTTCGCTTTCGAGCTGCTTTTCCCGTTTTAAAGTAGCCCATAGACAACGGTTCCAGTTTCGCTTTCGAGCTGCTTTTCCTGTTTTAAAGTAGCCCATGGACGACGGTTGCAGTTTCGCCTTCGAGCTGCTTTTCCTGTTTTAAAGTAGCCCATGGACGACGGTTTCAGTTTCGCCTTCGAGCTGCTTTTCCTGTTTTAAAGTAGCCCATGGACGACGGTTTCAGTTTCGCCTTCTAGATGCTTTTCCTGTTTTAAAGTAGCCCATGGCCGACGGTTTCAGTTTCGCCTTCGAGCTGCTTTTCCTGTTTGAAAGTAGCTCATGGACGACGGTTTCAGTTTCGCCTCCGAGCTGCTTTTCCTGTTTGAAAGTAGCTCATGGACGACGGTTTCAGTTTCGCCTTCGAGCTGCTTTTCCTGTTTGAAAGTAGCTCATGGACGACGGTTTTAGTTTCGCCTTCGAGCTGCTTTTCCTGTTTTAAAGTAGCCCATTGACGACGGTTCCAGTTTCACTTTCGAGCTGCTTTTCCTGTTTTAAAGTAGCCCATGGACGACGGTACCAGTTTCGCCTTCGAGCTGCTTTTCCTGTTTTAAAGTAGCCCATAGACGACGGTACCAGTCTCGCTTTCGAGCTGCTTTTCCTGTTTTAAAGTAGCCCATGGACGACGGTTTCAGTTTCGCCTTCGAGGTGCTTTTCCTGTTTGAAAGTAGCTCATGGACGACGGTTTCAGTTTCGCCTTCGAGCTGCTTTTCCTGTTTTAAGGTAGCCCATGGACGACGGTTCTAGTTTCGCCTTCGAGCTGCTTTTCCTGTTTTAAAGTAGCTCATGGACGACGGTTTCAGTTTCGCCTTCGAGCTGCTTTTCCTGTTTTAAAGTAGGCCATTGACGACGGTTCCAGTTTCGCTTTCGAGCTTTTTTTCCTATTTTAAAGTAGCCCATGGACGACGGTTACAGTTTCGCCTTCGAGCTGCTTTTCCTGTTTTAAAGTAGCCCATGGACGACGGTTTCAGTTTTGCCTTCGAGCTGCTTTTTCTATTTTAAAGTAGCCCATGGACGACGCTTTCAGTTTCGCCTTCGAGCTGCTTTTCCTGTTTTAAAGTAGCTCATGGACGACGGTTTCAGTTTCGCCTTCGAGCTGCTTTTCCTGTTTTAAAGTAGCCCATAGACGACGGTTCCAGTCTCGCTTTCGAGCTGCTTTTGCCGTTTTAAAGTAGCCCATAGACGACGGTTCCAGTCTCGCTTTCGAGCTGCTTTTTACGTTTAAAAGTAGCCCTTAGACGACGGTTCCAGTCTCGCTTTCGAGCTGCTTTTGCCGTTTTAAAGTAGCCCATAGACGACGGTTCCAGTCTCGCTTTCGAGCTGCTTTTGCCGTTTTAAAGTAGCCCATAGACGACAGTTCCAGTTTCGCTTTCGAGCTGCTTTTCCCGTTTTAAAGTAGCCCATAGACGACGGTTCCAGTTTCGATTTCGAGCTGCTTTTCCTGTTTTAAAGTAGCCCATGGACGACGGTTTCAGTTTCGCCTTCGAGCTGCTTTTCCTGTTTTAAGGTAGCCCATGGACGACGGTTCTAGTTTCGCCTTCGAGCTGCTTTTCCTGTTTTAAAGTAGCCCATGGCCGACGGTTTTAGTTTCGCCTTCGAGCTGCTTTTCCTGTTTTAAAGTAGCCCATTGACGACGGTTCCAGTTTCGCTTTCGAGCTGCTTTTCCTGTTTTAAAGTAGCCCATGGACGACGGTACCAGTTTCGCCTTCGAGCTGCTTTTCCTGTTTTAAAGTAGCCCATAGACGACGGTACCAGTCTCGCTTTCGAGCTGCTTTTCCTGCTTTAAATTAGCCCATGGACGACGGTTCCTGTCTCGTTTTCGAGCTGCTTTTCCTGCTTTAATGTAGCCCATGGACGACAGTTCCAGTCTCGCTTTCGAGCTGCTTTTCCTGTTTTAAAGTAGCCCATGGCCGACGGTTTTAGTTTCGCCTTCGAGCTGCTTTTCCTGTTTTAAAGTAGCCCATGGACGACGGTACCAGTTTCGCCTTCGAGCTGCTTTTCCTGTTTTAAAGTAGCCCATGGACGACGGTACCAGTCTTGTTTTCGAGCTGCTTTTCCTGCTTTAAAGTAGCCCATGGACGACAGTTCCAGTCTCGCTTTCGAGCTGCTTTTCCTGTTTTAAAGTAGCCCATAGACAACGGTTCCAGTCTCGCTTTCGAGCTGCTTTTCCTGCCTTAAAGACGCCCATAGACGACGGTTCCAGTCTCGCTTTCGAGCTTCTTTTCCCGTTTTAAAGTAGCCCATAGACGAAGGTTCCAGTCTCGCTTTCGAGCTGCTTTTCCTGCTTTAAAGTAGCCCATAGACGACGGTTCCAGTCTTGCTTTCGAGCTTCTTTTCCCTTTTAAAGTAGCCCATAGACGAAGGTTCAGTCTCGCTTTCGAGCTGCTTTTCCTGCTTTAAAGTAGCCCATAGACGACGGTTCCAGTCTCGCTTTCGAGCTTCTTTTCCCGTTTTAAAGTAGCCCATAGGCGAAGGTTCCAGTCTCGCTTTCGAGCTGCTTTTCCTGCTTTAAAGTAGCCCATAGACGACGGTTCCAGTCTCGCTTTCGAGCTTCTTTTCCCGTTTTAAAGTAGACCATAGACGAAGGTTCCAGTCTCGCTTTAGAGCTGCTTTTCCTGCTTTAAAGTAGCCCATAGACGACGGTTCCAGTCTCGCTTTCGAACTGCTTTTGCCGTTTTAAATTAGCCCATAGACGAAGGTTCCAGTCTCGCTTTCGAGCTGCTTTTCCTGCTTTAAAGTAGCCCATAGACGACGGTTCCGGTCTCGCTTTCGAACTGCTTTTGCCGTTTTAAATTAGCCCATAGACGACGGTTCCAGTCTCGCTTTCGAGCTGATTTTCCCGTTTTAATGTAGCCCATAGACGAAGGTTCCAGTCTCGCTTTCGAGCTCCTTTTCCTGCTTTAAAGTAGCCCATAGACGACGGTTCCAGTCTCGCTTTCAAGCTTCTTTTCCCGTTTTAAAGTAGCCCATAGACGAAGGTTCCAGTCTCGCTTTCGAGCTGCTTTTCCTGCTTTAAAGTAGCCCATAGACGACGGTTCCAGTCTCGCTTTCGAGCTTCTTTTTCTGTTTTAAAGTAGCCCATGGACGACGCTTTCAGTTTCGCCTTCGAGCTGCTTTTCCTGTTTTAAAGTAGCCCACGGACGACGGTTTCAGTTTCGCCTTCGAGCTGCTTTTCCTGTTTTAAAGTAGCTCATGGACGACGGTTTCAGTTTCGCCTTCGAGCTGCTTTTCCTGTTTTAAAGTAGCCCATGGACGACGGTTTCAGTTTCGCCTTCGAGCTGGTTTTCCTGTTTTAAAGTAGCCCATAGACGACGGTTCCAGTCTCGCTTTCGAGCTTTTTTTCCTATTTTAAAGTAGCCCATGGACGACGGTTACAGTTTCGCCTTCGAGCTGCTTTTCCTGTTTTAAAGTAGCCCATGGACGACGGTTTCAGTTTTGCCTTCGAGCTGCTTTTTCTGTTTTAAAGTAGCCCATGGACGACGCTTTCAGTTTCGCCTTCGAGCTGCTTTTCCTGTTTTAAAGTAGCCCACGGACGACGGTTTCAGTTTCGCCTTCGAGCTGCTTTTCCTGTTTTAAAGTAGCTCATGGACGACGGTTTCAGTTTCGCCTTCGAGCTGCTTTTCCTGTTTTAAAGTAGCCCATGGACGACGGTTTCAGTTTCGCCTTCGAGCTGGTTTTCCTGTTTTAAAGTAGCCCATAGACAACGGTTCCAGTCTCGCTTTCGAGCTGCTTTTGCCGTTTTAAAGTAGCCCATAGACGACAGTTCCAGTCTCGCTTTCGCGCTGCTTTTCCTGTTTTAAAGCAGCCCATAGACGACGGTTCCAGTCTCGCTTTCGAGCTGCTTTTCCTGCTTTAAAGTAGCCCATAGACGACGGTTCCAGTCTCGCTTTCGAGCTTCTTTTCCCGTTTTAAAGTAGCCCATAGACGAAGGTTCCAGTCTCGCTTTCGAGCTGCTTTTCCTGCTTTAAAGTAGCCCATAGACGACGGTTCCAGTCTCGCTTTCGAGCTTCTTTTCCCGTTTTAAAGTAGCCCATAGACGAAGGTTCAAGTCTCGCTTTCGAGCTGCTTTTCCTGCTTTAAAGTAGCCCATAGACGACGGTTCCAGTCTCGCTTTCGAGCTTCTTTTCCCGTTTTAAAGTAGCCCATAGACGAAGGTTCCAGTCTCGCTTTCGAGCTGCTTTTCCTGCTTTAAAGTAGCCCATAGACGACGGTTCCAGTCTCGCTTTCGAACTGCTTTTGCCGTTTTAAATTAGCCCATAGACGAAGGTTCCAGTCTCGCTTTCGAGCTGCTTTTCCTGCTTTAAAGTAGCCCATGGACGACGGTACCAGTTTCGCCTTCGAGCTGCTTTTCCTGTTTTAAAGTAGCCCATGGACGACGGTACCAGTCTCGTTTTCGAGCTGCTTTTCCTGCTTTAAAGTAGCCCATGGACGACAGTTCCAGTCTCGCTTTCGAGCTGCTTTTCCTGTTTTAAAGTAGCCCATAGACAACGGTTCCAGTCTCGCTTTCGAGCTTCTTTTCCCGTTTTAAAGTAGCCCATAGACGAAGGTTCCAGTCTCGCTTTCGAGCTGCTTTTCCTGCTTTAAAGTAGCCCATAGACGACGGTTCCAGTCTCGCTTTCGAGCTTCTTTTCCCGTTTTAAAGTAGCCCATAGACGAAGGTTCCACTCTCGCTTTCGAGCAGCTTTTCCTGCTTTAAAGTAGCCCATAGACGACGGTTCCAGTCTCGCTTTCGAGCTTCTTTTCCCGCTTTAAAGTAGCGCATAGACGAAGGTTCCAGTCTCGCTTTCGAGCTGCTTTTCCTGCTTTAAAGTAGCCCATAGACGACGGTTCCAGTCTCGCTTTCGAGCTTCTTTTCCCTTTTAAAGTAGCCCATAGACGAAGGTTCCAGTCTCGCTTTCGAGCTGCTTTTCCTGCTTTAAAGTAGCCCATAGACGACGGTTCCAGTCTCGCTTTCGAGCTTCTTTTCCCGTTTTAAAGTAGCCCATAGGCGAAGGTTCCAGTCTCGCTTTCGAGCTGCTTTTCCTGCTTTAAAGTAGCCCATAGACGACGGTTCCAGTCTCGCTTTCGAGCTTCTTTTCCCGTTTTAAAGTAGACCATAGACGAAGGTTCCAGTCTCGCTTTAGAGCTGCTTTTCCTGCTTTAAAGTAGCCCATAGACGACGGTTCCAGTCTCGCTTTCGAACTGCTTTTGCCGTTTTAAATTAGCCCATAGACGAAGGTTCCAGTCTCGCTTTCGAGCTGCTTTTCCTGCTTTAAAGTAGCCCATAGACGACGGTTCCGGTCTCGCTTTCGAACTGCTTTTGCCGTTTTAAATTAGCCCATAGACGACGGTTCCAGTCTCGCTTTCGAGCTGATTTTCCCGTTTTAATGTAGCCCATAGACGAAGGTTCCAGTCTCGCTTTCGAGCTCCTTTTCCTGCTTTAAAGTAGCCCATAGACGACGGTTCCAGTCTCGCTTTCAAGCTTCTTTTCCCGTTTTAAAGTAGCCCATAGACGAAGGTTCCAGTCTCGCTTTCGAGCTGCTTTTCCTGCTTTATAGTAGCCCATAGACGACGGTTCCAGTCTCGCTTTCGAGCTTCTTTTTCTGTTTTAAAGTAGCCCATGGACGACGCTTTCAGTTTCGCCTTCGAGCTGCTTTTCCTGTTTTAAAGTAGCCCACGGACGACGGTTTCAGTTTCGCCTTCGAGCTGCTTTTCCTGTTTTAAAGTAGCTCATGGACGACGGTTTCAGTTTCGCCTTCGAGCTGCTTTTCCTGTTTTAAAGTAGCCCATGGACGACGGTTTCAGTTTCGCCTTCGAGCTGGTTTTCCTGTTTTAAAGTAGCCCATAGACGACGGTTCCAGTCTCGCTTTCGAGCTTTTTTTCCTATTTTAAAGTAGCCCATGGACGACGGTTACAGTTTCGCCTTCGAGCTGCTTTTCCTGTTTTAAAGTAGCCCATGGACGACGGTTTCAGTTTTGCCTTCGAGCTGCTTTTTCTGTTTTAAAGTAGCCCATGGACGACGCTTTCAGTTTCGCCTTCGAGCTGCTTTTCCTGTTTTAAAGTAGCCCACGGACGACGGTTTCAGTTTCGCCTTCGAGCTGCTTTTCCTGTTTTAAAGTAGCTCATGGACGACGGTTTCAGTTTCGCCTTCGAGCTGCTTTTCCTGTTTTAAAGTAGCCCATGGACGACGGTTTCAGTTTCGCCTTCGAGCTGGTTTTCCTGTTTTAAAGTAGCCCATAGACAACGGTTCCAGTCTCGCTTTCGAGCTGCTTTTGCCGTTTTAAAGTAGCCCATAGACGACGGTTCCAGTCTCGCTTTCGAGCTGCTTTTTACGTTTAAAAGTAGCCCTTAGACGACGGTTCCAGTCTCGCTTTCGAGCTGCTTTTGCCGTTTTAAAGTAGCCCATAGACGACGGTTCCAGTTTCGATTTCGAGCTGCTTTTCCTGTTTTAAAGTAGCCCATAGACGACGGTTCCAGTTTCGATTTCGAGCTGCTTTTCCCGTTTTAAAGTAGCCCATAGACGACGGTTCCACTTTCGATTTCGAGCTGCTTTTCCTGTTTTAAAGTAGCCCATTGACGACGGTTTCAGTTTCGCCTTCGAGCTGCTTTTCCCGTTTTAAAGTAGCCCATAGACGACGGTTCCAGTTTCGATTTCTAGCTGCTTTTCCTGTTTTAAAGTAGCCCATAGACGACGGTTCCAGTTTCGCTTTCGAGCTGCTTTTCCCGTTTTAAAGTAGCCCATGGACGACAGTTCCAGTCTCGCTTTCGCGCTGCTTTTCCTGTTTTAAAGTAGCCCATAGACGACGGTTCCAGTCTCGCTTTCGAGCTGCTTTTCCTGCTTTAAAGTAGCCCATAGACGACGGTTCCAGTCTCGCTTTCGAGCTTCTTTTCCCGTTTTAAAGTACCCCATAGACGAAGGTTCCAGTCTCGCTTTCGAGCTGCTTTTCCTGCTTTAAAGTAGCCCATAGACGACGGTTCCAGTCTCGCTTTCGAGCTTCTTTTCCCGTTTTAAAGTAGCCCATAGACGAAGGTTCAAGTCTCGCTTTCGAGCTGCTTTTCCTGCTTTAAAGTAGCCCATAGACGACGGTTCCAGTCTCGCTTTCGAGCTTCTTTTCCCGTTTTAAAGTAGCCCATAGACGAAGGTTCCAGTCTCGCTTTCGAGCTGCTTTTCCTGCTTTAAAGTAGCCCATAGACGACGGTTCCAGTCTCGCTTTCGAACTGCTTTTGCCGTTTTAAATTAGCCCATAGACGAAGGTTCCAGTCTCGCTTTCGAGCTGCTTTTCCTGCTTTAAAGTAGCCCATGGACGACGGTACCAGTTTCGCCTTCGAGCTGCTTTTCCTGTTTTAAAGTAGCCCATGGACGACGATACCAGTCTCGTTTTCGAGCTGCTTTTCCTGCTTTAAAGTAGCCCATGAACGACAGTTCCAGTCTCGCTTTCGAGCTGCTTTTCCTGTTTTAAAGTAGCCCATAGACAACGGTTCCAGTCTCGCTTTCGAGCTTCTTTTCCCGTTTTAAAGTAGCCCATAGACGAAGGTTCCAGTCTCGCTTTCGAGCTGCTTTTCCTGCTTTAAAGTAGCCCATAGACGACGGTTCCAGTCTCGCTTTCGAGCTTCTTTTCCCTTTTTAAAGTAGCCCATAGACGAAGGTTCCACTCTCGCTTTCGAGCAGCTTTTCCTGCTTTAAAGTAGCCCATAGACGACGGTTCCAGTCTCGCTTTCGAGCTTCTTTTCCCGCTTTAAAGTAGCGCATAGACGAAGGTTCCAGTCTCGCTTTCGAGCTGATTTTCCTGCTTTAAAGTAGCCGTAGACGACGGTTCCAGTCTCGCTTTCGAGCTTCTTTTCCCGTTTATATAAGCCCATAGACGAAGGTTCCAGTCTCGCTTTCGAGCTGCTTTTCCTGCTTTAAAGTAGCCCATAGATGACGGTTCCAGTCTCGCTTTCGAGCTTCTTTTCCCGTTTTAAAGTAGCCCATAGACGAAGGTTCCAGTCTCGCTTTCGAGCTGCTTTTCCTGCTTTAAAGTAGCCCATAGACGACGGTTCCAGTCTCGCTTTCGAACTGCTTTTGCCGTTTTAAATTAGCCCATAGACGACGGTTCCAGTCTCGCGTTCGAGCTGCTTTTCCTGCTTTAAAGTAGCCCATAGACGACGGTTCCAGTCTCGCTTTCGAGCTTCTTTTCCCGTTTTAAAGTAGCCCATAGACGAAGGTTCCACTCTCGCTTTCGAGCAGCTTTTCCTGCTTTAAAGTAGCCCATAGACGACGGTTCCAGTCTCGCTTTCGAACTGCTTTTGCCATTTTAAATTAGCCCATAGACGACGGTTCCAGTCTGGCTTTCGAGCTGCTTTTCCCGTGTTAAAGTAGCCCATAGACGACGGTTCCAGTTTCGCTTTCGAGCTGCTTTTCCTGTTTTAAAGTAGTCCATGGACGACGGTTCCAGTTTCGCTTTCGAGCTGCTTTTCAAGTTTTAAAGTAGCCCATGGACGACGGTTTCAGTTTCGCCTTCGAGCTGCTTTTCCTGTTTTAAAGTAGCCCATGGACGACGGTTTCAGTTTCGCTTTCGAACTGCTTTTGCCGTTTTAAATTAGCCCATAGACGACGGTTCCAGTCTCGCTTTCGAGCTGCTTTTCCCGTGTTAAAGTAGCCCATAGACGACGGTTCCAGTTTCGCTTTCGAGCTGCGTTTTCCGTTTTAAAGTAGCCCATAGACGACGGTTCCAGTTTCGCTTTCGAGCTGCTTTTCCCGTTTTAAAATAGCCCACGGACGACGGTTTCAGTTTCGCCTTCGAGCTGCTTTTCCTGTTTTAAAGTAGTCTATGGACGACGGTTCCAGTTTCGCTTTCGAGCTGCTTTTCCTGATTTAAAGTAGCCCATGGACGACGGTTCCAGTCTCGCTTTCGAGCTGCTTTTCCCGTGTTAAAGTAGCCCATAGACGACGGTTCCAGTTTCGCTTTCGAGCTGCGTTTTCCGTTTTAAAGTAGCCCATAGACGACGGTTCCAGCTTCGCTTTCGAGCTGCGTTTTCCGTTTTAAAGTAGCCCATAGACGACGGTTCCAGTTTCGCTTTCGAGCTTCTTTTCCCGTTTTAAAGTAGCCCTTAGACGACGGTTTCAGTTTCGCCTTCGAGCTGCTTTTCCTGCTTTAAAGTAGCCCATAGACGACGGTTCCACTCTCGCTTTCGAACTGCTTTTGCCGTTTTAAATTAGCCCATAGACGACGGTTCCAGTCTCGCTTTCGAGCTTCTTTTCCCGTTTTAAAGTAGCCCATAGACGACGGTTTCAGTTTCGCCTTCGAGCTGCTTTTCGTGCTTTAAAGTAGCCCATAAACGACGGTTCCAGTCTCGCTTTCGAACTGCTTTTGCCGTTTTAAATTAGCCCATAGACGACGGTTCCAATCTCGCTTTCGAGCTGCTTTTCCCGTGTTAAAGTAGCCCATGGACGACGGTTCCAGTCTCGCTTTCCAGCTGCTTTTCCTGCTTTAAAGTAGCCCGTAGACGACGGTTCCAGTCTCGCTTTCGAGCTTCTTTTCCCGTGTTAAAGTAGCCCATAGACGACGGTTTCAGTTTCGCCTTCGAGCTGCTTTTCCTGCTTTAAAGTAGCCCATAGACGACGGTTCCAGTCTCGCTTTCGAACTGCTTTTGCCGTTTTAAATTAGCCCATTGACGACGGTTCCAGTCTCGCTTTCGAGCTGCTTTTCCCGTGTTAAAGTAGCCCATAGACGACGGTTCCAGTTTCGCTTTCGAGCTGCTTTTCCTGCTTTAAAGTAGCCCATAGACGACGGTCCCAGTCTCGCTTTCGAGCTTCTTTTCCCGTTTTAAAGTAGCCCATAGACGAAGGTTCCAGTCTCGCTTTCGAGCTGCTTTTCCTGCTTTAAAGAAGCCCATAGACGACGGTTCCAGTCTCGCTTTCGAGCTGCTTTTCCCGTGTTAAAGTAGCCCATAGACGACGGTTCCAGTTTCGCCTTCGAGCTGCTTTTCCTGTTTTAAAGTAGCCCATGGACGACGGTTTCAGTTTTCCCTTCGAGCTGCTTTTCCTGTTTAAAAGTAGCCCATGGACGACGGTTCAAGTTTCGCTTTCGAGCTGCTTTTCCTGATTTTAAGTAGCCCATAGACGAAGGTTCCAGTCTCGCTTTCGAGCTGCTTTTCCTGCTTTAAAGAAGCCCATAGACGACGGTTCCAGTCTCGCTTTCGAGCTGCTTTTCCCGTGTTAAAGTAGCCCATAGACGACGGTTCCAGTTTCGCTTTCGAGCTGCTTTTCCTGTTTTAAAGTAGCCCATAGACGACGGTTTCAGTTTCGCTTTCGAGCTGCTTTTCCTGTTTTAAAGTAGCCCATGGACGACGGTTCCAGTTTCGCTTTCGAGCTGCTTTTCCTGATTTAAAGTAGCCCATGGACGACGGTTTCAGTTTCGCCTTCGAGCTGCTTTTCTTTTTTTAAAGTAGCCCATGGACGACGGTTTCAGTTTTGCCTTCGAGCTGCTTTTCCTGTTTTAAAGTAGCCCATGGACGACGGTTTCAGTTTCGCCTTCGAGCTGCTTTTCCTGTTTTAAAGTAGCCCATGGACGACGGTTTCAGTTTTGCCTTCGAGCTGCTTTTCCTGATTTAAAGTAGCCCATGGACAACGGTTTCAGTTTAGCCTTCGAGCTGCTTTCCCTGTTTAAAAGTAGCCCATGGACGACGGTTTCAGTTTCGCCTTCGAGCTGCTTTTCCTGTTTTACAGTAGCCCATAGACGAAGGTTTCAGTTTCGCCTTCGAGCTGCTTTTCCTGTTTTAAAGTAGCCCATGGACGACGGTTCCAGTTTCGCCTTCGAGCTGCTTTTCCTGTTTTAAAGTAGCCCATGGACGAAGGTTTCAGTTTCGCCTTCGAGCTGCTTTTCCTGTTTTAAAGTAGCCCATGGACGACAGTTTCAGTTTCGCCTTCGAGCTGCTTTTCCTGTTTTAAAGTAGCCCATGGACGACGGTTCCAGTTTCGCCTTCGAGCTGCTTTTCCTGTTTTAAAGTAGCCCATGGACGACGGTTTCAGTTTCGCCTTCGAGCTGCTTTTCCTGTTTTAAAGTAGCCCATGGACGACGGTTCCAGTTTCGCCTTCGAGCTGCTTTTCCAGTTTTAAAGTAGCCCATGGACGACGGTTTCAGTTTCGCCTTCGAGCTGCTTTTCCTGTTTTAAAGTAGCCCATGGACGACGGTTCCAGTTTCGCCTTCGAGCTGCTTTTCCTGTTTTAAAGTAGCCCATGGACGACGGTTTCAGTTTCGCCTTCGAGCTGCTTTTCGTGTTTTAAAGTAGCCCATGGACGGCGGTTTCAGTTTCGCCTTCGAGCTGCTTTTCCTGTTTTAAAGTAGCCCATGGACGACGGTTCCAGTTTCGCCTTCGAGCTGCTTTTCCTGTTTTAAAGTAGCCCATGGACGACGGTTTCAGTTTCGCTTTCGAGCTGCTTTTCCCGTTTTAAAGTAGCCCATGGACGACGGTTTCAGTTTCGCCTTCGAGCTGCTTTTCCTGTTTTAAAGTAGCCCATGGACGACGGTTTCACTTTCGCCTTCGAGCTGCTTTTCCTGTTTTAAAGTAGCCCATGGACGACGGTTTCAGTTTCGCCTTCGAGCTGCTTTTCCTGTTTTAAAGTAGCCCATGGACGACGGTTTCAGTTTCGCCTTCGAGCTGCTTTTCCTGTTTTAAAGTAGCCCATGGACGACGGTTTCAGTTTCGCCTTCGAGCTGCTTTTCCTGTTTTAAAGTAGCCCATGGACGACGGTTTCAGTTTCCCCTTCGAGCTGCTTTTCCTGTTTTAAAGTAGCCCATGGACGACGGTTTCAGTTTCGCCTTCGAGCTGCTTTTCCTGTTTTAAAGTAGCCCATGGACGACGGTTTCAGTTTCGCCTTCGAGCTGCTTTTCCTGTTTTAAAGTAGCCCATGGACGACGGTTCCAGTTTCGCCTTCGAGCTGCTTTTCCTGTTTTAAAGTAGCCCATGGACGACGGTTTCAGTTTTCGCCTTCGAGCTGCTTTTCCTGTTTTAAAGTAGCCCATGGACGACGGTTCCAGTTTCGCCTTCGAGCTGCTTTTCCAGTTTTAAAGTAGCCCATGGACGACGGTTTCAGTTTCGCCTTCGAGCTGCTTTTCCTGTTTTAAAGTAGCCCATGGACGACGGTTTCAGTTTCGCCTTCGAGCTGCTTTTCCTGTTTTAAAGTAGCCCATGGACGACGGTTTCAGTTTCGCCTTCGAGCTGCTTTTCCTGTTTTAAAGTAGCCCATGGACGACGGTTCCAGTTTCGCCTTCGAGCTGCTTTTCCTGTTTTAAAGTAGCCCATGAACGACGGTTTCAGTTTCGCCTTCGAGCTGCTTTTCCTGTTTTAAAGTAGCCCATGGACGACGGTTCCAGTTTCGCCTTCGAGCTGCTTTTCCTGTTTTAAAGTAGCCCATGGACGACGGTTTCAGTTTCGCCTTCGAGCTGCTTTTCCTGTTTTAAAGTAGCCCATGGACGACGGTTTCAGTTTCGCCTTCGAGCAGCTTTTCCTGTTTTAATGTAGCCCATGGACGACGGTTTCAGTTTCGCCTTCGAGCTGCTTTTCCTGTTTTAAAGTAGCCCATGGACGACGGTGGCGGTGCATAATGTTTTTTTTTTACAGTGCTTTCACGAACGAACTTGATATTGCTTCGGAATGTGAGTCAGACCCCTGCGAGATGCCGGGTATGCCGGAGACTCTTCTGAGCCGTCTGTTTCCAGCAGTGAATAGAGGAACTTCGAGTCCAGCGACGCGCACAATACACGCAGGTCGGCGGCTTAGTTGGCGGTGCATAATGTTTTTTTTTTTTTTTTTTTTTTTACAGTGCTTTCCCGAACTAACTTGATATTGCTTGGGAATGTAAATCAGACCCCTTCGAGATGGTTCTGCATGACGGAGACTCTTCTGAGCGCTCTGTTTCCAACAGTAAATAGAGGAACTTCGAGTCCAGTGACGCGCACAATGCACGCACGTCGGCAGCCCAGTTGGCGGTGCATATATGTTTTTTTACAGTGCTATCACGAGCGAACTAGATATTGCTTGGAAATGTAATTCAGACCCCTGCGAGATGGTTCTGTATGCCGGAGACTCTTCTGAGCCGTCTGTTTCTAGCATTAAATAGAGGAACTTCGAGCCCAGCGAAGCGCATAATGCACGCAGGTCGACGGCCTAGTAGGCGGTGCATAATGTTTTTTTTTTACAGTGATTTCACAAACGAACTTGATATTGCTTGGGAATATAAATCAAAACGAACTTGATATTGCTTGGGAATATAAATCAGACCCCTGCGAGATGGTTCTGTATACCGCAGACTCTTCTGAGCCGTCTGTTTCCAGCAGTAAATAGTGGGAACTTCGAGTCCAGCGACGCGCACTATGCACACAGGTCGGCGGGCTACTTGGCGGTGCATAATTTTTTTTAGTGCTTTAACGAACGAACTTGATATTGCTTGGGAATGTAAAGCAGACACCCTGCGAGATGGTTCTGTTTGACGGAGACTCTTCTGAGCCGTCTGGTCCCAGCCGTAAATAGAGGAACTTCGAGTGCAGCGACGCGCACAATGCACGCAGGTCGACGGCCTAGTTGGCGGTGCATAATGTTTTTTTACAGTGCTTTCACAAACGAACTTTATATTGCTTGGGAATGTAAATCAGACCCCTGCGACATGGTTCTGTATGCCGGAGACTCTTCCGAGCCGTCTGTTTCCAGCAGTAAATAGGGGAACTTCGAGTCCAGCGGCGCGCACTATGCAAACAGGTCGGCGGGCTAGTTGGCGGTGCATAATGTTTTTTTAGTGCTTTAACGAACGAACTTGATATTGCTTAAGGAATGTAAATCAGACACCCTGCGAGATGGTTCTGTTTGCCGACGACTCTTCTGAGCTGTCTGTTTCTAGCAGTAAATAGAGGAACTTCGAGCCCAGCGACGCGCACAATGCACGCAGGTCGACGGATTAGTTGGCGGTGCATAATGTTTTTTTTTACAGTGATTTCGCAAACGAACTTGATATTGCTTGGGAATGTAAATCAGACCCCTGCGACATGGTTCTGTATGCCGGAGACTCTTCCGAGCCGTCTGTTTCCAGCAGTAAATAGGGGAACTTCGAGTCCAGCGGCGCGCACTATGCACACAGGTCGGCGGGCTAGTTGGCGGTGCATAATGTTTTTTTAGTGCTTTAACGAACGAACTTGATATTGCTTGGGAATGTAACTCAGACCCCTTCGAGGTGGTTCTGTATGCTGGAGACTCTTCTGAGCCGTCTGTTTCCAGCAGTGAATAGAGGAACTTCGAGTCCGGCGACGCGCACAATACACGCAGGTCGGCGGCTTAGTTGGCGGTGCATAATGTTTTTTTTACAGTGATTTCACAAACGAACTTGATATTGCTTGGGAATATAAATCATACCCCTGCGAGATAGTTCTGTATGCCGTAGACTCTTCTGAGCCGTCTGTTTCCAGCAGTAAATAGGGGAACTTCGAGTCCAGCGACGCGCACTATGCACACAGGTCGGCGGGCTAGTTGGCGGTGCATAATGTTTTTTTAGTGCTTTAACGAACGAACTTGATATTGCTTAAGGAATGTAAATCAGACACCCTGCGAGATGATTCTGTTTGCCGACGACTCTTCTGAGCCGTCTGTTTCCAGCAGTAAATAGAGGACCTTCGGGTCCAGCGACGCGCAAAATGCAAGCAGGTCGGCGGCCAAGTCGGCGCTGCATAATGTTTTTTTTTTTACAGTGATTTCACAAACGAACTTGATATTGCTTGGGAATATAAATCAGACCCCTGCGAGATGGTTCTGTATGCCGCAGACTCTTCTGAGCCGTCTGTTTCCAGCAGTATATAGGGGAACTTCGAGTCCAGCGACGCGCACTATGCACACAGGTCGGCGGGCTAGTTGGCGGTGCATAATGTTTTTTTAGTGCTTTAACGAACGAACTTGATATTGCTTGGGAATGTAAATCAGACATCCTGCGAGATGGTTCTGTTTGACGGAGACTCTTCTGAGCCGTCTGCTCCCAGCAGTAAATAGAGGAACTTCGAGTGCAGCGACGCGCACAATGCACGCAAGTCGACGGCCTAGTTGGCGGTGCATAATGTTTTTCTACAGTGCTTTCACAAACGAACTTGATATTGCTTGGGAATGTAAATCAGATCCCTGCGAGATGGGTCTGTATGCCGGAGACTCTTCTGAGCCGTCTGTTTCCAGCAGTAAATAGCGGAACTTCGAGTCCAGCGACGCGCACTATGCACACAGGTCGGCGGGCTAGTTGGCGGTGCATAATGTTTTTTTAGTGCTTTAACGAACGAACTTGATATTGCTTAAGGAATGTAAATCAGACACCCTGCGAGATGGTTCAGTTTGCCGGCGACTCTTCTCAGCCGTCTGTTTCTAGCAGTAAATAGAGGAACTTCGAGCCAGCGACGCGCACAATGCACGCAGGTCGACGGCCTAGTTGGCGGTGCATAATGTTTTTTTTTTTTTTTTTTTTTACAGTGATTTCACAAACGAACTTGATATTGCTTGGGAATATAAATCAGACCCCTGCGAGATGGTTCTGTATACCGCAGACTCTTCTGAGACGTCTGTTTCCAGCAGTAAATAGGGGAACTTCGAGTCCAGCGACGCGCACTATGCACACAGGTCAGCTGGCTAGTTGGCGGTGCATAATGTTTTTTTAGTGCTTTAACGAACGAACTTGATATTGCTTGGGAATGTAAATCAGACACCCTGAGAGATGGTTCTGTTTGACGGAGACTCTTCTGAGCCGTCTGCTCCCAGCAGTAAATAGAGGAACTTCGAGTGCAGCGACGCGCACAATGCACGCAGGCCGACGGCCTAGTTGGCGGTCCATAATGTTTTTTTACAGTGCTTTCACAAACGAACTTTATATTGCTTGGGAATGTAAATCAGACCCCTGCGACATGGTTCTGTATGCCGGAGACTCTTCCTAGCCGTCTGTTTCCACCAGTAAATAGGGGAACTTCGAGTCCAGCGACGCGCACTATGCACACAGGTCGGCGGTCTAGTTGGCGGTGCATAATGTTTTTTTAGTGCTTTAACGAACGAACTTCATATTGCTTAAGGAATGTAAATCAGACACCCTGCGAGATGGTTCTGTTTGCCGGCGACTCTTCTGAGCCGTCTGTTTCTAGCAGTAAACCGAGGAACTTCGAGCCCAGCGACGCGCACAATGCACGCAGGTCGACTTCCTAGTTGGCGGTGCATAATGTTTTTTTTACAGTGATTTCACAAACGAACTTGATATTGCTTGGGAATATAGATCAGACCCCTGCGAGATGGTTCTGTATACCGCAGACTCTTCTGAGCTGTCTGTTTCCAGCAGTAAATAGGGGAACTTCGAGTCCAGCGACGCGCACTATGCACACAGGTCGGCGGGCTAGTTGGCGGTGCATGATGTTTTTTTAGTGCTTTAACGAACGAACTTGATATTGCTTGGGAATGTAAATCAGACACCCTGCGAGATGGTTCTGTTTGACGGAGACTCTTCTGAGCCGTCTGCTCCCAGCAGTAAATAGCGTAACTTCGAGTGCAGCAACGCGCACAATGCACGCAGGTCGACGGCCTAGTTGGCGGTCCATAATGTTTTTTTACAGTGCTTTCACAAACGAACTTTATATTGCTTGGGAATGTAAATCAGACCCCTGCGACATGGTTCTGTATGCCGGAGACTCTTCCGAGCCGTCTGTTTCTACCAGTAAATAGGGGAGCTTCGAGTCCAGCGACGCGCACTATGCACACAGGTCGGCGGTCTAGTTGGCGGTGCATAATGTTTTTTTTTTTTTTTTTACAGTGATTTCACAAACGAACTTGATATTGCTTGGGAATATAAATCAGACCCCTGCGAGATGGTTCTGTATACCGCAGACTCTTCTGAGACGTCTGTTTCCAGCAGTAAATAGGGGAACTTCGAGTCCAGCGACGCGCACTATGCACACAGGTCAGCTGGCTAGTTGGCGGTGCATAATGTTTTTTTAGTGCTTTAACGAACGAACTTGATATTGCTTGGGAATGTAAATCAGACACCCTGAGAGATGGTTCTGTTTGACGGAGACTCTTCTGAGCCGTCTGCTCCCAGCAGTAAATAGAGGAACTTCGAGTGCAGCGACGCGCACAATGCACGCAGGCCGACGGCCTAGTTGGCGGTCCATAATGTTTTTTTACAGTGCTTTCACAAACGAACTTTATATTGCTTGGGAATGTAAATCAGACCCCTGCGACATGGTTCTGTATGCCGGAGACTCTTCCTAGCCGTCTGTTTCCACCAGTAAATAGGGGAACTTCGAGTCCAGCGACGCGCACTATGCACACAGGTCGGCGGTCTAGTTGGCGGTGCATAATGTTTTTTTAGTGCTTTAACGAACGAACTTCATATTGCTTAAGGAATGTAAATCAGACACCCTGCGAGATGGTTCTGTTTGCCGGCGACTCTTCTGAGCCGTCTGTTTCTAGCAGTAAACCGAGGAACTTCGAGCCCAGCGACGCGCACAATGCACGCAGGTCGACTTCCTAGTTGGCGGTGCATAATGTTTTTTTTACAGTGATTTCACAAACGAACTTGATATTGCTTGGGAATATAGATCAGACCCCTGCGAGATGGTTCTGTATACCGCAGACTCTTCTGAGCTGTCTGTTTCCAGCAGTAAATAGGGGAACTTCGAGTCCAGCGACGCGCACTATGCACACAGGTCGGCGGGCTAGTTGGCGGTGCATGATGTTTTTTTAGTGCTTTAACGAACGAACTTGATATTGCTTGGGAATGTAAATCAGACACCCTGCGAGATGGTTCTGTTTGACGGAGACTCTTCTGAGCCGTCTGCTCCCAGCAGTAAATAGCGTAACTTCGAGTGCAGCAACGCGCACAATGCACGCAGGTCGTCGGCCTAGTTGGCGGTCCATAATGTTTTTTTTACAGTGCTTTCACAAACGAACTTTATATTGCTTGGGAATGTAAATCAGACCCCTGCGACATGGTTCTGTATGCCGGAGACTCTTCCGAGCCGTCTGTTTCTACCAGTAAATAGGGGAGCTTCGAGTCCAGCGACGCGCACTATGCACACAGGTCGGCGGTCTAGTTGGCGGTGCATAATGTTTTTTTAGTGCTTTAACGAACGAACTTCATATTGCTTAAGGAATGTAAATCAGACACCCTGCGAGATGGTTCTGTTTGCCGGCGACTCTTCTGAGCCGTCTGTTTCTAGCAGTAAATAGAGGAACTTTGAGCCCAGCGACGCGCACAATGCACGCAGGTCGACTTCCTAGTTGGCGGTGCATAATGTTTTTTTTTACAGTGATTTCACAAACGAACTTGATATTGCTTGGGAATATAGATCAGACCCCTGCGAGATGGTTCTGTATACCGCAGACTCTTCTGAGCCGTCTGTTTCCAGCAGTAAATAGGGAAACTCCGAGTCCAGCGACGCGCACTATGCACACAGGTCGGCGGGCTAGTTGGCGGTGCATGATGTTTTTTTAGTGCTTTAACGAACGAACTTGATATTGCTTGGGAATGTAAATCAGACACCCTGCGAGATGGTTCTGTTTGACGGAGACTCTTCTGAGCCGTCTGCTCCCAGCAGTAAATAGCGTAACTTCGAGTGCAGCAACGCGCACAATGCACGCAGGTCGACGGCCTAGTTGGCGGTGCATGATGTTTTTTTTACAGTGCTTTCACAAACGAACTTTATATTGCTTGGGAATGTAAATCAGACCCCTGCGACATGGTTCTGTATCTCTTGCTGGGCTAGTTGGTGTGACATTGCGTTAAACCAAAGGAAATACAGCGCTAAGTTTTAGACGAACCACACAGAAAGACGGACGGGACAGGCGCTAACTCCAACTAAGTTTATTGAAAGAATCATGTGCACATATATAACCCGAAGACAGTGAACGCTTGCGCATGTCCCTAAAGTAAGAAGGAAAAAAACCATTAGAAAAAACACCCTTAGGTAAAAACCTTCTCATAATCTCGTTTTTTTTTTTTTTGCATCGGTTCATGTGTAGCGCCAGTCTTATGTAACATCTTTCTCGCATCTATTGACAACATTTTGGCACCACTAACTGACGACGGAACAGTCCTAAAGATTTTTAGATATGTAGATGATTTTTTAATGATTTTAAACAGACATGACACAGGCCGCTATGAGGAGACTGCCATGATAGTATTAGAAATGTTTAAGGAACATGGAAAGGGGCTCTCATTCACATTTGAGCTTCCCGAACAGGACGGCCTCCAGTTTTTAGACCTGAACATTAAGCTGGGGGACAGAAGTGTGTGCTGGCGCTACCTGCCTAGGGCTAAGAAAGATTTCTTGCCATTCGATTCGGCCCAGTCAAAAACTGTAAAGAGGGCTATTGCCGCCCTCTCTATGGAATCTGCACTCCTCAAGTCGTGCTCTCACATGATGAAAGCGAGCTTCCAGGGTGAGGTGAGCAGACTGCGCAAAGCAGGGTTTCCAGACCATTTTTTGGCTAGCGTGACCGAGGCATTGCTACAAAACCTCAAGGGCAAGCCAAAGGGGCAACGGCGAAAACAATCCTTTCGTGGAGCCAAGCCAGTGGTGATACCGTATATACACAAAGTATCCCACAATTTAAAACGAGTTGGCAACAAGTACGGAGTCGCCATGGTCTTCTCCGCCCCCTGCAAATTGGCCAAGATGTGCCCCAAGGTTACCAGTAGGGATCAAACAACATCTGGGTGTGGAAAGAAACACTCGAAGCCCTACGTAAAGTGTGCCACGGGAGTGGTCTACGAGATCCCCCTTACGTGTGGCAAGGTGTACGTCGGTCAGACCTGACGCTGCGTTAACGAGCGTGCCGGCGAGCATAACAGGTCTTTAGGGAACGCATCAGACTTGTTCCAAAACCTACCCGCCCATTGCCGCTCTTGCCTTAATGAAAATAAAAAAATCTGTGAACCACGATTTGGAGAGATTAAAATTCTAACCAGAAGTAAAGACAGATTAGCTCGCGAGCTCGCAGAAGCCTTTTTTATCAAAGAGAGGGGGAGGGTAAGTGTGTCAGCACGACTTCTGTATCTTTACGCGAAAGTGAACACAGATTGTTAAAAAATACGAGATTATGAGAAGGTTTTTACCTAAGGGTGTTTTTTCTAATGCTTTTTTTCCTTCTTCTTTAGGGACATGCGCAAGCGTTCACTGTCTTCGGGTTATATATGTGCACATGATTCTTTCAATAAACTTAGTTGGAGTTAGCGCCTGTCCCGTCCGTCTTTCTGTGTGGTTCGTCTAAAACTTAGCGCTGTATTTCCTTTGGTTTAACGCAATGGTTCTGTATGCTGGAGACTCTTCCGAGCCGTCTGTTTCTAGCAGTAAATAGAGGAACTTCGAGTAAATTGACGCGCACAATGCACGCAGGTCGGCGGCCTAGTTGGCGTTGCATGTTTTTTTACAGTGCTTTCACGAACGAACTTGATATTGCTTGGGAATGTAAATCAGACCCCAGCGAGATGGTTCTGTATGGCGCAGACTCTTCTGAGCCGTCTGTTTCCAGCTGTGAATAGAGGAACTTCGAGTCCAGCGACGCGCACAATACACGCAGGTCGGCGGCTTAGTTGGCAGTGCATAATGTTTTTTTTACAGTGCTTTCACGAACTAACTTGATATTGCTTGGGAATGTAAATCAGACCCCTCGAGATGGTTCTGCATGACGGAGACTCTTCTGAGCCGTCTGTTTCCAGCAGTAAATAGAGGAACTTCGAGTCCAGTGACGCGCACAATGCACGCACGTCGGGAGCATATATGTTTTTTACAGTGCTATCACGAACGAACTTGATATTGCTTGGAAATGTCAATCAGACCCCTGTGAGATGGTTCTGTATGCCGCAGACTCTTCTGAGCCGTCTGTTTCCAGCAGTGAATAGAGGAACTTCGAGTCCAGAGACGCGCACAATACACGCAGGTCGGCGGCCTAGTTGGCGTTGCATGTTTTTTTACAGTGCTTTCACGAACGAACTTGATATTGCTTGGAAATGTCAATCAGACCCCTGTGAGATGGTTCGGTATGCCGGAGACTCTTCTGAGCCGTCTGTTTCCAGCAGTGAATAGAGGAACTTCGAGTCCAGCGACGCGCACAATACATGCAGGTCGGCGGCTTAGTTGGCGGTGCATAATGTTTTTTTTACAGTGCTTTCACGAACTAACTTAATATTGCTTGGGAATGTAAATCAGACCCCTTCGAGATGGTTCTGTATGCCGGAGACTCTTCTGAGCCATCTGTTTCCAGCAGTAAATAGAGGAACTTCGAGTCCAGCGACGCGCACAATGCACGCAGGTCGACGGCCTAGTTGGCGGTGCATAATGTTTTTTTTACAGTGCTTTCACGAACTAACTTGATATTGCTTGGGAATGTAAATCAGACCCCTTCGAGATGGTTCTGTATGCCGGAGACTCTTCTGAGCCATCTGTTTCCAGCAGTAAATAGAGGAACTTCGAGTCCAGCGACGCGCACAATGCACGCAGGTCGACGGCCTAGTTGGCGGTGCATAATGTTTTTTTTACAGTGCTTTCACGAAGGAACTTGATATTCCTTGGGAATGTAAATCTGACCCCTGCGAGATGGTTCTGTATGCCGGAGACTCTTCTGAGCCGTCTGTTTCTAGCAGTGAATAGAGTAACTTCGAGTCCACCGACGCGCACAATGCACGCAGGTCGGCGGCCTAGTTGGCAGTCCATAATGTGTTTTTTTACAGTGCTTTCACGAACGAACTTGATATTGCTTGGGAATGTAAATCGGACCCCTGTGAGATGGCTCTGTATGCCGCAGACTCTTCTGAGCCGTCTGTTTTCAGCAGTGAATAGAGGAACTTCGAGTCCAGCGACGCGCACGATGCACGCAGGTAGGCGTCCAAGTTGGCGGTGCATAATATTTTTTTTTACTGTGCTTTCACGAACGAACTTGATATTGCTTGGGAATGTAAATCAGACCCCAGCGAGATGGTTCTGTATGCTGGAGACGTCTGAGCAGTCTGTTTCCAGCAGTAAATAGAGGAACTTTGAGTCCAGCGACGCGCACGATGCACGCAGGTCGGCGGCTTAGTTGGCGGTGCATAATGTTTTTTTTACAGTGCTTTCACGAACTAACTTGATATTGCTTGGGAATGTAAATCAGACCCCTCGAGATGGTTCTGCATGACGGAGACTCTTCTGAGCCGTCTGTTTCCAGCAGTAAATAGAGGAACTTCGAGTCCAGTGACGCGCACAATGCACGCACGTCGGGAGCATATATGTTTTTTACAGTGCTATCACGAACGAACTTGATATTGCTTGGAAATGTCAATCAGACCCCTGTGAGATGGTTCGGTATGCCGGAGACTCTTCTGAGCCGTCTGTTTCCAGCAGTGAATAGAGGAACTTCGAGTCCAGCGACGCGCACAATACATGCAGGTCGGCGGCTTAGTTGGCGGTGCATAATGTTTTTTTACAGTGCTTTCACGAACTAACTTAATATTGCTTGGGAATGTAAATCAGACCCCTTCGAGATGGTTCTGTATGCCGGAGACTCTTCTGAGCCATCTGTTTCCAGCAGTAAATAGAGGAACTTCGAGTCCAGCGACGCGCACAATGCACGCAGGTCGGCGGCCTAGTTGGCAGTCCATAATGTGTTTTTTTACAGTGCTTTCACGAACGAACTTGATATTGCTTGGGAATGTAAATCGGACCCCTGCGAGATGGTTCTGTATGCCGCAGACTCTTCTGAGCCGTCTGTTTTCAGCAGTGAATAGAGGAACTTCGAGTCCAGCGACGCGCACGATGCACGCAGGTCGGCGTCCAAGTTGGCGGTGCATAATATTTTTTTTTACTGTGCTTTCACGAACGAACTTGATATTGCTTGGGAATGTAAATCAGACCCCAGCGAGATGGTTCTGTATGCTGGAGACGTCTGAGCAGTCTGTTTCCAGCAGTGAATAGAGGAACTTTGAGTCCAGCGACGCGCACGATGCACGCAGGTCGGCGGCCTAGTTGGCGGTGCATAATGTGTTTTTTTTTTGCAGTGCTTTCACGAACGAACTTGATATTGCTTGTGAATGTAAATCAGACCCCTGCGAGATGGTTCTGTATGCCGGAGACTCTTCTGAGCCGTCTGTTTCCAGCAGTATATAGAGGAACTTCGAGTTTTAGTTGGTGGTGACTTCAATGCGCCTCACCCGGACTGGGTTACCCCACCTTAAGTCCTCGCGGCAGGCGAGTGCGAGACGCCTTTACGGATGCGCTGTTTATTCTCCTGAACCATCCAGATACACCAACAAGTACTGTGCTTTATACTAGGAGTGGAACATACGCTCGAGATCTTACGTGGTGGTCAGGAACCGGCACCCCCTCGTGTCACTTAGAGCCGGACTCCTGGGGCAGTGACCATCATCCTATTGTCATCGGTCTCTATCCATCACAGGCCCAACGATTACGCCGCAAGTGTACAGTTGTCCATTGGGACAATTTCCGCGCCATTCTTCAAAATCAATCTGTGGAGTCGGCACCATCGCTTCTAGACCGCATAAAAGCGCACTAAATGAGGCTACAACCATTACCTGGGTGCAGGGTGGTCGACCAACACCGGATGTGCCTCTGCTCAACTTGTGGGCTGCTCGTCGACAAGCGGAATTGACTGCAACCAGAGACCCAACTTCTGCGCATGCACGTACAAGACTAAATTACATTACTGTTAAGGCTTGAAGGTATCAGCGTGATCTCTCACTACGACAATGGCACCTGTGGTGCGATCAGTTCTCTACACAGTCATCGAATGCTCATCTTTGGCGAACTTTCCATGCCATGGAGCACGGTTGTCGTCGTCCTGATGCAGCGGCCACAGCATGCTTTGCAGCAAACTTGTCTCCGAATGATTTCGCAAGACAAGCAGCGGGCAAGTTTTTCCCCAAGTACGACGTGTTGCCTGCACCAGTTACAAGAACTTACTTGTGGGGCATGCCAGCCCATGTCGATAAGATGCCATCTGCTGCCGACACCGAGGGAATCGCGAGCCCATTCTCCATGCCCGAATTGCTTGCAGCTATAGATGAAGCCAACCGAAAGACAGCGCCCGGTCCGGACTCCATTACGTACGAGGTTTACAAGAACCTCAGTGGTGATGCACTTCCTCAACTCCTTGACACCATTAACAAGGTATGGCTAGACGGCGATGTACCAGACAGCTGAAAATCGGCTATTGTTATCCCTATTCCAATGCCGGGGAAAGCACCAACAGACCTAAGCAACTTTCGACCTATTTCCTTAACAGCAACAATTTGCAAGATTGCTGAGAAAATGCTCGCCACACGAATCTCGTGGTGGCTTGAACATCACGGTTTCTACCACCCGGCCCAGATTGGCTTTCGACCATCTATAGGCACAGAAGACGGATTGGCTGTCTTGGCGTCCTCAGTATTGTCATCAACACGCAGCCACAATGTACGCACCGTCCTCGCCATGGATGTAGAAAAGGCTTACGATAATATCAGTCATGCTGCCATTCTGGACTCAATTGACATGCTCCATTTACCACTTAGAGTACGCAATTTTGTAAAATCTTTCCTTGAATACGCCTCAGTAGCGACGCCATAGGATCATTTGTCCCTCTTTGTGGCGTACCCCAGGGATCTGTGTTGTCACCAACATTATTTAATATTGCGTTTATCTCACTTGCATGGCGGTTACATGAAATTTCTGATGTTAAATTCTTAATACACGCTGATGACATCAAGGTGTGGAGCACACACAACGACCTACTGACTCAATCATCGGCCCTGCAATCAGCTTTAGATATTGCGTGCACATATGCATCTTCCATAGGCCTTGAACTTTCCGCCAGTAAAACTACGTTCATATCAGTCGCCAACCGCTGGGGCCGCCGTAAACTATCGGCAACACCTATTCGTCTACATCTATCCGGAACCCCACTTCAGGAAAGTTCAACAGTAAACATATTGGGCTTAACAATTCATAAGTCAGGAACTGGAACTACATGGCTGTCTGGCGCTAAAAAACAGGCGTTACAGACACTGGGTCTGATTAGACGCATTGCTCAAAAAATGGGCGGCGCTCGCTCAGATGTTGCGAGACAGTTGGTGCGGGCAGTTGTGCAACCGCGCCTTGTTTATCAAGCCCAATTTCAGCATTTGACAAGGGCACAATGGGATCGACTTGAGGCTATAAATTGAGAGGCAATGAGGGTCATCACCTGCCTCCCTCGCATTACACCAATCGTGGCGCTCCAAGAAAACGCACAACTAAATACAATAGATGAACTGGTGCAGCAACAACGTGATGCACGCAAGCTTAAGGCCACACTCTGTCATGCAACGTGCGCTCTGAAGGCTTATGCTTCGACACATTCACTACTACCACCTCCACTGCCAGTTCTTCCTCCTTGGCGTTTTGTACAGCTGAGCGGTAACAAGCCAACTGATTTACGCCGACCAAGAACACAGGAAACGGCGTCGTCACTTCCCGACCGAATTATGGAACAAGACGCCCGCTTGCCACATGGTTCCATTATTTATTTATTTATTTATTTATTTATTTATTTATTTATTTATTTATTTATTTATTTATTTATTTATTTATTTATTTATTTATTTATTTATTTCAGGAATACTGCCAGCCTTCACAGAAGGCCTTAGGCAGGAGTAGGATTACATGCATTGTTAAATACACAGCAGAAAAGAAAAACCAGCTTAAACGAGAGGAAAAACCTAAGAAATAAAAAATCATCCCGGTGTCGACCTGCCACCAAAAAATGGATTAAAATACGAACACATCAACACGCTGTTCGTACAGTGAAATTGACCACAAAAACAAAAAAAAAGATACATTAAAAGCAGACATCGAAACCACATGCGCAAGGAAATGGTAGGAGCAATAAAGGAGCAAAATACCCGAACAGATAACCAATGGCAAACCACATGTACTAGAAACGCCAACAGTAATAAAGAAGCACTACACGTGAATATATCAAGAACACTTTTTCAATTTTGATAACATAGACTCAACGGTCGGGCATTCTGCAATATCAGCAGGAAGTGCGTTCCACTCGCTGACTGTTCTAGGGAAGAAAGAATTTCTAAACACGTTGGTTTTGCAGGTGTACTCTTTCATTTTTTTAGAGTGATGTGCACGCGTATTGCGCCGAATAACAGGTTCGATATATAGCTTCTGGTTTATTCCTAGCTTAGAATAGTAGAGAAGATGCATGTACTTCACTCGTTCACGAAAGCGACGTGACTGCAGAGGATCTAAATTAGCTTTTTCCACTAGAGCGGTTGCTGAAGTGTGCCAACTGTACGAACTATAAACAAACCTTGCTGATTTTTTTTTTTTGGATGTTTTCGAGTTTGTTAATATTCATCTTAGTATAAGGATCCCATACTACTGAAGCGTATTCAAGAAGTGGCCTGATAAATGTTTTGTAAGCTAGAAGTTTTATTTCTTGAGTAGACTGGCGTAGGGTTCTTCGCAAGTAACCAAGTTTTTGCATCGCCTTTTTTTCAATGTAACACACATGTTCATTCCATCTGAGATCAGAGGTTAGAATTACATCTAAATATTTATAACTTTCAACGGATGCTAGGAGGTGACTATTAATGGAGTAGGGAAAGGTTAGGGGCTTTTTTTTACGAGTGATTGTCATTGCTACTGTTTTCTTCTTATTTATTTTCATTTGCCATGTTGTGCACCAGTTTTCTATTTTAGCTAGCGATAAATTTAACTCTGACTGGTCATTCGGATGTTTAATTTCATTGTAAATAATGCAATCATCTGCGAAAAGTTTTATTTTCACGGACACATTGCTCATGATGTCGTTAATAAATACTAAGAAGAAAAGAGGCCCCAGAACAGACCCCTGCGGAACGCCCGACCGGACCGGCCCATAACTGGAACACGCTCCTTCAATCGACACGCACTGGTGCCGCGACGAAAGATACGCCGCTATCCAGGAAAGCAATATGTCATTTATAAGTATTGGTTCCAGTTTTAATTACAGCTTTTGGTGGGAAACGCAGTCAAACGCTTTCTCAAATTTTAAAAAGATAATATCTATTTGGCTCTGTCTATCTATAGCTGCTGCAAAATCATGTACTGCCTCAGGTAGTTGTGTGACCGTTGGCACCCCCCTGCGGAAACCGTGCTGCCGAGGATCTATGTAATTGTGTTTTTCAAGATAAGTGGATATGTGTTTAAAGATTATATGTTCCATAATTTTTCCGCATGTGCACAAAAGTGAAATTGGTCTGTAAGACGAAAGAAGCGATTTGTTTTCTGATTTGGGTATCGGTGTGATTTTAGCATACTTGCAATCGTTAGGAAGTGCTGCTTCTGACAGATATCCTAAATATGAGCGATAGATACTTAGCGCACCATTCTGCATACCTGAAAACAAAGGCATTGGGTATCCCATCAATTCCCTGTGACTTCTTAATATCAATATCAAGTAAGAGCGATAGAACGCCTTCTTCAGATATACATATATTATTTATCGGAGGGTTCATGTCACTGACTGCGAACTGCGGTATCTTGCCATCGTCATCTGTATATATGGACCAGAAAAAATGATTAAAAGAATTCGCTATTTGATATTTGTCAGTGACAGTTACATCTGCAATGGACATGGAGGGGAATGGGTCTTTTCTAGATGAAAAATGTCGCCAAAACTTAGCAGGAGATGAAAGAAGAAACTTTTGCATTGTTATATTGTAGTAGTTATATTTTGCTTTTTTTATTGAACCCTTGAGCTGTTGGCGCATGCCCGTAAGTTTCAGAACATTGGCCGCAGAGGGGCACTGCCGGATTTTTTTTCTCATCTTTTTCGTTTTCCGTTTTAGACGTACAATTTCTTTAGCGATCCAGGGATTAGTGTTGTGTACAAATTTGCAACTACGTGGCACATACTCGTTCACACATTTCAATGCAAGATTTTTAAACATTAACCATAAACTGTTGACACAGCATGAATCAGACTCATAACAAGACGTGAAATATGAAAAGGAGTTATCTAGTGTGTCCAAAGCACCAACGTCATCAGCACGTGTGAAGTTCGGAAACACTCGCTTTTCTTTCTTGCAATTCGTAATGGCGTTGAGATGTAAGTTTAGGCATACCATCTTATGATTCGATATGCCGTCCATAACCTGCAGTTTTGGTTCACGACGAAGCAATTCACCCGATACAAAAAATAAATCTAAAATAGAGGCGGTGCCATTTTGAATACGTGTAGGCTGCCTGACTAGCTGGACTAAGTCATGGAAAAGAATAATATCGACAAACGGCTCTGCAAAAGTTGACAACGCTTCAGGAAAATCTTTAGTCCAATCGATTGATGGAATAATAAAATCACCCCCTAAAAGTAAGTTATTGGAATATTTTGAGCACTCGCATAAAAAGCAATTCATTTCATCAAAGAAAGTAGTGTCAGCGCTACGAGGCCTATAAAATACCCCTATAAGTAGATTAAGCTCCTTCAAGCAGGTTTTAATAATGACGGACTCAATACCAGATATGTCAGGCAGCCTAATTGCGTGCAATGTATCTCTTAACATTATGGCAACTCCGCCGCCTCTAGAACTTCTATCCTTTCTGTAGATTCGGTAGCCGGGTGGTGTCACCTCGAAGTCGCTGATTTCAGCGTGTAACCACGTTTCGGTTATGATCAATGCATCAGGTTTGTGCGCTAACAAAATACTCTCAATATCCTCCGATTTATTAAGTACACTCCGTGCATTCAGGTTCAGACATTGAAAAGGTTCCTGAGCACTTGTATCGATTCATTGCTGCTCTTCCGACGCATGTTTCCTTGGCTTTTCCCAGCGGGTATCCTCTTATTTGTAGCGTCGTCCCATGCAAAGAACTCCTTCCTTCAAGATTTCCTAATTTCGGACGTGCTCTCCCACAGTTTCTTCCTTTTTTGCCTGGTTGCCACTGAAAAGTCTTCAGAAATTGAAGTACCTGTATCTTTCAGTTTATAATAGTTCTTCAGTATGCTTATTTTTTCGCGATGGTCGATAAGCTTTAGAATTATAGGACGCGGTCGTTCTTGCTGTTGGCGGCCAATACGGTGTATCCTCTCTGTGGACGACACAGCTATGCCTAATTTGTCTTTGAACACACCTTCAACTGCTTTTGAGGCAAGTTCCTGGGGCGTTTCATCGGGTTCTTCAGTAATGCCAAAAACGAGAATATTATTCCGTCGGGAGAGATCTTCCAAGTCAGTGAGCTTGCTTTGAAAGTTGCGAACGCTTCTTTCAATATCAGAGACCGTAGCACTGACTTCTGTTATGGCTTTTGAGGTAGCTTAAAAATTTTCTATTTTTGTCTCAATTGCGGCCAGTCTTTTCTGTATGTTCTTTTGTCCTTCTAGTATTTCAGTTAGCTGTTTCTGGATGGTGGGACCTGGGTTGGATTCTATGTCCCCACAAAGCATCAGCAAGGATATGAGCAAATTTCGCGCGGCACAACAAATCGCAACAACATTTGGTGGGCACGTCAGCTGAATAAAACAACGGTTGCTGGTTTTAACAGCAGAGGTTTCGTTACTAACCTGCGTGAAAAGAAGAAGCTGGTTTGACATGACGCTGCCAGATGTCCAGCCAACGTGCCCACTGAAGAAGTTCTGGGGAAGCGGGCTTCTTATATATGCGATTGTTGATGTAGATGGCGATAATTTACGTCGACGCAAGCATCAAAGCCTGTGAAGTGATAGCAGCAGTTTATTGTCCTAGCAAATCTTCATTGAACAAGACGTCAACATTTCAATTACCGGAACCTCCATCTTCTTTTTGTGCGGAACTGCTTGCAGTGCAAGATGCTTCGCTCTATGACCGCCATTCCCATGCTTCCCACGGCCCGTATTATCATACGTACAGATGCCCTCCAGGTGACAAAGATACTTAGACGCGTTAGCAGTAGCCCGGAAATCTGCCAGAACATGCACAGTCTAGCGGCTAGCATACCAAATCCAATTCGTATTAAATGGACCCCGCGTGACCTTTTAAGTGCTCAAAGCCAAGTGGATTCTGCGACCCGCCTTTCAAACTCAACCTCGACATCGCCAAACCTCATAAAATTGGACAATGCCACCCTGCTTTTAACAAGAAAGGAGCACCTCCGGCGCCGTACACGTGCTCTTATACCTCCGTGTACGGTAAGCCTCCCCCGCGGTCTAACCAGTGCAGAGGAGGTGGCGCTTCGGAGGATTAGAGTTGGGGTGGCCCTAACACCAGCAGTGATCCGAAAGTGGCCACAATTTCGGTATTTATATCCACGTCTCGTCTACCCCCTGATTTCGCAATGCCTGCATCACCGCCGAGGTTTCAACTGAGTCAAATGCTTTTTCGTAATCAATGAATGCTATGTATAAGGGCTGATTATATTCTGAACATTTTTCTATCACCTGGTTGATGGTATGGATTTGATCGATAGTAGAGTATCCTTTTCAAGAATTTTCGCGCTACGATATACGCAGATACACAAGAAAGCAGGAATAACGTACAAAGGACAAGCGCGCACTGACAACTAAGGTTAATTGATAACAGGGTTACATTTAAAACCTTCCCCACGCACTGTCTAATACAAGAAATCTTGCAAATTCACTGAAGAGGATGAAAAGATAATAAAGGAGCGTAGGTGCGTAAGGATGTGGCACTGCCTGTTCACTGAGTTTGCGAGATTTCTTGTATCAGAAAGTGCGTGGGGAAGGTTTTAAATGTAACCCTGTTATCAGTAAACCTTAGTTGTCAGTGCGCGCTTGTCCTGTGTACGTGGTTCCTGCTTTCTTGTGTATCTGTGCATATCGTAGCGCGAAACTTCTTGAAATTGTAAACCAACTAGCCCCCATTGCTGATTTGCTAGCAGAGTATCCTTTTCGAACACCTGCTTAATATTTTGCTTGGTTCGACTCTAAAATTGTCTTGATTCTATTATCGATTACTTTGGTAAATACCTTATACATCAGTTCAGTTCAGTCGTTCAGTCGCGTCCGACTATTCGTGACCCTATGGACCATGCCACGCCACGCTTTCCGGTCTCTCACTATCTTCCTAACATCACATAACTTCATCTGCAGTGCCTCGAGGATGCCATCTAACCATCGCGTTCGCTGCCTACCCCTTCCCCGGCGACCCTCAACCTTTCCCAACATTAAATCTTTCTCCAGCGACTCCTCTCTTCTCATCAGATGACCAATGAGCAGTCAGGGTTTATGGTCGACAATATCGACTGATTTGATCTTCTGGCAGTCCAAGGAACTCTCAAGAGTCTTCGCCAGCACCACAATTCAAACGCGTCAATTCTTCGGCGGTCAGCCTTTTTCACAGTCGAACTCTCGCATCCATACATCACAACTGGAAAGACTATAGCACGAGTTATACGGATCTTGGTTGGCAGACTAATATCTCTGCTCTTTACTAGGCGGTCAAGGCTAACCATTGCTCTCTTTCCCAGAAGCAGGCTTCTCCTAATTTCATGGCTGCAGTCTCCTTCCGAGGTAATCTTGGAGCCCAAGAAGAGAAAATCTGTCACAGCTTCCACTTCTTGTCCATTGATGCTCCAGGACTTGATAGGGCAAGCCGCCATGATCTTTGTCTTTTTAATGTTCAGTTTAAGCCCAAACTTCTCACTCTCTTCTTGAACGCGCATCAGAAGTCTCTTGAGTTCCACTTCACTTTCTGCCATTAAAGTGGTATCATCCGCATATCTATGGTTGTTGATACGTTTTCCAGCAATCTTCACTCCATCTGAAGACTCGTCCAGACCGGCCTTCCTCGTGATGCACTCTGCATATAGGTTAAATAGGCAGGGTGACAGTATGCAGCCATGCCTCACTCCTTTCTCGATCGGAAACCAATCAGTAAGACCATGCCCAGTTCTGACTGTGGCCTCTTGTCCTTCATACAGGTTCCTGAGGAGACAGATGAGGTGAATTGGAACTCCCATCTCTTGGAGACCTTGCCACAATCTGCTGTGATCTACGCAGTCAAACGCTTTCGCATAATCAATAAAGCAGAAGTAGATGGGTTTCTGTAACTCTCTTGTTTTTTCCATGATCCAGCGAAGGTTGGCAATTTGGTCTCTAGTTCCTCTGCCCTTGCGAAACCCAGCTTGCACATCCGGAAGCTCCCGATCCACATACTGCTGTAGCCTACCTTGGAGGATTTTCAACATCACCTTGCTAGCATGCGAAATAAGCACGATCGTGCGGTAGTTGGAACAATCTTTGGCACTGCCTTTCTTTGGAATGGGGATGTAAACTGACCTCCTCCAATCCTGTGGCCACTGCAGGGTTGTCCAAATCTTCTGACATAATGTATGCAGAATGTTAACAGCGTCATGTTTGAGGTTTTGAAGCAACTCAGCTGGAATGCCAAAAATTCCGCTAGCTTTGTTCGTAGCAAGGCTGGCTAAGGCCCATTCAACTTCACTCTTCAGGATGCCCGGCTCGAGATCAGTAATCACAACCATCTTATGTTAGGTTTGCACATTCTGGTCCTTCTTTACAGTTCTTCTGTGTATTCCTGCCACCTCTTCTTTATCTCTGAGGCTTCAGTGAGGTCCTTGCCTCGTTTGTCCTTTATCACGCCCAGCTTAGCACAGAAGCTTCCTTTGATATATTTGATTGTCTTATACAGAGCTCTTGTGTTCGTTAATTGGCTGTTGTCCTCAACTGCTTGGCACTGTATGTTCAAGAAGGCATTCTTATCTCTCCTTGCTATTTTCTGAAAATCCGCATTGAGAAGCTTGTATCTTTCTCTTTCCCCCATAACTGTTGCCATCCTCCTTTCCTCAGCTATTTGCAAAGCCTCTTCAGATAACCAATTTGCTTTGTTGCATTTCTTTTGCGTTGGATCTACCTTAGTAGCAACTTCTTGTATTATATCACGAACATCAGTTCACATCTCTTCGGGCTCTCTGTCTTCTAGGTCTAACTCTTGAAATCGATTCCTCACTTCCACAGCATATTCTAATGGAATTTGATCCAGATCATACCTGAAAGGCCTTCTAGTTTTCTGCGTTTTCCTCAATCGAAGCTTAATTTTGGCAACAAGAAGCTGATGATCGGTGCCACAATCGGCCCCAGGCCTTGTTTTTACTGCTTGTATAGCGCTTCTCCATCTCTGCCGGCAAAGAATATAATCGATCTGATTCCTGCACAGACCGTCCGGTGAAGTCCATGTGTGCAGGCGCCTCTTGTGCTGTTGGAAATGAGTATTCGCTATGGTCAGGTTGTTTTCTTGACAAAACTCTACTAGCCTCTGCCCAGCTTCATTTGGCTCGCCAAGACCGAACTTGCCTATAATTCCGGATATTTATTCACTCCCGACCTTAGCATTCCAGTCTCCTATGAGAAAAACGACGTCTGATGATGGCGTGCGGTCTAAAAGGCATTGTAGGTGCGCATAAAATCTCTCAACGTCAGCTTCTTCAGCAGTAGTGGTCGGTGCATAGACTTGGTTAACTGTTATGTTGAAAGGGTGACCTTGGATCCTAAGTGAAATCATTCGGTCGTTTTTGGAGTTGTACCCTAGCACTGCTTTGCGCATTCTTCTGTTTACTATGAAAGCGACCCCATTCTTTCTCTTGGATTCGTGCCCACAATAAAAGACATAATGGTCGCCGGAATTATATTCTCCCATTCCAGTCCACTTGAGCTCGCTGATACCCAAGATATCAATGTTCAATCTGTCGATTTCTCGCTTGACGACATCCAGTTTACCTTGCGTCTTAGATCTTACGTTTCATGTTGCTATGTGATATATCTCATTGCAACATCGGACTTTCCGGTTACTTCCCGACACATCCACAACTGAGCGTCCTTTTGGCTTTAGCCCAGCCGCTTCATTCGTTCTGGAGCTACTAGGAATCGCCCTTTGTTCATCCCCAGTAACATGTGGGACGCCTTCCAACCTGGGGGGCTCATCTTCCGGCGCCATATCATTAATGGTATTGTGACTGGTCACAGGGTTTTCTTGGCAGGAAATACTGGAGTGGGTTGCCATTACCTTCTCCAGTGAATCACATTTTGTCAGAACTCTCTGCCGTGACCTGTCTATCTTGGGTGGCCCTACACAGCAGAGCTCACGACTTCATCGAGTTTCGCAAGCCCCTCCGCCACGACAAGGCAGTGATCCATGAAGGGGACCTTATACATAACAGACAATAATCTGGTCTGAAATTTTTCAAGTCATTAGCGTCCCCTTTCTTATGAATGAAGATAATGTTCGCGTTCTTCCATGGTTCCGTCGATGACACCAGGTACAGCGTATACAGGGTGACCAGTAACTAATCTATAGTCACCTGATCCTCTGCAGCTGCATTCCCCCTTTTCAGAGTTTGTAATGCTTTGTTAACATCATCTTTCGCCACTGGCGGGACGTCTGACTGCATTTCCCTACCGCCAATCTCATTAGTGTCTTGACTTCTTTGGCTACTGTAGAGATATACTTTTACTCAATGGCCACCTCAGAAGAAGAAAGCGGGTTTACAGCAGCGCGTCTCTAAAGGTGGGTTCAGAAGGGAGGACCGGAGCGCGTCATCGCTACCCGCGCCCCACGTGACGCCCACGTCACTGCTCTGAGCGACGGCGAGAGAGCGGCGTGGCCGTCCGGGCGGACTGAATATGTCAAGCGCCTTTTTCAGTCCGCGCGGACCGAGATTGTTTTTGCTCTTTTTGCTTTATCGCTGTTACGCCCGCGCTTTTCGTCTCGTATTCAGTTCGAGCGGGGTATTGCTTGTTGTGCATGCGCTGCGTCGCGCGGTCGCTGCAGTGCATCGTTTTTTGCGCGTTTGTGCTTGTGGGTGTGCCAGAGTTGTAGCTTTATTCGGTTTCTAGTGCTGATTATGGGTGAAGTAGCGAAAAAAGCGCTCAGTGAGGAAGGAACAGACACGTTTTTAGCGCACGTAGAGACTTGCTCCCCGATATGAAATATTGAAGATGCTTGCAATAAAGAACACTTGACGTAGAACAGCGAGACGACGGTTGAGAAAGATTTTCGGCAGCGCGCACGAACAGCAGAGGGTACACGCGGATGGACGCGTTGTGCTGACGCTCCTTTCGTCTGAACGAGCGTCACGCCCTTGGGTATCGGCGAATGGATAGCCAGCCGAGAAAAGGGCGACAACAACTCAGCCTTTCGCCGGCTGGCGCAAACCGAAAATTCCCCGCCACGCCTGCGTAAGTCGACTCCTTGTGTTGTACTTTCTCAGTAATGCTCGGTGGAAGCTCTTTCCGTTTCCCCGGGCGAAAGAGGAAAGCAGCGGCCGGAAAGCTGGCAACCGACGCGACCGGACAAGGCCCGCGGGAGAGGGTTTTCAAATACCGGATAGAGAACTTTTTCCCCGGGTCGCACACGTCTGCGCGACCAAAACGCGCCAGTGAAGTGGACGAAGGTCGCCGCCGCTGCTCTCCCACAGAGAACCGCGTCTCACAGTAAGTCTTTGCATCGAGCTCCATGGGTTAGCGCCACTGGCAAACCCCACCGTTTGGAAATGATTACTTTAGCTGAGATCAAGAAGGAATTACGATTGAATAGGATGCAAGTTGATGTAAACAGTTGCTGGTTTACAAGCCTGCGTCCCCGTGTTGTGACGAAATATCAAAAGTTTATGCAGGCGGTTCTTTTTTCAAGCTGTGTAATTCTCTCCAGCCAGAAAGACTTCCACGGATGATCGGATATTCCTCAGGGTGCCAGATCTTTGTCGCAGGCACTTGCTCTACAATCCGTGTCTCTCAGTTCAAAGTGCTGCAAGTTTTCAAGGTTAAAAGAATTCGGTCCGTCTAGGCTGATAATGTCAGAGACGCCCGCTGACGCTCTAAGAAGTGCGCAAACTGCTTAATTTCATGGAGCGCACGTTGACCGACGTGTAAATTGTTTGCACCCTCCGCAGCTACGTCCGTTTGGTCGTGGGGATTAGCGGTGTGTACTCACGATTCTGCTGTGGCTGGCGTTTGTACTTTGGTTTTCAAACATTTTAATATTTTCACAGCGCCTTTCTTTCCTTGCCACTTTCGCCTTGTATCATCCCCGACGTCTGCTTTTCTTTGTTAGGCACCTCCTGTTCCCTCTGTGGCGCCAAAACTCTCCCGGGACGTATTATTTCCTGGCGCTTCTTTAACAAAAAAAGAGTGCATACGTTTGCTCGGGACATTTTCCTCTTATTTTTTTCTGAATTGACTCTTGTTGATCTTTATTAATTGTCCTGGTAAAGCAGTACTCGACCAGGCTTCCTAACATTATTATATTAATTGCAAGGCAGCTTAAAAGGCTCAAGCCGTGTATCATATTCGGCGAGCTCCTATTATAGCGTCCCGAATATTGTGAGGAAAATTAGGTGCAGTCGCAGCACAGTGCGACAGTAATGAGCTCCAGAAGGACATTTTCTTTGGAAAAGTACTGGTTTCGCACTACGCCGGCCATTAGGTAACCTTCGGCGCGCGCTTGTACGCGTAGCACTGTTGATCTCCGTGCCTTATGAGCCGCTCGATTTCGCGGAAGAGCCGATTGCGTTAACCACCGCGCCTTTCCTTGTCGCCGGCTTGTTTTTTTTCCCACCCTTTACCTGTTTTCGCGGCATCGGAAATGTGCGTCCCTTTCTTCTTTACTTTTATTTCTAATCGACACCCTGAAAAATCCATAGTAGCTGCCTGCAAGATGAACTCCCCTGATGTTCCATAACGCAATCAACAAATAGACGAGAGACAGTGTAACGCTAATTTCATGGCTTATTTCTTGGCATCATGTCAACTGTACTAGCCCCAACCCGAATCCTTAAAATGGACAAGTTTTATCATCAACATACCTAAAGATTCTTATTCCCAGCCCTTGCATGTTTTTGGCAATCAATTCGTCTACTCTGCTTAGGAAAATGTCACTTAGAACAGGAGCGACCTTTGAACCAATACAGATGCCTGATTTCTGGGTATACACGGTACTGCCACGGACACTAAGAAGGTCAAGAGAGAGGCCTTGCGCCTGTTAGGAGAAATGAATTTAGGCAGATTGGCTACCGCTGTAAGAGACGCTAAATCAGGGTTTCTAGACATATTCTTTTCTGTGAAAACTCACAAACCCGGGGAACCTTTTAGAGCAATAATTTCTGAGAAAGGCTCCTGGCAATGTATCGTTTCAAACTATTTGCAGAAACACTTGTCTACTTTGAATTTTGAATATCCGTATCTCGTAAACAACTCTGAGAAAGTGGTAGCGTACTTGAAAACGGACAATACAGGGGAGTGCTCGGCAGTTAGCATTGATATCGAGGATCTATTTTATTCGATCCCTCATGAAGTTCTCATGACCACTCTGCGAATGTGCATTTCGGAACAAAATGATGAAATAGCTTTTGGTAACAGCTGTGGTATATCAACTGGGTCTTTTTTGGAGTTGACCTCTTTTTACTTAAAAAGTATGCTTGTTGAATTTGGCAGTGCCGTGTATACCCAGAAATAAGGCATCTGTATTGGTTCAAAGGTCGCTCCTGTTCTAAGTGACATTTTCCTAAGCAGAGTAGACGAATTGATTGCCAAAAACTTGCAAGGGCTGGGAATAAGAATCTTTTGGTATGTTGATGATTTCCTGGTCTTTTACAAAGGTTGCAATAGTAGCTCAACACCAATGAATATTCTTAAAGGTTTTCAAGAGCAAGGGCTGGGACTGAGATTTACATTTGAACGAATGTCACAAGAGAACGAACTGCGTTTTCTAGACTTCACTTTGAAGTTTTGTGCCCATCATGTTTGTTGGCGGTATTCGCCTAGGAGTGCAAAGCCTCTGCTAGATTATGGATCGCAACATTCTAAGCTAGTAAAAGATGGCATCGCTCTGTCCAGCCTGGGGGCTGTCTTGTCAAAGTCATGCTTTCACAATATGCGAATTAGCTTTAATCAACAACTGTCTAGGCTAGCGAATGCAGGATTTCCTGTTCACGTCATATTAAGAGTTTGTGATAAATTAATCACAAAAGTAAAACAATCGTGCGCAGGTTCACGGGAGGAGGAAGGGGCTGGATAGAGGGATACAAAACGATTTGTGGCCCTGCCATACGTGCATGGTCTATCACACAATTTGAAAAATGTAGCCAGAAGGTTTAATGTTAGTGTGGTTTTCTCGGCACCAAACAAACTGTCAAAAATATGTTGCATAGTTAAGAACAAAGCAGCGAAAAAAGTCCTGGAAAGAAACACGTGTCGGGTGAAGCATGACTTTTCCTATGTTCCATGTAAAGTAGGAGTGATATAGGTACAAGATTCCGTTATATTGTGATAAAGTGTATGTGGGTCAAACAGGCAGGTGTATCAATGTCCGGTTACGAGAGCACGAGAGATCATTAAAGATTGGTAGAGGATCTAATCTGGTTGTACACTGTAAGGGATGTGACGGCTGCCATCCTTCCCTAACACAAATAGTTAGTTTGGATGCCCATCCGGCACAGATTAACCGGGAAATCATTGAGGCCAGGCATATCATTCGATTGGGTGCAAAATGCGTTAGTGAACCGTCAATCGATTTAACAGAAAATGAGGTTGAGTTTCTTGAACGTCGTCTGTGTGTGGGGTTATCATGATTTTCTTGTTTAATGTGCGGTTTGTTGCTGCTTGGCTGGGTTATATATCTGTGTTTTTTTTTTTCAATAAACTTCAGTTGTGAGTTCAGCGCCTGTCCTGTTTGTTCTTCACCTCCGCCCACCTCTGTTGCGCTGTTTTTCTATCACGAACCACGTGCAAGACTTCAGGACACTGTGGCCTTCGGGATGGAACTGAAGCTGCGGGAACAACAGCGTAGGTGACGTCACTGATACGGCGAACAATCACGTAAGGGCCGAAGTATCGGCGTAGTAACTTTTCAGATAGGCCGCGATGACGAACAGGTGTCCACACCCAGACGAAGTCGCCCGGCTCGTAAGTGACGATTCTTCGGCTGAGGTTATACCGAGCAGCGTCATTCGCCTGCTGTCGGTGGATTCTGAGGCGTGCTAGTTGCTGCGCTCCCTCAGCACGCTGAACAAAGATGTCGGCGTCAAGTTCGGCGTCAGAGCCGCAAGAAGGACCAACTAGCATCATGGCATCCAACGACGTGCTCACTTGGCGACCGAAGACAAGTTGGAACGGGGTCAGTCGCGTCGTCTCGTGAGTGGCGGTATTGTACGCGAAAGTTATATAGGGCAAAATCGCATCCCAGGTGCGATGTTCTGCGTCCACATACATAGAAATCATGTCGGTGTGGGTGCGATTGAGGCGCTCCACCAGCCCGTTGGTCTGAGAGTGATAGGCCATCGCACGTCGATGGCTAGTGTGAGTCAGAGTCATGACGAACCGGATTAGGCGAGCCGTAAAAGCTGTTCCACGGTCAGTGATTACTATGGCGGGGGCGCCATGACGTAGGACAATGTTATGAACGAAAAACTGAGCAACTTCGGCTGCAGTACCTTTAACAAGGGACGCGGTCTCTGCGTACCCTGTTAGGTAGTCTGTCGCGCCGACTACCCAACGGTTGCCAGACGAGGACTTCGGAAAAGGACCGAGAAGATCCATGCCCACTTCATGGAAAGTGGTCTTCGGCGGAGCAATAGGCTGAAGATATCCAGCGGGTTCCAATGGCGGAGACTTCCGATGTTGGCAGTCACGACATGAGCGTACATAGGCCCGCACCGATGGGAGTAACCTGGGCCAATAATACTTTTGACGAATTCGTGCAAGTGTATGGCTCACCCCCAGGTGGCCGGCGGTGGGTTCATCATGACAGGCACTCGATATATCTCGGCGCAATTCGGAGAGCACGACAAGGAGAAACGTCTCTTCACGGTTAGCAAAATTTCGCTTGTAGAGCACGTTACCGCGCAGAGTGAACGTTTTAAGCCCACGATGAAAAACACGGGAATACGGGCGTCGACGCCCTGCAGATATTCGACGAGTGACGCTAACTCTGGGTCCATTCTCTGCAGCTGCGCCATTTGGGTTGTACTAATAGCCCCCAGAAAGGGAAAATCATCGGCTGTTTTGTTCTGAACCCATGGCGATGGGCGAGCGCGACAGACGGTCAGCATCCTGATGCTTCCGTCCTGATTTGTATACGACTGTTACGTCATACTCTTGTAATCTAAGGCTCCATCTAGCCAATCGTCCTGAGGGGTCTCTGAAGCTCACGAGCCAGCATAATGAATGGTGGTCGCTTATAACGCGGAAAGGTCGGCCGTAGAAGTATGGTCGGAACTTGGTTAGGGCCCATATTACCGCCAGACATTCTTTTTCAGTTATTGTATAGTTGGTTTCGGAGCGGGTAAGTGTTCGGCTCGCGTAAGCGATGACCCGTTCTGCACAGTCTTGCCACTGAATTAGTACTGCACCAACTCCAACGTTTCTGGCATCAGTGTGAACGTCAGTTGCGGCGTTTTCGTCAAAATGGCCTAGTATCGGGGGATTCTGTAGGCGGCTGCGAAGCTCAAGGAAAGCGGCCTCTTGTTCACTTCCCCACAGGAACGGCGTGTCATCTCGAGTCAGTGTGGTTAGCGGTTCCGCGATGTGCGAAATCTCGTACAAAGCGTCTGTAATAGGAGCACAAACCTAAGAACCGTCGAACAGCTTTCTTGTCAGTAGGGTGCGGAAAACCAGAAAAGGCAGCTGTCTTTTAAGGGTCTGGGCGAACACCTTTTGCGCTGACCACGTGACCAAGGAACCGAAGTTGCTCAAAGCCGAAGTGACATTTCTCCGGTTTGACTGTCAGGTTGGCGTCTCGGAGAGCTTTTAACACAAGGCGTAACCTTTCTAGGTATTGGTCGAAGGTGGTCGAAAATATGACGACATCGTCCAGGTAAACCAAACACGACTGCCACTTCAAACCGGACAGAACGGTGTCCATCATGCGTTGGAACGTGGCCGGTGCCGAACATAGGCCGAACGGTAGCACCTTAAACATATACAAGCCATCGGGTGTCACGAAAGCCGTCTTCTACCGGTCTCTCTCATCCACTTCTATTTGCCAGTACTCACCTTTTAGGTCTAGCGACAGCGACGAGAAGTATCGGGCATCTCGCAGTCGATCGAGTGCGTCATCTATGCGCCGAAGTGGGTAAACGTCCTTTTTAGGGACGAGATTAAGTTTTCTGTAATCGACACAGAACCGCAGAGTGTTGTCCTTCTTTCTGACGAGAACAACTGGCGAAGCCCACGGGCTTGTAGACGGCTGAATGACATCGTCGGAAAGCATTTCGGTGGCCTGTCGCTGAATCGCTGCTCGTTCCGTTGGAGAAACGCGGTATGGGCACTGGCATACGGGGGGCGTAGTCTCGTCTGTTATTATACGGTGCTTGGCGACCGGAGTTCGGCCCACTTTGGAAGACGTTGTGAAGCAGCCTGCAAAATCTGCCAAGATAGCCGAAAGCAGATCCGTCTGAGCCGGCGATAACTCGGTGTTTATTTCGACAGGTGGCAGAACGTGGCGTGGTCCAGTGCCATCTTGAATGGCTTCTTCCACGGCACGCAAATGTGGACACTCCGCGACGTCTTGGAGGAAGGAGATCACTCTGCCTTTGACGAGGTGCTAAAATTCGTTCGAAAGGTTGGTGAGCAGAACGGTAGTGCAGCCATCCCGTAGGTGGACGAGACCTCGGGCAACAATGAGACCCCTCTCAAGTAGCAGCTGGATATTGCCCTCCAGCATGCCCTCAAAGTCATGAAATAGGTCATTCTGCACGCGCATTACGACACTGCACCGTGGTGGCACCGTGACATCATCCTCCACAATACGCAGAGCATGGCTACAGGGAGCGCGGGTGTCGATGTGTGCCACTGCCCATTTAGTCGGGAATGTGACTCGTGTCTTGTGTAGGTCGATTACAGAACCGTTTACCTGCAGAAAGTCGAGCCCCAGAATCAAATCTCTCGAACATTCGCGCAAGACAACGAATTCCCCGACGTAGACGAAACCACGGATGCTAATTCGGGCTGTGCACCTTCCGGCCGGGCTAATGAGGTGACCTCCAGCCGTGCGAATGCTAGGGCCAAACCATGGCATCACAACTTTGCTCAATTCCTGGGCGGGGGCGGAGCTCATCACTCAATAGTCTGCACCGGTGTCAAGTAAAGCGATCGTGTCAGTTCCGTCAAGTGTCACGCACAAATCAGAAGTAGCGCGTCGGATGCTGTCGCTACCCTGCCCCTGTGAGAAATCAGCGTATCAGTGTATCGGCGGCGGAGGATCTTCAATTTTCCCGAAAGCAGCGGCCCTGCCTCCGGAGACCGCTGGAATTAGTTTTCCCGGTGTGGACTTGGAGAACGCCGCTCAGTATTGCTGGCGTCTCTGCGAGGGCTTGGGGAACGATACCGCAGCGGAGATGACGATCCTGAGTCATAGCGCCTGTATCTCCCAGGCCTCTGACGGGCCGACAGATGAGCTTCAATTTCGAGCGGCCGTTCACCGTTCCGTGGATAGGACGCATCGGGTCCGAAGCCGCGAAGTCCCACTCGGCGTTACGGGTATGCACGGTAAAGGGGACCGGCCTCCCCACAGTGGTAGCAGATTGGCGTGCGGTCCCGCGTATACCACACGTCCGACTTGCGAGGGCGGGGAACAGGCACCATGCCCTATTGCAAAAACCAGCGTGTCCAGTGCGAAACCAGTAAGATTTTCGCGATGGTTTTGCACTGGATCTGCTGGGCACGCTGGAGGTCTGCGATATTCACTGGAGCAGTAACGGGAAGACGCTGGCTGCACTGGTGCGATGGGAGAAAAACGCTGGGATCACACTTTTGGCGCTGGGTGTATCGCTGGCATCCGCGATGCACTGGGAGAAGCGCTGTATGCGCGCTGGGGCCGCACTGGTCCCAGTGCCCCAGTGGCCTGCGGCGTCAGCCGGAGTAGCATCCCTCAGGGGCCAACAGGGCAACAGCGTACTTTCAATCGACCATCGGGGCGCATATGAAAAATATGGCTCAAGCAAGCGCTTTTTGCTGCGAAGTTATTGCGCATTTGTAAGAAAACAAAGGCAGTATCTTTTTTCTAGAGTTTCCATGTTTCGATAGGTCGTTTCGGGCGTTTCGAGAGAGACAACGACCGCCGAGGCCTCTATCTCATGACACACTGACGATTAACGCACAACTAAAGCTGGAATTGAATAATGTGGGCTACCACGCATAACCAACTTCGCATCTGATCTTAAGGGCACTCTAACACAATGATTACTGCCAAAATGTTCAATGCGGGCTCAATCGCAGGCGAGCGCAGCCTGCACCACGGCCCCAGTATAAAATGCAGAAAGAAAAACTAAAACCAAGAGAAAGTCTACCGAGCGATGGGCCCATGAGAGAAAAGGCAACAACCTACAGCGCTTGTAATACATAATATTTGGCGTGTTTCTCAAGCTTTTGCGCTCCTTCTTACTCCGCGTATCAAGCAACCGAGCCCTCGGTCATCGCAACGCTTCCCGCAATGTTTACATACAAATAAGGTTTAGTTACATGCAATTAGGGTCATCGCTGCGGCGCTAGCCGGTATTGAAGCTTGGTCGCACTTTTTTCCATGAAGGCTTCTACTAAAGCTCCGTGTTCAGCGAAAATTACGCCCACGGTAGCAGAGCACCACCCAAAAGCCGGCGTTGGTAAATTTGCCAGCGATGTCAAACTCTACTTGTTAAAATGATTCCAGTGCACAAAATAGCGCGCATAGGCACCCAGAACATTAGTTGCAAGTCGTGAGAGCAGACAGCAAGCTCCAATGATGAAGAAGTTGCAATTGTTAGAGCGGTATTAATGGCCTGTAGACTGCGAAACTGAAGTCCCAAACTTATAAATGCTGGTCATGACATAAAATGCAGAAATGATTCAATGAAACCTAATTCAAGCTGTCACGACTTGTGCGTATGGCCGCTTCGTTGTTTGCGATCTCGTGCTGTATTCGCACGAATGGAGCATCATTTGTATTTATGCACCGAACAGCGTTGGCGAAAGGCGCGATTTCTTTGAAGGTATTCGTCAGTATTGCAACTCTGAAAGGCTAACTGTGATAATGGGAGACTTCAATTGTGTACTCTCCGCATCAGATAAAACGAGTAGAAGGCCGCATAGTGATGCCAGCACCTGTGTTCTCGCAGAATTGGTAAATGAGTTTAACCTTGTTGATGTGGCTGGATGTCTGGAGGGTGGACGAGCTGCTCAGTTCACTCATTTCCAGGCTTCTAGCCACGCTCGACTCGATAGGATGTACATATCTCTTGATCTGGTGCCTGTATGCCACGAATACCACGTTAAGCCAGTATCGTTCAGCGATCACTGCTTGGTCACCGTCACTATCGCTGGGAACAAAACTAAAAGTCAAGGATTTGACTGGCAAATGTGGAAGTTAAACTCAAAATTATTATCTGATGACAGTTTCCAAGCCGACGTTGAAAGGCATATAGCAAATATGAATGACAAAGGCGTAACAAAGGGGCTAAATGGGAGGTCTTTAAACAGAATGTCAAAATGACAGCATTGGAAAGATCGAGCGCTATAGCCAGACAAGAAAGGGCCGAAGAAAGGTCCCTTCACGTGAATCTACAGCGTCTAATCGATGTGGAAAGCAATAACCCCGGTTTGTTCATAGACGACATACGAGCCCTTAAGGGCAAGCTTGAACTACTCGACGCTGACCGATATCGCGGTGCCCTTGTCAGAGCTAGAGCCGAACGGCTGATAAGGGGGGAAGGTCCGACAAAAAGGGCGTTAGGCACAGAAAAGTGGCACGCTCGAAGGAATCAGATAGATGAAATTGAATACCGAGGGACCATTACCAACGAAAAGAAAGAAATCCAGCAAGCTTTCTTCGAGCATTATAGTCAGCAGTTCGCACGGCGTGCAGTTGATATCGAGAGTTTCAAGAGAGTTTATTTACCTTTAATGCCACAACTCGACGAAAAGACGACACTTGTGCTAGAGATCCCCATCACGGAGGACGAAGTGAAATGCGCTATAGGAAATGTGAACCCCGGAAAATCGCCTGGGCCTGATGGACTTAGCGCCGCATTTTATAAAGCTTTCCAGGATTTTCTCTCGCCGGTACTGGAAAAATCTTCTCATACTGTGCTAATTCCCAAAACGGAGGACCGAGGTCAATTACGCAGTGTTACCTCTTACCGGCCGATTAGTTTAACCAATGTCGACTATAAAATTTTTATGAAAATACTAGCTAAAAGACTGCAAACAGTTATTAAAGATATTGTTGGAGACCACCAAACATGCGGTATTAAAGACAGGTCCATTTTTACGAACATTCACATCGCGAGGGCCATTCTTGAATGTTGCGATGCTGGTGGACTTGGAGTAGCAATGCTCCAAATAGATCTTGAAAAGGCTTTTGATAGAGTGCCCCACGACTTGCTTTTGTGTATATTAGACTATGTCAAGGTCGGATGCGTCATCAGAGAAGGAGTGGCTATGGCTTACAGTGCTTGTACAACTAGGCTAATTGTGAACAAATCTGTCGGTGACAGTATTGCTGTCCAACACTCAGTTCGTCAAGGTTGCCCCCTTTCACCTCTTCTCTTTTGTATCTATCTTGAACCTTTATGTTTAAGCATTATCAAGCATGAGAAAATGTGGGGCTTCAAGCTGCATCAAGCAGAAGTGAAGCTTTTGGCTTATGCCGATGATGTCGCGATGTTTTGTGTAGACTACGAAAGCATCGTAGAAGTTGTGAAAACTGTAAAAGATTTTTGCGCTGTAAGCGGCAGTGCTGTTAACTGAGGCAAGTGCCTGGGCTTCTGGCACGGTGACTGGCCAGCGACCCCAGGCATTTTTGCTAACATGAAATTTGTTACCAACCCTGTCAGCTACCTTGGTGCCCCTCTTGAATCGTATCGGGACAGTGACCCATACTGGAAAAACCAAGTCGGTAAATTGAAAGATAGAGTGGACAAATGGAATGGATGGCAGTGGTCGGTGTTTGCTAAGGCCACGATTTGTAATTTGTTTTTAGTGACAAAAGTTTGGTATGTGCTTCAAGTGTTATATTGTTCAAGAGCTAATGTCCAAAAGATGCATCGTATCGTTGCTGTCTTTGTCTGGGGGTCTTCGTGGGAACGGACAAGTCGGACAAGTCTCTTCCGCCGGGTGAAGGACGGCGGGCTTGGTTTGGCACATCTGTTTCTGCGCCAGTTAGTCAATCGTTTCATGTTTTTGAGGAATGTGAAAAATTCATTTCTTTGTACGGTCTGTCAGTTACCCTTGGGTCAAGCTCTCCCGGGAATTGTCGTTTCTTCTGACCGCATGTCAGGAGGTGTCCATGGGTATATCTAAGGGAAGTGGTCTTGGCGTACAGGTTTTTGATGGTGCGGTTTACTTTAGACTATTTGTGGAGTGTAAACCGGAAAAAACTGTATAAAGACTTGTGCGATGTGGTGCTTCCAGAACTGTTGTACAGAGCTGTGTACTCGTCCACAGTGGGCAAAAATGTTCTTAAAAGAGTGAAGAGGATGATGGTGCCGGCAGGGGTGAAAACGTTCTTTTTTAAGCTGCACACTGGAACATTAGAGGTAAAGAAATGGAAGGAACAGAAAGGGCTTTTTGTACCCTGGGGTGTCCACTGCATAATACGCAGGAAAGAGGAGACGATTGAACACGTGTTTCTCGAATGCTGGGATGCCGTATTTTTATGGGACCTGCTCCAGAGGACGCTTAAGAAAGAACTACCCATAAGCCCACATGGTATCCGATTCTTGCCAGTAAAAGCGAACAATGATACACCGTTGGATCTTTTGATGCTGCTGGCTCTCCACAGCATATGGAAAAGCAGAATGGCTGTAGAGCATGGTGACGTCGATGCACGTTCAGCGAGACAGCTCTTTAGAGAGAGCATACGGGCATATGTGGACGAACAGAAAGCTTTAAAACTAGAGCCAGAATGGTTAGTTAGTTTTGAAGGGTTGTCACATATGAGGGATTTTTAATCCGACAACTTCAGCTAAGGAAGGCTGAAGCTTTAAGTCAATGCTTGATCTTTTATTTTGTCATGTTATTGATGTCACGTGTGTCTTTCTGTACGTCCTCGGTCAGGAAATAAAGAAAAAAAATCGGTGTGGCCGAGTGGTTAGTGTGCTGAGTTAGTAATTGATATGTAACTTGGACTTAGTTCGAGGCGCGCTTGGTGCACTAGTTCTTTTTTTCGTTCATTTTTTTACTTTTTAGGTTGTTTTTTATGTACCTAACTTGTTTCGTTACTTTTAATTTTTATCCCACGCCTTTTTTCTCCGGGCGAACAGTGCCGCCAGTGCGGAGCGTCCCAGTATGCCGCGTCCCAGTGCGCCGTTTCCAGCGTCATACTGGGACCATAATCAGGTATGGCGCTGGGACCCAGTGGCACTGGTTTTTGCAAGAGGCACAGCTTGAGCCGATGCGTCATACGGACTGATGCGGCTAACCACCGGTGTCGGGTCAATAGGACCACAGGCAGCTGCTTGACGTGCAACGAACGCGTACGATCGTTTGTCGTCGACCCGTAGAGGCATGGTAGCAACAGGATCGTAGGCAGCTGCCTGACGAACAACGGATGTGTGCGTGGGCATTTTATCGACGCGCTGCAGTATGTTGGTGACCGGGAATTCACGAGCAGCCTGGCGTACTTCATCTCTGACGACTTCGGTCAGTGATGTCACTGGCGCACTCTGAGGCAGAAGGAAACTGACTGAATGAGGTCACGTAAGGCGTCCGCACCGCCTCCATGGCACGACGAAAAAACATCTGGGGCCAGGCTGCTGACATCTCGGTTGTACTGCCGGGCCCGTTGTTGGAGCGTCGTTTCCATGGTCGTAGCCTCCGCGAGGAATTCAGCAACGGTACGAGGTGGACTCCGAACGAGGCCCGCAAACAGCTCCTGCATAACTCCACGCATGAGGTGGCGAAGCTTCTTCTCTTTCATATTGGGGTCTGCGCGCTGGAAAAGACGGGTCATGTCTTCACAGAACATGCGCACACTTTCATTTGGCCGCTGGTTGCTGGACTGAAGTGCAGCTTCAGCTTTCTAGCGGCGGTCGGCGTTGGAGAAGGTGGTCAGAAGTTCACGGCCAAATGCTTACCAGGTGGTAAGGCCACCCTCGTGGTTTTCGCACCACGTACGCGCAGACTCTTCTAGGGTGAAGTAAAGATTAATGAGCTTTCGCTCGTCACTCCAGCCGTTGTACCGAGCCACTCGCTCGAAGGTCGCCAGCCAATCCTCAGCGTCTTCGAAGACATCGCCGTGAAAAGATGGTGGTGTTCGCGGCGGGTGGCAAAGGATCGGAGCTGAGAGCCTGGGATCAGTGGCCATGTCGAGGTGGCTCGAGAGGTGCGGTTGCGTGATCCTCGTAGGGGTGGAAAGGGGCCCAACCTCAGGCAGACTGTCCGCGGAGGCGGCGACTGAGTCGCTTGTGGACCGGAGTCAGATCCGTCGTGAAGCGTGTAAACGTGGGAAAGCGTACCCCGCACCTCCACCAGACAGTAACGGGTATTGCGCCAAACGTCCAGGCAACGCCCTGAGCCTAGAAGACTGCCGAAGTCCGAGAGTGGTCCGAGCAGCGGTCTGAGCGCGGTTCCAGGCAACCAACTTCGTCGTCTACGCCAAACAGCAACCACTTCATCGTCTACGCCAACTAGCCACTGATTGTCTCCGCTTCGTCGTCGACTATAGCTTGTTTCAATATCGAGACGGCTGTTATGCTCACTAAACGTTTTGACAAAAATAACAATGTCGTCCAAATAACATAAACAAATTTGCCACTTTAGTATGAACCACTTGTATGTGGCAGGCGGATTACATAATGCAAAAGGCAAAACGTTAAATTCATAAAGTCCGTCTGATGTTACGAATATCATTTTTTTTTCTTTATCGGCAGTGTGCATGGAGATTTGCTAGCAGCCTGATCCCAGGCCAATAGAAGAAAGGAAAAATGATTGGGCAGGTTGGTTCATCGTCATCAAAGCAAAGCGCTAAAAACCACAAAGGACGAGGAGGGGACAGGACAATAGCGTACTTTCAACAAATGTTTATTGCAGTTCCGGAGCATATATATACACACTTAAGTATCACAAAGGGAAAGAAGGAAAGACACGTGCCGCCTAAGCTAAGAAATCCAGCTCTGGATTTGATAGAGCCACCGATGGTTTGCTAACGCCTTCATTTGTGCTATCTGCGACGCGTCCACAATCTCCCTAGTCAGGCTGGTACGGTGGCGATACAAAGGAATTGTTTTGCCGAACAAAGGATGATAAAGTGTCTCACTGTCACACTTCGTACAATGCGTAGCTAACTTTCCGTCTATGGCAATGTTGCCGACCTTTTTAGAGTGTTCTTGCAGCTGGACGTTCAGACATCTTCCAGTTTGGCCGATGTAGTGTCTACCACACGAAAGCGAGATCTTGTACACAGCATCCTTCTGGCAAGGTACCAAGGGATCCCTAAGTTCGATATTGCACGCTAGTTTTTTCGTACGTGTAGGACAACTTAACCTGCAATGGCTCAGCAGCTTCTCTGGTGCGGAAAACAAAACTTTTACTCAGGGATTGTTGCCCGACTTTCTTCGGATTGTGCAAGAAACCATGCACGTACAGGATGACAGCTGTCTTGTCTTTATCAGGTGAAATTCTATTTTCTGCTGGTTACTCAGGCTCGCCTCTGATTTCCGTTTGCGATTCAGGGCCTCCGCTACAGAAACTATCACGTGCCCGGGGTAACCTGCCGCCTCCAATCGAGCCACCTGTGAGAACATTAGTTTATGGATAACGCATTGACAGCGGGAAACTGCGAGCTGGCCGCCGGCTTTATTGGACCACCAGCTTGGAACGATGCACGACCTGTTAAGCCTCGGCCTGCCTTCCCTTATAAAACACCTCAGTCACCGCTGGAAGAGTAACTTCTACATCATCGTCACGAAAAGTGTGGGAGGTAGTTCTATTGACGCATTCTATTGGCGATTCCCCAAGACTAACACATCATTACCAAGCTGATTAGACATGTCTTTATGAATGCTTAACGAGCAGCGGATCTCGAGCTTGAAACCACGCAAAGCATAAAGATCCAGATGGCTATTTCGCCATGCTTTTTCGCAGTGCCTGAAAACACGTCAGGCGTCCATAGGGTCTAGGTTCACTATGGTGATTAAATTTATTTCAAAGACAAGAAAGAATTTAATAAAATATGCCTTCCTTGAGATGTGAAATTGGTAAGAGTTCGTCTAAGGGCCAATCTTTGAGTTGGCGGCCTTTTTTCCTAGTTGCCGCTTCTTCAGGAGCCTTTTCTTCCCGGAACGTTTTTTCCAGGGCCGTATCTTCCGAGCAATTTTTTTTTTCCTGGACGTTTTTATTTACACCCGCCCTGCAGACGTGATGCGCAGTTGAAAGCTCTTGAGTTACCGTGTCTTCGTGCTTGGAAACCGATATCGAATGGTGATCACCCGCTGCAGTCACCACGATGTTCGGCTGAGAGCCAGAGAGATCGAATACGCTCCCGTAAACGCCTGTTGAGGTCGGTCTGTCGCATGCACACACTTCTGCATGACAGCGGAATGCTGCAAACTACTTGTGTTGTTATCATTATTTATTATTTATTTATTTATTTATTCCTCAAAGGTCTCTGATGAGACATTACATGAGGGAGTGGGCGTTACAGGGCATATAAGTATAACAAAAATCTTAATGAGATGTTTTCGATGATGCGCTTGAAAATTTTGAGGTCGATGATCAATATGAGATGTTTTCAATGAGCCGTTTGAATATTTTGGGGTCGATGACTGTAGCGACTTCGGTGGGCAGGCCATTCCAGTCCTGTGCGGTGCGCAAGAAAAAAGACTGCTGAAAAGTAGTAGTGTGAGCTTGAGGGGGATACACTGCATTAATGTGGCTGGAGCGGGAGATACGGTGGGCTCTCTTTATGTACGTGTTATCAGATGGCAAAGAATAAAAAAATTTATGAAAAAGGTTAAGACGCGCGATTCTACGCCGTGAGGCTAGGGAGGGTAAGTTTAATTGTGCTTTTAGCGCCGAAATACTCGAATAGTAGGAATAATTTGACAAAATGAATCTTGTTGCTCTGTTCTGAACTGATTCGAGGGCATTAGTAAGGTTATTTTGGTATGGGTCAAAAATAGCATTAGCATACTCTAGTTTAGGACGCACAAACGTTTGGAAAGCAAGTTGTTTAATAGGGGGAGAAGCGATAGAAAGGTTACGTCGTATATAACCTAGAGCGCGGTTAGCAGAATTTATTATCTGGTTAGTATGCTGTATCCATGTTAGGTCACATGAAATATGTGACCTATCGTTATATGTATATATCGTTATCATCAGCCAGGCTACATCCAGCGCATGACAAATGTCTATCTTAAATCCGTCCATATAACCTGTGCCTGTGTCAGCCGCCTCTACCAACTTCGTAATCTTACCCGCTCATCTAAACTTCTGCAACGCTAACCATCTCATTAAATCCGTAGCGTCACGTCAGTGCACATATCTGAACTTTCAATTATTACCGCAGCCTGTGTTGGCGCGTTATTTAGCTCTTTTCTGGGCCCATTCTGCCCCAGTCCAGGAAGCATTTTAGTCTTCTTGGACGGGGGGGGGAAGACTGGGAGTGGATTGGACTGGAATAGCATGGAACTGGACTGGGGCAGAAGAAACAGTCTACGAGAGTTGGAGGTCTAGCGCTTCTGCATTATGATGCATACATTTCGTTACTTTCGTGTTGGAAGACATACCGTTTCGAGATCCCTGTTACGCTATTTTAAGCTAAGCATGTTCATTATTATGCACTTTGAGAGTAGCGTACAAGGTGTGCTTCTAGACTTGAAAGAAACACGTGTCCGCGGCATTAGAGACGCCGCGGCTGGCGACTGACTTGTGCATTGGTACAACGCCTCCAGCTCATACGTAGGGCAGTACCTCGAAATATGGCGCAAACGATTTGCGCTAAAGTTGAAAGCGGGTGGCCATCAGTGATCCGCCTTTAGCGGGAGGCGCAATCATGCGGCAAGCGGTGGGAAACACATTGAGCGGCAGTGTAGCAGACGACTCGAGAACGCACCATGCGAAATGGCCACGCCAACGCTGGTAGAAAGCGAAAGCTCCCCCCCCTTCTTTTTACTTTGGGGCAGAAAGTAGTGACAGTGATTGCAGTTCACGCAGTATGGGGGAATGTTTCAGCGTTTTCACAATCAGCTCATAACGCATGCATATACTATCTTCTTACTGTAACAGCGAGTAGCGCAGGCCATGGCGCGGGCTCTCTCAGCGTGCAGATTCACGACCGACTTAAATTTATTGTAAAAAAAAAACGAAAGGAGAGTGCGAGGGCAGAGAAGGAGGGGGGATTTCAAAGGGCAAAGCAGCCAGGGGTTTGTTCAGAGCTAGGTGGAATCGTCTTTTGTCACTTCCAAGCGGCGCATATACCGAGCACAACGCGGGCACTGCGGCGCCGGCATGGTACAATGGGCTTCGTTTCCTCCTCGCACAATATACAAGTCTGCAGCTATTGGCCTCGAGATCGAGCAGAGTCGCCACCTTGCGGCTCAGCGGCGAAACCTACTTAGTGTGGATGCGTTTTCGTGTCGCGTGCCAGCCCGCAGTGATTTAAGCGCGCGCATGCGGCGTGTACAAGAGTGTTTTTGTTTGTTTTGCGGTTCCTGTGAGCTTTTGCTTACCTATATGCCTCTTTCAAAATAAATATGAACAGTCTATAACCCCACGCTTCATTAAAAAAAATATACTTGTCCGAATCGAGCATGTCATGCTTGGATAAGGACATCATCCATCGTGGTCTTCGGCGCTTGAGATCCTTTGACATGCAATGTCTCAAACGAAGTGGTACTGTCGTTACCGCCGTGTCAAAGCAAAACAGGTCGTTGCCATCAATAACAGTTAATGCAAACGCGCAGAAATCGCATATTCCCGTTTCTGTTTGGAATACCGCAGCTACTAAAATATATGCCACCGCAGACTGCTTCATATAGCAGAATGCAGTTTGAACAGAACACTCTATGCCTACTAAGCCGTCTGTATGCACAATAGAGTTGTGTGAGTACTTTTTTTTTTGCCTTTAAACGAGCTCTGTCGCGGTGTCTCAATGGTAAGGGCGCTCGACTGCTGGTTTCGAGAACGGGGGATTCAATCACAACTGCTTCGAAAGGCGTTCCTCTGCTGTGAGATTTGACTGCACAATAAACAATCCCACGTGGTAAATGTGGTGTTAATATTGAAAAAAAAAACGACACCAAAATCAGCCTCTGCAATCATCAGTCATAGCTGATGCCGCTTTCATGCGTTAAACTCGGGCCAATATGCATTTCTTTTCTTTTTCTTTTTTTGTTGTTGAAGGCTTCTGTGCATCCGTAAAAGTTTTAGTGAGCACATTTCGCTTTAGAGAAATGCTCGAATGTTTGGGAAACATATTCCCTGCACCTAATTGTTACCCTAAATATTACATAATACACCTAGATAATGTACAAATTTACTGGTAGCCTATTATAATCATTAAAATCCCTTTTCGTCCAAGTGCTGTCTTCTGAGCAAACTCGTCATTTCTGACAAGGGGAGTAAAACAGCTTCACGCGGGCTTAAATATCAGTGTTTAGTTAGGGAATAAATACATTTTTATAGTCGCATGATAAGATGAACTCCATTTCTTTCGGAATAGTTTTATATCCGGCATCTGTTTTGGAAGCAACCCTAGTATATTACTTAGCATAAGATTTAGTCACTGCTAAATAATTAATGATAAATAAATTTTCAGCTTGTAAAATTGCTTCCCAGAACATGACAGTGCCCATGCGCAGTTTATAACGATGTCTTCGCAGCGAGTAATTCGTAGTTTGCACTTTAACGTTACTGAAAGTTAATCGCTGATTATTGTAAATTCTGTCAAGTGTGTAAAAGTTCTCTCACACGGTGAAATTTATTCGCATTGCAAAACAAAATAATTACACTACTAATTTACCGTTATATATTAACATCACACACATCAGAAATCCCTTATACTTTCCTCGGTTTCAGGAAATCATTTACAGTTAGTGACGCATGCAGTAATACACTATCACGATCTATGACAGTGGCCGCAAAAAGCATCTTGGCAAATTCAATCCACTCAGCGCTGTACACGTGAACAATCAGCTTTCCTGTGCGGCGAGGTTTCTTGTATAGTGTCGGCGTGATCTCATTTTTGGGGAATACTTGTGCGTGGTTGTCTGGGCCAGAGTTGATGTGCACTCAGTCTAAAGCAACTCGCCATGCAGTGCGCTGCCAATGCTACATTTAACCTGCCTAATCATCGAGTCAAGTACGATATAATGAACCAGGCTTTCTCTATTCAATCTAAATTACTGCAGGTCAGAGCACGAACCTTGTATCTGCGTGGGCTTGACACTAGATTCGCCTGTCTCACTCGCATGAGACACGCTCAAATTGTTTAAAAGTCGATAAGAAAAACAAAGCTGTCATTAGGCAGGCCCAAGCATTAGGCGCGTGAGCGTGGTACAGCGCAAGAAACGTGCAAAGTAAATCTAGAAGACTGGTGGTTGCGTGCTTTGTTTTCCTAAAATCCGCTCTTCTTCTGCTGCATTGGTGAAATCCTTGGATTTTTTCTGCAATATTGCAGAAATACTGCAGAAGACACGTTTTTATCGCCAACAAACCCGCCGTAAACTCGGAAGCAGACCTACGCAGCGTGCGTTTCTGCGAGCGCCGCCGGCTGCCGATCCACACTACCGGAGTGATGGTGGCGCCACCTCTAGGTCGATCTCGCGGCGAATAGGATTTTATCTACTAAGCTCGGCGGAGAGGCACTTAATCATACCCCCTGAGCAGGGTACTGTCCCTGCCGGAATGCACAACTGCAGGAAACGCGAGGCATTTTTCTGGCAATGGATGATTCAGCGACTGTTTCTGCCTCCAGAACGGATGTGGTCGCTGTTGTGAAAAGGTTCGCAATGAACAGAGAATGGTCATTCTGTTACGGAGCCTTCGCAGCGACTTCTGCGGCATCAATGACTGCATCTCCTACACATCGGATTTCGGTCAGGAACTAACGCTTTTCTACGTCCACTCCGCAAGTGAACGAGCTCCAGGAGACTCATTTGGGCCGTTTTGACGAGGACGACAAGTTCCCTCACATAGTGCAGCTGATTGCGTACATTAAAAGAACAAAATCCGAATGCTTTGGCGAGAACGAAGACGAGCTTGTATGATAGAAAAAACACTGTGCGTCGTGCAAGAGTGTCAAGTGCGTCTTATGCTCCGAGCGGCAAAACACAGATACTGCAGGTATGTATGCGTCTAAAGGAAATGTGCATGATGAAAAGTACCTACTGGAGGTGTTACCCAGCCTGTAGCGCTCCAGTGATAGCTGCAATGAGGATTTGTTCGGTGCGTGTTCTTTATGTGCGACGGGGCCTGATGGCGATGTATTTTGTCGTTTCCTTTCTTTATGTGCGAAAGCGCCACATAGCGCCGATGTCACAGGCGGCTGTGTGCGCTAGGCCGTAATATTTAGCATGTTTTATCGCGACTGCCGCCTGACTATAAATTAAAAAAAACAAAAACGGTGTTGTGATGCGCCGCCGTTCGCGAGCCGATGTGGTCACGAGGCTCGCGAACGGCGGCGCATCACAACACCGTATTTTTTTTTTAATTTATAGTCAGGCGGCGATAAAACATGCTAAATATTACGGTATAGCGCACATAGTCGCCTTGCGCACATAAAGAAAACAAACGACATCAGGCCTCGTCGCTCAAAAACGAAACACGCGCCTGTCGGGTTAGAGGCCAGCAGGTACTTTTCATCATGCCCATTTCCTTTGGATGCCTGTAACGAAGTGTTTTTCACACAGTCGAGAGTCGCCCATTCACATCTTGACATAGGGAAAGCTGTGCTGCCGTCTATGGGAGTTTACATGGAGTTTCCAGACGGCCAGTTCAGCCACCATGGGCGCTCAAAGCATCATGGGCCGGAGAGCTACCACTTTTGGCCAAAACTAATGCAAAGATAAACGTTGTTCTTCCGTAAATAATGTCCTAGGATTGAATATTGTGACTATAAATTGCAACAAGATAGAGAAACAGCATGTCAGTGTGATATTTATCCAATATAAGCGATGGCTCTTTCTCATGTTGGCTTAGTTTTGAGCAGAACAAATACCAATATTTCGCACCTAATAGGAAAACTTCGAAATAAAAAAACGTTATAAAAATATTTATGGTTGTGCAATCACTTAAGAAAGTTTTTAATGGCATTTCGGGAAACAGAAACCATTTATTGCCTGCGTCTGCTTTTGCGCCTTCGCTACTATGGCTTTCGCGGTCTATGTACGCACCTTCAGATGATGATGATGACGAAAAAGAAACATCGCAGTGACGCCACTCCCCGTACCCGAGAGAAACCGACTGTCCCGCAACAAGTAGCACACCGGCCCATGATTCTTAGCGGGCCCATGGTGGCTCAAGTGCAGCGCCCTCAGTTAGTTGACGCTTGGTGGCCCTAATTCACATCGCTCGCGCCTAAAAGTGGCAGATGTGGTTGGCGTCGCCGTGCAATGGGTTTCCATCAGTCGCCGCTGGGACTTCGTGCATGCGCATAAAACTTGCGCAAAAGGCGGGAGGAACGGCACTTCCAATAATTTGATCAATCCATGGGTGGCGGAATCGTGAAGGGATCTAAATTTACAGGACTGTGTTTCGTAAGAGCAAAAACGGACCAAATCTCCTTTAAAAGACTGCTTTCACCAACTGCATTGCCACTGGAGACCCTACTGTCTTCATTGTGATAGATATCGCTACTATCATAATTATCAACTAAGTCATTTCCATCGCTACTACCACCTTCACTACCTAACCTTCATCCTGCTATCAACATCACATCGTAGCCCATGAGCCAAGAAAGGCTTTCGACTGAAAACTATACGGGGCCCTTTGCTTGCACGGGGACATTCGAGGATCTCTAGCGAGGCCTGGTTAAGGTAATGACTGATTACAGGTCCTTGCGTTCTTTTACTGCTGAATGGTGGCGACGACAAACAAGCGTAATTCATCTCCTCGTGACGTTAGCTTCCTAATCATGATTCTGGTTGCTCTTCACTTACGGCTTATAGGATGAGGACTGAGCTGCTTGTTCCTTTCAGCACGAACCTGCGCAAAAGGTCACAAATGGTCGCTCCGTTAATCATTAACGCCACAACCCTGGAAAGCAATAAACAGCTTCACGGCGCACTTTCCGCGCGTGGCAATTGTCGGCCGTGAGCTTCAAGGGCAGGCTGGGCTGGGTCGGTAAACATAGTGAACAAGGCCATTACTGGTCGACCAAACACACACGAGGTAATTAGCTGACGAGCCATGACCATCACGACAGGAAACGTCGAACAAAAGAAAGCATTTACGCTCCGAAAGATAAAAGCTAGGCTCGACAAAAGCTGGCGCCGTGCTGCTGGTGGCGATCTTCTGTTAAATCGGAAAGTGTGTAAAGCCTAGAACATACCGTCTGCGGAACTTGGCCGTAGCAAACGCGTGATCATAGGCCCAAACTAATCACTGAAGGGTCAACTGAGCAGATATTGATGGTTTGCGCTGTGAATGCATGCAAGGAGGGCTCCATTCAACAACTCTAAGAGAGGAGCTGCATGTACACTACATGATAGCGGTGCCGAAAAGCCGACACCGTACCAGCAGATTATGGCAAGCTCTCCAAGAGATGTCTCCTCAGGAACCTGTATGAAGGGTCAGAGGCTACAGTTAGAACTGGGCATGGTCTTACTGATTGGTTTCCAATTGAGAAAGGAGTGAGACAAGGCTGCATACTGTCGCCTTGCCTATTTAACCTATATGCTGAGTGCATCATGAGGACGGCCAGTCTGGACGAGTCTTCAGCTGGAGTGAAGATTGCTGGAAAACGTATCAACAACCTTAGATATGCGAACGATACCACTTTAATGGCAGAAAATGAAGTGGAACTTAAGAGACCTCTGATGCGCGTACAAGAAGAGAGTGAGAAGTTTGGGCTGAAACTGAACATTAAAAAGACAAAGATGATGGCGTCTTGCCCTATCAAGTCTAGGGCATCAAGGGACAAGAAGTGGAAGCTATGACAGATTTTCTCTTCTTGGGCTGCAAGATTACCCCGGAGGGAGACTGCAGCCATGAAATTATGAGACGCCTGCTTCTGGGAAAGACAGCCATGGCTTGCCTTGACCGCCTAGTAAAGAGCAGAGACATTAGTCTGCCAACCAAGATCCGTATAACTCGTGCTATGGTCTTTCCAGTTGTGATGTATGCATGCGAGAGTTGGACTGTGAAAAAGGCTGACCGCTGAAGAATTGACGCGTTTGAATTGTGGTGCTGGCGAAGACTCTTGAGAGTACAAGAATGCTAAATTGGGCGAGTTGGTGCATTCGCATTTTAGGAAAACGTAGAGCAAAGAAGACAAGGACAAAAAAAGAAGGAAACACACACGAGCGCTTACTCACAACTGATTTTTTATTAGAAAAGCTAACAGAATATATAGGATACAAAAAAATTATCAAATACATCTTATAAAGTGGTGAAATTGACAAAAAATTGACAAAAATGTGGAGAAAGGCAAGTCTGCAAAGATACACCCGTGAAAAAACTACTTGACCACTGATTCTAGGTATGTAATCTCTACTTTTGTTAAGTTAATGGAGGCTTCGCTGACACACTTATCCCCTCCTTTCATGATATGATATGCCTCTATAATTTCTCGTGTACGTTGATTGCGCAATGTGCCAAGAATGATAGCTTTATCGAAAATGGGGCGGCATTTGCACTTCGTGCAATGTTTAGGCAAATTATCTTGTGATGTAGGGGCTAAAGAATTTCTATGTTCGAAGAGCCAGATATTCAAACAACGGCCAGTCTGCCCTATGTAGTATTTTTTACAAGAAAGAGGAATTTTGTAGATTACCTGCGTTCTGCACTGTACAAACCTAGATTTATGGTTGACATAGCAGCGATGCTCACTTTTTAACTCTTGAGAGTTCCTTGGACTGCCAGAAGATCAAATCAGTCGATATTGTCGACCATGAACCCTGACTGCTCATTGGAGGGTGAAATTCTAAAGTTAAAGCTCAGCTACTTTGGTCATCTGATGAGAAGAGAGTCGCTGGAGAAAGATTTGATGTTAGGAAAGGTTGAGCGTCGCCGGAGAAGGGGTAGGCAGCGAACGCGTTGGTTAGACGGCATCCTCGAGGGGCTGCAGATGAAGTTATGTGATGTTAGGAAGATAGTGAGAGACCGGAAAGCGTGATATTGAACCCGGAATTGGCGGCATAACCCAAAAACACGTCGCAAAAAGATTTAAATAAAAAAAAAACATATTTTCACCATTTCGGTTCGAAGCAAGCGCTGTTTTAGTCGATACCTCCATAGGAAGAGAAGTGTGACGGCAACCAAAAACAGTTTATATAGTAGCCATTATTTGCTTTGCATCATTTGAAAGTAAATACACTCAAATGAATCGCACGACAGTGGCTCTCTCGCAAGACTCACACAGCAATGTTTTACTGTCCTAAATATAAAATCATTGCATCGCGCGAGGGCACAAATGCAACTAGGTCATGCGCCATAATGCACGGGTTGTATGGGAATAGAATGGCGGCAGCGGCTCTTGGTAATAAAAACAGCTCAAACAGGAAGACGTAGGACAAGATAAAACATTGACAACGGATGTGTACTAACTCGCCCAACAAAGATTTTTTTACACTGGCTGTATCGGGGCTGCATATTCAAATGCATATATATATATATATATATATATATATATATATATATATATATATATATATATATATATATATATTTATATATATATATATATTTATATATATATATATATATATATATATATATATATATATTTATATATATATATATATATATATATATATATATATATAGTATAAAGCGTAGCAGGGGGTGGCAGAAAGTTAGGTGGGCGGATGAGGTTAAGAAGTTCGCAGGGGTCAAGTGGATGCAGCTAGCACAGAACCGGGTCAATTGTAGAAATATGGGAGAGGCCTTCGCTCTGCATACCCACTGCAGAGCGAAGGCCTCTCCCATATTTCTACAATTGACCCGGTTCTGTGCTAGCTGCATCCACTTGACCCCTGCGAACTTCTTAACCTCATCCGCCCACCTAACTTTCTGCCACCCCCTGCTACGCTTCACTTTCCTTGGGATCCAGTTTGCTAACCTAAGCGACCATCGGTTATCCTCTCTTCGCACTACGTATCCCGCCCATGCCCATTTCTTTTTTTTTATTTCCGCTAGAATCTCACTAACTTAAGTTATTTCTCTGACCCAATCTGCAGGTTTGCTATCTCTTAATGTTACCCCTACCATTTTTCGTTCCATAGCCCTCTGGGTTGTCCTCAACTTAAGTAGAACCCTCTTGATTAACCTCCACGTTTCAGCCCCATAGATGAGTACAGGTAAGATGCAACTGTTGTATACTTTCCTCTTGAGCGATACCGGTAATCTGCTAGGCATAATCTCCGAGTGCTTGCCAAATGCGCTCCATCACAATCTTATTCTTCTTGTTATCTTCTTTTCATGGTCCTGATCTGCCGTTACTACCTGTCCTAAGTAGACATATTCGCCTACTACTTCCAGTGCTTCGCTACCTAACGTAAACTGCTGTTCCTTCACAAGGCTGTTAAACATTGCCTTAGTCTTCCGGATATTGATTTTCAAGCCTATCTTTGTACTTTTTCTGTCTAGGTCATCAATTATTATTTGCAGTTTTTCCCCCGAGTTACTTAGCAAGGCAATGTCATCAGCAAATCGCAGATTACTGAGGTATTCTCCAACTACCATTATCCCTAACTGCTCCCAATCCAAGTCTCTGAATACTTCCTCCAAACAAGCTGTGAATAGTACTGGGGAGATTGTGTCTCCTTGCCTAACACGTTTCTTTATGGGAATTTTGGTACTTGCTTTATGCAGAACTATGGTTGCTGTGCAGCCACTATATATATCTTCCAGCACTTTCACGTACGGCTCGTCTACCCCCTGATTTCGCAATGCCTGCATTACCGCCGAGGTTTCTACTAAGTCAAATGCTTTTTCGTAATCAATGAATGCTATGTATAAGGGCTGGTTATATTCCGAGCATTTGTCTATCACCTGGTTGATGGTATGGATATGATCGATAATAGAGTACCGTTTCCGAAAACCTGCTTGATCCTTTGCTTGATTGAAGTCTAAGGTTGTCCTGATTCTATTAGCGATTACCTTAGTAAATACCGTATACGTAACAGACAGTAAGCTGACTGGTCTGTAATTTTTAGGGTCCTTAGAGGAATGAGGATAATGTTTGCATTCTTCCATGGTTCCGGTACCGTCTATGACAGCAGGCACTGCGTATACAGGGTGGCCAGTGTTTCTAGCACGATATCCCCCCGTCCTTCAACAAATCTGTAGTTATCTGATCTTCTCCAGCTGATTTCCCTGACTAGATACACTGCTGCAGATAGGCCAAGCATGTGCTAGGGGGGCACGTATTGAACGCATTTTGGTGCGGTACTAGCGTGTGGCTGGAAAAATATAAACTATTTTAAAACTAGAAAGTCAAGAAATGAGAAGGCGGTTTAAATGCGTCATCGAGTCTTGAGGCGAATGTTGAGCGTTGTTCTAATTTTGTTGAAGAATTGAATTGGGTTGAAATTAAATTTCAGATTCAAATTTGTTTATGTCACTATGCTGCCCGATGGAGTGGGGGACAAGAAATCACAGAAGGGTAGGGCAGCCTGACGATACAAGCTTAGAATATAGACACGTAGTGACAGTGATCAGTAGGTAGAATGTCATTGGATGTTCAATGCACATTAGACATGCAGAAGAGACACCTTTTGAAATTTTAATATCTAAAGCAATATTTCAAACTCAAGTTATACATATTCTAAATTTGAGCATAAAGAAAAATACATGTATAAGGAAAAAAAGAACAGAAAAGCTTACACAGGATAATTTAAAAGGAGTGAAGCACCACAAAATCAACAAAAATTTACAGAAAGATCACATTCAAATGCAGTGTTTAAATGCTTGTCATAACGGGTTAAGAAATTGCTTCTTTATCCTAGTGCAGTATGAAATATGTAGAACTGAAGGAAGATGATGAGTGATGTTTATAATAAGTTGGAAAGCGTAAAACAAGTTATTGCTTGAATGGAAACGATATATTGGTGGTAAAGCGATTGAAATGAGAATTGGGCTTTTTCTCACATTTTTTTTTATTTCATTCTTAGATACATGTATACATGGTTATCAGTATTACACAAGGAGGTCCCGAAGTTAAGAACTGTCCGGGGGATCTCCTATGACAAAATGAATAAAATTGAAGAATAAAACGTACACAAAATTCTAAACGCGTACAAAGATGTCACAGGAATTATTTTCTAGGTAGTGAACAAGGGACTAGTTTGCTATAGCTATCGCTGATTTCTTATGTACCGATGATTCTATTTTGGACTGCAAGAATTTTACACTTATTAGTACGTGCCCCAGACTAGGTTGCGATAATTGACGTGGCAGAAAAAAGGGCCGCAAATGATGAGTTGAACTGTTTACCTTTGTTTTGTTTGTTTCATTGTTTTTGTTCATACCTTAAAGATTGTAATAATGTTTAACATCTAGTTTGTTTTATAGAGTTGTCCTGTTGGTAAACAGCTAAGTTGCATGCCCTGACCTTCTTTCGATCCGCTCTCCTCGGTGACGAGCGGATTGCTTCATCACAACACCCGGGCATCTATTGAAACCCAGAGTGCCGCATTGGGGACGGTGGCGCAACGTTCAGCCTAGGCTCATATTTGACCATCCTAATCATCTGTAATGGGCAGTCGTGACGCGCGGCTTGTTCTGTCACGAGAAGGACGTCTTTCTCATGCGGGAATGGAAAAACCCCAATCAGGGCCGACAGGAGGATGTTTCGAAACCCAAGGATGACATCATGTGACCGAAACTCGGCTGTGCTTTTTCCATGTGGAAGGTATCACGGCTTCCACCCAACACATCATGCTGGTTCCCCGTTTTTTCGCAATATTAAGAGCAAGTTTGCCTCAATTAAAAATATTCAATAAATAGATTAGATAAATGAATAGATGAAATAAATAAAGCTGATGAAAAAGAAACTTGGCATGTGGCAAACACGTCACCTCTTTTATATGCAATGGAATTGTGGTTTTGCCTTATGCATGAGTCCCCGAAACATGATCAAGGGTTTCAACTCAAGCGTGGCAGTTATCTTGGACGATACGAAAATGATATTCTTGGAATCGAACAGCGGCACCTGCAAAGTATATATTCGTTTCTCTATGGGATTGAACAAGCGACTCAAGAGGGCTTGAGAAAACTTCAACTCCCGCCGCAGCGGTCGACCTTGTGTCGAGCGCTGTGCTGGGTTTCCGCTGACCACCGCTTCTAGACTTAGTACAAACTGCTTCATTTCCGACGGTTAGGAATATTTGCGAAGCGCTCGAATAAAAATAGCGCATACACATTGCTCAAGATACTTTGCAATCTACGTTTCTCCTTTTATTATTCAAGCCGCGGGAATGTGGCCTTTACGCTGTTTTGGGATGTCACAGGTTTGTCTCGTGAGACCGGGGCCCGTGCTTATCTCGGATGTTTCAGGATTCCAAAGGTGTCCTCTGTCACCTTATCTTGAAAGTTTAGCTTTAATCTAAGGATTGCCGTCAGCAGCGGTGGGTACATTCGATTTTCGTCTCCGTACTGACAGGAAGTAGCGTGGCTTGGCAAGCTTCCTCCATTGTTTGATTTTAGCAGATGATTAAATCCACCAGTCACAGCGACTCTTTCGGGCTGGCGTCGTTTACCTTTGGCTTACGAAAGATAACAGAGGCGCTAATCAGTCGGTGCTTTTCACGAACGAACATGACAAATGTTTTACAAAAGTCGGCCGTTGATGCTCACCAAGTTCTTTGGGTTCAGCTCACTGCACTCGAAAGCAGACGAAAGCGGAACAAGTGTTAACCGGGCCAGCTCGCAACTGTTCGCTTGCGACGCTTTCACACTTGCGTGCTTTTGAAGCACGAACAAACACTCTGTTCTTAGAGCGCTGGACGCTTCAGTGTGCAGTGCAATTCAAGAAAAGAAAGCGAAGACGCAAGATTCAATCGTCTTACAGAGATTATGTCATTGTGTAGCGCACAGGAAGAAAAAAAGTACCCAGAATGAGCTCGGAGACGAACTCAAAATGGCCGCTTGCCGGGGAGCTCTACTAGTAGGCGGAGCTTCTGTCCCGCCCGAGGAAAATGGAACGGCGGATACCTGTCAATCGGACGCACCCCGTGATTTTGGCCAACGACCACCGAGCACGCTTGCTGCTATCACAACCGCCGAGTTCAGTTCATTTACAAACACGGGTTGGCGCATTACACAGGCTTAGTTTCAGGCTAGTCTTTTGTCTGCCATTCTTTCTCGCCCTAATGATTCCTTTTTCTACAAAACGGTACTGGGCGTCTAAAATCGTAGTTACGACTTCATTCCATTTTTCTTTTCTATAACGCGATCTTCTGTCCTCGCTCAAGAGTTAGGTGCTTGTCTTATATTTATATCAGTTGTTTTTGTGGTTTTCAAGTACGATTGCCTTAGCCATGCGTCCTAGCAAGCTTTTTTTTTTCGGAATTAAGCATGATACTTTTGCCCGTCGTCGTTTTTCTTGTGCTCCGTCATTTTGTGCACGGTGTCCTTCCATCCCGCAAACGAGCAGCTTGACAATTTCAGTCAGTTTTATTTCCATGTTAGTACCCGAACGACATATTCTTTGTATAGAAACCTCAAACAAAGAACACCCAGCACTGAATTTACCAGATTTAATAACAGCCCTTTTCTACACCTTTTACTATTTCATGGCCGCCGTCACCAGCCGGACTATACACATTTCAGGGCGAAGGCCACTCCCATATTCCTCCAATTAATCCGGTCCTGTGCTAGCTGCATCTACTTGACCCCGTTAACCTCATTTACCCACTTAACTTTCTGCCGCCTCCTGCTACGCTTACCTTCCCGTAAAATCTAATTTGTTACCATAAGGACCACCAGTTATCCTCTCTACGCTCTACATTCCTGCCCATGTCCATTTCTTCTTCTCAATTTACACTAGAATGTTATTAAATCAAGTTATATCTCGCACTTTGCACGCTCCCTATTTCTTAACGTTACACCTACCATTTTCCGTTTCATAGCTGTCATATATAATAATATAGGGGTACACATGTGCTATATATTTTCCACTGCATATGGGTACACATAAGTGAGTTCACCGACTTCATCCCGCCGGCGTGGCGCAGTGGTTCCCCAGGATGCGGGATCGGATCCCTGCCTCGGTCGCCGCTTTTCGGTGGGGGCGAAACGGAGTGGTGTCTGTGTGCGATGCCAGTGCACGTTGAAGAACCCCAGGTGGTCTAAACTGCTGGAGGCCTCCACTACGGCATCTCTCATAGCCTGAGTCGCTTTCGAAGATTAAACTCCTCAAGCCAATTGTCATCTTCTAATTTTAAGAGACATGCCATGGTGTGAAATGCCCACAAAAAGCTTTATTAGGAAGTGCCATACTTTGCTCAGAAGCACATGTCGTGGTCTCAAATGCCGATCCATCAGACTTTACTAACAAACGAGTTACTGGTCGTCTTCGTTTACTCCCTAACCAACGAAACTTGCAAATTCAGCGGCCACTTCCTTCATGTTAGATACAGGACTGCTTTCCACATCCCTGGTGACGAGCAAAGCACGGAGTACCTCCACTTAATTTTTCCTTTGTCAGTTTATCCCGACTGCAAGCAACGCACTTAAAGCCCTTGTAAAACATGTAGATCCCAAGGGGTCTGCTTCTGAGCAATATGTTGATTTAGCGTTATTGGAGGTTTTAACTATCTTAGAGGGCAGGTCAAATATTCTTTTTACCATCAAAACATTTCGAACACACCTTCTCGGCTCTACACTTTTAACAAAGACTGTATAACACATTAAAATGGCTCCGCGTGCACTGAAACTTCAGCCAAAGAACAAACTCCTCAACGCGCTTTCAATTTAGAATGTCTGCCTTTATTAGCAAATCCGTCTCAGAGCAGACTAAAGCCCTAGTAAAGTAGCTTGTACTCTGGACCAGTATTAGGCAGAGAGTTTCCAGATCCTCTGACGTATAGACTATATTTAAATGTTTACGTGATTTTACTGAATATGACTTATTATGCTTGCATTACAAGCTATATGTGCGCGCTGTTTTTCCTGCAAACATAGCTACTGCAGCGTAACACTCCAGAAATAACACCCTTGCTAAAGACAATTATTGAGCGGAAGTTTTGTTCCGTTAGTCATGCAAGGCAGGAGGGATATATTCGAAATTCCACTAAGAGTTCCGCAAGTCGCACTAGTCTCATGCATTACTGTTACTGTCATTTCAAACCATTGGAAATGAAAATAAAAGCATTCAGCTATTTAAATAAAACACACACTTGTGTTTTTGTCTACTCATGTACTGAATTCCGAACCTTTCACTTGTTTTAGGAGTAACTAATCAACTGTCACATAGCGCTTTGCTTGAATTATAGTTCTTGCTAGTTTTTTTTCCTAAAATCTGTGTAATGCCCTTTTTCATCTTTTTTTTTTCACGACCATTTATAAGTTCAGTTATATCTATGATGAACAACAGCACAACAAATACGCTTCTATCTTGCTCACCACTTGCAAGAAATTTAATGCTTTACCTATTTCTCCCGCAAACATTAGCAGTTCAGCATTTTAAAAATGATTTTATGGTGCTATGCTTCTAATCACTGAACCTGCTGTTCTTTTTTTTTTTTTCAGAAGCGTCATGAGGTCTGTAGTTTTTTGGCCACTGCTCTTCGCTGCTGTAGTCGCCCCTCTGGCGGTGAGAGCCGGAAAGCCCGGAACCCTGGGTCGTGTTCGACCCACTGGACTCGCCGGCCGCCGCTTCGCGCTGCTGGGTCCGGATGGGGTGGTCTACTCAGGCTCTCCAGACGACCTGGACGACAGCTCTTCGTCTGAGGAGAAAGGTAAACCGCCACCGAGCTACCCTCACCGACCAAAGCACGGCGGCGGGAAACACCCACACCACCGCCCACACCATCCTGTACCACCACAAACCAAACAACCCAGTGAGGGCCAAGAAACGCATGACAAATACCCCGACGTTCCCCCGGCCGGAGAGCCTGTTCCCCAGCCTCCGGCACCAGGAGATTACCCCGACACACCGCAAAGTTACCATCCTCCAGTGAAGCCACTGCTTTCAGCTGGGTACCCTGACGTGGCACAGGATAATAGTCCTTTAGTAGAGAAACCACCGCATTCTAGTAAGTATCCTGATGTGGCCAAGGGCGACGGTCTTCCATTTGACAAACCATTACTCTCTGGAAAGTATCCTGATGTGCCCCAGGGCGGTGTTACTCCAGTAGAGAAACCACCCTACCCAGAAAAGTATCCTCTACAGCCTATGATTTCACCTTCGCCACAAAAGCTACCTGAAAGAATCCCAGGATATGGTTCGCCACAAGGCACGCCTCCTCTTCACAAGAAAAACCCAGATTCCCCTTATAAGAATACCCCGGAATACGCTTTTGGCGATAATCCTCTGTCAGGGAACCCCCTTGTCGATCTAAATGACAATCCTCTCCCTGAGGCAACTGAAAACAAGCCTGCGGTGGTACCTCCTCCAACCAGTGACAAGTACCCCACAAAAGATCCTGTCCCTCCGAATGAAGAACTGCCACCCAAAGAAGCTATTCCTGGAGAGAAAGCGGTGGAAGTGAATCCGATTCCGTTGCCAGAGGGACCACAGAATGTTCCAGCCCCTCCAGTTGGTCAAGTGCCGCAGGGGTATCCTGTCCAACCTCCCCAGAACTTGCCGCCAAGCTTTGCCGGTGGTCCTGTGGCATCTCCGGGCATTCCTTCGATACAGACCCCTCCAGGGTGTCCCGTGTGTCAGTGCAACTGCCCACAATTGCCCTATGGTGGAGGATTTGCAGGTTTTTCTAATCCCGGCTATCCCGGTTATGGAGGTGGCTTTGGAGGTTTCCCCAACGGCTTTTCTCCGGGCTTTCCTGCTTATCCTGGTGGGGAATATCCGCAGAATGGTCAACAAAATCCTTCAGGCTACCCCCCTCGAGGTCCACAGAACCCAGGTTATCCTCCCCAAGGAAACACGCAAGTTCCTCGGAATCCAGGTTATCCAAACCAAGGAACTCCCCAGAATCCTGGTCTGCCGCAGGAACCTCAGGGCTACCCGGGCTTTCAACAGGGACCCCCCAACTATCCTCCAGGAGGAGCTACTCCTCCCAACAATGGACCGAGCTTTGTACAGGAACCTCCAGTCTTTCCCCAGGGGCCCAACTACGAGAAGCCAGGCGGGCCGCCTCAGCCACCAGGCATCCCGCAGGAGCCTAACCTTCCTCCACAAAGTAGACCTTCTGAGCCAGGACTGGATGCTAACCCGAATGGAACACCCGTACCTTTAGGCGGCTCCGGCCTGAGTCCAGCAGAGAAACCGAGTGGAAAGAGCCAGGAAGAGAAGCCGTCGCTTGATGAGAAGGTGCCCTCCGAGTCACAGAACGTTCCTAAGGTTGTCTTGCCACCCAACGAGAACAACCAACAATGCACTGGCCCTTCGTGCCCCCACGTAAGCCTCGCATTTCTCACACGAATCATAATAGCTTCAACCATGTCATTGTGCTTGTAAATATCGCCTTTTAATGGTATCCTTGCGCCATCAGAGCGGGAGTTTCATCAAATGTTTTGCTAAAAACCATACTAGTGGTATTCTAACGCGAACTTTCGAGTCAAACCATGTGAATGACATCTAAGGTATCCGAGTTTAGGCGTGTAAGTTATAATATGAATGGTAAACTGCGACGTAATTTGCGGCAGATACGTTAAATCATCCCAGTATGTCATCACGGTGTTGTATTCTAATATATTCAGCAAGATTCATTTCTTTATGTGAGGCGTCTCAATATAGCAGTGTTCAAAATTAAAACTATGTCAGCCTACAACATATTACTCGGTGTTAAACCAAGGTAATCATTTAACGTTTACAAAAGTTTAATTTCGGAACTAAGTGTAAGAAATACGCGGGCGCGATATATGTACAGCCTCGTCCACTTGCAGCTATAGCACGATCACTGCTTTCAAAGTGCCATTATGTCCACGTAATAAAGCTAAATGGCAGACCATGCTAAGCACCATCTCCGGGTCCCTTTCTGCTTGCATCGATTTGCTTTGATAAGCGCGTGCAATGTTGATTGGAATGTAGTGACAGTGTTATAAATAGAAGAGGATGACCCTGTACATAATAATATATGATTGTTTACTTAAATAAATTCAATTAGTTTCCAATTTGTGATGACCGCCACAAGTTTTATTGAGAATTATAACAGTGTGAACATATGAGATGAGCCCAGTTTTAAAATCATCTGAAGCAGCAAGCAGATCAGTTAAGGGAAATGAGGGTGCTCGTTATAATACATGAAGGAAAGAAGCCAACAGTCGGCGAGGCCAAGGAATGCGTTGAGGATGGTACTTTATGTTTTTTTTTTTTTATGTTTACTTGGATAACCACAGAAATTATTAATGCAATCTGTTTAGGGGAAAGAAAGATGCTTGTAGCTTACGGGGGTCTCGGTTCTGGCAGTCTTGAAGCAATAGGTAGCGTAAGAGGGTTCTAGCACAGCTTTCGCCCTCGCCCTTGATCACGTTCTACGTGACGCTGGCGGTAACAAAGGACGTTGCACGTCCGCCGCTATGGCTGAGGGTGGCACTGGTGAACACTCTCAAGGATGGGAATCATATCGACAAAAGAAACTTGAGGTACAGGCCCACGTCCAAAGTAAAATAAAGCAGTCCACCGATCGCTGGATGGCTGACATACACATGCCTCTAGAGGCGGAGCAAGAAAATTCTAGAACCATATAAGCTGGCTAGGGAAGAAGAATCAAAGAAAGCAGGATCGGATTCAAGATAACGAGGGAAATTGTTTAAAGGGAGACAACGCAGTGAACTACATTACATCAGTTATAGCTAAGTCATTTAAGAGCGACGATAGGGTAATCTCCGCAAATCAGGAAGCAACACAAGGTAGCAGAATACAAAGCAGCTTAGAACTGACCAATCTAAACTGGAAAAAGGCAGAAAAAAATATTCCTAAAAACACATCTACAGGAATAAATGGAATTCCGATCAAGCTGATTAAAGAACTCGGTCCAAAAGTAAGGAAACGTTGTTAAAAGCTCTGGAAACAGTCATAACGAATAAGCAAATTCCGGACAGCTGGCGGCAGAGTAAAATGAATTTAATTTATAAAGGGAAAGGAGACAGGATGCACATAAAATCCTACAGGAAGATTACCATAACATCTGTAATGTACAAGTTAGCCATGCAGGCGGTGAAATTAAAGGTGCAAGCATGGGTAGAAAGTAACAAGATACTCTGAGAACTTCAGAACGGCTTTAGAAATGGTAGGCGCTTAGATGATTGCCTGTTCGTGCTTACCCAATGCATCGAAATATCTAGAGTGGAAAATAGACCTTTGTATTTGGCCTTCCTGGACATAAACGGGGCGTACGACAACGTAAGCAGGGAACTCCTGTGGAACATATTAAAAGAAGAAGGTATCGGTTATGAGATAATAGAGTTCCTACAGGAAATATACCGGGATAACAAAGTAGAAATTACGTGGGAAGGGATAAGAAGTACGGAGGATGTCAAAGTATGCAAAGGATTAAGACAAGGCTGTCCTCTATCACCGGTGCTGTTCATGCTTTATATGATAAACCTGGAACGGAGGATACAAGACAGTAACCTAGGTTTTAACCTGTCATATAGATTAGGTGGAAAGGCGGTTGAGCAGCGCCTCCCCGGTTTGATGTATGCAGACGATATTGTGCTGCTAGCTGAGAGTCTGCAAGTATTGCAAACTCTAGTTAAGTATTGCGGAGACGAAGGGGACGCTATAGGCTTCAGTTTCAGCGCAGTTAAGTCGGGTCTGATGGTTTTCAACGGCTCAACGTCTTAAAATACAAGGCCAATGAAATACCTAGAGTAGCAGAATATAAATATTTGGGGTATGGGTAAACGAACGATGCATACATTGGAAAGCATGAGCAACCACTTACGGCCAAAGGGCGAAGGAATGCCGGGATAATGAGGCATAAGGCATTGTGGGGATACAATAGGTATGAGGTTTTGAGGAGTATTTGGAAATTAATTATGGTGCCCGGACTTACTTTCGGAAATGCGGTTTTGTGCCTAATATCAGAGGTACAGTCGACATTAGAAATAAATCAGAGATCGGTTGGACGATTTGCACTAGGTGCCCACGGCAAAACTACAAATGAGGCGGTACAGGGAGATATGGGCGGGGCATCTTTCGAGGTACGGGAAACTCAGAGTAAAATATTATATGAGGAACGCCTGAGGAAATTGGACAGTAACAGATGGGCAGCTAAAGTATTTAAATACCTGTACTTAAAAAGCATGGATTCACAATGGAGGAAAAGAACTAGGAAACTAACTAGTAAGTATGCTAGTCACAAGGACGGAGAAATAAAGAGCATTAAGCAACAGGTGAAAAACACAGAAGGTAAAAATTGGATAAATTCGATGGAAAAGAAACAGAGTGTGGAATTATACCGTAAGTGGAAAATGCAGATCAGGAAGGAAGATTTCTTTGATATCTCAAGAGGCCGTGCCCTACTTTTCGAAGCTAGATCAGGGTGCCTTAGAACACGCAGCTACAAAAAGAAATTTAACAATGGAGATGACACATGTGCTGTATATGGAAACTCCAGTGAAACAATTGACCATATTATACGCGAATGTAATGGTATACATCCGGAAGTTGATGCAGGCGCAGTAACTGTTCCTGAAGCTCTGGGATTTAGAGATAACTGTGGCCGGGTGTATAAACCGGCGGTGGAAACTAGCAAAAAACGACTGGAAAATTGGTGGCTTAAAAGCAGAGAAGTGACATAATGTTAGTAATGTAGGAACAAAAATTTAATAAATAGAATGATGGTTTAGTTAACCATTCTAAATCAATAATTAAGATATATGGAGAAAAATGAGCATGATAGCTACCGCTATCACCACGTTTCAAAGGGGACGCTCCTATATTCCATCCATCCAAGGTTCGTATACAGACAACATTAGTACCTAAGAAAGTAGCAGGGGGAACAGCGGCCGATGTAGCTCAGTTCGAAGAGCACCGGACGCGATATTCGGAGGCCGTGGGTTCGGTTCCCACCATCGGCACTTTGTTTTTTCTTCTACTTTGTGTTTAATTATCCTTCCCCTAAACAGATTGCATTACTAATTTCTGTGATTATCCAAGTAAACATTAAAAAAATGACATAAAGTACCATCCTCAACGCTTTCCTTGGCCTCGCCGACTGTTGGCTTCTTTCCTGAAAAAGCAATGTGGTTCGAAATATCAAATGCTACAAATACGCAATTCAACGCACGTTGAGTTGACTTTCTCGTATTACACACTTTAAAATTGTGTCGTTGAGCATCGCATCGGCCCGCAAATCCGAGATATATTTCTGCGTCTTAAAATTTACCCTGTCAGACTCCATTTTTGATAACAAGTTCGTGCAACATCATACAGGCAGGCAGAACGGCGTGACGTGCTGTAGTTTTGGCATTTTTATGATTTAGCAACGCGGATAAGAGAAGTCAACAAGCTTTCAAATGCGTGTCTGACGTTCATTATGTTACAATGCTCCAGACGTGTGATATAACTTAACAAGTACCTTCGACGATCATGGCCTTTTGCCTTCCAATTAATTCTTGCCCTCTAAAATAAAAGGAAAGAAATGTTTATTAGCTAATTGTTGTCGGTTTTCATCTATCGTCGGTGAGGTCCATCACGTATGTAATATCGCATTATCCTAATGGACCCCACCGACGTATATCTCATAGTTTCCAAATTAAAATAACCTTAAATAAATAAAATTAAAATATTTTTCTGAACATCTCTAGTTGACCCTGTCGAAAATGCATTACAAACGTTTTGATTGCTCCAAACTGATTTAACATTACTAGTGAGTTAACGGGTGCGAAGTAAAGTAAATGGGCATCGGAACGATATCGTTTATGGCAAAATCAGAAAACTTGCGACTCTAAAATATATTCCCGAGATGGCACCAAATATCTGTGTGTGTGTGTGTGTCTTCATAAAAAAAGATCAGTTGCGAGACAGCCTTGAGCGTCCACTTGCCTTTGTCCTGTGCACGCCTTTAATTCGCTCGAGCGCCCAGTTTGCGCTGGCCTAACTACTGCGTTTGGCTTTTGTAGCGAAATGGACTGCCGTTCACAGTTCACGATTTCTTGTAGAACAAGTTTTTTACCAGAGCAACACGGGGAACAAGGCTGAATTAAAGCTGATGCGACCAAGGATCCGCTACAGTGACTTCCTCAAAATCTGAAGCGAGCGACTTTTCTCCTAAATTCTCCGAGAGCATGGGCGTTTACCTAAATGCGTCAGTAAAAAGAAATGCACCCGTGGTTCTAATTTCATTCCTACTAATTATTTCGGAGAATGACCATTATTGGAATAAATGAAAAAAAATGAGATTTACGAAACGCGAGATATTTCAGCTTAGAATATTCTCTCGTCATGCAGAAAACAGTCCCGCACAGATTCGGTGCCGCTGCCGCTAATTAAAGAACTCTCGGTTATCCTAAACTGGTTCGTATAAGTGGGTGACTTTCCTCGGGTGAAGATACGACAGGACGTGCACAGGAAATTCGCCAACCTTTGACGGTGAATCATTGAACATTAGAGGCGACTGGGTGCCGAGAGTCTTTTAGCCTCCTCGCTGGAATTCACTTATTCATAACGTAATTTTAGTCGTCGCGACAACGTTACTCGGAGAAAAACAAAACAAATTCACAAACAATCAAATGTATAAATGAAAAACAACTGTAGGCGTTTATCCTTCGCGGTTGGAGGGCACAAGGTGCAATCGTTTGGGAAGAATGCCAAGTGAATATAAAAGTAATTTAGCGACTTAGATGATGCTATAAAGTATGTTAGGCAACATATTGCATAAACAACGCCAGTGACAGCTCTCCTATTTCGCTGTTAGTGAGGTTATTCTAACCGGAGTTACTTCGTAGAAAAAAATGACGACTGAGGGTAGTATCGTACGCGGAAGAGTTTGAAGGTAGTTATACATTTGTGACCATGCATTTTTGGGGAACCTTGGCAAGCATGCGTTTTCTCTAATGCTTCCCAGATTCTCAAAGATGGGCCGACCAGCAACAATTACCCAGACCTGGAGTCTCACCCGCCCGCTCCGCAAGACATCGACTGTCCCTGTCGGCACAAAGAGGTACCCCGGTCGCCACCGCCCAAGTGCATCGGGCCAGACTGCCTGCCCAGAGATCCGGTGACCGCGCAACCATCTGAGGAGAAGCCGCCGGAAGTCGCTTCGCACCTGGACTCTCCCTTGATCCCCGAGAAGCCGGCATACCCGGAAGTGATCCCAGAGAAGCCGCAAGGTGACTACAGCCATGCGTCAAGCTGCGCGTTACTGCAGCGCCGGGAGCGCGAGATGTGACGTGTTTGGCAAACAGCTTAGCACGAGCATCATCGTCATCAACAGCCTGACTACGCCAACTGCAGAATTGAGGCCTCTCCCAGGAAACTCCGATTAAACCAGTCCTGCGATCCGCCCACTTTACTATCTGCTGCCCGCTGCTACGCTGACCAAGGGCTCTCCTGCCCTCGCATTGCATGCGCTGCGTCATATCGTTTGCTTTGTCCCTCCTTAGCTCACTTACTGCTCGCTCAACCATTTTGTTTTCCACCCCATCCTCGACTTTCGTGCGCTGACATAACAATCAATAACTTCCCCGAAGAATGTTTCTAGAAGTTCTGGCACAAGTTTCCTCATCCATGTAAAATAAAAAAGTAAACGCGAGAAAAAAGGACCTCTTGAGTGGCAAGCGCCCGGCCCTCTTATAGGTTCCTTATATACAACACGGATGGCGGCTTCTGCACACATGGAAGAAGCCTCACAAACAAATAAACAGACAAACAAGAAAGAAAAAATTGTGATGCACTAGAAATTCATTAATGATTGAACTTGTATGGAAACTTTCCGCAGTAGATAATACCGGAGGATTTGCACCCAAGGCACTCGTGAGCCTGCATGATCACTGAAGGTGCAGTGCAAAGGACGCAATGTTTCCGGAATCAGTAGTGACTTACTTCGGGGGTAAAGAAAGGTCAAGGGTTGAACATTATTTTATTACAGAACACGGACAGATAGAAAGACACAGACACACATTGCGCTGAACTGACAGTAGAAGTCTTATTCATGAAGCATATCGTTTTATACATGGCGAGCGATGAAAGTCAACAGCCAGTTCTGTCAGATGTCCTAAAATGTTACCCTCTTCCTTCCAAAAAAGCGCTTTCTTTCGCTTCAAGTATTTGGGAAATGCCACTCACGCATGTTTCTTTGCCATCGTCTATGTTTACTACCTCATTACTTGCGTTTTTTGGAAGCACGGTTAAGACTTGCAGTCCTAACAATGGTCGACGAGATTCCCTTTTGCATTTAAAAAGCGTCCCGTTTGACATGTCTTTCCGCATGCACCGCAGGATTCCGCTAACATGCGTCAAACGGCACTCTGTGATAGGATCCGTAAGCACAAGAATGACGCAAAAGGGAATCTGGTCGAGCATTATCAGGACGGAAGTAATAGGCCGAAACCGACACCAAATAAATTATTGAGGCAGTAAACACAGCAGATGATAAATAAATCCCTCATACATTTTGGAAGGGAGAGGGTGAACTGGTTGCCGACTTTTTATTGGCCGCTATGTATAAAAAGATATGCTTCATGAATCTGCTGTGAGTTCACTGCAATGTGTCTTTCTATCTATCAGTACGGGAAAAAAGCGCATTTGTCCCGTGCAGTTCTTTCGTCCTTATCTTTGTGTGCGCTTTCAAGTTTCCCTACGTTACTAAAGCGATAAAACTGCTACATCGTTGAACGGTAAGAGTTTGGACTGAGCAATCATTTTATTTACTAATCTACTCCGAAAATATTTTGATACAGACATTAACAGTGAACACACGACACATAAGTTTAATGATGCAATCTTCATCAGCAACATCGTGAAAGTGTACCAGATAATGTTCGTTCATATTGAACAACCCTGCTGCTTGATCTCTCTCGCACAAACGCTATTGTCATATGTCTCGTGTGCCACTTATTGCGTGCTATAGTTGTGCCGCGCAGAGTGGAGAAGTGAGAAAAAGGCTCAAGAATCTTGTGAACTGTTTTCGGCCGAAGACCCCCTTCCCGTGTCATAAGTGAATGCGGTCGAGGATGGAAAATGCGAAGCCCCGCTCGCAGCAGCTCGATGAGCGCTACACGGGGTCAGTTTTATTTAGGAGCAGCCATAAGAGAAAGTAGACGTCATTGCAGCAGTGCGATTTGAACGTTGCAAGGCAGGCGCCAATAAAAACCGTTTTGTTTTCCTTCTCTGATGGGCCTGATGTTATTCGAATTGGCTACCGTTGTATAAATTACTAAACATTACCAATATGAAAAGGACTGGCTATTTGATTTATGTTTTTTTTCATTCGCGTCATTACACTCCACCAAAGCAGCCTCCAGTCGTTATAGGCTCAACTTTAGGGAAAAAAAGCACCACTTGGCAGACGGCAGCATATATCTCAAGAGGATTTCGCTGTGTTGCCTTCGATGCTCGTGTTTGTGTTGGGGTGAGCCGTTTCTCGATTACATAATCTCTTGTCTGATACGCTCTTTCCCAATGCGCCAGCTCCAGCCATCGACATCCCAGTGGTTCCAGGCGGCTACCCTCCCGTCGTGAGCAAGCCGCCCGTGGTGATCGACGGCCCCGTTTATCCTGTGGACATACCCGTTCCAGAGAAGCCCGTCGCACAACAAGGGCCGCCTGTGGACGTTCCGCCGGTGGTGACTAGTGGTGTCGGTTATGGCCCCGTAGACGTGCCCCAGCATCCTACAGGCCCTGTGGGTCCTGACGGTCCCGAACCGCTTGTACCTGTGGCGCCCGCAGGAGGATACCCCATCTCCACGCCCGTGTTGCCTCAGCCACCAAACCAGCCTCCAGTAGTGGGCTACCCTGACGGGGGACCCGAACAGCCGCTGGGAGTCCCGTACCCGCCTGCGTCTGGAAATGGGCCTGGATTCACGCCGTCCTCGTGGCAGTTCGCTCAATGCGGTCTGCCTCCCAAGCGACCAGCCTCCTTGCGCGGAACCTTCCCGTGGCAGGTGAGGCCACACATTGTGTGGCAGACATTTTGTTGACGTCTCATAATAGCCAGCCCGTAGCCATAATACAGGAGTGGAAATTTGACCAAGTACTGATCCATGCTATTAAAGAAAGCCAAAATCGAAACAACGCCTTGTGTGGTCGTCTTGATTTTTCACACTCTTGTACGCGATGGATCAGTGAAGAACGCATCGTTAGTGTAATTCTTAGGGCCACTACTACAACGCTTTAAGGCTCGAGATACGAACTGATTTTAAATATTATTCAAATACAATATGCCTCCTTTTGTGCGTCCTTTTCTGCAACAATTCCTAGCAGTGCAGATGGCAGGGGCACAAAAGGTAACAGCTCTGAAAAGAAAAATACAATTCTGTTATTGATAACTGCAATGACGCCAAGACTCATTTTGCGTGCTAGGGAATGCACATTTGCCTAGTGAACCAGTCCAACGGCACGAGGGAGGAAATTAACCAACACAGCGCTTTCCTCCCTTGCGTATAGTTCACTAAGTAGATATGTCATACTTGATGATGTATGGGAAAATAGTTTAGTACCAAAGAAAAAGCGCCATTGCAACCCTCCGGTGTAGTCATCTATCTAATAGTCCAATGAGATAGAGTTTCTTCTCTTTGTGATGTAATATTTGTTATGCGTGTATTAACTGCGAGCTTTTGATGGCACCATCCTGCTGCATTTTATGATGATCCATAACTATGACCTTCCTTTGGTGTCCAAAGATGCCTTTTCGTTCCTGTGCTTGTTCCGGCTGTGTTCGAGGAGGCGCCAAATGAAAGGCCGTCTGATCGAACGCTTCGTGAATCGCCTGCTTGGCTATACCTCGTCGAACACAACCAAAGTTCACTGGCGTTTAAGCCTTGTCCCGCTTTGATGGTCGCTGCCTAGGCTTAATTCCAGGCCTTTTATGTTCCTTGAAAGTGACGACACAGCAGATTTGATGAAATAATTGAGGGAAATAGGTATACAACCGAAGGACAGAGGAAATGAGAGTGGAGGTCCGTTACCAAAGAACATGCATCCTGAATATAGTAAGCAAAGACGAGAGAAGATTTGAGGCAGAGCACATGCAGATGCTGCGCACTGCGGCAAAGGAAAAATGAATGCAGTCGTACTGAATGGAAAGCGAGAAAGGGTTACAGCCGTTTCTATAAAAACAAAATCGATACAGACAACGGAAGAGGCTGCAATAGCACTAGCTCTTACTCAGGCCGAGGCAAAATACATAGTCAGTGAGAGCAAAAGCGCAATCGGGAGTTACACCGCAGGAGTCATAGCGACGACCACGGGTAGGATCCTTGATCAAAAGCCAATAGAAAAAGACGTCACCCTTGTTTGGACGCCAGCCCACGCAGGCGTGCCCAGAAACGGCGCACAAACTAACCCGAGATCTCACACACCGGGCTGGAGGAGTGCCACCGAAGCAAGGCAAACAAGAGGACCTGATTAACTATAGCGAAAAAATAACGCACGACAGACTGAGCAGGAGAGTCCTACCACCACCAGATCCCACGTTAGGCAAAAAGGAAGCAATAGCATGAAGAAAGCCAAACAAATACATACCCGAACCCAGTTCTAGTCAACCATATATGGCCGGAAATACGATCAGACCTACGCTCATTATGTAAGGAAAGGGGATCACTAGATCACATAATATGGGAATGTGCCAAGTCCTCAGGCAGGGCTAAAATATAACTAAAGGCAACTGGGAGATCCTTCTGCGAAGCTCAGACCCAAGAGTCCAAAGAGAAATTGCTCGACTGGCCGAAGATGCCGCCGGGGTCTAAGAGCTACCAACCTGCAACTAGGGCGACGAAGAGCGGGATAGTCACTCTGTTGGAAAGATAAAAGTTCTTTCTCTCTTTCTCTGATTGGTGCTCATAATTGGTTGACAGGAATGAAAGGCGCAGTCACTCGCGGTCTCCCGCCACTATCATCCTCACGGTAGGCAAGGAGAATTGCGCTTGGCTGTTGATGGAAGGGATCAAGGTTCGATTCTCGGTGGAGACAGGATTTAGGTTCAACTATCTTCCTCATGGTGGATAAGGAGAATTAAGACGTACGTAGTGGCACGATTCCGGGCGTCGGGGCCAACGACGCCACCAGGTGATGACAACACAGTCTGGCAGTATCCCGCGGAATCTCTCGAGGCTGGATGGACAGGGTCATGGCCGCGAGTATGAGCCATTAAAGCATTTTGCCTTGATAAACAATGGCGTCAGTTCATCCCCGTCCGTGAGTCGCCGATGTGATACCTGGCCTTCTTCTTCGCAGGCCACCCTGGCGAAGAAGGTGGGCAGCTCCAAGCGCTACTTCTGCGCCGCCACTTTGGTCTCGCCCAAGCACGTACTGGTCCCGGCTCATTGCGTCGCAAAGCTGGCGTAAGTGGAGCACCCACAACGCACCCCGGTTGTCGTCTGTATAGCGGACAAGCATTAAACCCGTACAATTTATATTGTCACGGGCTGAACAAGTTTTCATTAATAAGCTTCGTGCTAACGCTGTCTACACTTCTCCACAAATGGCTACCACCGCATTTCCCGCTGTCGCTAGTGCCGATTTCGCAAGACCGCCGCCAACCTATTTCATCTAGTGTGGCACTGCTCCTTCTTTGGTCGGGCAGGGACGGTTACCGAACATGGCTCTTTCAATCAGCTTCTTTCTCTCTGCCTTCAAAGCATATTAATCTTGCCGCCTATGGTAGTGGCGATACGAGCATCCTGCTTAGCGGATTTCTCTGAACTTTACCGCGGCATGTAGCCTTCGAGTTGAACCTCACGCATCCCCTAACTACGACCCTTCCTCTAGCAGTAAAAGTTTCTTCATTCATTCATATTTGTCACATGACCACCTAGGCGACTTAAGAAATTCCTCGTGTAATCGGGATTCAATTGTGTAACGTAAATAAATACATGAGGTCGATGGCGAAGAAAAGAATTTACTGGAACTGAAAGGCCAGAGAGTAGAAAAAAAATCAAAACGAGCAAACGCAATTGTTTCAGTGCTTCTCATTGCAACTCCGATGAGCTCGAAACTGCACGAACGTTGTTTCCGCCAGACAGTGCGCGATGATATTAACTGCGAAGTGGCATAAAACATTGCTGCAAAGATGGCCACATTTTTCAACTATGCGGCCATTCTATAGCTACAGGGCCCAATCAAATTCATTACTTTAGTTTGGCTTGTGGGGTTGAACGTCTCAGAGCTATGAGAGATGCCTTAAAAGAGGGCTTCGGAAACCTCGATAACTTGCACACGGGCGCTTTTCGCCTCTATCCCTCCTTTATCATTCGCCTCCTGTCTATTATTCCTGCTTTTAATTAATTGCTTGCTGCCTACTGCTACCATATTAAACCTCGTTTAAGGGACATTTAAAAAGATTTGTAAATGGAGGAGTCCCAGTGAGCCAAGTTATTTCTTTTAATGATTTTGCTACATTGCTCGAAACATGTGGCGCTTTCTCGCAGCACTCCCGAAGAATAAGGATGAAGAGCTTTTCTCGAAGTAACTATAGGCCACATAAAGTGGGCATAGTTTCGTAATTTGGCCACATGCAGGATTTCGCACCAATATGATGGTGGTTGGAGCTATTGGTTCATTTAATTGGAACGCAACAGCCTTGTAACCATTGTAGGACTCCAGCGCGTGGCTTCTGTGAGCGTCGCTCGTGAGGAAAAACTATCGGTAATAAAACTACCCATGGTGAAAAAACTATCCATGAGTAGTACTCTCGACAGTGCTATCGATAAGCACTGTACATAGCAATCTCTGTTGTTTAAAACCAACCACGCGCACTCACTGCTCTTTAACTGAAATTTACTACGGTGTCCTGAGTTGTTTTGGGATATAAGCATCACAAAAGCATGAAACCAGTCAGGTATCGCAAATGCTTCGGCAATATCGCTGGCCAACAACTGGAAAATTCTCGATCGTCTTACTATCCATTGTATCATCTATAATACTATTGACAGTCTATCGACAGTCTATGACAAACAGTACCTTTAGGGTAACTAAACTATATTTTTTTCTGAAACTGATACCGGTAATAAATTACATTCATTATAAGCTAAAGGCGCCAAAACAACATGCACACACACAAGAAAGAAGAACTTATGTGTGTGCGTGTTGTTTTGGCGCCTTTAACTTATAATGAATGGACACCAACTAGCCCAACAAGAAGTTCTCTTAAATAAATTACATCGCTGAAAAACGGTTACAGGAGCGCATCCTCAGTGACCATGCGGTTGCGTCAAATTTTTCGGCCGTACGACAGTGCACCTGACTGCCTGACCACGCACACCGCCGACACACGGCGTCAGGAGGTCCTGTAGACTTTGGCCGACATTGCTGCACTCTAGAAGCCGAGTCGGATGTTCGCAAGAAAGAAGACTTTTTTTTTTTAGTTTTTTTGGTGGCTCTACCTGCAGCCCCTTTTCAACAATTAAGCACGGGGCTTCGTAGTAGGAACTGACGCCGAAGCATTACAGGCGAGGGCTCAACGTGTTCGCCTGGTATTACGCCCTCCAACCCTTTATAGCAGCTGATGTCTTCTTGCGAAAACTTTGCTAAATCAGCGACAGCTTTGCAACTGTCGTTGCAAATGAAAAAAAAATCTTGCATATGGTTTCATTCAAGACGCACTAATTTATTGCAGTTTGAGCGAGTTTGTGTAGTGGCAATAAATTCCGAGGTAAGCTTAAGTAATAGTGATCAATTACTGTTCTATAATAATTCCCTAATTCCTGTAATGCCGAATCAGTTGTCGTTTTGATACTCCCACCGCAGTATCTTTCAAGCTCGTCAACAGCACGGTTGAAGATAAAACTTCAGTCGGAGTTATTGGCGACATCCGAAGATATCGTGTGTAACGAAATAATCTTTCTCCATCCGCAAAAACGGAACCTATACGACAGAATGTTTTCGGGGCTGACAGGTAGGATTGGAAAACATTTATTGTCAGCAATGATCCATTTGTGGGCGCTACACTTAGATGGCCTCGAGTCCGTTGCTCTCGGCGACCTTTTGAGCCCGAACTTGCGTTAACCGGTCTGAGCTGGCTAGAATAGCCTCCCACCGCTGGTGGCAGCGCTTTTTTGCAGCTCCATAATATATGATCGTATCCTGCTATTTCGCCGCAGTGTTTACAATTTGGATTGTATTGTGCTGGGTACATACATGTGCGCTAGTTTAGAAGGGCTGAAGAAGACAGGTAGGAAGACGCTTCGCCGTCTATTCAGTTGTGAGTCGGCGCTTGTCCTGTCCGTTCTTCTCCTCCGTGCACGTCTTTTGCGCTGTTTTTCTATCATGTCACCATACCAACTCGCCCAGATGTCTCTTCTTTTGCCGTCTATTCATTGACAGCAAACCTGAAGACTAAGGTAATGTTGGAAAGCCTGGGAAAGGAACAGCACTTTACAATAGGTATCGAAGTATTGGAAGTTGTAGGCGAATATGACTACTTAGGACAGGTAGTAACCGTAGATCCGGACCACGGAAGGAAAATAACTAGAAGGATAAGATTGGGATGGAGCGCATTTGGAATGTACTTGCACATTATGATTAGCAGCTTACCGGTATCGCTCAAGAAGAAAGTATACAACAGTTGCATGTTGCCTGTACTCACCTATGGATCTGAAATATGGAGGCTAACAAACAGGGTTCTACTTAAGTTGAGGACTGCGCAGAGGGCTATGGAAAGAAAAATTCTAGGGGTACCATTAGGAGATAGGAAACGTGCAGAGTGGGTCAGAGAAATAACTAAAGTCGCTGACATTGTAGCGGAAATCAAGAAGAAGAAATGGGTATGGGCAGGACATATAGTGCGAAGAGAGGATAACCAATGGTCGCTGAGGGTAACAAACTGGATTCCAAGGGAAGGAAAGCGTATCAGGAGGCGGCAGAAAGTTGGGTGGGCTGGTGAGGTTAAGAAGTTCGCAGGGGTCTAGTGGATGCAGCTTACACAGGACCGGGTAATTTGGAGGAAAATGGGAGAGGCTTTTGAGCTGTAGTGGGTATATCCGGCTGATGATGATGGCTGACGGTTATCGTCAGGCCGACAGCATTCGTATATAAATAAATATTCAAGGAAGCAAACAAATAAATAAATCAGAGAAGCTACTTTAAGCTAGCGCACATTCGATATCAGACCACTCCCCTCCTGCAAAGCTTTTCTTCTTCGTAAGCAAAAGCATATATGTATATACGCTGACAGTGATGGTCGTGCCTACCAGTCGAAGACAATTCCCTTTGTCGAAACGTTGGCTTGGCTTGCCAACTGACGCTCGCCCTCAACTCTTGTTCAGCTCCCTTACCTACTGAAGAAATACTTGGGAGAAACCTTCAAGGTGGAGTAGACTTGTAGTAAGAGACTAATTACTAGTTGTCAAGGGTTCGATGAAAGTTCGTCTGGTCAGGCATGGTAGTAGAGTAAAAAGAACTGCAGTCACTGACTAACTCTAAGAGTAATTACTCATCCACCCAGGCGCAGCCATGCGGCTACAAAGGAACAGCTTTCTCAGGAACTTCGTAGTATAAAAAAAACAATCTTATACAAAAAACGTATTAAAAATCTACTCCAACTTGGGGGCTTCAACTATGTATTTCATGAACACGATTCCCAGTTCGAGTTGATGATCAATATCTTAGAATTGAAGCCGTGAAACTCTTGACGCAAGCAGTAATTTGCATAATGACTATTAGTTACAAGGAATAACCAAGCGGTGCCAATGAAATTTAATTATTTTGCTAGGATTGCCTTCATTTTATTTATTTTGGCAGCACTTGTATGTATACTTGTATTTGTCACAACCATATATCATCGGCGGGGTTCTTTTCATCCAGGGTGCCGCATTCCCTTAGATTCAGCGGTGCACTATGCATATCACGAAATGAACACAGCGCGAAGAAACAGGACACAGGAAGAAGACCCATACAAGACGGGACTGGCGCTGACTACTAACTTTATTGCATGTACAGCCGAAGCACGTTTTATATCTGCCACAAGGACCACGTAGGTACAATCACCTTCTGCAAAGTGAATACTTTAATCAGATACAATATCATTACACTTTCCTGTTGGGGATACAATACCAATACACATACAATATCAGATAGGCGACAACGCACGGTGTGAAAGAAACAGCATCTGCCCCCAAAATCAGGACCAGGGACGTAACGTAAAAAAACAAACAAAACAATAGACGGATGACGACAATCATAGAGATGAAAATCTGACATATAAATGAAAATGGTGCGTGTAATGAATCTAAAACAACACTGTAAGGCAAGGCCAGTCAATTGCTAAATTCAGGCATGGTGCACAAGGAGGACACACACCGTGTGTGTCCTCCTTGTGCACCATGCCTGAATTCGTTCACCAACTAGCCCAGTTAACAGGGCAGTTGAACGGGCGAGTTGGTGATACATCATCCAAAAAAACAGCGCGAACAAACGGGGACGACAGGAAGAAACAACAGGAACCAACGATGACTCTCAACTAAAGTTTAATCGCAGAAAACACAGTTATATAAGGTACAGAAACAATAAAACACCAAAACCAGAACGCACTTGTTACTATGTGATGTTCAGATATGCAACCTCGCAGTCACGCAGGAGCAGGGAAGGTTTGCTGACACACAATCTTTCTTTCAAAATAGAAGCCTGGGCGAGTTGGTATGTATACATTCTAAAACAGCGCAAAAGAACAGGGACGAGAGAACGTGTTGTACGTTTTGTTCTCTCGTCCCTGTTCTTTTGAGCTGTTTTAGAATGAATCTTTCTTTCTTACCCATATTATACGCCTCGATGATTTCCCTGATCAACTGGTCGGGGTGTTTGTACAAAATGTCAGTAAAATGCAAGGACGGAAAAAAGGATTGACACTCACGGCAATGATCAACTAGATTAGTGGAGCGATTAGATTCTAATGAGTTGAGATGTTCTCTGAGACGTGTGTTAATACATCGTTCCGTTTGTCCAATGTATATCTGACCACAGGATTAGGGAATTTTATAAATTACCCCTTTAGAGCACGGCACAAATCTTTTGTTGTGTTTAACAGCACAAGACGCTACAGATTTATTAGGATTGCGGGACCTATTTTCTACCACTCAACAAATTTTATTGAGCTTATTAGGGGCCGAAAAAACAACATCAACGTCATACCTACGGGAACCATTTTTAGGAACATGAGAAATGCGATGTACATAGGGAAGGACTGCGAACTTTCTCAGTTTCTGTTCTTTCTGTGAAGGCGGCAGCAATGCCGACGATTTAAGCTTTTTGATTATTTTATTGCAACCCAAAGTTATAAGCTCAGCTGGATAACCTGCTTCCCTAAGTCTCTTAGGATGGTTATCGAAACTTTGTTTCATAGCATGGTGACAGGATTTTGACAACGCAGAAGACAATGATGAAACAACAATTCCACATTTCACTGCCTTGGAGTGATGCGCTTTATAGCACAGCAGCGGTTTATTGGCCCGTTGTGCGTAATTCCAACACATGTGCCCCTTCCCTTCAGTCAAACACAAATCTAAGAATTGTATCTTGTTATCAGTGGTGAACTTGAAACCCCACGAATTAGCTTTGAATACTTCTAACACTGTAGACATGTGCCTAGCAAAGTCCGTTTTTTCAACGAGAATCAAAAAATCATCGACGTATCTGAAACTTTTGGGTCTGTGTCCCAACCAAATCTTTCTGGATACCTCGATCCACAATGACAAAAAAAATTTCACTAAGAGCAGGTGCTACTCTAGACCCAATACAAACGCCCGCTTTCTGGGTACAGAGAGTGCCTTCCCGTTCAACAAAGGTAGAGTTCACATAAAAAGACACATAAACAGCTCAAGGAACCCAGACACTGAAATGCCGCAAACACTTATGAATTGTTCCTCATCATTGTCCGAAGTGATGCAATCAAAAACAGCAGTCATCATTTCCTTGAGCGGCAGAGAGTAAGACAAATCTACCACGTCTATGCTAAAAGCTGAGCATGAGCCTGGGTTTTGCTTCTGTAAAACAGGATTACCATTTAGGGCCATTGTGACGGAGAAGAGTACCTGGCAACATGAAATTTCTGGCTCTTTACAGAAACATTTGACAGCTTTATCTATTAATGATCCTTTTAAGGTATCAAACTCTGAGTGTGTCGTCAAGTTTTTACAGGAGCAAAACCCAGGCTCATGCTTAGCTTTTAGCATAGACGTGGTAGATTTGTTCTACTCTCTGCCGCACAAGGAAATGATGACGGCAGTTTTTGATTGCATCACTTCGGACAATGAATAGGAACAATTCATAAGTGTTTGCGGCATTTCAGTGTCTGGGTTCCTTGAGCTGTTGTCTTTTTATGTGAACTCTACCTTTGTTGAATGGGAAAGCACACTCTATACCCAGAAAGCGGGCGTTTGTATTGGGTCTAGAGTTGCGCCTGCTCTTAGTGAAATTTTTTTTTGTCATTGTGGATCGAGGTATCCAGAAAGATTTGGTTGGGACACAGTCCCAAATTTTCCGATACGTCGATGATTTTTTGATTCTCGTTGAAAAAACGGACTTTGCAAGGCACATGTCTACAGTGTTAGAAGTATTCAAAGCTAATTCGTGCGGTTTGCAGTTCACCACGGAGGTACCAGTTGATAACAAGATACAATCCTTAGATTTGTGTTTGACTGAAGGGAAGGGGCACATGTGCTGGAATTACGCACCACGGGCCAATAAACCGCTGCTGAACTATAAATCACGTCATTCTAAGGTAGAGAAATGTGGAATTGTTGTTTCATCATTGTCTTCTACGTTGTCAAAATCCTGTCACCGTACTATGAAACAAAGTTTCGATAACTAGGCTAAGAGACTTACGGAAGCAGGTTATCCAGCTTAGCTTCTAACTTTGAGTTGCAATAAAACAATCAAAAAGCTTAAATCGCCGGCATTGCTGCCGCCTTCACAGAAAGAACAGAAACAGAGAAAGTTCGCAGTCCTTCCCTATGTACATCGCCTTTCTCATGGTCTTAAAAACGGTGCCCATAGGTATGACGTTGATGTTGTTTTTTCGGACCCTAATAAGCTAAATAAAATTTGTTCAGTGGTAGAAAATAGGTCCCGCAATCCTAATAAATCTGTAGCGTCTTGTGCTGTTAAACACGATAAAAGATTTGTGCCGTGCTCCAGAGGGGTAGTTTATAAAATTCCCTTGTCCTGTAGTCAGATATACATTGGGCAAACGGGACGATGTATAACACATGTCTCAGAGAACATCTCAATTCATTAGAATCTAATCGCTCCACTAATCTAGTTGATCATTGCCGTGAGTGTCAATCCTGTTTTCCGTCTTTGCATTTTACTGACATTTTGTTTTCATATCTGGACATCACATAGTAACACGTGCGGTCTGGTTTTGGTGTTTTTTTTTGTTTCTGTACCTTATATAAATGTGTTTTCTGCGATTAAACTTTAGTTGAGAGTCAGCGGTTGTTCCTGTTGTGTCTTCCTGTCGTCCCCGTTTGTTCGCGCTGTTTTTTTGGTTAGCCCAGTTAAGAGCATTGACAATTGCTAAAAATTTAAAAAAAGTATTTAAAAAGTAAAGGCAGCATCATTGTAATGCAGATAGCTAGTCAAATGCTAAAAAAATCAAAACAAAAAACAGTAACCAACGCCAAACAATTAACACGGCTAAACAGCTAAAGCCATTAGCGCCAGTCCCGTCTTGTATGTGTCTTCTTCCTGTGTCCTGTTCATTCGCACTGTATTTATTTCGTGATAGTTATGAACCGACTAGCCCAGACCAAGATCCTAATTGCACTATGCAATCGGTGACCATAATTAGTCTGCATATTTGGAGGAATATGGCAGAGGCCTTCGCCCTGCGGTGACTGATGATGCTGATGATGGGCACCTGTCGAGCCAAAATTGCTGCGAAACTGAGTTGCTGGCTAGTATTCCGTTACTCGCACTGAATGATTTTGGGGCTAGTTGATGTGCTCCTTAGATTAGCTACGGCAATAATTAAGTCTTGGTTGTTGTAAGTGCTGTCGCAATAAATCAGGCCTTATGTTGTCTCGAAGAAAAGCCGGCGACTGTGCACGCATGAAAGCGCAGAAGCGTCCTCCGCAGAGCGAAAGAATGGAATGACCAGCGCAGCGCTCCCTGTGGTACTTGGGACTATATTTATTTATTTATTTGAACATACTGCTAGCCTAACATTTGAGGCCGTCGCAGGAGTGGGACATCACATACACTAGAATAACACAGGTCAAGTAAGTGCCAACACAAAGGCGATCGTAGTCCAACAAGGCAATATGCATTATACAAAAGGTAAAACCAAAGGTAAAACAAAAAGTAGCAACATGGTTAAAAAAATATAATAAGCGAGAGTCAGATAAGAAAGTCGGGATGTCATCGTCAGCAAGGAAAAAAGAGTGCAAGAGTTAGCGCACCAGCATCGTAGTCGTTATTGCAAAATAAAGCGTGATATGTTGGCGATGAAATCTTTGAGTTGACAGCATCGCAAGGCAGACTATTCCACTCACGGATTGCTTGTGGGAAGAAAGAGTACCTGAATATATCGTTGTGAAATCTGTACTCGGTTAAGTGCTGTTGGTGTTTTGCTCTGGTAGTGCGCGTGTTTGACTTTATTAAGTACTTACTCGTATCGATTTTCATGCCGCCATTAAGCAGAAGGAAAAGAAACTTGAGGCGCAGTAGTCTGGCTCGGTTATGTATAGTGGGGAGGTCGGCTTGTCTTAAGAGCTGTGTAGGGGAGTCGTGACGGCGATATTTGTTAAAAATAAATCTGACCGCTTTTCGTTGTACGCCCTCTAATCTTTCTATGTATTGTTTGCGGAAGGGGAGCCAACATGTTATTCCATAGTCCATTATGGAGCGAACAAGTGAAGTGTATGCTAAGAGCTTAGTGTCGACTGATGCGGATTTAAGCGATCGTTTGATCGAGTAGAGAGCTGCCAGTGCTTTATTAGTGATATAGGCTACCTGCTTGTTCCATTTAAGATCCGAGGGAATTATTACTCCTAAATATTTATATTCTTCTACTTTCTGTCCTTGTAGATAATAAGGGAGATTTATTGCCGCTCTCTTATTTGTTACTGTCATGCAAACCGTTTTTTCTACATTAATCGTCATCTGCCATGTTTCACACCATTGTGCTATGCTTTCAAGGGCACTATTTAGAATTGCTTGGTCTGCATGGCAGGTTATTTCTTTGTAAATGATGTAGTCGTCTGCAAACATTCTTACTGTTATGTTAGTACTATTATGCAGGTCGTTGATAAAAAGAAGAAAGAGGACAGGGGCCAGAACGGAGCCTTGTGGCACGCCAGACATCACATCGCCGCAAACTGAAGAGTGCCCTTTGAAGTGTACATATTGGCGCCGGCCTGTAAGGTAGCCTTTCAGCCATTTGTCACCGAGATAACGGAAAAGTTTTTGGAGGAGCTTAGGGTGGGAGACCCGATCGAACGCTTTCGAAAAGTCTAAGAATATCATGTCTGTTTGGCCACATTTGTCTCTTGTAAACGCTAGGTCGTGAATTGTCTCTATTAAATGAGTAGTCGTAGACAAACCTTTTCTAAAGCCATGCTGGTTAGGCACAATTATGTTATTTTTTTCTAGAAATGATAGGATATGTTTAAGAATTAAATGTTCGAGGATTTTGCATGTTGTACAAGTAAGCGAGAATGGTCGATAATTGGATGCGTTGGTAATGTTGCCCGATTTATGTATAGGAATGACCTTGGCAATTTTCCATTTCTCCGCGATTTCGCCTGTTTGCAGTGATTTTTCAAAAATAATCAGCAAGAACTTTGACATCCATTCCGCGTAACGCTTAAGAAATGCATTTGGTATGTTGTCGGGACCACCGGATTTTTTAGGGTCTATTTCAAGTAAGAGGGAAAGAATGCCCGATTCATTTATGATCAGATCATCTATTTTTGCTGTGTTACTCGGAGGATATTCTAGGTCAGGTTTTTTCCCATTGTCGTGCTTAAATACTGATATAAAGTAATCATTGAAGTCTGTAGCCTTCGCGATAGCCTCGGCGGGTGGTGGATTACTGTCCTGACGTGAATTCGAATTGAGGTACCGCCAAAACTTGGAAGGAGATACTTTGATAAAATTACTTAGGGTGACGTTCATGTACTCATCTTTAGCCTTTTTTATAGCTGCCTTTAGTGCATGAGACTTTTCGCGTAATTTATCAGTGCAGACGGGTAGCGGCAGTTTATTCCTCAGTTTCCTATATCTTGCAGTCTGGCGCTTTAATTGTATAATTTTTCTTGTTATCCAAGGGTTTTTCTTATGCACCGGCTTGACCTTTGTGGGAATATATGCTGATAAGCAGTGCGGAATAATTCTTTCAAACGCTGACCATAATGTGTCAACTGAAGCTGAACTATTCATGGCGAGAGAACTAAAGGTGGAATACGATTCATCTAGATAATCCAGTACTCTAACGTCGTCGGCGTTTGTCCAGTCGAAAATTCGTGCACTCATCTTTACCGTAGGTGATGGCACGCCCAGCAGCAAGAAGCATTTAGCTGCTCTATGGTCTGATACGCCATCCACAACTTCCCATGAAACTCTGTCATTTGCAATGCTATCACTCACAAAAATCAAGTCGAGTACATTTCTGCTTACTGCGGTAACACGTGTAGGTTCCTGGATAAGCTGTCTAAGGCCGAAGTTAAAGCTTACATCAAGCAGTGCATCTGTATGAGCAGTATCGGCATTTTTTTTTTTATCAAGCGTGTCCCACGTATGCCAGCCAGGTTAAAATCTCACGTAAGGATTATCTTAGTATTGTGGGTGAAATGACTTTCCATATAATTTGCTAGCACGTGTAAGATATCTAGGGCAGCATTAGGGGGCCGATACATAGTGCCTAAAAAAAAGACGGATGTGTCTACTATGATTTTGCACCAAAGTGCTTCAGCGCCTATGATTTCTGGCATGGGTGTGACGCATTCCCTGATCAAGATTGCCACACCACCGCCGCGACCTATCTTTGCGCATGACAGGGTAACCAGGAGGGAAGACATCACTACTTGAAATATCAGGAGAAAGCCGTGTTTCTGTGATTGCGACAATATCAGGAGAATGAATGCTTCAAGTTCTGTAGTCTTGTTGACGACACTTCTGGCGTTTATGTTCACTATGATTAAGGTATTACGTGTTTGATCGGTTTTTTTCCCATCTTTGAATGGCTGGTTTTTTGCCACGGGTACTCTGGCTTCTTTATCGTCGTCCCAGACATAAACCTGCTCATTGATTTTAATCTTGTCGTACATAAGCGATACTTTTTCACCCCTATTTAACTTCTGTGTTTATTACTTCGCTGTGAGCAAAGATTAACTCTATAGACCACGAAAAATTGTTACAACTTGCGTCGTAATTGCTTTCTTACGAGAGCCCCTGCTACGCCCCATCGACCTTCGCAGCCACGTGCGGTCTTGAGCAACTACCGTGAGGCCGACGCGGTCTCGACCTCTTTCGGTGACTTGCTGGCAGCTGAGGCGAAACGAGAAACATTTCGCCGAAAACGAGCTTTCGCTTTCTGCTACGGAGGCTGCGACGCGCCACTACAAGATTTGCCTTGTCCGCGTTAGGCTCCCGTCCGTAGCCGACGGGCGTGCGCACACGTGCGTATTTCGCTGGAAGAGTCAATGCGGGTAGTAAAAACCCTGAGCTGTCTTGCAATACAGCCATCATGCGTGTCTCGTCGCCAAGGCAGCAACAGCAAACGCTTACAAATTCAGGGGCCTTACTGCGTACCCATCACATTTCAAGCCAGTAACAAATACTGTCACAAACCTGTCAGTCCGCCCAGTTGCTATTTGATGATATTTCCGCCGGTCAGAATCCACCAATAGGAGTGGGCCTAGTTGATCGATTTTTGACAATTTTAGTGATCGGATCATTTAATTCGGTCGTAAGAAAACGGTACGATGTCGTTCCATAATGAATTATACAGATCTGCGTGCCTATGTGGACGTTTGTCCGTGAAAGGTGCTGTAATTGCGAAGGGGGGAGGACTCCGTGACTAAATTTTCCGCCACTCTATCCAAGTGCAAAACAGAAAAGTGCTCCAGTGAAAAGCAGTGATGTTTAGTTGAGCTCGAAAATTGGCGTGCAAAAAATATTGAATTCTTATAATCTTCCGCACAGGCATAAAACGTACTCGAGCATTCCTCTCAAAGGCGGTAATCTATCGACTTTAAACACTGCACTACGTCGTGCACGCCCAGTGACACCGCTTGCACTAAATGCATACACAGTGTGTTAACCTAAAATAGTTAACTTTTCGTCAGATGTGCTATGCATTACGTATCGCTATGCAAAAGCCGCACATGTGGAATCATTATAACACTGAGATGGGCGAGGTAGGCTGAAACAGAAATACTTTGAGCAGAGTTTGTTTCTTACGCACTATTCTGAATTATAGCAGCCAAAGGAGAAACGAATACGTTAGATATTCACTTCCATGTAACATAGTTTTTGCCCACAAGTAATAATCGACCCTTGTTGTCCAGCAGCAACTAATATAGTTCTGCATCCTTGTGCTCGCGTTTGGCTATTTGTTTTTTAAATACGGCAATTAGTGGATGGCGTAATTGGGCATCCATATACGCAGCAGTCTTGATACATTCGCCGCATCCTTTCCATGCACACAGAACTATTGCAGTGGTCGGACAAAACAGGGTGTGCCTCCATCGCAGGAACACTCCCGAGGTACTCTTGGTTCAGCTGGGCAACCTGCTCAAGAACGGCGCACGCAACACGTACGGGGTGCACGAGATCGCCATACACCCCGCAAACAACCTCGCCATCGTGACGCTGGACAAAGAGGCAGTGCTGGACGAAGACGTCCACCCCATCTGCCTGGCAGAAAGCGACGCCAATCTGGACGATTACGAGTGCTTCGCCACGGGATGGCCCAACAGCGCGCAGAGTGAGTCTTTATTTGGAAATCATCATTGCGTATCAGTTAACACCTAAAACATTTTCATAAATTATCTAGTTATGTGCTCTAGCTAAGGAAAAAACTGTATGCTGAAACGTTGTGGAAAAATGAATATTTCCAGGCAGAACAAAAATATTTTCAGGAACAAACTGTTGGCCTCAGCGGACAAAATGCACAAATTCTGCCAGTCTTCTCAATAAGTACTAATTAACTAAGCCTGTCAAAATAACATTTCAATCAACGCAGTTCGGTAGACAGGGCCAACTAGGAGTTCGGAAGCGCGAACCGCAAGCGTGGATTCCGTGACATGTCTGAGTGAGCAAATAGCGACCGTGGAGGTAAACCTCAACAAAGGCCGCATTAGATGTCAAAAAAGTTAGAAAATGTCATTTAAAGCAAGTAAGCGGACAGCGTTAGCTCGCGAACGATTTGGATGTGCTCGTGTGTATTTGTTTACATGGTGTCGAAGGGTTCTTTTGCATATCAGTGGACTTGTATTGCATAGATGCGTCGACTGCCGCGCGTTTGCAGAGGTGAACAGGTATGACACCCTGCGCAAGATTCCCGTGCCCACGATGCCTAACGATGTCTGCCAGGCTAAAGTCAAATCCGAGTCATCGCTTGGCACCAGCTACGAGCTGAAGGACAACTACGTGTGCTGCGCCATGCCGCAAGGCGTCATATCATTCCAGGTGAGTTGCGCATGCGTCCTACTTTAGTGAGACTTTCGACATGTTGTGTCCCGTATGTTCCCATATGGACTGTCTATGACGCACCACTAGGGCAGTACATGGAACATATGGAAATGCACAGATTACATATGACCATTTCGAAACTATGAAAACTGTATCGAATCCATACGAACAATATATACATTTATTTATTTATTTATTTATTTATTTATTTCAACCTCAAAGGCCCCATTTGAAGGGGTATTACATGAGGGAGTGGGTTACAGGGCATAATATTGCTTCGAGTGATGCTTTGAACATTGATAGGTCTGTATGGAGCACGACGTCGGCAGGCAAGTCATTCCAGTCTTTTGCTGTGCGAACGAAAAACGAATATAGATGCGCAGATGTGCGGGCTTGCGGAGGATGGGTTGTCTTTTCGTGGTTCGTGCGGCTGGAGATGCGGTATGCAGGGATGATAGCAGATTCGTGCGAAAGATGATAATAGAATTTATGAAAAAGAGATAGTCTTGCGATGCTACGCCGGTTAGCTAAATTTGATAAATGAGCATTGCATTTTAGTTTCGTTACGCTTTCATGATAAGAATATGCAGAGAAGATAAATCTAGCGGCGCGGTTTTGTATTGCTTCTAGCGTGTTAGAAAGATTAAGTTGATTATTGTCCCAAATAGCGCATGCATATTCTAGTTTGGGCGTACAAATGTTACGTAGGCTAGTGATTTTAACGATGGTGGTGCTAGACGTAGTGTTCGCTGAAAATACCCCAGAACTCGATTTTCTTCTTTAGAAATTTGAGTTACGTGGTATGTCCACTGAAGATCATGTGTAAAGTGAAGGCCAAGGTATTTATATGTGGTTACTGCTGCAATTTCTGAATTAGCTATTAGGTACTTAAGAGGTGGTTCACAGGGACGCCTGTGAAAAGAAAGTAAAGAAGTTTTTTTCACGTTAAGAGACATGAGCCATTTACTGCACCAAGTTAAAATGCGATCAATGTCAGATTGAAGAAGTTGGCGATCACTGTGAGTGATTATGGGACGGTACACAACACAATCGTCAGCCAATAGGCGTATGTTAGAGCATATGTCAGTTGGCACGTCGTTTATATAGATAAGAAAAAGCAGGGGGCCCAGGACTGTGCCCTGGGGTACCCCAGATATAACAGAGGACTGAGAAGAAGAGCATTTATTAGCGAGAACAAACTGTAGCCGGTTAGTTAGAAAATTACGAAGCCTGTCAAGTACCAAGGAATTGAGATTAAGCCGTGAAAGTTTCAAAAAAAGCCGCCGGTGGGGAACTTTGTCAAACGCCTTTTCAAAATCTAAGAAGAGGGCGTCCACTAGAATGTTGTGATCAAGGTTGGAGCTTAGGTCATTAATAAATAGGGCTAACTGTGTGTCGCAAAAAAAGCCCTTTATAAAACCATGTTGGCTGGCGTGAAAGAAATTAACAGATAAAAGAAATTTCATAACGTGAGAAAAGATTACATGTTCCATTAGTTTATACGGGACGCAAGTAATGGATATAGGACGGTAATTATGACGGGAAGATGAAGGCCCTTTTTTTGGTACTGGAATGACTTTACCTACTTTCCAGTCGTGCGGTACGATGCCTGATGAAAGCGATTGCTGAAAGATAGGAGACAACAGGACACTTGTGATATGTTTTGTATTTTTTAGTACCTTTGCGTTAATATCATCAATACCTGCTGATGATGTTAGTTTCAAAGAATCAATTAATTTAACAATGCCGTGGGGTTCGAATGATATATCGGGCATAGCAGGAAAACCAAAGGATGGAAAATCCGGTAGGTCCCCATTGGTTCACGAGTAAATACAGAACTAAAGGTCAGATTTAATACTTCAGCAACATCATGTTCCGCAATTGTAGCCATATCATCATCATGAAGTGTTATTGGGTTGCTAGGGTTAGGATTGATACATCTCCAGAATTGACGAGGGTTTTGCGTAGCATTTCAGGGAGCGTGGTATTAAAAAATGATTGCTTAGCTTTAAAAACATGAGCGCTAAATTGTTTTTCGGCTACGTAACACTTCTGCCATGTATTAGGGTTGTTATTTCGTCTGGCTGCTCGAAAGAATATTTTCTTCTTGTTATTAAGACTCTTTAATGTATTATTGAACCAAGGGGTATTAACGCGCTCACTTACAGTAATTGTAGGCATGTATTGTTTTACAAGACTGTTCATTTTATTCTTAAAAAGAAGCCAGTTAGTCTCGGTGGACGTTCGCTCAAAGTCGATAAGAAACGAAGTACAGAAATTTTCGAGTTCACGGTTAATGCTTAGATAATCGCCTTTATCATAAAGAGTGAGTGTTGTAGTTATTTTTTTAGGTTTTGGCAGGTGGTTGAGAAACGTGGCGTGAATTATTGAACGGTCACTTAGTCAAGGAAGATATGAAAGGAATAACAGATTCTCTGGATGTGACGTTAAAATCAGATCAAGTGTGCTAGATGACTGTGCACTTTGTCTTGTTGGTGAAGAGATTAGTTGGGTTAAGGCAAAGGTTTGACATGTGTTCACAAAATGGCACTCGGCGGAATTTGATGCGATCTCAGAAGGGCAAGACCAGTTTATCGCGGGAAAGTTAAAATCCTCTAATATAAAGACAGTAGAATGCGGAATCTTCGTGGTTACGGTATTAATAGCATCATGAAATAGTGGAATGAACGAGGCGTCGCTGTCTGGAGCGCGGTAAGTACTGCAGATTATCATGGGCGGAAATGAGGCACGAGAGCAGATGAACAGTATTTCAAGGGGTGAGTCAATCTGTAGATTAAAACATTGAAGGTTACGATGGGAGGCTATCATCACGCCTCCACCTCGCCTGCCTAATCGATCGCGGCGGAAAATCTCGAAGCTCGGGAAAATTGTCTGCACTTCTCTATAATCTATTAGTTCATTTAGCCAGGTTTCAGTTAGTACGACGACATTGCGACATACATACATATATATAGGACACTGGCTGTAACCTAGCTTCTTCCGACGAAGGACGAATGCCGGTCCCGCGGCCGAAACGTCACTACATTCTTTTCTTAACCACGTATATATTGTCACGTAGTGGTGACGAGGTCGACGACACAAATGAAGGGTCGATGATTGCACTAAAGAAACTCTCTATTTGGGCTGACTTGCGCCCGCAAAAGAACTAAGCAACTCGGCGGCGGCGATAAAAACAAACGTGCTCGTCGATTGTCAAACAAAGAATGCTCGTCACACTCGTCAACGCTCAATTTAAAGGCTGCACTGAACAATCTAGATAACGTCGCAAGCAGCTACCAGCACGGGCTGGAACATTCTGGAAAGACACCCGAGTGGCCGGAACCTTCGAGACAGATCTCGGTGCATCTTGCGCTACAACAAAACTGATAAAGGTGTGACTAGCGACATCGAGCATTAACAAACGAAGATTACGGAACTGATACGCGGTCCAGAATCAGAGTGATAAGCCTGTATGCCGGCGGCTGTTAAAAAACAACAAATACTGTTTTGAAGGTTTCGCGGCATTACTCCCCACTTAAAAAAAACATCGCCTCGATGTTCCAAAACAAAGAAACTTAAACATAAACACTGCAAAGTTTAAACACCACAGATTTTTTAACGCGCGTAATATGGCTTCAGTCTTACAACACGTACAATTTCTGGGCGTGCGCGTCGCCGTTGTGATGCTTGCGTTCCGTCGGGAATGACTTCATAGTCCAGTGGTCCGAAGCGGCGAAGGATTTTGTATGGCCCAAAGTATCGACGCAACAACTTTTCACTTAATCCGCAACGGCGAATTGGTGTCCAAACCCACACTTGGTCTCCTGGATTGTACTCTGCGTGGCGTCGTCGTAAATTGTATCGTCGGCTGTCGGTGCGCTGTTGGTCTTTGTACGCAGGCGTGCGAGTCGTCGGGCTTCCTCTGCACGCTGCAGGTAGGCGGCGACGTCAAGGTTGTCCTCGTTGGTTACGTGCGGCAGCATTGCGTCGAGCGTCGTCATGAGCTCCCTGCCGTACACAAGCTTGAACGGGGTCGCTCTGGTCGTCTCCTGGACTGCCGTGTTATACGCGAAGATCACGTACGGCAAGATGGCATCCCAGGTCTTGTGTTCAGCGTCAACGTACATAGCGATCATGTCCGCGATCGTTTTGTTTAGGCGCTCCGGCAGTTGTTCGTCGATGGCTTGTATGACTGTATTCCAGGATGGCTTGCGTCAACTCTGCCGTAAACGCAGTTCCCCTGTCCGTGATGAGCACTTCTGGGGCGCCGTGTCGCAAGAGAATTTGTTCGACAAAAGAATTTGGCGATTTCTGCCGCGGTACCATTTAGTAGTGCTCTTGCATCGGCGTAACGGGTAAGGTAGTCAGTGGCCACGATGATCCACTTGTCACCCATAGACGAAGATGGAAAGAGCCCGAGGAGATCCATCTCAAGCGGTGGTAACTTTCCTGAGCTGAGAGGCCAACAGTTCACTAATTACTGAATAGTCAGCTCCGGTGTCTACTAGGGAAGTGACTCTGCGACCGTCGATATCAACTTCAAGGTCACTTGTTCGCGTCCTCGCATTGCACGTGGGCCTTGGTGTCCTATCTCGGCTCCGTCATTTCTTCAGATCATGGCCGGGACATACCGTTTTTACTACGCTAGGCGGCGGTGTCGGCTTGCACTCTGGTCGTGTTGTTGTCGATGTTGTCGTGTGGAAAGGCGGTGTAATGGCTGCGTCGTCGTTAGTGGTCGTCGGCGGTTGTGGATCTTCGTCTTCTCGCCGTTGAGCAACCTCACCTCCAAAGGTTTGCTAGAGCAACCTTTGGAGGTGAGTTAGTGAGTTTAGTTTCCCCTGCGCGGGCTTGGAGCTCTTCCGCGCGCACTTTCATCGTAGGTACGGCCTGGCGACGCAAAGCGGGCCCTGTACATCGATGGAGACCTGAACCGACGGCTTGGTGGCGCAATCTCACCGATACTCAGATAGTTGTCGATCTCTTGTGGTCGTTCACCTGGGCGTGGTCGTGGAGCGTCGACTGCAAATCCGCGGAGACCGATTCGTCGGTACGGGCAGTGGCGCAGAATGTGTCCGGCCTCACCGCAGTGGAAGCATAATGGCCGGTTGTTTGCTGTCTTCCAGCCGTCGCACTTCCTGGAGCTTGGGGGTCGTTGGTAGGTTTGGCGGGCGGGGGCCAAGGGGCGGTTTTCAGGAACAGGATGGCAGCGGCGAGGGCTCGGAAAGTCATCACGTCGGGGCGCAGGGGACGTAATGCACCAGCGTAGTTCATTGCTGTTGCCTCTTGTGCTGGAACAGTCGCAGCCGTCGCTCGAGGAACGCCCAGCGCCTGCTGGACTTCTTCACGGACGAGTCCGCGAGCGTCGCCATCTGGGGTTGTTGCGATGATGGCATCAATCGGCGGAGCTCCTCTCGCACAATCTCCCGAATGAGGTCCCGAAGGTTCTCTCCACTTACAGATGCGCTGGGGTAGTGGCTTACGTAGTCTGGCTGAAGTGGTCGCTCGTAGTGGCGCATCCGGGTGTACAACGTCTTCTCGATGGTCGATGCTTCACTTTCAAATTCTTCCACAGTTCTCGGCGGGTTCCGGACAAGCCCCGCAAAAAGCGACTCTTTAACGCCTCGCATTAGGAATTTCACTCTCTCTCCTTCGGTCATGTTAGGGTCGGCGCGGCGAAACAGGTGTTTCATCTCCTCTACGTAGGCCAGGACGGGCTCGTTTGGTAGTTGAAGTCTTGACTGGAGGAGGGCCTGAGCTCTTTCTTTTCGAACAGAACTTGTAAAGGCCATCAAGAACAGGGCTTTTAATATCTCCCAATCCTCGAAAGAAGTCTCGTTATTTTCAAATCAAACTCGGGCATGTCCTTGAAGAACAAAGTAGACCTGCCTGAGTTTCGCAGCGTAGTTCCAACCGTTGAATTCTGCCACACGGTCGAAAAGGTTCATCCAGTCTCCCGCATCTTCATCCGGTCGTCCATGGAAGCAGGGGGGCTCACGGGGTTGGACGAAAACAACCGGTGCTGTAGGCTGGGCCATTGTCAGCGTCGATGCCTTCCGAGATCGAATGGGGTCAGGCAGCAGACTGTGTTCGGGTTGTAGGCCTTGAAGTCGGCGGCTGGCTCGGTGACCTGTAGGCTGGTCTTCCAGGGCGACAGGAACACGGTTTGGGTCGTCGCTTGAAGGATCAAAGGCAGCCTCCACCAGATGTCACGTTGACAGTTGACAGCCGTGTAGTGCGGACACGTGTTCCATCGCTCCTCCGATTGCACGTGGCTACCGGAAACGGACGGACTGGCGACAGCGGGAGCTTCCGAAGCGTCAAATAGATGAGTTCTTTCTTTTATTAACTTTATTTCTTTTTCAGCTAGTTAGGTTAGGTGCAGCCTAAAGAATAGATTTTAGCTCTTGGTCCTAGCGGCCTGGTTTTTCGTGCCGGCAGCTAGGTTTTCTTGGCGTTCATTATTTAGCTATCTTGTTTAGATAAATATTTTTTTCTAGGCTATTGGCATTCGCAGATTTGGTTTTTAACGCGTGTTTGCTAGTCGTTTCTTGTGTCTTCTTTTGGCAATTTGTATATTCTAAGAATTCGTAACAGCTATAGTTCAGTCGATGAGCGCTTAAGATGTGCAATCAAAAGAATGTAAAGTGTACTCAGTGTGAGGCGCAGGTTAATCTCAAAGAAACGCGTTTTGATTCTGTAGGTGAAGCGGAAGGCAGCGACTTTTTGTGTCGATGTTGCGTACTGAATGCACATCTAGATAGATTTGATCAAGAAAGGGGCAGTTTAGTGTCTCGTGTGGAGGATTTAGAAAATGAAGTACGTTTGCTAAGGACGGAAAATCAGAAACTGCTTGGACAGCTTACTCAGATTGAAAAGAAAGGGGCCGACTTTGTCCTTGGAACCAACAAAGATGAACATTCCAATGCGGGCCACGTGGCTGGGGCCAGCACTGGCATGGAAGGCATAAGCAAAGTAGGTCAGGCGGATCCGAACCGTCAGAGTTATTTAGAAGCAGCTAAGACGCCGGAAAAAAAGGAAGAAGTAAGCAAGAATGAAAATCCCAGAGATAAGGACACAGATAACCGAAAACAGGAGCCAACAGTTGGGAGAGGGAGAGAGAAGGCCCAGGTGCTTATCGCCGGAGATTCTAACATGAACAGGTGCAAGCGAGATATCTTGGAACGTGTAAAGGGTGATAAGAGAGTGTTGGTTGGAGCCTTCCCAGGGAGAACAATGAGGGCTGTACTAAAAGAGAGTAAAAATAGGTTGTTGAAGGATTCCGCAGAGCGCAGTATGGTAATAGTAGCCGCGGGTCTAAACGATGTCCTAAATGGTGACGCTGCAGGAGTGGTGGAAAGTTTAGCTTAGGGAGTTGACGAGATCAGGGAGATAGCACAGCAGACGCAGATAGTTGTATGCACAGTACCAGAGGTGCTAGGATTGAACGGAAAGATGGAAAAGGACATGGTGACAGTTAATCAGGACGTAAGAAAGTTAAGCCTGGAGAAGCGTTTCGAAGTGGTTGAGGTAAACAGGGAGGTACATAAAGCAGGTTTTGGTAGGGCTTTTCAGCGAGATGGCATTCATTTTAACAGAAGGGTCGGAGCAGAGATCGGCTGGCGCTTGGCAGGCAGGGCTGTAGCTTTTTTAGGGGGTCCGCGAGGACTCCGTGCACAGAGGTAGTTAGAAGTGAAGCAGAAGAAAGTGTAATAATGGAGGCTGAGCCCCCAAAAATGGCAAAGAGTAGGTCGAGAAAGAAAAGTACAAAAAAGAAATTTAACACTAGGATCAGCTACATAAACATGCAAGGAGGTAGAAAAAGAGCGATATGGCTAGAGATAGAACAGCAGTTGAAGGATGACAAAATAGGTGTGTACGCTCTTTGCGAGACTCATCTCAGGGATCTAGAAGATCCGCCGTTTATAGAAGGCTACGTCTGGGAAGGGTGCAACAGAACGAGAACGGAAAGAAAGGGTGGAGGGGTAGGTATGTTGATACACCAGGGAACAAATTGGCAAAGAAATAAATCATCTTGTAAAGAACATATCTGGGTTTCAGGAACCATTGCCGGCATAAGGACATGGTGTTGTGCCGTTGGGGTTATCACGCAGTAGCCCACCGTCAACAGGGTTGTGCCAGTGGATCCTGCAACTGCCACCAATGTTGTGCCGGTGGGGTTATCACACAGTAGCCCACCGTCAACAGGGTTGTGCCAAGGAGCTGGTAACGCAGCGCTCGTCACCCGTTTCGTGAACGAGGGCTGTCAGCTCCCTGGGCGGTAGCGATGAATCCGAGTCGGCGTTGGTGAGATGAAGAAAAGGCTTTATACACTATTTACATGCATTTACACAACAAGATCGGCTCTGGGGCCGAAAGCTAACATAGCCATACGCGACTGTTCTCGCGCAGCGACGGCTGGGGAGATTCCGCCGCGTCCGCACTGTCAGGGGCGAACTGCTCCCGATGGACGCTAGTGACGAACTCACACTCGGAGTCTCGAACGGAAGCACTTGAGACTCCGTTGCCGAGAACCGTTGACGCTCAAAATGGTCCAATCCGATGGCAGCACTTTCGCAGGGCCAATGGGAGAGCTTGCTGCGCTCTCGCTTCAAATATGCCGCGGGGCGAGAAGGGGTTCACCGTCAGGGCCACGGCGCGCCGTGCTGTCTGGACGTTCAGCGCATGTTAAAACACGTCGCTTCTGTCCTTTTGGTACGGCTCGCCTCCAGTGCACTGGTGCTTTGCAGAGAAGTATCCAGAGTTTGTGAAGGAGGCGTTCGCCGAAGAAGTTTGGCGTCCGGCTGAATTTCTGGGCGGCTTTGGCCAGGCACAACAATGGCTAGGGGTAGTTTATTTAGGAACAGGACATCAATGCAGGCAAGAAAACAGGGATCTTGTTGAATGTCTCAGTGACGATATAAGCCAGTTTGGAAACGGGGCCAATATTATTCTGCTGGGGGACATTAACGGCCACATCGACGATCTGGATGGATACACGGATTGTAACGGGAAGCTAATGCTAGATTTCTGCGAGCGACACGATCTAGTTATAGTAAATAGAGAAACAAAATGTGAAGGCCAAATCACGTGGGAATTCCGCAACAGGCAGACGACCATTGACTATTGACTAATGTCGCAGGAAATTTATAGCAAGGTCACAAAAATGGAAATAGACGAAGAAGGGGAGTGTAGTCTGGGAAGTGATCATAAACGTATTAGTCTGCAGATGGGGCCCTTGATGAAAAGAGAAATGGAACTTAGACAAAACGTAAACGCAAAATTAAACGACGATCAAATAACGCAGATAACAGCAGATATAGATGAAGCAATAGAGAAAAGCCCCATGGAAGACTGGGATTATGAACAGGTAGAACTACTCATAAGGAGTAAAATTGAGGAGGTTAAAGTAGCAAACCGCTGGAATGGAAAGAGGAAGCCACGGAGCTGGTGGAATAAGGAAATCAGGGAAGCTATTGAACAACGACGGGCTGCTTCAAGGGAACACCGAATGGCAAAGAAAGCACAGGCTTCTCAGGAGGAAATCGATCAAAAATGGGAATCATATCGACAAAAGAAACTTCAAGTGCAGGCCCTCGTCCAAAGTAAAATAAGACAGTCCACCGATCGCTGGATGGCTGATATACACGATGCCTCTAGAGGCGGAGCAAGAAAATTCTGGAACCATATAAGCTGGCTAGGGAAGAAGAATCAAAGAAAGCAAGATCGGATTCAAGATAACGAGGGAAATTGTTTAAAGGGAGAAAACGCAGTGAACTACATTACATCAGTTATAGCCGAGTCATTTAAGAACGACGATAGGGTAATCTCCGCAAATCAGGAAGCAACACAAGGTAGCAGAATCCAAAGCACCTTAGAACTGACCAATCTAAACTGGAAAAAGGCAGAAAAAAATATTCCTAAAAACACATCTAGAGGAATAGATGGAATTCCGATCAAGCTGAGTAATGAACTCGGTCCAAAAAGTAAGGAAACGTTAAAAGCTTTGGAAACAGTCATAGCGAATAAGCAAATTCCGGACAGCTGGCGGCAGAGTAAAATGAATTTGATTTATAAAGGGAAAGGAGAAAGGATGCACATAAAATCCTACAGGCCGATTACCATAACATCTGTAATGTACAGGTTAGCCATGCAGGCGGTGAAATTAAAGGTGCAAGCATGGGTTGAAAGTAACAAGATACTCGGAGAACTTCAGAACGGCTTTAGAAATGGTAGGCGCTTAGATGATTGCCTGTTCGTGCTTACCCAATGCATCGAAATATCTAGAGTGGAAAATAGACCTTTGTATTTGGCCTTCCTGGACATAAACGGGGCGTACGACAACGTAAGCAGGGAACTCCTGTGGAACATATTAAAAGAAGAAGGTATCGGTTATGAGATAATAGAGTTCCTACAGGAAATATACCGGGATAACAAAGTAGAAATTACGTGGGAAGGGATAAGAAGTACGGAGGATGTCAAAGTATGCAAAGGATTAACACAAGGCTGTCCTCTATCACCGGTGCTATTCATGCTTTATATGATAAACCTGGAACGGAGGATACAATACAGTAACCTAGGTTTTAACCTGTCATATAGATTAGGTGGAAAGGCGGTAGAGCAGCACCTCCCCGGTTTGATGTATGCAGACTATATTGTGCTGCTAGCTGAGAGTCTGGAAGAATTGCAAACTCTAGTTAAGTATTGCGGAGACGAAGGGGACGCTCTAGGCTTCAGTTTCAGCGCAGTTAAGTCGGTTCTGATGATTTTCAACGGCTCAACTGATCAGGGTCTTAAAATACAAGGCCTTGAAATACCTAGAGTAGCAGAATTTGGAGGTATGGGTAAACGAAGGATTGGCATACATTGGAAAGCATGAGCAATCACTTAAGGCCAAAGGGCGAAGGAATGCCGGGATAATGAAGCATAAGGCATTGTGGGGATACAATAGGTAGGAGGTATTGAGGGGTATTTGGAAAGGAATTATGGTGCCCGGACTTACTTTCGGAAATGCGGTTTTGTGCCTAAAATCAGAGGTACAGTCGACATTAGAAACAAATCAGAGATCCGTTGGACGATTAGCACTAGGTGCCCACGGCAAAACTGCAAATGAGGCGGTACAGGGAGATATGGGCTGGGCATCTTTCGAAGTACGGGAAGCTCAGAGTAAAATATTATATGAGGAACGCTTGAGGAAATTGGACAGTAACAGATGGGCAGCTAAGGTATTTAAATACCTGTACCTAAAAAGCGTTGACTCACAATGGAGGAAAAGAACTAGGAAACTAACTAGTAAGTATGCTAGTAACAAGGACGGAGAAACAAATAGCATTAAGCAACAGGTGAAAAACACAGAAGGTAAAAATTGGATAAATTCGATGGAAAAAAGTCAGAGTGTGGAATTATACCGAAAGTGGAAAATGCAGATCAGGAAGGAAGATTTCTTTGATAACTCAAGAGGCAGTGCCCTACTTTTTGAAGCTAGATCAGGGTGCCTTAGAATACGCAGCTACAAAAAGAAGTTTAACAATGGAGATGACGCATGTGTTGTATGTGGAAACTCCAGTGAAACAATTGACCATATTATACTCGAATGCAATGGTATCCATCCGGAAGTTGATGCAGGCGCAATCACTGTTCCTGAAGCTGTGGGGTTTAGAGATAACACTGGCCGGGTGAATAAACCGGCGGTGGAAACTAGCAAAAAACGGCTGGAAGATTGGTGGCTTAAAAGCAGAGAAGTGACATAATGTTAGTAATGTAGGAGCAAAATTTAATAAATAGAATTATGGTTTAGTTAACCATTCTAAATCAATAATTAAGATATATGGAGAAAAATGAGCGTGATAGCTACTGCTACCACCCCGTTTCAAAGGGGACGCTCCTATATTCCATCCATCCATCCACGTAGTGGTGACGAGGTCGACGACACAAATGAAGGGTCGATGATTGCACTAAAGAAACTGTTTATTTGGGCTGACTTGCGCCCGCAAAAGAACTAAGCAACTCGGCGGCGGCGATAGAAACAAACGTGCTCGTTGATCGTCGAACAAAGAATGCCCGTCACACTCGGCAACGCTCAATTTAAAGGCTGCACAGAACAATCTAGATAACGTCGCAAGCAGCTACCAGCCCGGGCTGGAGCATTATGAAAAGACACCCGAGTGGCCGGAACCTTCGAGACAGATCTCGGTGCATCTTGCGCTACAACAAAATTGATAAAGGTGTGACTCGCGACATCGAGCATTAACAAACAAAGATTACGGAACTGATACGCGGTCCAGAATCAGAGTGATAAGCCTGTAGGCCGGCGGCTGTTAAAAAACAACAAATACTACGGCATTCGTCCTTCGTGGGAAGAAGCTAGGTTACAGGCAGTGTCCTATACTTATACGCTAGGTCGACCAGAATCAGCACTGATAACGGTGATGATCTAATAATAAAGCAAAACTATTATAAGTAACACTCATGCAGTCACACATGCAGATTAAAACTGATTTAAAATAAGAAAATAATAACACGTGGTGGCGCGACTTTATCGAGAATCCTACGGAACCCACACGTGCGCCAAAGTGCATCAGCATTCATCGAATTAGCAAGCATGCCAAGGCACGTGGATAAAGTGCGGGCAATGAAGTGGTCACAATGCAGTATTGTACATACATACATACATACATACATATATATATATATATTTGTATCTGAATATGCAGCGCAGATACAGCCAGTGGAACAAAACTTTGTTGGGCGAGTTAGTACACATCCATTGTCAATGTTTTATTATGTATAATACCACACTCTGTTTCTTTTCCATCATATTTATTCAATTTTTACTTTCGGTGTTTTTCATCATCATCAGCATCATGAGCCTGACTATACCCGCTAAAGAGCGAAGGCTAGCTCTCCCACATTTTTCCAATTAACCCGGTGCTGTGCTAGCTGCCTTCAGTTGACCCCTGCGAACTTCTTAGCCTCATCCGCCCACCTAACTTTCGCTGCCCCCTACTACGCTTTCCTTCCCTTGGAATCCAGTTTGTTACCCTAAGCGACCATCGGCTATCCTCTCTTCGCCCTACATGTCCTGCCCATGTCCATTTCTTCTTCTTGATTTCCACTTTCTTTCTCTTTCTCCTAAGCTGATTATCTTCCCTCAAACAGATTGCATTACTAATTCATGTCATTATCGATGTAACAATTAAAAAAAAAGACAAAGTATAATCCCCAGTGCTTTCCTTGGCTTCGCCGACTTTTGGCTTTCCTTCATGTATTATAACGAGCACCATCATTTCCCCTTCATTTATCTTCTTGTAGCTTACGGGGGTCTCGGTTCTGGCAGTCTTGAAGCCATAGGTAGCGTAAGAGGGTTCTAGCACAGCTTTCATCCTCGCTCGTGATCACGTTCTACGTGACCCTGGCGGTAACACAGGACGTTCCACGTCCGCCGCTATGGTTGAGGGTGTCGCTGGTGAACACTCTCAAGGTTCGTATACAGACAACATAAGTACCCAAGCAAGTAGCAGGGGGGACAGCGACCGATGTAGCTCAGTTGGAAGAGCACCGGACGCGTTATTCAGAGGTCGTGGGTTTGTTTACCACCATCGGCACGTTGTTGTTTCTTCTACTTTTGGCTTTCCTTCATATATTATAACGATCACCATCATTTCCCCTTCATATAGGTGGGAGAGAATGGAAACTTTGAATGGCATGATTGATGGAGAGGACCTCAAGCGAGATAATATCCGGAGGGTAGAGAAAGGGGCAGCTAGTGTGTGTGACAGGGTAGACAGACGAGGATGAAAGAGAACCTGGCTTCCAAAGCCGCGAGGAGCCACATAAGAGGCATCCGGGTAAGCGACTCTATGGATATTGAAGGGCGCACTATGATGAGAGGCAGCAGCTTATCGGCGGCCAGCATGCAGGGCCGGTGACATATTGGCTGGAAGAGGAAGTATACGGAGGTTAGTGGCCTCTGGAGGGGAAGGAGTTGGCAGAGGGACTGACTGGATGGGGGAAATGTTAGCCTGGTTGAGAAGCCAGCGTCCATGAACTGTTACGGAGAAACGAGCTATCTGTAGGTCACGGTGACGAGAAAGGAGACTGCGAAGAGGATGAGAAAGACCGGTGGCATTGTTACCCGTTAATATTTAGGGCGATTATTAACGATGCGCCTTTAACGGTGCGCACACTCCAGACGCCCTTAGAGTGAGTGGGGGTAGCTGTTCCGGTCGCAAAGGAGATGCACTCGACCTGCGTGGCAAGCTCAGCCGAAATTCAACTACCTTGTGCTGACAGAAGGGGGTGGTCGTTTGGTGCCCAGCTGTCGCCGGTTCAAGCCAGAGTAAGGTTCGGAGTCAGCAGTAACAATCAAAACAATTTATGCACAGCAAGAGACGGTACAAAGGAATACACAAGAACACTTGAAATGCACAGACGAGAGGTTCACAGAATACAAACGCTAAGCATGCAATTACAGATGTATTCAATAACACAGAGGCTTTACAACACAGATCAAGCACGAGAGAGTCACAAAAACAAACACCAAATTGTTCACCGGGCACTGTTGCAGTCCGACGCCTCGAGAGTCACGATGTGGCCGCCATGCAAGACGAGCGCCACTCCCTCGCAGGTCCGTGGGCTTGCCAGCAGCAGGTAATCCCCAGGAGTCCAGTCGAAGCACAAGCGAACACGTCGCAAACACTGACTAACTGACTGACTACGCAAGCGGCGCGGTCTCTTTGAATAAAACGAGCCGCGTCTGTATGTTAACACGCGCCAAAGCTAGCGCGCACACACACTTAGCTTCGCTGGTTAAAGCACTCTCTTCTCGCGTCGAGCCGCGCGTCGTCATTGGTTAGGTCCCATAGAATGTTCTCGAAAGGTCTGGCACATTACAGACCGATGAATCACCTTCATCGCCGGGTGGTGAGAAAGAGGGCGACGGCGACGCGTACAAAGCTACGCTCCCTCTCGCGCAGGGAAGGAGGTTTTTCTCGAATCTTGTGGAAGGTACCATGCGGCGACGCGCGGGCCGATTTCGCGACCGGCATAAAGCTTATCGGTGTAAGTGGTTATGGGAAGACAAAGAGCAGCTTTATAAAGGTCGTGAAGAGCTATTGCAAGTGTGTCTAACTGGCGCTGGGTGAATGAAATATATGTAAAGTAAATGAATTTGTTAAGAGCCAGCATGTGAGCCAGTAGATAGGCGTGAGCTCAGGCCAGAGGACCGTCTCACAACTCGGCGAAGTAAATGGGTGACAGACAGGTAGCAACAGCCGAGCCCGGACATTTTTGCCGGCATGCCAAGGACGCGACATTGAGAAACTTTGGGGAGGTGCCCAAGTAATGCCGAAAGTTGGTTCATGATGGAAAATAGCTTGAAAGTACACGAAAGTAAGACACGGACAAGCGCTAACTCCCAGTGAGTTGATAAGCAGAGTGAGTCAAGAGTAGGAGTTGTGACTTCTCGGGAGACAGGCCTGCATGGTGAAGAAAGCAAGAAATGATATCCCTGCGGTGTCTTGAACGGAGATCCGCCGAGCACCACAGTGTGGTGCTCGCGAGGGATATGTCCGCTTTCCCGTTCCAATTAAAATCACGCCTTCTGCAATGAAGACCAGAAAACAATATTTCTCGAAAGGGAACACTACAGCTGCCGTCGAGGGAGAAGCCCTCATTGTGTCGCGGAACACCCTAAATACTCATCAAGTAATCTGATGGCGCCAAGACTGAAAATAGGCTAACCCTATCCGTCCATTCGTTTACCCTCTGGAGTTAACAATAAGGAGTGGAATAATAAAGTTGTGCAGCATGCACAAGCATGGTTGGTGATATCAAAAAGGCCAAGAATCAGAGCACGCCGGGGTGGTGCAGTGGTACGACGCCCGACTACTGTGCCGGAGTTCCGAGATTCGAAACCGACCACGAAGGCTGCGTTTCGATGATGGCGAAACGAAGCGGCGTTCGCATGCTGTGGGATGTCAGCCCACGTTAAAGATCCGCAGGTGGTCGAAATTACTGCGTAGCCCTCCACTACGGCTCCTCTTTCTCTCTTTCCACTATCAATCCCACCTTCCTCCTTTTCCTTACGGCGCGGTTCAGGTGCCCACAGAGCAAATGTGACAGTTACTGCGCCTTTCCCTTCCTGTGAACCAATTAAAACAAAATACAAATAAATTAGCTCGGGTTTAACTACGTCTAGAGCAAATAGGACATTTGAAAGCACTGTTTTGCATGGTTATGCCGGTTTGGCATCAAGAGACTGGCTTGATAAATTGTTTCCTTCTGGAAACGAAAATTGTTTTGTTGAAATCGTCTATGGAGGCGAAACGAAGAGGCGTCGTGTGCTGTGCGATGTCAGCGCACGTTAAAGATCCCCAGGTGGTCGAAATTACTCCGTAGCCCTCCACTACGGCTCCTCTTTCTCTCTTTCCACTTTCATTCCCACCTTCCTCCCTTCCCTTACGGCGCGGTTCGGGTGTCCACAGAGCAAGTGTGACAGTTACTGCGCCTTTCCCTTCCTGTGAACCAATTTAACTTAACTTAAATCGTCTATCCTCTCGAGGGCATGCAAGTGGAGGCACTTGTGTTCTAATCAGCATCCAACTTGAAGAGAAACGAAATAGTATGGCACCACTTTGCGCACAAAGAACGGATGCGTCACTGTAGGAAACCACTGCCGCCACTCATGAGCAAAGTAATAACAAAACAAGTAAGAAATCAACGCCATAATAGTTTTCTGTTGGTTCTAAAGTGATCGCGGTTTGAAATTGTCTGTGCAGTCGTGCACCGGCGGCGGGCTGGCCTGCGCCCCCAAGGGCGGCGAGGGTCGCTACGTGTGTCCCGGCCTGGCCACCTTCAAGGAGGACGTCAGCATGGGGCCCAGCATCAGCGGAATGTTCCTGCGCCTCGGCAAACACATCCCCTGGATACACTCCGTCCTCGCCAAGCAATGAGCACCAAGAAAGAAAGTTCTCTTGCGCCCAAAGACATCCAAATTATTTCACTCGGATAGCCATGCTCTCTTGTACCGAGGAAAGCCTCTTGCTGACATTTAGGGGGGCTCGGCCTTCATGCTTATCAATTTTCATGGTGAAAAGTTACATAAACGGCGTTAAGTTTATTAGCTTCGTTTTTTACTACTGTAGCGTGTTCTGTACTCTCAGCGCAATATTAAGCTACACATTAATACCGACCAAATTGCTGATTTAGTTAGCCACCAGCGCTTGATTATTCGCCTGTGCTCCCTGTTTGTGCTCACTGTTTTAAACTGGCTAGCTGCAAAGCTCATATAACTTAGACTTATACCGATCTTTCGCCCCTCAAGGCTTCTTACAACACGAGTAAGAAGAAATAATGACAGCATGATCGCTCACTTTACGTGAGCCTCGATACCCTGTAGCAAGAATGTGTTTTTTTTTTGTGTGTGTGTGTGTGATTTCGGCAGACTAACAAAGCGCGTGCTATTGGCGTCTTAGCTGTTCTCCGTCTGTGGACCGCAACGAGACTCGGCTAATGCATTCAATTCACAAGCGACGAAATAAAATTTGTTCAAAAAAATTGCAGCGTTCAACGGAGAATGGAAACAGCTCATTGATCTTTCCGCAGCGGTTTTTTACATTCTCAACATTCGTGTGATACACAGACTGAGTGTAGTTTATTGACAATTATTCTTTACGAAACCATACCCAGTCTTTTGTTTATTGAAGCCCAGGATTCTCCTTACTTCACTATTGATTACTTTTGCAAGTTCCCTGTAAACTGAAAACACTATGCTAACCAGTTCGCAAATATACAAGTGTTTGCAACTTTTGCTTGTAAAATTAGATGTAGTTACTGTTCTTACACAATTCTAGTTTGATAATTGCCGCATTTGGGCAATCTGGTTTACCATGTTGATCGTGAATGAGAAAAGAAAAACGACGACTAAGGATTAAAGAACAAGGACTGTCTATTGCTTTAGTCGATGCCTTTCTTTGCACTTTTACGATTGACAGGACTCTAGTAATTTTGAGATTAGAACGAATTGTGTTGAAAGCATAGCCAGCTTTTAACACAACCTACCCACTGTATCAAGGCTTGGCTAGTTGGTTCATGGCTCAAAAGAATAGCGCGAAAAAAAAACAAAGAACGAGGATGAAGGAGCACGCAAACGCAGGACGGAAGCTGACTACACGTTCAAGAAAAAGGTTGCAGAATTCAATAAGTAACTACTCATCAGTTACTTGTCCCATAGGTCACTACCTTCTTAGTAACCCTAGGTAGCAAATATACAGCTAGTGAAATTGACTGCCCAGGTATGAGAGCCGTACTAGCTTGTGAACAGTTAGTGAACAGTACTAGCAGCAGTTAGTACACTCTAAGAAAAAAAGGTGTGATCTTACCCCTTTAGGGGGGTAAGTCCACTGACGCACTGGGGAGCCCCTTTGGGTGCAAAGTTACACCCTCGACGGGGGCTTAAGTGTGTGTGGTGTAAAGTTTACGCTACAACGAGGCTAACGTTATGCCATATGGTGAAGTGCAAGTATATGCTTCTGGGGAGTAACGTTACCCTTTCTCAGAAGGACTAAAGGTTAGGCCATGAAAGTGCAAAAATATGCTCTAAAATCGGGTGCATGTTTGCTCCCAGCTGGAATACGTTTATGCTTAATCATAAGGCGTTAACTTACCCTCTCAGGGTCTGCATTTATGCCAGCGTAATGAGCTTACTACAGCACCCCGTAAGTGCATCTTTGCACCCTATGAATGGGCGTAACTTTGCACTTTTACGTTCATATTTATGCTTCGTTTGGAAGGGTAATATTACCGCCCCGAGGAATAATATAAATTCATATTATAGTGTTTTTTACACCCATTTAAGATAATGTTCTTTTCCTTCGAAGGGTATGTTTGCGCCCTTCTAAATATAGTCTAGGCGCACACTGGTACGCTAGTAATTTGAAAACAACCACACTTCGACTGATTGTGCAGTCAGTCCCAAGACATCGCCGCTATCGAAGCGATACGAGACATACATTTTCTTTATTTGCAACGCAAGCGACTCCGTTTGGCATATGTGTGGTAATGCTGCCTCCGCTGCAACATTAGACAGCCTTAACATACGCCCTATACAGAAGAAAAACGTTTGGTGAAAAGATGTATGATGTCTTCGTCAGCCGGTCACAGATGCCCTCGCTTCAGCAATTTTGGTTTCTTCGTGCTAGAGCGACATATTTGTGACGGGCCATGTAGCCATTCAGGGTGCAGTTTACACACCGATATTAGTACATGAGAACGGAAGGCAGGGTTTACTTTTTATTGCGTTTGAAAATGGCAGGATAACCGAGCAGTCTTTGTCATCGTCGTGGTTGAATCCATACTCCGAGGGACCCTGTGTGAGAGAAAAACGAGAGAAAAATGAGATGTGGAGGGAATAGACACATTCACATTGTATACACATGCAAGCGATGGAAACATCTTGGCGACTAAACTGCGGCGGCGCGGCAAAAAAAAAAAAAATGGAAGCGTGTTGGAACCGCGTCGCGGCTGCAGATACAGCAACCGCTTTCTCTTGCATGGAGAACATTTTTCCAGCACCGCACCCTTCTTGTGGCCGCCAAGCGAGGAACATCTGACGGGGCGAGTTACCGAGGATCGCTCCTATTTTTTCTGCACAAATGCTTTCGCAGTAGTGGTGCCGGCCTATTTTCCAAGCAGTATATATAAGTGCTGGGCTACTTTCAGCTAGCATGTGTAATGATATGCTTGAGGCATCTGTGGACACACCCTGATATACCTTCCCCCTGCACTTGACCTGCTTCATACATGACAGCCCAGCATTCAACTACTGCTCAGAAAATAAGCCCACTCAACTATTGTGAAAAAATATTTGCTGGAAATATGCGAGGGAACCTCAGTAAGCCGTCCGGTCAAGGGTATTTCACCTGGCGGTCACAAGAAGAGTGCGCAGCTGAGAAAAGGTCCATTATTGTGCAGCAGGCCAGGACGTCGATAACTGAGGAGACGTTCGTGAAAAATCACGCTCGGAAAACTCCTCCATTTTCGCAAGCATGGCCATCAAAAATGGTAGATGAAGGGGCTTTGTGCAATCGCAGGAAGCTACTGCAAAAATGTCCATTATGAGACATGAAATTAAGCGGCGCGAACTGGCCTGAAGTTCAAAGCTGTGTGCATGATTCTGTTAAGCGGTTTTACTGTAGGAAACGGATATGATACAGTAATCAACAACGCAAGCTCTCAACGCCAGATAACTCTGAAGGACATGTCCCAAGACTAGACCAAACTTCGGTATGCCTAAATAAGAGTGCAAGGAACGACAAGGAAACACACAGAAGGATGGACGGACACAGGCGCTCAATAACTGAAATTTTATTTCGGAGCACAACATATATAAACATGCATAAAGGTTTAGTTAACCACCAAATTAGCTTGATTAACCTGTATCCTGATGTAAACAATTGCAATTTGAAACCACCTCAATATCACAAAAAGCAGTTTTAAAACTTCTGGTTCACCTTCGCTGAAATACATGCTATACGTATGGGTGGTCACTCATATGCAGTCACGCCTGCTGATCATAGAGATTGGGACCACTCGAACCTCGGACTCAACATTGTTCTCACTATTGCGACGCATGCTGATTAAACGAGTACCGGCTTAAACACACAATAAGGGCAGAAAAAGTTAAAAAAATGGAACTTACAAGCACCATGCGCCGGTTTACGTTGACCGCTGCCGCCGCACCTGCTGTCGCCCATCATTGGCATGCGTAATGGAGTCCGAAGCTGGTCTTTGTGACACGGCGCCACCGCAGCAGCAGCAACCTTTCAAGTCCATACTTGTTCTCAACGCTGGCCCAGCGAATCTGCTAACGTGATCTCTCCTCCGCTGCTGCTTTTGCGCAGCCCAAGACTGTTGCAGCACTAGAAGATGCGTACTTGCTTTGTCCAAGCTCCACGTCGTCGCTGATTGCAGAGTCGTCGTGAGCTGTGGCCTTAACAGAATTCTGCCGCGTCAGTTAATTTAAGATTACGTCTTTACAGGGGGTAGTTCCCTGCAGTGACAACGAAGGACTTTGCTCGCACATATCTATTTGCATGTTGAGTATGATACAAATATTTACAACTCAAGGGCAGTGCAGCCCATAGGCATAAGACTGAGACCACTCGATGCTTCCGCGTCCGAACAGGACGTCGCTTCTGCTGGAATGACTCGGGACCCCACGGAGCCTTGAGAAGAGTATGTGTCCAGAGCCACCACGTGCTAGCCGTCGAAAAGAGGCACGCATTTTGGGCTCCCTGGGACCTGTAATATTGTTCACAATGAAGGCTTGTGTACCCCGCCTAGGCACTCTGGAAGCTACAGCCAAACTGGTTTCCGAAAGTCCGGCGAAAAATGACTTCATGCTGTGAAGAAAAGAGTTCCGGGGAGCAGCAGGTTCTTCTGATTGTTCCTTACCCCACCTCCATCATTGGCGCTTGAGATTCAGTGTCCAAAATTCTGATGTTCACTGGAGGGGCAAGCTTATCAGGACAAAAGAGCGTGCGTCACCTTTGCGCTGTGTCATACAGCGAGCGAAGGAATCAATGCCCAGTTTCCTGAATTCTCGGAACTAGAAAGGATAAGTGACCACGTGCAAGTATCACAGGCTGTACGTGGCTCCGCAGCCAGCTAGCTGGTCTTTTGTAAGTTTTCCACTCAACTTATGCTCGAAGGTATCGCGTCGCACAATGCTGCTGCAAACACGTCTGTGCTGCATTGAAAAACGCGAAGTGTCTGGTGTGCGGCGTGGCGGAAAACATGCATGCGTCGTGTTTCATCACAAAAGCGCCCGAGAAGCGGCGATTGGAACCACCCGACAGCCTGGTGCAGCAAGTACGAAACACGCCGAAGCACTGCGAAAAAAAGGAGCCCTGGTAAACTAAGAACAATAGAGCTAGCGCTTGGGGCAGTTTGTACACCTTAAAATTAAAAGAACCTGCTGAAGTCGGAACGAATGAAAAAATTATGAATGATGACATGCAAAAATAACGTCTCCTGCAATATTAATACAGAGCACGACGACACGGTGTACGCATTCTGTTTTCTTCCCTTTCCAAACTGATTAGCCTATTTTTGAAAATTGAAAAAAAAAAAAAGGAATGAAGAAGGGAGCATGTGTGTAGAACAGTAAGATCAAGCAAATGAAAACCTTGGTCGAGGCAAGACGAGTTATTTACCGCATTCCGATGGCCCGTTAAAAAGTGCATTTATAGGGCAGACAGGCAGGTAGTTCGTTTTCAGAAACATGAAAACTCTCTAAAAGAGGAGACCCAGGAATATGCAGGGCATTGCACAATTACCAGCGCGCTGTAGAATGCTCCTCCAAGCTAAACCGCAAAATCCTCGCAGCTCAAATTTCGCACAGAAATGGCATTTTGCCGTTAGTATTTTTAATATTAAAGTTGTTTGGCGTACCTGCCTCGCCGCATATTATGGGAACATTCGACTTCTGATCGAATCAGGTAAGAACCATACCATTGAAAAAATGCCATTTTGCCCGAAATTCGCCACGCTTTCCGGTCTCCCACTATCTTCCTAACATCACATAACTTCATCTGCAGCGCCTCGAGGATTCCATCCAACCATCGCGTTCGCTGCCTACCCCTTCTCCGGTGACCCTCAACCTTTCCCAACATCAAATATTTCTCCAGCGACTCCTCTCTTCTCATCAGATGACCAAAGTAGCTGAGCTTTAACTTTAGAATTTGACCCTCCAATGAGCAGTCAGGGTTTATGGTCGACAATATCGACTGATTTGATCTTCCGGCCGTCCAAGGAACTCTCAAGAGTCTCCGCCAGCACCACAATTCAAACGCGTCAATTCTTCGGCGGTCAACCTTCTTCACAGTCCAACTCACGCATCCATACATCACAACTGGAAAGACCATAGCACGAGTTATACGGATCTTGGTTGGCAGTGTAATGTCTCTGCTCTTTACTAGGCGGTCAGGGTTAGCCATGACTCTCTTGCCCAGACGCAGGCGTCTCCTAATTTCATGGCTGCAGTCTCCTTCCGGGGTAATCTTGGAGCCCAAGAAGAGAAAATTTGTCACAGCTTCCACTTCTTGTCCCTTGATGCTCCAGGACTTGATAAGGGAAGACGCCATGATCTTTGTCTTTTTAATGTTCAGTGTAAGCATATATATATATATATATATATATATATATATACATACGGGTGTGTTGTCCATTTGTAAACTAAGAATGTCCGACTGGCATACTTTCTGCGGTACGGTAAATGAGGGTGAAGAAATCCTTATTTTCAGTGTAGCTGGTCGCATTCAACAAAAACGAGTAGAAACAACTTTTGATGAAATTTGTCCTCGAGTGTCACAGCTTTCAGCTGCCAGCCTGCCTCTAGTTAACGCTATAAAATTAAATAATTTGAAGCCAGCATGACACCAAAGCTGTAGACGCGATAGCGCCTTTAACACGGCGTTTTGATTCCGCAAATTCTTGCCGTTAAGAGACGCAGAGTCTGGGAATGTGATTAACGCCTTTAGTTTGCTTTGTTTTGAGGAACGGAAGATGTTGTATCTGCCTCACTCTCGGTGAACGGCGAACTTTAAAATGAAAGGCATAAAACCGGAGGTAGAGCCACCCAAATCTTTAACTGGCATGCGCATGACGACCTCCTTTTCTATGCTCCTGCGCCTTAATAAGGACAATACTTGCCAGATGATCAAGATTACGCAAGAGCTTGGTGAGCCATTTCTTATACTTGACTGTTCGCAGGTTAGCTGCTCTGTAACGCTCAGAATCACAGAAAGTACTGCCGTCACGAACGTCATTTAAGATTTCGGCAGCTGTACATATGTCGTTGGTTCCAATATCTGTCGCAAACTAACCTTCAACATGACTAGCAGATGGATGCTAAATGTGACACGAAAAGGGTATGACACCACCCTGAAAGCTGTATAAGGAATCGATGTTATCAAGATTTTAATATACATCAGAGCATATATTTTTCCACGAGTTGCGAGTTTCGGCGACGACCATGGCAATGGCGATGCCTTTTCGGCCGAACGAGCTGTATGCGCTTCAGGTAAAATCAAATATGTGCATAATTTTGTTGCTGAGCACAACCGGCACCTCTTTCTCTCTTTTCTTTTATTCCACATTCCTTCGAAGCTTCCCAAGCTTCCCCTTACGGTGTGGTTCAGGATTCTACCAAGAAGTGTGACAGATACTGTGCCTTTTCTTTCCTTTGAGCAGCTTAGGAAATACGTTTGCAGAACGGCCCGTGACAGTTCGCTATGCAGTCGGAGTGGCTCCACTATAAGCCTGAAACAGGCTGTGCACTGCCAGAGCATTACTCCCACAAGCAAAACAAAAGTATCTGCTGTTTCATTACAATTTAGAAGCAGTTTTGTAGTCATGACGTCACCCCATAGAAACCAGGACACACCTGCAGCTTGCAGTTCCTGACTGGGGAGAGTAAACATGGAGAGGGACCCAAACGCCGCGAGAGAAAAACGGTGGCGAAGGTGGCACAAAAGGCGTCCCCTCTCTAAAGCTAGGAACGAGACATGATGGGACAGAATGCTGCACGAGCGCCCCATCGTGACATGTGCCCAAACTAATAACCCCGCTTTTTAAGGGGCACGAATACACACACAAACACACAAACGCTGGTAAAGAGGGTAAGTAGGGTTGCAGTAGGGTGCAAGTTTTTTAAGAGGGGGTAAGTGAATAGGGACCTGCTTCCAGCAGGTGCAAAGTTACCCCCAAGGCCTTCTAAAGGGGGTAAATGTCCATGCTATGCCGTTTTTACCCCTTTCGCACACCCTTTTTTCTTAGAGTGTAGTACGTTAGCGAACATCTTCGTGCATTATTGTTTGCCATTGAATGGTAGTATAATATGCTACCTTCTGGATGGTACACAATACTACCTCACCTAGACGTTCGTACTATGTAGGTAGTACGTGCCTAATATAATATAGACCTAGTATTGCACTGTAAAAAAATAAAACAACCTTAATGGGTTTTTCAGGTGTCTACAGCACGTCGACCATAAACCCTGACTGCTCATTGGAGGGTCAAATTCTAAAGTTAAAGCTCAGCTACTTTGGTCATCTGATGAGAAGAGAGGAGTCGCTGGAGAAAGATTTGATGTTGGGAAAGGTTGAGGGTCGCCGGAGAAGGGGTAGGCAGCGAACGCGATGGTTAGATGGCATCCTCGAGGCGCTGTAGATGAAGTTATGCGATGTTAGGAAGATAGAGACCGGGAAGCGTGGCGTGATATGGTCCATAGGGTCACGAAGAGTCGGACACGACTGAACGACTGAACTGATAACACGTACCCCGGCCTGCAAAGATGCTTCGCGCTTCAACGAATCCTTTCGGGAATCACAAAACACCCGAAAATTCAAAAACGAGACCTTCTTGCCCCTACACCCATGCGGGAAAAAAGCATGCGCGGGCATCAGGGTATACATGCTATTTTTAACATTTCCTGTAGCATTTTTTGTGTACTCCGATTATAATACCTACCTAATGAACAAGCTTTTAGTACCGGAGCTCTTCAAGCAAGTGAACAGGCTGTGCGCGCCTACAAAAAATATCGGAGAGCAAACAAGTGGGGGAAATTTTAATTGCCAATTCACATCCATACGAAAAACACAGGAAAACAACAGCGTGACGGGAGAAGAGGACGACAAACGAGCGCTGACTTTCAACAAATTTTATTTCGACGAGCACACATACAGCATCACGTGCGCTAAGAGCAATTGCTGATGGGCTAGTTGGTTTTGGTCCAGAATTAAATAGTTTTAAAACGCAAAAAACAGACAAGACACATAGGTAGGTGACAGGATGAAGCGCAAACTTCAAACTGATTTTATTGCATGCATGGAACGTACTTAATAGCTTGTCGTCACATGCGCAGGTGGGTCACCTAATTCTCAGGAATGACATGACGGGAATTTTTTTTCACTGTTATACAATAATATTGATGTGTGCACAAGATAAAAAACGCTTCTATCAACTCCCTAGCATCTTTGCCCAGAATGCGCACATCAGTGAAGCAGGGTGGGCACTCATTAATGTGCTTAGTTCGATGTGTACGTTTCTCTCATATAGCCTCGTTCGCTCATTCAATCACCTGCCAGTCTGACCCGCAAGACAGGGGGATTTCGTAGACATCAGCACATGTCACGAACGATCTCCTGTGCTTTGTTCAGCAGCCTCGTTCCTTGGTGTTCTCTTTACCGGTACGTGAGCAAAGGCCACTTAGCTTTCTCGGTGCAGAAAAGGCGAGCTGTACACCATGGCGGCTGGCAACGTTTTTCAAATTATGGGCCACACGATGCACGTATGGCACTACCGCTGGTCTTACCTCTTCTCGAGGAACTCTTGCCTATAGCTCTACCAGCACCATTCTTTGTCTTGTTTAGGAGACGTTCAACCACCGCAATCACGAGCGAACGGGGGAACCCGGCTGCAAAAAGCATAGCCAATTGGTGATTAAAACTGTCCCGCATTTTGTGAGGGCATGACTTTTTCAGTGTTGATTCTAGGCAAAGCGAAGCAATCCCGTGTTTTACAAGTTCAGAATGGCAGGAGTCAAAAGGTAGCAGCTGCTTCTTTGCGCGCGGAGAATATGACCAACAGACCCGATCACCACAGAACTCAAGTTTCAAGTATAAAACCTGTAATGAATCATGGTCAGGTAGTTAGTGTGTGAATTCCATACCGTTTCCATGCTCTCTAAAAGCAGATAAAACAGTGGTCACTGTTTCCTTAAGGTTGTAAAGACTTTATTTAGTTAAAACAATCACAAAATCATCGACACACCTAAAAACTTTAAAAACCTTGTCAATGGGTAAAACTTGCTGCAGAGCTTGGTCAATACGAGATAAAAAGACGTGACAAAGCACCGGTAACACACAGGACCCAATGCATATGCCTGACTTCTGCAGGAAAAACTGGTGGTCAAAGTTCATAAAAGTAGATTCCAGGTTAAACTGTAATAAGGTTAAAAAGTCTCCTATGGAAGTAGCGGCTGAGTTCTGAAAAGCAATCGGGTCACTTTCTTCAATGCACTCCATAACAGCGGAAAACGAAGGGCCATGAGGAAGTGAATCGAATAAATCTGCAACATCCACTGAAAAAGCACTCCAAATATCAGGGTTAGTTTCAAAAAGGTCACAAATTTCACTTGACCGTTTCAAAAAAAAAAAAAAGGATCATTGACATGCAGCTTAGACAAGTGATTAGCCAAATACATGCTGAGGGTTTTCTGCCACGTGCCTTTTTCAGTTGCAATAGTTCTAAACGGCATGCTTTGCTTGTGAGTTTTGACAGAACAGAAAACTTTGAGCGCCCTCTTTTTACTATATCTAATCTGGTTGGTAAGGGTGCTCAACCCCAGACAATGACACAAGGCCATCGCAGCCGATTTCACTTATTTATTTTTTAAAAACTGCCTGAGTTGCTCTCGCTGAGGAGTTATCATCCGACTGCAAATCGGTCCTCCTTATCAGCTTGTAGTAGACGCAGTTGATTCCTTCTGCAGTACAACACAATGGCTTCCGTCGACATTTCCATGTTTCTTGTGGTGTTCGGATAACCCGACTTTAGAAGTGATTCAACCCCCTCCAGCAGGCATTTTTATCGCTCGTCCGATGTGGCTTTTTTTGCAGGTCGTCGGTTGATGGCTAATAGACTTCGAGACGGCACTTTTGGCTCACTGCGTACTTCGGTCCTTTTTCCAAAAAAGATTTCATCGTCTCTGGCAGATGTTCATCCCCCATTATCACTAATCCTTCAGCACCTTTCTTTTTCTTGTCCTTTCTTGCTTCCCTCAGCAAACAGTTAAACATGCACGTCCACAGTTGGTCAGTCATCTTTGAGGCCAACTTGGTGATGGACCGAAAATGTTCTCAGCGACACTTGCAGGACTTTGTGCGAAGCAGGCGACACGCAGAAAGTCATAAAAAAGGTGATTCTGGCGCCAAAGCTCAGGCCTGAGGATATTGCTAATTTTTGTTTACGTCACCCTATGAAGGGCGGAAAAGCGCACTTTCTTCATTGATGCCAAAGGCGAACGTCCTTGCACGACAGGTGATACAATCATCAATGAAACGCGGAGATGGCACACGGAGATGGAAGGACCCACTGTACTATGGATATAGTCTAAGAGCACTTGCTACTGGGCTAGTTGGTTTTGGTTCATAATTAAACAGTTTTAAGGTGCCAAAACAGACAAGACAAATTGGTAGATGACAGGACGAAGCGCCAAGTTCCAACCGATTTTATTGCATGCATGAAACGTACTTATATAGCTTGCTGTCACATTGGTCACCTAAAGCTCAGCAACGACATAAGGCGCGTTAAAGGAATTTCTTTTCACTGTTATACAATAAAATTGATGTGTCGCTTTCGCACAAGTTGCCTTTCGTTTTGATAAAAAACGCTGCTATAAAAATTCATTATTAATACACAGAGCGCGAACACGAAGACACAAGACAAGATAAAAGAAAGTCACAGTACAAGTGCTAACTCACAACTATGCCTAAGCCCTTTACTCCAAGGCCCAGAAAAAACAAACATGAAGAAAACGGAACAGTCACGTGAAACAACCCCTGGGTTCACCTGCTGCACAAAAAATCACTTGAAAAAGCCACCTCTTTGCTTGAAAGAGCAAGAGAAGTCTTGCTGACACACTTATTCTCCGTTGAAATAAAATATGATTACACTATCTCTCTCGTCATCTTATCACAAAATCCTAACCTTGTCAAACTTAGGAGTGCAATTCTTCTTCTCCTTCTTCATCATTTCACATGAATGGCAATGTGATACCAGAAACGTTTTGTCCTTTCGTCTTTCCAAGTTGTTCCGGTGTTCCTGTAGTCTCCTATTAATACATCGTCCTGTTTGTCCTATATGGGCTCGGTAGCTGTGCCATGATGCAGCCTCCTCATCTACTGATTTTCGCTACGAAGATGCTCGCGCCTGCCTTTGCCTGTATCTTACCAGCCATCTTCGACACTTCGTGGCTCGTTCTACGAGACCCAGGACAGCCGTTCTACGTCGAGATCAACGGACCCTTCGTTTCGAGCAGCGCTGATGCGTCGGTGAAAACAGCGCTCCCTTCCTGGACCATCGACGCCGGATGGCAAGCGACAGCGACATCATCGACCCTGTCAACGTATAAAGAGCACCGCCTTCCGCCTGCGCTCTGTGGGCTCGGTAGCTGTGCCACGATGCAGCCTCCTCATCCACTGATTTTCGCTACGCAGGTTAATTCTTCATACTGCCTTTTTTCTAAAAAAAGTAGTCACCGTTGCCTGGTACAGCTGCCGAGCCTGCAGTGCTGCATTTCTAAGGCTGGTGAATGCTTTTGTGTCGTAAAATCTCTTCTTCTTTTGTCCGGCGATATTGAAACGAACCCTGGTCCGGACAAACTTGATAGTGTTCTTGCTGAACTCAAGAAATTGTCAGCTGGTCAAGGCCAAATACTCGCTGATGTATAGGAACTTAAATGTCAGATGCGTTCTGTGGACCAAACCATTTCCGATCTGAGTAAGCGCCTAGCAGACCCCTCTTTCAGGACATTCCTACTCTAAACCTTGGCATGGAATCTGCCGTTGCCGTTGAGACTGCTGCTCTTATTACCAACCTTGAGGCTCGAATAGACGATACAGAGAACGCCGCAACAACTTGATATTCTATGGCCTTCCAGACACCAATCCCCGCGAGTCATTCACAGAATCTGAAGAAATAATAATTAAGCATTGTCAGGATGTCTTAGAGTTTACCTTGGAGCCCAGTCAGATAGAGCGTGCTCATCGCTTGGGACGCCATAACAAGGACCGCCAACGTCCTATTCAAGCAAAATTAGCCTCTTTTAAAACAAAAGAAACCATTCTTTCGAAAGGTCGTATGCTGAAAGACACGGACTATAGTATTGGAGAAGATTTTACCCATTCTGTTCAAAAAGCCCGCAAACATCTTGTCGCATTTGCAAGAGCAGAAGCCGGACCGTTTTCTTTGCGGTACAAGACCCTATTTCTCGGCCAGAAACGTTACACTTTTGATGATGCTACTGAAACGGTTAAAGAAATAGCATAGCGCTTGCAGCACCGTCAACACTTATCTAATCCTCGCCGTAACTCCCCTCGACAGAATATTTCGTTTTCGGTTATCTATATGGCACGTGGGCACGTTGGCTGGACATCTGGCAGCGTCATGTCAAACCCGCTTCTTCTTTTCACGCAGTTGTTTCTGCTCGCCACAACAGCCAAGTCCAGCGCGTCACAAGATGGGAAAGACTACATCATTGCAGCGAACACCACCGCCAACGGAGCCTGCGCACAACAGAGGCCGATTTACGACGACCGTTGGACACCATTGCGTCCAGCGCCATCTACATCAACAGTCGCATATATAAGAAGCCCGCTTCCGCAGAACTTCTTCAGTGGGCACGTTGGCTGGACATCTGGCAGCGTCATGTCAAACCCGCTTCTTCTTTTCACGCAGTTGTTTCTGCTCGCCACAACAGCCAAGTCCAGCGCGTCACAAGATGGGAAAGACTACATCATTGCAGCGAACACCACCGCCAGTGGAGCCTGCGCACAACAGAGGCCGATTTACGACGACCGTTGGACACCATTGCGTCCAGCGCCATCTACATCAACAATTGCATATATAAGAAGCCCGCTTCCGCAGAACTTCAGTGGGCACGTTGGCTGGACATCTGGCAGCGCCATGTCAAACCCGCTTCTTCTTTTCACGCAGTTGTTTCTGCTCGCCACAACAGCCAAGTCCAGCGTGTCACAAGATGGGAAAGACTACATCATTGCAGCGAACACCACCGCCAATGGAGCCTGCGCACAACAGAGGCCGATTTACGACGACCGTTGGACACCATTGCGTCCAGCGCCATCTACATCAACAATCGCATATAAAAGAAGCCCGCTTCCGCAGAACTTCTTCAGTGGGCACGTTGGCTGGACATCTGGCAGCGTCATGTCAAACCCGCTTCTTCTTTTCACGCAGGTTAGTAACGAAACCTCTACTGTTAAAACCAGCAACCGTTGTTTTATCCAGCTGACGTGCCCACCAAATGTTGTTGCGATTTGTTGTGCCGCGCGAAATTTGCTCATATCCTTGATGATGCTTTGTGGGGACATAGAATCCAACCCAGGTCCCACCATCCAGGAACAGCTAACTGAAATACTAGAAGGACAAAAGAACATACAGAAAAGACTGGCCGAAATTGAGACAAAAATAGAAAAGTTTGAAGCTACCTCTAGAGCGATAACAGAAGTCAGTGCTAGGGTCTCTGATATAGAAAGAAGCGTTCGCAACTTTCAAAGCAAGCTCACTGACTTGGAAGATCGCTCCCGACGGAATAATATTCTCGTTTATGGCATCACTGAGGAACCCGATGAAACGCCCCAGTAACTTGCCTCAAAAGTAGTTGAAGGTGTGTTCAAAGACAAATTAGGCATAGCCGTGTCGTCCACAGAGAGGATACACCGTATTGGCCGCCAACAGCAAGAACGACCGCGTCCTATAATTCTAAAGCTTATCGATCATCGCGAAAAAATAAGCATACTGCAGAACTGTTATAAACTGAAAGATACAGGTATTTCAATATCTGAAGACTTTTCAGTGGCAACCAGGCAAAAAAGGAAACTGTAGGAGAGCACGTCCGAAATTAGGAAATCGGGAAGGAAGGTTAAGTTAGTCTATGACAAACTTAAGGTTGATAATGAGTTCTTTGCATGGGACGACGCTACAAATAAGAGAATACCCGCTGGGAAAAGCCTTGAGCCAAGGAAACATGCGTCGGAAGGGCAGCAATGAATCGATACAAGGGCTCAGGAACCTTTTCAATGTCTGAACCTCAATGCACGGAGTATACTTAATAAATCGGAGGATATTGAGAGGATTTTGTTAGCGCACAAACCTGATGCATTGATCATAACCGAAACGTGGTTACACGCTGAAATCAGCGACTTCGAGGTGACACCACCCGGCTACCGAATCTACAGAAAGGATAGAAGTTCTAGAGGCGGCGGAGTTGCCATAATGTTAAGAGATACATTGCACGCAATTAGGCTGCCTGACATATCTGGTATTGAGTCCGTCGTTATTAAAATCTGCTTGAAGGAGCTTAATCTACTTATAGGGGCATTTTATAGGCCTCCTAGCACTGACACTACTTTCTTTGATGAAATGAATTGCTTTTTATGCGAGTGCTCAAAATATTCCAATAACTTACTTTTAGGGGGTGATTTTAATATTCCATCAATCGATTGGACTAAAGATTTTCCTGAAGCGTTGTCAACTTTTGCAGAGCCGTTTGTCGATATTATTCTTTTCCATGACTTAGTCCAGCTAGTCAGGCAGCCTACACGTATTCAAAATGGCACCGCCTCTATTTTAGATTTATTTTTTGTATCGGGTGAATTGCTTCGTCGTGAACCAAAACTGCAGGTTATGGACGGCATATCAGATCATAAGATGGTATGCCTAAACTTACATCTCAACGCCATTACGAATTGCAAGAAAGAAAAGCGAGTGTTTCCGAACTTCACACGTGCTGATGACGTTGGTGTTTTGGACACACTAGATAACTCCTTTTCATATTTCACGTCTTGTTATGAGTCTGGTTCATGCTGTGTCAACAGTTTATGGTTAATGTTTAAAAATCTTGCATTGAAATGTGTGAACGAGTATGTGCCATGTAGTTGCAAATTTGCACACAACACTAATCCCTGGATCACTAAAGAAATTGTACGTCTAAAACGGAAAACGAAAAAGATGAGAAAAAAAATCCGGCAGTGCCCCTCTGCGGCCAATGTTCTGAAACTTACCGGCATGCGCCAACAGCTCAAGAGTTCAATAAAAATAGCAAAATATAACTACCACAATATAACAATGAAAAACTTTCTTCTTTCATCTCCTGCTAAGTTTTGGCGACATTTTTCATCTAGAAAAGACCCATCCCCCGCTATGTCCATTGCAGATGTAACTGTCACTGACAAATATCAAATAGCGAATTCTTTTAATCAGTTTTTCTGCTCCATATATACAGATGACGATGGCAAGATACCGCAGTTCGCAGTCAGTGACACGAACCCTCCGATAAATAATATATGTATATCTGAAGAAGGCGTTCTATCGCTCTTACTTGATATTGATATTAAGAAGTCACAGGGAATTGATGGGATACCCAATGCCTTTCTTTTCAGGTATGCAGAATGGTGCGCTAAGTATCTATCGCTCATATTTAGGAAATCTCTGTCAGAAGCAGCACTTCCTAACGATTGGAAGTATGCTAAAATCACACCGATACCCAAATCAGAAAACAAATCGCTTCTTTCGTCTTACAGACCGATTTCACTTTTGTGCACATGCGGCAAAATTATGGAACATATAATCTTTAAACACATATCCACTTATCTTGAAAAACACAATTACATAGATCCTCGGCAGCACGGTTTCCGCAGGGGGGTGTCAACGGTCACACAACTACTTGAGGCAGTGCATGATTTTTCAGCAGCTATAGATAGACAGAGCCAAATAGATATTATCTTTTTAGATTTTGAGAAAGCGTTTGACTGCGTTTCCCACCAATAGCTGTTATTAAAACTTGAACCAATACTTATAAATGACATATTGCTTTCCTGGATAGCGGCGTATCTTTCGTCGCGGCACCAGTGCGTGTCGATTGAAGGAGCGTGTTCCAGTTATGGGCCGGTCCGGTCGGGCGTTCCGCAGGGGTCTGTTCTGGGGCCTCTTTTCTTTTTAGTATTTATTAACGATATCATCAGCAATGTGTCCGTGAAAATAAAACTTTTCGCAGATGATTGCATTATTTACAATGAAATTAAACATCCGAATGACCAGTCTGAGTTAAATTTATCGCTAGCTAAAATAGAAAACTGGTGCACAACATGGCAAATGAAAATAAATAAGAAGAAAACAGTAGCAATGACAATCACTCGTAAAAAAAGCCCCTAACCTTTCCCTACTCCATTAGTAGTCACCTCCTAGCATCCGTTGAAAGTTATAACTATTTAGGTGTAATTCTAACCTCTGATCTCAGATGGAATGAACATGTGTGTTACATTGAAAAAAAAAGCGATGCAAAAACTCGGTTACTTGCGAAGAACCCTAAGCCAGTCTACTCAAGAAATAAAACTTCTAGCTTACAAAACATTTATCAGGCCACTTCTTGAATACGCTTCAGTAGTATGGGATCCTTATACGAAGATGAATATTAACAAACTCGAAAACATCCAAAAAAAATCGGCAAGGTTTGTTTATAGTTCGTACAGTTGGCACACTTCAGCAACCGCTCTAGTGCAAAAAGCTAATTTAGATCCTCTGCAGTTACGTCGCTTTCATGAACGACTGAAGTACATGCATCTTCTCTACTATTCCAAGCTAGGAATAAGCCAGAATCTATATATCGAACCTGTTGTTCGGCGCGATACGCGTGCACATCACTCTCAAAAAATGAAAGAGTACACCTGCAAAACCAACGTGTTTAAAAATTCTTTCTTCCCTAGAACAGTCAGTGAGTGGAACGCACTTCCTGCTGATATTGCAGAATGCCCGACCGTCGAGTCTATGTTATCAAAATTGAAAAAGTGTTCTTGATATATTCACGTGTAGTGCTTCTTTATTACTGTTGGCGTTTCTGGTACATGTGGTTTACCATTGGTTATCTGTTCGGGTATTTTGCTCCTGTATTGCTCCTACCATTTCCTTGCGCATGTGGTTTCAATGTCTGCTTCTAATGTATCTTTTTTTTTGTTTTTGTTGTCAATTTCACTCTACGAACAGCGTGTTGATGTGTTAGTATTTTAATCTATAATTTGGTGGCAGATCGACACCGGGATGATTTTTTATTTCTTAGGTTTTTCCTCTTGTTAAGCTGGTTTTTCGTTTCTGCTGTGTATTTTAACAATGTATGTAATCCCACTCCTGCCTAAGGCCTTCTGTGAAGGCTGGCAGTATTCCTGAAATAATGAAATAATAAATAATACTAACATACGCAGTCTGCTCTCTAAGTGCGATAATATATCCAGCCTTGTTTCTTCAACGGGCAGTAACCTGCTTGTACTGACAGAGACTTGGCTGACCGATAACGTGAGCGACACTGAAGTTCTGTACAACTTACCAAATTTCAAACTTTTCCGTGCTGATCGCGAAGGCCCCTGAGGAGGAGGCGTTCTTATCGCTACCAGCAACCAACTGCAGTGTTCCCACATTCACATAAAATCCGACCTCGAAATATTATGGCTGCTTTGTCGCGCCACACCAGTATCTATACTAACTGGTGTTTGCTATAGACCCCCCCACAGTAACCCCGAATTCCCTCGAAAGCTGCACAACATCCTGAACAAACTTACAACAAAACACCCTAATGCACACGTTTTACTTTTTGGAGATTTCAGCTATCCTTGTATTGATTGGAATCATCCTCATCAGCCTATTTTTAGACAGGATGAATCACGGGAGCTCATGGATGTGTGCTTAAATTTTAATATAACTCAATTAGTAACCCAGCCTACACGCATCGCAGGAGATACCGCTAACATTCTTGACCTTATACTTTCTAGCCACCCTGACTGCCTCAACTCCATTACTTATCTCCGGGAAATTAGCGATCACAAAGGCATCCACGCGTCTTTCACCTTCACTCCAACAACAAAAGTAACTTCCAAAAAAAACAATCACCCTTTATAACAAAGGAAACTACGAAGCGGTAAGCAGGGAACAGGAAGCTTTTTTCCCATCTTTTCAGCGCTCTTTCCAAGAACAAACAATCCACGAAAATTGGTTAATGTTTACCGATAAAATGAACGAACTTACTAACAAATATGTTCCCAAATGCAGCTTCCGCGCGAACAAACAGAAACCATGGTTCACCAAGGCTCTGGGGAGATTAGAAAACAAAAAGAAATGTTTGTTCCGCAGTGCCAAGCAGACTGGACAGGACTGCGCATGGAAAAAATATTACACCGCTGAAAATACATACCTGGTTGCAGTAAAAAACGCCAAATACTAATTTTATCATATTGACCTGCCTAACATACTTAAAGATAATCCAACTAAATTCTGGCAGCTTTTAAACCCACAATCTATACGCACTGTTACCCTCACTGATGATTCCGGACGCGCTGTTTCCGATGTTGAGTGTGCTAACATTTTTAATTCTGCTTTCGTATCTGTATTCACTAAAGAACAAGAACCGCCTCCCCTCACGACAGCAACTAACCAAAGAACTTCAATGCCTGTCGGTACTTTCTCGGAAGCCGGCATATCATGTCTTATTGATAAACTAAAATTGTCATCATCCGCCGGCTTTGACGAAATTAACACAAAGGTTCTAAAAAATGTTAATCATACTTCTGCTAAGATTTTATGCTTGCTTTTCTCGCAGTCTCTCTCAACAGGTGCCATACCCCATGACTGGAAAGTGGGGAAGATCGTTAAGGTCCACAAGTCGGGTAACAAAGATTCACCACTTAATTATCGGCCCATATCACTCACCAGCATACCATGTAAACTCATGGAACACGTTATTTACTCTTTAAAGATGAACTTTCTGGATTCAAATAATTTTTTTCATTCTTCGCAGCACGGATTTCGCAAAAGGTACTCCTGTGAAAGTCAACTAGCACTTTTCATTCATGACTTACATGCTAACCTTGATGCTAACCTCCAAACTGACGCTATTTTCCTCGACTTCGCCAAGGCATTTGACAAGGTACCTCATAACCACTTATTTTTGAAACTTTCTCGCCTAAACTTGCATCCCGATATACTAGCATGGATAAAAGAATTCTTAACTCACCGCTTCCAATCAGTCATCGTCAATAATCAAATGTCTAACCTCCTACCAGTCTCCTCGGGCGTGCCCCAAGGATCCGTCCTTGGGCCACTTTTGTTTCTAATTTATATTAACGACCTTCCTGAGAACTTTGATTGCCATATTCGGATGTTTGCTGACGATTGTGTTGTTTACAGAACAGTCACTAACACTTTCGAACAACAATCCCTTCAAAATAATTTAACTGTTGTGAAAGACTGGTGTAATGAATGGCTAATGACACTTAACACAAGTAAATGTAAATATATGTCGTTTCATCGTCGCCATTACCCCCTCCTGTTCAGCTACAGCACGTCTAACGTTCCTCTCGACATTGTCCAATCATACAAATACCTTGGTGTTCATCTTTGTCAGGATCTTACGTGGAATACGCATATCTCAAACATCATATCATCCGCTAACAGAACACTAGGATTTTTAAAGCGCCACCTACGCTCTGCACCTCAGCATATCAAGCTCCTCGCATACAAATCACTAGTTAGATCCAAATTAGAATATGCATCTCCCATCTGGTCTCCGAAACAAGCCTATCTGCGTAATTCAATTGAAGCAGTTCAAAACCGAGCAACTAGATTCATTCATTCATCGTATTCTTTTGATATCAGCATATCATCCTTAAAATCACAGTCCAACCTACCTACCCTTGCTCATCGTCGCTACATTGCTAGTTTATTTTTGTTTCACAAGTTTTTTTACTCCGAGCTACGACAGGAACCTTACATCTGCGCACCCCCACCACGTATCTCCCTCCGCACCGATCATCAGCAGCAAGTGTCCCGACCTCGCGCCCGCACCACTACATTTTCTTCATCATTCTTCCCCCGGACTGCCAACGACTAGAAGGGCCTTCCCCGAGAACTTGCTGCTATCACATGTCCATCTTTATTTCTTGAACGAATCACACGTGTACTTGCGAGTGAAAATCTTGCATTTGTATAACTTACTTACACATATATGTTACCTATTCTGTTTTTCATTTCTGTGCGCCCCACCCCTTATGTAATACCCTCTAATGAGGGTCTTTAAGGTATTAAAGTGAAGTGAAGTGAAGATAACTGGCTCCACAAGAGAGTGGAAGCCTGTACACAACACCTGTCTTGCATCCAACATATGGGTTTCTATGTTTCACCCCACATTCTTGCTTCTTCGCTTCTCTTTCCCTTTGAATAGCCGGGCAGATCCTCTTCATCTTGAGCGGGGCGGTCAATACGACGTCAAAACCATACCTCTTGACTACATTTTTGAGGCCATGCGAAATTTTGTGCACATACGGTACCACTGCACCCTTCCTCTTCCTCTCACCCATGCTGGACAGGGATTTCAGTCTGTGCGTTCTTTTAAGGCTCTTCAGTACCCGGCAACTGGCCTCAATAATAACTGACTCCCGATAACCGGCCTTTGCAATTCTTGTCACTTGTCTTTCAAAACTCTTGCCCATGCCGTGGTAACAAGATTTCTTCAACGAATTTAATAAGCATGTGTTGATCATCCCATTCTTCACTAATTTGGAATGCCCCGAATTGGAGCTTTGCAACGGCTTTATCGATCTCGGGTTGTATTCCCAACAAACATGATCATCAGCGAATTGAATCAATTATCTAAATACTGTAACCGATCGTCCACTAGTTCTTCAACAGTAAATTCCAACCCGGATCCACACTCAGTAAAAACATCCATAATGTCCTTCATTCGTTCATTGAATCCTTCACGGTCTGTGAATACTCAAGAGTCGTCCACGTACCTGAAGGTGGAATGATGTAAGCCCTCCAAGTTATCCTTCAGGTGTCTGTCCACGTACATTAAGAAGATGTCACTCAAGACCGGTGCAACACTCGACCCAATGCATACTCCAGCCTTCTGCGTATACAGCTTGTTCTTGTGTTGCACCGGTCTTGAGTGACATCTTCTTAATGTACGTGCTACCCCATGACTCTATGCAGTACATTAGCTGGCTCTGTATAAAAGCAAAGTAGAGTATGCGAAGGATTGAAAAATCAAAACATTCTCGCACTTGCAATCAAACATGACATCCATAAGCTAACTTTGTGCTAACCTGCTTCACCTGATTTTTCCAGTGCATGTCAGAGTCAAAATGTACACCAAGATATTTGAAATTATTTACTCTTTGTAGTGGCACGCTATTTAAATACAATGCAACATCGTTGTAGTTTAACTATTTTCTCCTTGAACTAAATACAGTGTATTTAGTTTTCTAAATGCTGACGGAAAGACTATTGTTAGTGAACCAGTTAAGGATAATTTCTAAGCCTTCGTTTATTTTATTGTTTAGCTCGTTTATCGTGTCTCCTGTAAATATTAAAGCTGTGTCAGCCGCGTACATTATAGCTTGGGAATATTTTAATATGGTTGGAAAATCATCCACGTATAACGAGAATAAAATTGGCCCCAAAAATGATACCTGCGGGACTCCGGTTAACACGACCTGCGCCTCAAAGATTAAGTTATTCATTGCCCCTGCTGTATTCGGTTTGAAAGATAACTATTGAAAAATTCTGATATTTTCCCTCTAAACCCATACTTATAGAGCTTATCTACATGAATTGCATGATTAACTGTATCAAATGCCTTTTTTACATCTAAGTACACAACTATAACAATCTTGTTGTCATGGAGGGCTCTGTTTATAGTTTTTGTTAGCACAAGAACGGCATATCGTGTTGATCTATTCTATGTAAACCCATGCTGACTAGGGGATGTAATCTTGTATTTGGCGATAAACTTCTTTCTTTGTATACACAAAATTTTTTCAAAAACTTTTTCAAGGACTGAAATTGGCCTATAATTACTTGGATCGGTCCGTTCTGCATCTTTATAGATCGGTACGACTTTGGCGACCTTTAAGCTCGCAGGATATGTTGAGCTCTCGATAGAGTGCATATATAGATGTAGCAGGTGGCCTGCTAATATGTCAATGTTGTCCTTAAATTGTGACTGGCCACAGGGTTTTCTTGGCAGGAAATACTGGAGTGGGTTGCCATTACCTTCTCCAGTGAATCACATTTTGTCAGAACTCTCTGCCGTGACCTGTCTATCTTGGGTGGCCCTACACAGCAGAGCTCGCAACATCCTCGAGTTTCGCAAGCCCCTCCGCCATGACAAGGCAGTGATCCATGAAGGGGATCACTGGCCAGTCACAATACCATTAATGATATGGCGCCGGAAGATCAGCCCCCCAGGTTGGAAGGCGTCCCACATGTTGCTGGGGATGAACAAAGGGCGATTCCTAGTAGCCCCAGGAGGAATGAAGCGGCTGGGCTAAAGCCAAAAGGACGCTCAGTTGTGGATGTGTCGGGAAGCGACCGGAAAGTCCGATGTTGCAAGGCGATATATCACATAGCAACATGGAACGTAAGATTTATGACGCAAGGTAAGCTGGATGTCGTCAAGCAAGAAATCGACAGATTGAACATTGATATCTTGGGTATCAGCGAGCTCAAGTGGACCGGAATGGGAGAATTTAACTCCGGCTACCATTATGTCTTTTATTGTGGGCACGAATCCAAGAGAAGGAATGGGGTCGCTCTCATAGTAAACAGAAGAATGGGCAAAGCAGTGCTAGGGTACAACTCCAAAAACGACCGAATGATTTCACTTCGGATCCAAGGTCACCCTTTCAACATAACAGTTATCAAAGTCTATGCACCGACCACTACTGCTGAAGAAGCTGACGTTGAGAGATTTTATGCGGACCTACAATGTCTTTTAGACCGCACCCCATCATAAGACGTCGTTTTTCTCATAGAAGGAGGAAAGGAGGATGGCAAACGTTATGGGGGAAAGAGAAAGATACAAGGTTCTCAATGCGGATTTTCAGAAAATAGCAGTGCCTTCCTGAACATACAGTGCCAAGCAGTTGAGGACAACCGCCAATTAAGGAACACAAGAGCTCTGTATAAGACAAACAAAGATATCAAACGAAGCTACTGTGCTAAGCTGGGCGTGATAAAGGACAAACGAGGCAAGGACCTCACTGAAGCCTCAGAGATAAAGAAGAGGTGGCAGGAATACACAGAAGAACTGTACAAGAAGGACCCGAATGTGCAAACCCAACATAAGACGGTTGTGATTACTGATCTCGAGCCGGGCATCCTGAAGAGTGAAGTTGAATGGGCCTTAGCCAGCCTACACTGTCGGCTCCGTGTAGAGTGCATTTCTATGGATTCGGCATGCGTCCGTTGTCTCAGTTGAATGTTCCGTGCATCAGAACAGGGAGACGGCATCAACTGTTTATTCACACCAATAGAATCGAGAGAAAACCCCCTTTGCTCGTCTCAGCCTTTCTATGAAAACGTGCACCTTAATTTGTGCCAATGATTTCCGCTTATTCTATTTTCGAATAGCGTTATACGTCTTGGAAACTGAAAGCACAGTTGGCCTGTTCCAAATCGCCTGTCAATGTTCGCAATGTCATAGGGGGACTTGAGGCATGAGAGAATGAAGATCACTACCGTAAAAAGCTGATGATAAAATACGAATGCCTTGATAAATCTAATGCCGAGCTCCTCTGAAGAGGAGGGGCGAGCAGCAGCACCGCCTGAAATGCTGCTCCACCAGAAACGACACATCGGAAGAAAAACAATGTGTATCCACTTTATTAAGATTATGTACAAGACTGCAATCACACTGAGCGCAGATGTACGTAGATGAACTGTCGCTTTGAACAAATGGATGAGCAACATTTTCGCAACGACTCTCGGCAAAGTGCCACATCTCTAAAAGCATTCAGAGCGGAGGAAACGACCAAAAATAAAACGAGGAAGGACAAGACCGTGGAAGCGCTAAAAAAAAGGTAAAACTCTTTGGGCGACCTCGAAGAAGTTGGTCGTCACTTGGGGTAAAATTCGGAGATAGGCAGGCGGGTGACCTCGGAGATCCAGTCGAGGTACTTGGAAACGCGCACGTACACCCCCGGCACGTCAGGCGTGCCGCAGTCAATGCCCCAGGCGACCAGGCCGGCCAGGTGGTAGCGGCCGTCGGGGGTGTAGCAGGACAGGGGGCCGCCGCCGTCACCCTGCGAGGGTACACAGTCTCGGCATTCATCTCTCCACTCTCATGCAAGACGACTGAGTGCTGCCTCGGCTTAGTTTTAGTTGTATATGTCTTGCTTGTATAGTACATCAGCAGCACCAGTAACCTCTCGGTGGGAATCGATGCCGTCTTCTATCGTCATCGCGTTGTGTTCGTAAACCACAAACCAAAGAGTTTATGTACGAAAACTACTTTCATATAGTAAAGCGCCAACGAGCAAAAAACAAAAAAACTATCAGAGTTTCATACGGCGGAGTGCTTTAGACTCGTCTTGGTTATACTATGCTCCCGGATGCAGCCCCTGCGGCTGTGTTCGGAGGGCCTACACACCGCACAGCTACCGTGGTGCTATTCTTGCAATCACGTTTTTAAAATACCCATGCCATGCAAAAGGCCGCTGATGGGCTGCTGAGGCCCTGCAACGGAATTTCTCGGAAGGAAGGCGCACGGCATCCCCGTTGATGAGAGTAGAATGAGCACAAGAGAAGAAAACTGACCCGCCTGTTTCTGCCCAGGCAGAAATGCTGAGCGCCAACGTTTTCAAATGAGGCAACTGCGAGAGAGACCTCGTTAGATTTCGCACGCCGTCTTGAATTATTTTAGTCAGCTGTATGTTATATGGGAAACAGCTAGAGCAGCGCACTGCTTTCTTCATTTAGTCGCGAAATTATTGCTCTGGGCCCGTAAACCGGAACAGTCTGACTGCCACTATTTTTTCGCTGTCCAAGCTAGAGTGCACATAAAATGGCAAACCTTGCAGGAGTCCACACCATCCTCGGTGCCGGCACAAATGAAGCCCTCGTGGAGGCGGAAGTACCGGCCCAGGCGGGTCTGGCGAAGAAGGTTCTGGCAGGTTGGGTTGTCAATCACGGGCACCGTCACCTCCTTCATGATGTTGGCGAACTTTCCCGTGCCTGCGTGCGTCGGAGAACAGATTTCGCGCTTCGATAAACGACGCGGAGTGTAAAACATTTTGCGTGAGCATTGCTCAAATATTTTCTCCCTCCATAGGGTTGTAGTTTCTTAGGCCAGCTGCAATTGCGCCAGCCTTATTTCCAGAGAGAAGCAAAAAGGCGACGGCAGCTGCTTCGAACTCCGGAAACCTGTGGTTGATGGCCACCGAAATATATTTCAACTCTTGGCACAGTATTTTTTGGCAAACAGATAGCCCTACAGAATTTTGGGACACAAAATTCTAATTGTTGCAGCTCTGTTTCGACCCTGTAAGTGCAGCGGAGCTCAAGCACAACTGTCAATTTTTACACCACATGACATAACGGTACACCGAAAAAAAGAGCAGGCTATTTACTAATGTATTCCCACGACCCACGCTTCCTCCTTGGGACCGAAAGCTGAAAAATATTGCGAACTGCATCACGCCAGGAATCATTATCAGCCACAGCTCTCCTTGTCTTAGTGCAGTTCTCAAGGCTTCACAATCATCTCCGATCAGCCCTGTCTTGCACTAGCTAAGGGCACATACAATAATATCACCGCTGCCCATATGCAGCGCGCCACTGTTTTGACTTCTGGGAGGGAGGGGGGGGGGGGGGGGGGGGAGGGTATTGTATCTATCCGTCATTTCATTTACGGCACCATTAACTCCTGTTTATTCATCATTTCACGCAAGCGCCATGAGGCGGTGGCCCTTCAAAGCGAGGAATATACGAAAAGTCTGCTGAACCCTAAGTTTCGACGAAGAAGTCCCAATTATACGCGGTTCAAATTGAGAACCCCTTACACCCTTTGAAATTGTGTACAGTCGTGAGCAGCCTTGTCTAGAGCGCGCCGACAGTGCTCCGCGGAGCAAATGAACGCCATCTAACATTAGGCTCTGGGTTTGAGTTATGCGTCCCATCAAGTTCGATGATGTCTTGTGCAAGCACCTTGTCACCTCCACCTGGATCACCTGGCGTTCAGCACCTGATACGCCATAAGGACGGCGATGAATAGGAGGGGCGTCGCCGGTGTTATGCGATGCTGCACAACAACGGTTCGGGTCAAAGGGTGCTGATCAAAATCAAAAATGTCTCTTTGCCTCTTGAAGACTCAGTCTTCAAGAGGCCAGCAGATGGCAAAGTGCTTGATCTTGGGGAGGAGAAAGATCTGTAGCGATCGTCTTAGCATAGTCTTAAAGGCTGGAAACCTGAGATATTGAGCAGTCAAAGAGGACGGTAAACCGGTGGTCACAACAGAAAGATGACATTCATTTATAGGACACAGAGTGCCTAGTGAGATGCCTTGAGGGAGAGGCTGGACTTGCGACGCAAAGTTGAGAACAGGGAGGCATGTTTGGTTCGCGGTCAGGGGAGCATCAAAGGTTTGGGTAACGATATAGAGTCCATCGAAAATAGGGGGTACACAGCAGAAGGTGATGTAAGTTGCAGCTTCAGGTGGCAGGCGGACAAAGTGGACACTACAAAGGCGGTGCACAGTAGGAGAGGGTGGGTCGAAAGGAGAGAGTAGGTTGAGCTCAGCAGTGGTTGTAGCATTGTCTATGATGGCTGCATGTTCAGAAAGAAAGTCGAGGTCAAGAATGACGTCGTGAGGGCAATGCTGCAGAACTGAGCAATATTTTAGTGTAGCGGCCAGACCTACGACCTTTGACGTTGCGCCATCGGTGACAGGGGTCTTTCGCAAGCGAAATTCAGGGCTCATGACAAACTTGCGCACCGGTGCCATTAGTGCTAATCCATCAACGAGCACAGTGCGCACGAAGACGAGGATTTGTGATCATGGTCCAGCATCTTCTCTAGACGTTGCAGCGCCTCCGTCGGAGAGCGACCATATAGAGTGGGAGATGAAAAGCGATGGGGGGAGGGTGATCGGTTGAGGCGTGGTATCAGCGGCTGTGCTTCAAGAGTCGTGAGGAGGTGAGGAGGGACGAGAGTAGTCATCGTAAATAGAAGAGGGTGGCAGGCGGCACCTTTGTGGCTGGAACCAATAATTCAGGCAATAACGGGCGATATGGCCGACGCACGAGCAAGTAAAACAAATAGGTTGGTTACGAGATGTGCTCCATTCGTCTGGATTGCGTCGACGCAGGGCAACATAGGCAGGTCGGCCAGAATAAAGGTTGCGAACGTCGGGGTTATAAGGAGGTCGACCAGGATGAACTGAGCGAACGTCGGCGACAGGGGGCGGGCTGACGGCAGCAACGGAATTTAGTCCCAAGGTGGCGAGCTCTTGGCGGACAATGGCCTGAATTAGGGGAACGTCCGGGTGGTGGCCGCCGGCCAAATGTGGTGGCAAGGTAGCGGGAGCGATGGACTGGAGTTCACGGCGGACGATGCGGGTTACATTTTCGGTCGACGTTGGCTGGTGTTGGGACGGCAAATCTTGACACAAAAAAGTCTGAGTAGTATTTGGAAGGCGGGCAAATAAGTGGGGTATGCGACGGCTTTTGGAGTCTTCAAAACGGCGGCACTCTTTGATGATGGCATCAACTGTGTTGCAGTCTTTGTACACAAGCAAGCTGAATGCATCGTCTGCAATGCCCATCACGATATGACCAACTTTGGCGGAGTCCGACATGAATTGTGATCTACTTTGTGACAAAGGGCGAGGACGTCCTGAACGATTCAGTAGCTGTCTGGAGACGGGTCTCGAGGATTCGCTGTGTGTTAAGCTCTCGACCAAGGGGCTTTTCAAAGAGTTCTCTTTGCAAATATCCCAACTGGTCAGCTGGTCTTCACGAGTCTCGTACCAGGCGAGCGCAGTGGCCTCGAGGTAAAAAACATTCGCTAGCATAAGGGTGGGGTCCCAGCGATTATAGGTGCTCACACGTTCGTACTTGCGTATCCATTCGTCCACGTCCGTAATGCCGGTACCAGTGAAACTGCCAGGATCGCGCGGGTGGGTGAGGATGACCGATGGCAAGGCCCCAGTTGGTCTGGGGACGGTATCTTGAGGCATCTTTGGGCAAGAAAGCAGGTGGTCACTGCGGAGTTCTGTCGTGCGAAGGCTGATGCCGGGATCAACGGCCATACCTCCACCAAGATGTTACGTGGAAACTCGATGTATTTACAGCATATTAACAGCACAGTTTGAACTGGCATAGCAGCGAGCAGCAACACGGAACCAGTCCCATTTCGTTGTCCTCTATCTTGCCGCGAGGAAAAGGGGGAAAAACAGTCTTCGTCTTCGCGTAACGATATTATTTAATAAATATGACAGTTTTACTAATTGCAAAATGTGGATGGGCAGGTCATTTCAGCATTGTCGTGTCTGCGGCTGAGCGAGGAAAGAAAGATGCCGCAAACGTTGTACTGTGGGAACGGGCAACTTACAGGGGATGCCAAATGCGGGTGAAATGCGTGCCGGAGGGCGGAATTCGAAGTGAGCTGGAAAGAAACTTATGGAACACATACTGGCGATTCGATGGCATATAAGATTTGTTAGACCTGACTGAGCTTTTAAGTATGAAAAACTGGCATTGAATGAATAGCAGGAATAGCGGCTCGATTCTGTGGGGATTCAAGTGAAGTTATCAGATTTGGTTCGGGCTCCAGAAGGGGGATGCATATTCTTGTTTTGTGACTTGATTCCAAGACGTTTTAGGTATTGTGATGAGTGGCGCAAGTGTGGTCGTATGTTAGCTGATGATAGGATATTGGTGATGTGCGCATTCCAGGTTAGATATTCGCACAGGGTTACGCCTAGGTATTTATAAGATTTTGTTAGTTCTACTCGGACACCTGATATTAAAAAGAATGGGGTTACTTTGGATGGATTCAGTTGGATTGAGTTCAATGAGCCATTGGCTGCACCAGTGACCGCGAGCCGTGAATCCCAAACCGAGACTGATCTTTACTTTTCCTTCTGCCCGCTAGGCGCGTCCGTGATGCGTCATCTGTTTTCTCGCGAGGCACGCACATCTATCAGCACAGCGCGCGCATGTAGGTCCCTACAGCTGCAGGTTCACGCCTGTAAGGTGAAGGCCCAGGGGCGCAAGCAGAAAGACTGAGTTGGGCGACATTTATTTGGAGCAACAGTGGTGCAGTCGCTGCCAAGGAAAGGACCAGCGCCCCAAGTAGGAAAGGTACCCAGGCGGTGCCATCCCAAGTTCACAGTGTGGTGCAGTCTGCCCTTGATGAAAAGAGAATTGGAACTTAGACAAAAAGTAAACGCAAAATTAAACGACGATCAAATAGCGCAGATTGCAGCAGACATAGAGGAAGCAATAGAGAAAAGCCCCATGGAAGACTGGGATTATGAACATGTAGAACTACTCATAAGGAGGAAAATTCAGGAGGTTAAAGTAGCAAACCGCTGGAATGGAAAGAGGAAGCCACGGAGCTGGTGGAATAAGGAAATCAGGGATGCTATTGAACAACGAAGGGCTGCTTCAAGGGAACACCGAATGGCAAAGAAAGCACAGGTATTTCAGGAGGAAATCGACCAAAAATGGGAATCATATCGACAAAAGAAACTTCAGGTGCAGGCCCTCGTCCAAAGTAAAATAAGGCAGCCGCTGGATGGCTGACATACACGATGCCTCTAGAGGCGGAGCAAGAACATTCTGGAACCATATAAGCTGGCTAGGGAAGAAGAATCAAAGAAAGCAGGATCGGATTCAAGATAACGAGGGAAATTGTTTAAAGGGAGACAACGCAGCGAACTACATTATATCAGTTATAGCCGAGTCATTTAAAAGCGACGATAGGGTAATCTCCGCAAATCAGGAAGCAACACAAGGTAGCAGAATACAAAGCAGCTTTGAACTGACCAATCTAAACTGGGAAAAGGCAGAAAAAAGTATTCCTAAAGACATCTACAGGAATTGAGTGCAGGCGGCAGCATCGCAGCGACCATGTTGCCTGAGCATGCATGGCTTGCTTTCCAATTTCGTTACTATTCTTATACGAGAACTTTTCGTTCAAATTGTCTTTGCCTGATTGTGCTGCCGCTCCAAATGAAGTTGCGTGAATGCTTGCTTATCATGTGGTGTCGTATTATGCTTATGGCTTGTGGTGATATTAAAACTAATCCGGGACCAACAAATCAGGAATTGTTTCAACTCATTTTAGACAAAGAAGCTAAGATTGAAACTCGTCTGGCTGATATTGAAAACAAACTAGAATCATTCACAGACCAGTGCGCTCAACTGCCAAAACTTGAAAGTGCCGTTTGTGACCTTGAGCGCACTGTGCACCAGCAGCAACAAAAATTAAATGATATGGAAGACAGATTCAGACGCAATAATGGCATTGTATTTGGTGTCTTAGAAGATCCTAAAGAAACAAAAGCAGACATTGAAACCAAAGCGATAAGGGAAATTTTTCCGATAAGCTTAGCATCTCTGTGACGACAGTGGAAAGGCTACACAGACTCGGGCGAAGAAAGACTGGACACAAAAGGCCAATTATCATGCGACTATATGATTTCAGTGAAAAAGTAGCCATTTTTAAGAATTGCGGCAAACTGAAAGATACCGGCGTAAGTATTTCTGAAGATTATTCACAGGCAACTCTGCGGAAAAGTAAACTTGTTAGGAAATCAGCTCAGAGTGATAAGCGCGAGGGGGCGAAAGTGAAGCTCGTGCACGATAAACTGATTATCAACAACACTGCGTACATCTGGGACTTGGAAGCAACCTCTCGTGTGAAGCTGTCGGCTACCAACGGAAACCCACCTAGTCCTCAGGAATGACACAAGAAAAAGCATGAACTAAGATTACTAAACGTAAATGCGCGAAGTATTTTAAACAAATCAGAATCCCTCGGGTGCCTAACGCTACTGCACAATCCTCATGTTGTTGCTGTGACAGCAACATGGCTGCACGGCGATATTAGAGGTTTTTCCTAGCTCATACAATCTCTTCCGCAGGGATAGATCAGAGGAGGAGGTGTGGCGCTACTCATTAAAGACAAATATCAATATGAACGCCTCCCCTTCATTAGTGACCACGAAAGCGTGTGGTGTAAACTAGTTATACCTGATATGACGCTAGTAATCGGGGTCATTTATAGGCCTCCAGCAAGCCCTGTCGAATACCTCCAAAAGATTGATGAGCATCCAAGCATAATAACCAATGATAGAATCATACTTGTAGGGGACTTTAATTTACCTGGTGTAGATTGGGATGCACGTGTTCCAGGAGCTATCGACCGGTCTCATTGTGACACCATGTTAGAGACTAAGTATACGGCCTCATCCAGACGGTCCAGAAACCCACCCGAACTCACTGAAACTGTCATTCGCTGTTGGATCCAATATTTTTGTCAGGAGAAGCTTTTGATTATAAAATAGATATTTACAATGGAATTTCAGACCATAAAATTGTACTTGCTACTATTAATGTTAACAAGAAATGCGCCTCTAAAAACAAGACGGTAAGCATTTACAATTTCAACGCGGCTGATGACACTTCAGTTATTGACTACTTGGAATCTGCCTTTGATGTAATGCCACAAGATGATAGTGTCGAGAGCATGTGGCAATATTTCATCTCAACAGTGAGGCATTGTTTGAAGCAGTTTATTCCACTGAAAAGAAAACGGTTATGAAAACAAAATCCGTGGATCAAGAGAAGTATTATTAACTTAAAACGCCGTCTACAACGTGCTCGCAAAAAGAAACCCAGACGTGACAGTGTGGTTGCAGCTCTCAGTGCGCAAGTGCGGAGGGAATTGAAGAAAGCCAAATCGCATTTCCTTTCTACCACGCTGGCGGAGTACATACAGAGCGCTCCGCAGAAATTTTGGAGATATCTCTCTGGTTCCAGCCAAGGAATAAAAAATGGAGTACTAATAAATGGCACTTTAAGCTGTGAACCGAAGTCAATCGCTGAAGCCTTTACTAGCTTCTTTGTATCTGCATTTACTCCAAAAAGAGATGAACCTTCGATGAAAGCGTCAGACCGGCATTACAGTGATGGTATTGTCATATCACCGGAAGGTATAGTCTCCTTGCTCTTAAAGCTGGATTCTAAGAAATCACCTGGTCCTGATAAGATACCTAATGAATTTTCGAAGCGTTACTGTGAATGAGTTTCCTATTTTTTAGAGAAGATATTCGTAGCATCGTTACGTGACTGCACTGTACCGAGTGACTGGCTGTTAGCAAGAGTTGTTCCGGTTTTGAAATCTGGCGACAAATATAATATAATATGTATATAATATGTAAATATCTGGTAGAATACATATGGATGAGCATTTATTTGAGCTTGTGAACAATCCGGAAGTGTGGCCTGATGGTTGTGTATTTCGCCCTTTCTATGGAAAGCTGTGGTCTTCACGGCGCTTCGATGACCCTAACGGTGCTCTAACTACATCCGAAAATGGCACAGGAAATTAAGCTGTATTACCAAAACACGAGAGGGCTGCGAACTAAAACGGAAGCTTTCTTCGCGAATGCATACGAATCTGAGTATGACATTATATGCCTGACAGAAACGTGGCTAAACTCATCATGTTCAAGTGCGTCTTATTTCACAGATGAGTATGCTGTCTTCAGGGCCGACAGGGTCTATTCTGACAAGATTAAATACGGGGGCGGAGTTCTGATAGCCTGCCGTTCTTTGCTAAATGCATTTAGGAGACCAGACCTGGAGACATACGAAGAATGTGTGTGGTTGGAAATTCCAACGTATGACAAATCGCACTATCTAGTTGGCTGTTACTACTTTCCACCAAATTCTGTTCCTAACGTTTTTACCGATCATTTCTTAGATATTGGGGAAAAAATCGATTTTTCAAAATACAAGGTTCAGATTTAATCTTCCTAAGGTCGATTGGTCCACTGGTTTGGTCACTAGTGACTGCACTGCAACTCGAGAAAAGGCCGAATGTTTAATTGATTTTAGTAATTTCTATGGTTTACATCAATGCAATGCAATGAAGAACTGTGCTGGAAACATTTTAGACCTAATTCTATCTAATGTGCCTCTTTTCGGCGTGCAAGCGGTGCGCGATCCTCTTGTTCTGATAGACAAATATCATTGCCCGTTTACCTTGTCGTTCTTTTTGTCTTTTCGTCCAGTGCGTGAGATGGTGCCAGAAAAATTTAGATACGCGTATGGCAATTACCTGAAGCTGTACAATGATCTTCAGGCGTACGACTGGTCTGAATTGCTTGAGATTGATGATGTAAACACAGGCGTCGAGCTACTTACATCAGTTGTACAGGGTATAATGAAAACATGTATATCCCGCCGTAAATCGAAGAAGTGTAGATTTCCTTGCTGGTTCTCGCGCGATTTGAGACATTACTTGAAGAAAAAACAGAAGTATCATAAACTCTACGTGAAATCAGAAAGTGAGTATTGGTACCAAAGATATTCATTGTGCAGAAAAATTGTGAAAAAACTGATTGCACGTGATGAAGCCGAGTACCACAAACTTCTTGAACAGAACTTCAAAAAGGAACCAAACAGTTTTTGGGATTTTGTGCGCTAGCAACGAAATGATAAGGTTAGTGCTGCTGTGATAAAGACGCACGATGGTATCTGTTTTAAACCTCAAGATGTGTGCCAAGCTTTTGCTGATCACTTCAGCTCTTGTTTTGTGCTCCATGATAACGCACCAGCTCTTATCACTTCTGAAGACAGCGCTGACTATTTGGCTTATGATAATGTTACCGAGCATGAGGTTCTTTTGGCGATTCAGAAACTTAAGCCAAAACTTTCAACAGGAGTTGATGAAATTCCCAGCTTCGTAATCAAAGGATGCGCTGACATTTTCGGCCCTGTTTTAGCACATTTGTTCAACTTATCATTGCGAACTGGTGTTTTTTCGCGTCATTGGAAATTGTCAGTAGTTGTTCCTGTATTCAAGTCTGGCGATGCTTGTGATGTGAACAACTTTCGACCTGTGTCACTGATTTGTTCTTTTGCGAAAGTTTTTGAAATGGTTATGTACGAACGCATGGGCTCATACTTCAAGCAGAAGATCTCAATTCTGCAGCACGGGTTTTTAAAAGGTCGATCTGTGGAAACGAATTTATGCAGCTTTCTTGATTATACTGGCCCACATGTATTTAATCGCGGTCAGGTAGATGCAGTCTACTTTGACATGACTAAAGCTTTCGATACGGTTTCCCATGAGGTACTTCTGATGAAGATGGAAAGATACGGACTTTGCCCCATGTACTGTAGGTGGCTCAAAAGCTACCTTGGCAGCCGTCGTAACATGGTCCGATTTTCCGGCTGTGTGTCCAACGAATTTCTATCATCTTCGGGAGTGCCTCAAGGCTCCAACTTAGGACCTTTGTTGTTTTTAGTGTTTGTTAATGATTTGCCGTTACATGTCAAGGACTCGAGAATTTTGCTCTTCGCAGATGATTTCAAATTATTCCGTAATATTGAAGATATTGAGGACTGCCGCCAATTGCAAGCTGACATTAACAACGTCGAGAAATGGTGTTTGTTGAATCGCTTGAAGTTGAATATTAAGAAGACTTCCGTCTTGTCTCTAACTAGAAAACGCGACGTAGTTGTGTTTGATTATACACTTTTGGCGGATCATATTTCTCGTGTGGCCCATGTACGAGACCTTGGTGTTGTTGTTGATTCAAGGCTTGATTTTAGATTGCATGTAAATTCAATTGTGTTACGTGCATTGAGACATATCGGTCTTATCTCTAGACTAACAAAAAAATTTCAACGGCACGAATGTCTACGCACTCTATACTGTGCCCTTGTGAGACCGCGTCTTGAGTTCGCGTCAGTGGCCTGGAATAACTTATCTGCCACCTATTGCGCAAAAATTGAAAATGTCCAGCGTAAGTTCATACGCATCTTTTATGACAGATATATTGGACGCCGCCGTTTCTACGACTACGATTCTCTCTTGGTAGACCTCAAAATGTGTACTCTTGGCGACAGGCGACTCATACGTGACATGCAGTTTTTGCAAAAAATTGTGTGTGGTTTCATTAACTGTGAGACCTTACTGATGTCACTGAATTTTCGTGTGCCGCATGCAAAGGCTGCAAAATGTTCTGACACATTTTATCCAGATTTGCACGCCAACTGTCCAATGACTCGTATACAAAGCCTGTATAACAAAACGTTTATTGACACGGACATATTTGCCTAATTGTTGTTTTCATGCCTGGTTTTAAATGTTATTAAGTGTTCTGATGTATCTGACCTAGTGTGCGCTCCTTTAGGCCACTTGGCTGTTGAGGCACACTCAAATAAACATTATCTATCTAAAGTAATACTTTTTTACAGTGCGCAGCATTCAACAATAACACAGCTTTTTGCAATTACTCATGCTTTTGCGACAGCCATAAACTCGAGAGAACAAATTGATGTGATTACAGTGGACCTGTCGAAGGCATTTGACAGAGTGTGTCATACGAAAATTTTGCACAAGCTGCAAGAGTTCGGTATCGACGTGCAAATTATCACTTGGATTCAGGCTTACGTGTTGAACAGAGAACAGTTTGTGGTTATTGATAATGTTTGCTCATCAACCTCACCAGTGTCATCCGGTGTTCCGCAAGGGTCCGTTCTTGGTCCCATATTATTTTTGTTGTACATAAATGACATTGTAAAGGACATACACCCGCTCGTTGAAGCTCGATTATCTGCTGATGACATCGTATTATTCTGTCGCATAAAAAGCCTGCAAGACCAAGTCCTTTTGAATGACTCTTTAAAAGTTGTGCATGAATGGTGTGTTAAGTGGGACATGGAAATAAATTTTGAAAAGTCAATTGCTATGATTGTGTCGAACAAGAAAACCCCATTAGTGTTTCCGTATACAATTAATAACATTGAAATAAAACGTTTCAATAGATTAAAATTTTTAGGTGTTACGATTTCTCATGATTTGAACTGGAGTGATCATGTACAGAACATTTGTGGAGCAGCCCAACGAAAGCTTGGATTCCTGCGGCGAAAATTAAGAGATGCGCCACCGCCTGTCAAACTAAACGCTTATAGATCATTGGTAACGCGAGCATAATTTGGGATCCAAACCAAAATATCTCATAGATAAGCTTGAACGGATTCAGAGATTAGCAGTGAGGTTCGTGTTTTCTCGCTTTCCAGGAACACAGTCCGCAGCCGAACTTATTTCACTTGCTGAGCTGCAAACCTTGGCTATTCGTAGAAATATTGCTAGGCTCAAGTTCCTTTATCAGCTTTATAACAATAAACTCAATTTGAATTCCGGCTTGTACTTGCGGCGGCCCGGGAGACTGTCATCTCGCACTAATCATTCCTTTGCAGTGATGTCGTATGTGCCAAGAGTTGATGTATTTATATTTTCGTTTCTGCCTAAAACAATCATTGAATGGAACAACCTTGACCGAAGCGTATTTGAAAAAACATGTTCTTTAGAAACTTTTGAGAAAGAGTTGGAAATTTGTTGGAAAGAGTTGGAGTGCCGCTTAAATGTACATTACCCACCCTGTAACAGGCCGGAAGGGCTAACAGTACTTGCAAATAAATAAAATAAAATAAATAAATAGATGGAATTCCGATCAAGCCGATTAATGAGCTTGGTCCAAAAAGTAAGGAAACGTTGTTTATTTGCACATACTATCAGTCAATCTGGACTAAGATATGAGTGGGTTTGACATCAAAATTTATAAACGCAGGCCAGTACAATAAAACAGCAAGTACAGTCAATAAAACACAGTTCATAAAATACAGTCAATGTAATGTACAAATTATGTGCACTCCTGCGTTAAATATTTGCATATAATGGTAGCAAATTGCTCTCGGGATTGAGCATTCACAACGTGGTTAGGAAGGCTGTTCCATTCGGATGATGTGGCAGGAAAAAAGAAGTATTTAAAACAGTCCTTAAAAAATTTTTCTACCTGGACGTGTTTATTATGCTTATTACGAGTGACGCGCGTCTTTGCTTCGTTTATGTATTGTTCTTTCTTAACCAGGACTAAACCATTTATTACATAATAAAACAAAGTTAGTCTTTTTTCTTTTCGTCTGTGGGAAAGAAGAGACACATCGGCTTGAGCATAAAGAGGGGTCACTGAATCCAATCGTCGATACCGGGAGAAAATGAACCGTAGCGCCCGTCTCTGTATCTGCTCAAGCTTAGAGACCGACTTTTTGTGATATGGGTCCCATATTTCGCATGCGTAATCAAGTAAAGGCCGTACAAGCATCTTGTACGCTGTCAGTTTTGGGTCCGTAGAAGCCTGTTTTAGGACGCGTCTAATGTAGCCTAATCGCTTGTTTCCCTTCGCGGCAATGTTGTGAATATGTTTTGCCCAGCTAAGATTTGAAGTGATGGTCATGCCGAGGTACTTGTATTCATTTACTCTGGAAAGCGGGCTACCTTGCAAGCTATACACATAGTTCAGGGGCTCAAGCTTGTGAGTGATTGTCATGCAAACTGTCTTGTGTGGGTTCAGTGACATCTGCCATTCCGTGCACCAATTATCAATTTGGAGTAGATATTCATTAAGCTGAATTTTGTCATTAACGGATCTGATTTCATGGTATATAATACAATCGTCTGCGAATAGCCTCGCTTGTACTGGTGAATCCCGGATCATGTCATTAATGTATATCAGAAATAAGAGGGGGCCAAGAACTGACCCCTGGGGTACATCTGATCTAACTTCGCAAAAATCAGACCTCTTATCCCCAATGACAACATACTGTCTGCGACCTCTTAGGAAGTCCTCTACCCATCGAACTACACAGTTATGTCCCAAAACAGTTTTTACCTTAATTAGAAGCTTTCTGTGGTTAATCTTGTCGAAGGCTTTTTTGAAGTCTAAGAATATAACGTCCATCTGGCCCCTGCAATCAACCACTTTACAGAAATCATGACAACATTCCAATAGTTGTGTCACTGTTGACAAGCCCTCCCGAAAGCCATGTTGGTATTCACTAAAAAAATCATTGCGCGTTAAGTGCTGGCGAATATGTTTTGATACAATATGCTCTAAAAGCTTACAGCACACTGATGTAAGTGCTATTGGCCTGAAATTTGAAACATTAGCAGCGTCACCATCCTTAAAAACTGGGGTAACCTTACCAATCTTCCAATCATCAGGAAGCATACCTGTGGCTAAAGATTTCTTAAAAATTACGAAGAGATACCTGTCCGTCCATTCAGCGTACCTCCTTAAAAATAAATTCGGTATTTCATCCGGGCCTGCAGCCTTTGAAGTGTCTAGCTTCAGCAGTGAAGCCAGAATTCCCTCGTATGACACTTGCAATTCGTCTAATTCGGGTAAATTGTTATGCGACGCAAACTGTGTCGGTTCTCCGTCATCCGAAGTAAAAACACTTGCAAAGAACCCATTGAAAGCCTCCGCAATTTTAGCCTTGTCCTCAGTGAGACCCTGATGCGTATTCATTTTTGTTATTGGTGTCTTGGTTGCCGACAAGTGTCTCCAAAACTTTTGGGGAGATTCACGAAGATATTTACTCATTGTGATGTTGTAAAACGTTTGTTTTGATTCTTTAATCATTAATTTCAACCTTTCACTTAATGTCGTTAAGTCCACGTAACGCCGCAACCTTGCTTTACGTCTGGACACTTTTCTTTTTAGTTGAAGAATTTCTCTCGTAATCCACGGATTGTGGATACTTTTTTTCTTACATTTCAAGGGTACATATTGTGTTATATATTTGTGAACAGTTTCTTTGAAAGTTAGCCATAGTTCATTTATGTGTGCGGACTCATCGTGGCTTAATTTGTGAAAGTAGTCATAACGGTAGCTTAATTCGTCAAGTATGGCAGTGTCATAAGCTCTATTGAAATCTCTGTAGTATGTCAGGTGTTTTTGCGTACAAGAGAATGGACCCAACTGCAAAGTTACACTAACTAAGGAATGATCCGAGATTCCAGGTAGAATGGCAACTTTGTGCAGCCATGATGAGACACTGTCTGTTATGAAGACTAGATCCAGAACCGATCCACCATCACCGTGAACACGAGTAAGCTCCCTGACTACCTGTGTCAGCCCGTGGGAAAACCACATGTCAACAGCAGCTATCCCAGCTTCATTCTCCCGTGAACCCGGTTCCATTTCATCCCATTTTACATTGGGAAGGTTAAAATCTCCAGCAACAACAACATGTTTGTACTGTGCGCGCAGGTCATAAAGAAAATCGTTTAGCTTATTAATACCGTTTGAACCGGACCCAGGTGCACGATACACAGCCGCTACAATCAGCTCTTTTGTCCCTAAAAAGATTTTACACCATAATGTTTCAATGTCGGTCATTTTGCAAATGAATGTGTAATTAATAGACCTCTAAATGAAAATAGCTACCCCGCCCCCTCTGCTGCCGTTCCTAAGCACGTTGTAACCAGGCGGGCATATTTCAGAGTCACGTACATCATCGTGCAACCAGGTCTCGGTCATGATGCTCAATCAGCACATGTTCGAAATCAACACACTTGTTTACAAGGCTACGAGCGTTAAGATTCAGCAGCCTGAACACATGCGCTAGTCAATCCCCTGCGTGAGCCACTGGCGCTTTATCAGATAGCTGTTCTTTCACACGACAGCGCCGGTTTGTCGCTTCGTCCCACGTTACACCATTTATCTTAATCTTGTCGAAAACAAGAGTAACTTTTTTTCCACTTTTCCTATCGTTTACTGCGCTGCTCCAAAGACGTTGTCGTCTTCTTCTTACTTCGCATGAAAAGTCTTCGTCAATAAAGATCTTTGTTCCTTGCAGTCTGGTCCGGTAGCGCAGTATTTCTTTCTTTTCGTTATAATTTCCAAGCCGCACAATGACTGGTCTCGAGTTTCCCGTAGAAGGCTTTCCAATTCTATGTTCTGCACTCGTCACTGCTACGTTAAGTTTTTGCGCGAAGACTCCCGCAATCACTTCTGCTTCAATTGTTCCTCGGTTTCATTTTGTACCTCAAGAATGCCCCGGATCACCAAGTTCTTACTGTGATTTTGAATGTCATCAAGCTTTTTTAATACGCCCCCAACACTGGAGCTCAAACCTACAATTTCATGTTCAGCCTGCTCAATCCTTTTACATTCTTCTGAGGTCTTCGAAAGCCCCATTTCTAGGTCAACGAGCTTTTGCTTCAATTCAGCTATACCCTCTTTAATTTCATGCTGCCCATCCAAAAGCATCAGCATCATACCTATTATGTCACTGTGAGGACCTGGATTTGCTTCAATATCCCCGCAACACTTGAGCAACAGTGCCATTGTGTCCCAAAAGTCAGCAATAATTACACAAAGTGCCTGTGGGCTTGGCAGCACAAGTAGACCACGACAGTCGTCTCTGATATAAAACGCTTTTCACCAACCTGTGCGAACAACAGAAGAGGGTTGGTCATTGTCGTTGTCAAACCGGTGCCGCCCACTGACGGAAATCCCGGCCTTTGGAAACAGTCATAACGAATAAGCAAATTCCGGACAGCTGGCGGCAGAGTAAAATGAATTTGATTTATAAAGTGAAAGGAGAAAGGATGCACATAAAATCCTACAGGCCGATTACCATAACATCTGTTATGTACAGGTTAGCCATGCAGGCGGTGAAATTAAAGGTGCAAGCAATTGTTTGAAAGTAACAAGATACTCGGAGAACTTCAAAACGGCTTTAGAAATGGTAGGCGCTTAGATGATAGCCTGTTCGTGCTTACCCAATGCATCGAAATATTTACAGTGGAAAATAGACCTTTGTATTTGGCCTTCCTGGACATAAACGGGGCGTACGACAACGTAAGCAGGGAACTCCTGTGGAACATATTAAAAGAAAAAGGTATCGGTTATGAGATAATAGAGTTCCTACAGGAAATATACCGGGATAACAAAGTAGAAATTACGTGGGAAGGGATAAGAAGTACGGAGGATGTCAAAGTATGCAAAGGATTAAGACAAGGCTGTCCTCTATCACCGGTGCTGTTAACGCTTTATATGATAAACCTGGAACGGAGGATACAAGACAGTAACCTAGGTTTTAACCTGTCATATAGATTAGGTGGAAAGGCGGTAGAGCAGCACCTCCCCGGTTTGATGTATGCAGACGATATTGTGCTGCTAGCTGAGAGTCTGGAAGAATTGCAAACTCTATTTAAGTATTTCGGAGACGAAGGGGACGCTCTAGGCTTCAGTTTCAGCGAAGTTAAGTCGGGTCTGATGATTTTCAACGGCTCAACTGATCAGGGTCTTAAAATACAAGACCATGAAATACACAGAGTAGCAGAATATAAATATCTGGAGGTATGGGTAAACGAAGAATTGGCATACATTGGAAAGCATGAGCAATCACTTAAGGCCAAAGGGCGAAGGAATACCGGGATAATGAAGCATAAGGCATTCTGGGGATACAACAGGCATGAGGTTTTGAAGGGTATTTGATAAGGAATTATGGTGCCCGGGCTTACTTTCGGAAATGCGGTTTTGTGCCTAAAATCAGAGAATTAGAAATTAGAAATAATCATTCTAGTAGAAATTAAGAAGAAGAAATGGACATGGGCAGGACATGTAGTGCGAAGAGAGGATAACCGATGGTCGCTGATGGTAACAAACTGGATTCCAAGGGAAGGAAAGCGTAGCAGGGGGCGGCAGAAAGTTAGGTGGGCGGATGAGATTAAGAAGTTCGCAGGGGTCAAGTGGATGCAACTAGCACAGAACCGGGTTAAGTGGAGAAATATGGGAGAGACCTTCGCCCTGCAGTGGGTATAATCAGGCTGATGATGATGATGATGAATAAATCAGAGATCCGTTGGACGATTAGCACTAGGTGCCCACAGCAAAACTACAAATGAGGCGGTACAGGGAGATATGGGCTGGGTATCTTTCGAAGTACGGGAAGCTCAGAGTAAAATATTATATGAGGAACGCCTGAGGAAATTGGACAGTAACAGATGGGCCGCTAAAGTATTTAAATACCTGTACCTAAAAAGCGTTGACTCACAATGGAGGAAAAGAACTAGGAAACTAACTAGTAAGTATGCTAGTAACAAGGACGGAGAAATAAAGAGCATTAAGCGGCAGGTGAAAAACACAGAAGGTAAAAATTGGATAAATTCGATGGAAAAGAAACAGAGTGTGGAATGATACCGAAAGTGGAAAATGCAGATCAGGAAGGAAGATTTCTTTGATAACTCAAGACGCAGTCCCTTACTTTTTGAAGCTAGATCAGGGTGCCTTAGAACACGCAGCTACAAAAAGAAATTTAACAATGGAGATGGCGCATGTACTGTATGTGGCAACTCCAGGGAAACAATTGACCATATTATACTCGAAAGTAATGGTATGCATCCGGAAGTTGATGCAGGCGCAGTCACTGTTCCTGAAGCTCTGGGGTTTAGAGATACCAGTGGCCAGGTGAATAAACCGGCGGTGGAAGCTAGCAAAAAACGACTGGAAGATTGGTTGCTTAAAAGCAGAGAAGTGGAATAATGTTAGTAATGTAGAAACAAAAATTTATTAAATAGAATGATGGTATAGTTAACTAATATAAAATAATAATTAAGTATAGGACGAAAAATTAGCATGATAGCTACTGCTACGACCCCGTTTCATAAGGGACGCTCCTATATTCCATCCAACCCATCCCATCCACATACACTCGACCACAAGGTCGAGTGTATCTGCCATGACTCGAGGAGGAGTCTTTTCCGATAATTGGTCTCGGCCTCCAGGATGAACGTTTCTTCGAAATTTATTCTGTGGTCAGAATCTTCTGAATGTTCCGCTACAGGGTTGCGTTCTCTCGAAATATTCCTGTGCTGCCGAATTCTTTCTGTTAGGTTTTGTTTCGCCAATGTAGGAAGTGCGGATAAAATTGTGCTTGGGCTAAGAGAATGTGCAGCGTGCATGTATTAGATGGCGCCTCTAGGCGAGCACTGATGCTAGCAGCACGGCTTTGGCTCGTGCCGGCAGTAAGACGATGATATCGCAACCGAGACGGGTCACGACCTTTCAAACACCTGGGCAGAATCGGAGCGTTCATAAGGCTAGTTGGCTTGGCTGAGGATCATCATCATCACTGCAGGGCGAAGGCCCTTAGGTTAGTCTCCTGCATATTGATTTTCAAGACTGCTATTCCTGTCTAAGTCATTTTTTGATACTTATCCTCGCCAGAGATTTGGTCATACTGCCACTTCAAATGTGGACATCGTCGAAAATAGGCTGGCCCAAAAAAGATAAAATATTGACTGTTCAGTTGAGGATTGTGTTGAGTGTAGACAGGGCAAAAAAGACGAGGACGTATGAAGGACACAAACGAGCGCTGACTTTCAACTGATGCTTTATTGCTTGTCCTGTGAAACTATATACTGGGAACAATCAACAAAGTAAAACGTAATGGCATTCATATTAATAAATACACAATATCTTCAGGTGCCGATGAGCGCTCGTTTGCATACTTCATACGTCCTCGTCTCTTTTTGTGCTGTCTACACTCAATGGATTACCAGCTTGCTTAAGTGTCTGTTTTTTACCAGATGTTGTTGACCTACGTTCGAAACCAGCTTTGACTACTCGAACATTGACCCCCAACTGACTCTGTAGAACTGCAAAACTGAGTTCAATCACCTGTCCCCAAACTTAGGTGGATTCCTTACTGTGGACTCAAGATGTGCTTCCGCGCGACACTGCTTTGGTTGGCGTAATCCTCTGATTTTTCTGCGCTTCACTGTGTAAGCTAAACATGCGTTATGATGTGCAACACTCTTGATACTACAAATCATAAATGCGTCGTCCCGCTGGTTAAATTTGTTCCTTATATATACACCAGGCTGAGCAGCACTCACGGTAGGCGTCTTTTCCCCAGCCGGTGACGACGCAGGAGCTGCCCTCGAACGCGTCCTCCAGCTTGGGAAGACAGATGGGCGAGATGTGGGGCGCGAAGTTGACGGGCCGCGTGAGCTCCAGCAGGGCGATGTCGTTCCACAGGGAGCTGTTGCGGAAGTACTGGTGGATGAAGATGTTGCCCACGTCGTAGTCCTCGTGCGGGTAGAACTCCTTCATGGACTGCGTGTCCCACTCGCCCAGACGGACCTTGAGCGGTACGCGGTCGGCGCCACTGAAAAGGACACATTATGTCACAGCTTTTGCTGCTTTTCTGGATTTATAGCGTTTAGACAATATGGGAATATTAGCAGTAATAGTGCAAACAACGTGTGGACAAAATGTGATTGGCGATTAGTTTAGGCCAAGCAAAACCGGTCCTTTGAAAATCTCGCCCTTTTTAACGTCACATATCTCCGCGGCCGTTTTGCCTTCACAAAGTACTTGATTTCCTCAAAACTTGTTCTGTTCATCTGCCAAAAGCGCGATGAACAGGCTGGCGCTGCTGTGAAGGATGTTACTTCCGGCTAGAGTCGAAAGCCCGAAACTAAGGAGGAAACATTGAGAGAGAAAATTGCCTGGCCTCTGTGTGATGTCTCCAACTGCAAATGAAAATGGGGGTTACCCCTCTCCACTTGCAGGGGAAAGGAGGTAGATGCCTGACTGTGAAAATGAATCAAAGACTAGTTTACGACTAAAAACGGGATCAGAACAAAATCAGTGTTTAAATAGGTTGGTGAATGGAAAGCGATCAGTCAGAATGTGGGTGTCTTGGACACACAAAAAAAAAAATTGCCGTTAAAATTTCTCCTACCAAATCTAGTTCATTGTCCCTGAAAGAGCGCACTCCACTTATTCGTTTTCAAACACCTAAGTTCAATACAGGTATTTCGTACTAGGAGAAAGGACTGCGAAACAGCTGCTCCCACCTTGAAGATCAGCTAAAGCGAGATTAGATTTACAAGTTGAAATCGCCGTCGCACTAAGAAATTCCAGCATGATTTTGCGATGTATAAAAGCAGTCTTTACCAGTCGACATTCGGCAGCAGGATACGGTGTTGGGCGAGTCGGTTCAGGGGGAATTGGTATGTGCGCTAAAAGAACCATCACGAACTTGATGTTTATTCGAAAGGGTGGCACGCTTACATAGTTTGCCTCAAAACGGTATCAAAGCATATATAGAAAAAGGTGACAAGAACCCCAAGCAGAGGGGAGGCAGGGAAAGTCATGGTTATACGCCTTCGAGAAAACTCTTTTCACTTACGTAAAGTTTGACGTATGACTGATACAGTCTGCACCTCTTGTAATAGGCTTAAACAAGTTGTCGTGCATTTTTATCGTTGCAGGATCATAGTTTCTTTTAGCTTGCATTTTTGTGTGTGTTTTGGCAGGCGACGTCACATAGGCAATGTTTTGGCCCCACCACGAAGAAGCGCAATGGCTGCACCCTTATGTGGACCGCCAAATGGGCGAATTCATGCGATATATGTAGGGCTGATCAACGTCTGGCAAACCGTTGCTAAAAGAAACGATGGTCCTGCAGCTATAAAAAAGGTGGTATGAGGGATACTTGAATAAAACTTTACGTTAGTGAAAAGCCTTTTCCCGAAGGCACCCTTATCGTATTTTTTTGCGATATATGACTGTTTTGAGCCTCCACTGGCAAACTATGTAAGCCTGCCACCCTTTCTACTAAACATCAGTTGAAGATCCTCATCTGTCGTCTTTTTTTGCATATCTTCGCATCCACATTAAGCAGCCGAATGATAGCGATTCCAGCCAACCACCCGGCATAAAATAAATCTCGTTTAAAGGCTCTGGGAGAGTTCGCTACAGGAGAAAATAAAAGGACGCACTTTCCATCGTACACAAAGCGGGACTCACGTGAACCGGGCGACGCAGTGGGCGACGGTGAGCACGTATCGGCTCGCGATCAGGGTGCCTCCGCACTCGAACTTCAGGATGTCGCTCTCGTACTTCAGCACAGCCGCCTTGAAGAGGAAAACAATTTGCGCTGAAAATTATATGGCCACTTACGGATTACATTTTCAGTCCATTATTGTGAGCGCCTCTACCCCGACCGCGGAAACCACTAAATTTCCCACACCCGTTTCAAGCGCGAACGCACGATGAAAATATGCTGTGCACAGCATCGGTACAACATTTAACGACTACCAGACAAGGTCCCATGTACTCATTTTAGTCACCGGTGGCTCGTTTACCAAGAATATCAGTTTTCTTGGATCACGTTTAATTCTGCTCACAAGAGCGTGATGGCGTTGTAATGGCGTGATGGCGTTGTTGGGATATACACCCAGCCCAAATGGGCATGTATTTAACAAGGCGAATTGAATGAGTATTCATTAAAACTTTCTGTTATGCGAGTTGGTAGTTCATCTTGATGTAGGGTTTTTTTAGCGCAAACAAAGACAAGGACAAGAAAGGCGAGACGTACACACACAAGCCCGAACTATGAACTGACTTTATTCGTGGAAAGCAACATGATATATAGGCCGACGGGTGAGAGATAATGAAACGAAATCTAGAAACAATGAAAAAAACAAAACAAATCACAAGGTAAAAGCCAGGAAATCAAGGCGCATGCGCGGGTGGGCGTGTGTTACATTTGAAAAGACTTTCTAGAGTCAACAGGTAGCGGCGTGTTCGGGTTCGAACAGTTTTTTTTTTTTTTTTTTTTTATTGCGCTGCTCGCTCAGAGGCGCCTAGGGCCAACCTCTTTGTCCAATGCCGTGCCCTGGCTTGTGATACGAGCGCGGCGCGAGGGGCACTACAGCTTGAATGACTTGTTTACGTGAATGCAAAATGGGGACACTGCGTTGTGTGCGGAAAGTCATTCGTATTCTAAAGTATATTAGCGTTAAGAAAAAATAATTGCACTGTTGACATATTAAGTACTTCATTAAAACTTCCTGCTGGGCGAGTTGGTAGTTCATCTTGATGTACGGTGTTTTAGCGCAAATTTCTTCGCGTTAAAAAAACCCTACATCAAGATATTGAGTACTGCGAGCACCCCCCCCCCCCCCCCCCAATATACCCAAAAACAAAATAAATTAGAAGCGTCAAATAATTTTGCACTCTGATCTCTCGTGGAAAATCGACGTCGACTCGAAAGAACCTAGTCCTCGAAATAACTTTCCTGCTTCTTAGCTTTTAAATGCTGAAGGCTCCGCCTTCTAGAATACGGGTTCGCGAGCGATGGTCTCGCCCGACGAGTGAAAACCAAGTCTTTCTTAAAAACACCGGTTTATTCCGGATCAACAGAAAAGTATAAAATAGAAAAGAAACAGCATTGGTCAAAACTGCGCTGGAAACATGCCGTCGAAGTTCGCGACAATGGACTATGAGGATAAAACGGGACAAGGGTCAGGGCTTCACCGCGACAACACAAAGCACACTGCGGCGCGATGGGCGAGTAATAGGGCCAAAGCGTTGATCACGGTACAAGAACATTGCTACTCGCGTGGCAGCACTCACGCTAACAGTACTCCTAAGGCTTCCTTGAAGGTGCCGCTTCCGTCTTCGCCTCGCAGGACTCCGCTCCGTCGTCCGTGTACATCCCGCCGGCTTGGGACGCTGCCACGCCGCCCTTCTGTGGCCGGCCTCCCGGCGAAAAAGCCCCGAGCCTTGCTTCCAACGCGCTTATCTACCCTCTGTCTCGCGCCGATAACATGCCGCCCCCGCTCCGGGCAGCTCGCTCATGCGTACTCGCGCTGCCCGGGCGGACACAAACACAAACAGAAAAAAGCGCGCGCGGTTCGAAACGCTAAAAGGGGCTGTGGGGCCCCACACTCCCCCCCTCTCAAGACGGGACACCTCCCGACGAAAAAGCCCCGAGCCTTGCTTCCAACGCGCTTATCTACCCTCTGTCTCGCGCCGATAACATGCCGCCCCCGCTCCGGGCAGCTCGCTCATGCGTATTCGCGCTGCCCGGGCGGACACAAACACAAACAGAAAAAACGGATCTCATGATTTGACTCGGGTTGAGTTGGTTAGGCCGGAGTAATCTGTTGTGATCCTGCTGGAGGCACGCAGTTCGTTCCCGAGTGCACAATGAGTACCGGTATACCATACTTAGGCAGCAAAATAAGCCTAATATCAAAGTCGGAGATTCGGTATGAAGGCATTCTGTACACTATCGATACCAAAGAGTCAACCGTTGCTTTGGCTAAAGTACGGTCCTTTGGCACTGAAGATCGCCCCACTGATCGCCCCGTAGCGCCCAGAGATGAAGTGTACGAGTATATTATCTTCAGGGCCCATGACATTAAAGACCTTCGTGTGTCCGAGCCTCCCAAGCCCCAGTCAACTTTGCCTGGAGGTCTCACTAATGACCCTGCCATTGTTCAACATTCAGCTACTCCTGTTGGTGCTGGAGCAGGCTTTTCTGCGCCTGCATACAACCAGGCACCTTCATCATATGGTCCTGTGGGAACTTTGCCGTCATATTCTATGGCTCCACAGTACTCGTCACAGCCTTCGCAGCCGCCAGCGGCAAGCCTAGGTGGATCCCAACAGCCCGGCTAGCTCAGTCGGTAGAGCATGAGACTCTTAATCTCAGGGTCGTGGGTTCGGGCCCCACGTTGGGCGCCAAATGAAGGCTCCGCCTTCTAGAATACGGGTTCGCGAGCGATGGTCTCGCCCGACGAGTGAAAACCAAGTCTTTCTTAAAAACACCGGTTTATTCCGGATCAACAGAAAAGTATAAAATAGAAAAGAAACAGCATTGGTCAAAACTGCGCTGGAAACATGCCGTCGAAGTTCGCGACAATGGACTATGAGGATAAAACGGGACAAGGGTCAGGGCTTCACCGCGACAACACAAAGCACACTGCGGCGCGATGGGCGAGTAATAGGGCCAAAGCGTTGATCACGGTACAAGAACATTGCTACTCGCGTGGCAGCACTCACGCTAACAGTACTCCTAAGGCTTCCTTGAAGGTGCCGCTTCCGTCTTCGCCTCGCAGGACTCCGCTCCGTCGTCCGTGTACATCCCGCCGGCTTGGGACGCTGCCACGCCGCCCTTCTGTGGCCGGCCTCCCGGCGAAAAAGCCCCGAGCCTTGCTTCCAACGCGCTTATCTACCCTCTGTCTCGCGCCGATAACATGCCGCCCCCGCTCCGGGCAGCTCGCTCATGCGTACTCGCGCTGCCCGGGCGGACACAAACACAAACAGAAAAAAGCGCGCGCGGTTCGAAACGCTAAAAGGGGCTGTGGGGCCCCACAATGCATTGCGCAAATAAAGGATTACTATTATCATCATTATCATCATCATTATCATCATCATCATTATCATCATCATCATCATCATCATCATCATAATCATCATAATCATCATCATCATCATCATCATCATCATCATCATCATCATCATCATCATCATTATCATCATCATCATTATCATTATTATCATTATTATTATTATTATTATTATTGTTATTATTATTATTATTATTATTATTATTATTATTATTATTATTATTATTATTATTATTTTAAGGAACCGACGGGCACAACAGATTAGCGCGGGGAGTCGGGGAAAGTGTGAGGCTACCAGCCCAGCTCATCTTTGTTCCCGAAGCAGGAGTAGATACACACATTCACGTGGGCCCCGAGGGAACGCTGTGAGCATAATAGCTACTGCTACCACCCCGCTTCAAAGGGGACGCTCCTATATTCCATCCGAATGACAGATGCCTTTCCTTTCTAGTAAACGACTTATAGAACGCCGGTGAACTTAGACGCGCTCGACATGGAAGCCAAGGAGAGTTTTGCTGCTGAGAAATTAGCTTATGATCCCGAGGTAGTCATTGCTTTTAGCTACGTATGTCGAGGCATAGCTGAGCAAAGCCATGTTTCATTTTAATAACATCTTTCGTCTGCTTAGGCAATTTGCCGGCATCCTCTCTAACTATCCTACCGCTTGCTTATACAGCGCACTCCGTAATAATAATAGCTCGGAAAATATCGTTCATCGCTTTTACAAGGTCTTTGTCATCTGTTAACGGTGAATATTGTAACTAGTACAAGGCAGCGATCACTGATCGGAACAGTTCCACGCACTACACTCAGTTTTCGTCCTCTTTGTCCTCTGTTCAGAGACGCACTCCCTCTTCGAAAGCGGCGACTCGACGCTGGGAGTGTCCTCAAGCTATATGCACACAGGAGAAGCAGGGAACACAAAGCTCATCATACGGTTTCATCCGCACTACATGAACAGTTTCAGCACTTGAGCGCCGCCGAAGGTCGTTGGCCCCGAGCAACAATTTCGTAAGTCACGTTATTAAGACGTCGAATGACCTTGTATGACCCAAAGCAACGGCCCTCAAGTAAGATCCATGCCCACTTGCTAGAAAGGGGCTGTTGGCGGAGGGATCGGCTGAAGAAGCCCCTGCAGGCTTCAGCGGAGGTGTCTTTCGTCGCTGGCAATCTCGGCATGTTCGCACGTAGTGCTGGACTGAAGGCAGCAACTTAGGCCAATAGTACTTTTGCCGAATGCGTGCTAATGTTCGCGTGACTCCTAAATGACCAACCGAAGGCTCATCGTGGCATGCGTGCAAGATTTCTGGCCGGAGGTCGGATGGCACAACGAGAAGAAAGGTTTCCTTGTTGTGCTGAAAGTTTCTCTTATATAGGACGCGATTGCGAATGCTGTAGGAGGTTAAACCCCGTGCGAAAGCACGTGGGACAGCTACATCAAGGCCTTCGAGATGCTCAGTAAGAGGGCGTAAACCGGGGTCAGCCCGTTGGCGCTGGGCCATGTCGGTGGTCGTGACTACAGCAAGAAACGAAAACTCATCGTCTTCTCGGTCGGGAGGGGCCGCATCAACTGGTGCACGAGACAAGCAATCGGCGTCGCTGTGCTTACGGCCGCTCTTGTATACAACCGTAATGTCGTATTCCTGGAGACGGAGGCTCCACCTTGCAAGCCGTCCAGAGGGGTCTTTGAGGTTGGCTAGCCAGCATAACGAATGGTGGTCGCTCACAGCCCTAAAAGGGCGGCCGTAAAGATAGGGTCGGAACTTAGTTATCACCCAAACTACCGCTAGACATTCCTTTTCAGTGGTTGAATAGTTTGCCTCTCCTTTTGAAAGAGAGCGAGTCGCGTAAGCGATAACTTTTCAGTGCCATTTTGCCGCTGAATCAGAACGGCACCGAGTCCAAAATTACTGACATCGGTATGAATATCCGTAGCAGCGTTTTCATCAAAATGGGCAAGTATCGATGTGGCCTGCAGTCGCCGGCATAGCTCGTTGAAGGCCTCCTATCATCTTGCCACGAAAAAGGAACATTGTCTCGCGTAAGAAGCGTAAAAGGCTCGGTAATCGCTGAAAAACTCTCGACGAAACGCCTCTAATAGGCACAAAGCCGCAAAAACCTTCTAACGGACTTTTTGTCGGTTGGGAGCGGGAAGTTTTCCACAGCAGCAGTCTTGTCGGGATCCAGTTTCACGCCCTCAGCACTAATAACATGGCCAAGAAAGCGGAGCTCCTGGAATCCGAAATGGCATTTCTGTGGTTTTATCGTCAGTTGGGCTGAATGCAGCACCTGTAGTACCATTCGCAGCAGGTCGAGGTGCTCCTCAAAACTAGCCGCGAAAATGACATCGTCGAGATACACTAGCCACGCTTGCCACTTCAGTCCAGAGAGAACGGTGTCCATCATACGTTGAAAGGTTGCTGGCGCAGAACAGAGACCGAAAGGAAGCACTTTAAATTCATAAAGGCTGTCGGGGGTGACGTTTCTCTCTGTCCCTTTCTTCCACTTCTAGCTGCCATTATTGAGGTCAAGCGACGAGAAATATTTGACATTGCGTAACCGGTCGTCGATACGTGGGAGCGGGTATACGTCTTGTTTAGTTACCGGATTTAAATTACTATAATCGACGCAAAAACGCAAGGTGTTGTCTTTTTTTCTTCACCATCACTACCGGCGAAGCCCAGGAGCTGGTAGACGGCTGTACCACGCTGTCGGTAAGCATTTATTGCACCTGATTTCGAATACTCTCTCGTTCCGTTGGCGACACGCGGTATGGGTGTTGTGAAATCGGTTTGGTCTCCGCGTCAACCATAATGCGGTGTTTGGCTACTGGGGTGCGCCCGACTTTCGAAGACATTGCAAAGAATCCAGAAAATCCTGAAGGAGCTCTAGGAGTCGCCGCCGCTCAACCACCGACAGATTGGAAATAATGTCCACAGTTGATAAAATGTTGGGTACATCGCATCCGGCTGGCGACGGCGGAGCCAGAGTACAGATGTTCGCTGGCTCAAAAAAGTCGGCAACATACGCGATTGCCGTTCCTTTCGCAATGTGCTGAAACTCGGTTCCGAAATTTGTAATCCAGAGCTTCGCACAACCCCGCAAGCGAACCAGTCCTCTTGCTGCGCAAATCCCTTTCTCAAGAAGCAGGCCCACGTTCCCCTCTGCCAGTACGTCGCGGTCGCATGGTGAGTCGCTTTCTACCAAGACCATAATGCTGCACCTTGGCGGGACCGTAACGTCAGCAGCTGCAATACGTAAGGCGGGCGTTGATGAACCGTCGACGCTAGATCTCGCAATGGCTTGGCTCGGCAAAAACGTTACACGTGATTCTCGCAAATTAATTATCGCACCAATAGCCTGTAAGAAGTCCAAGCCGAGTATGACGTCTCGCGAACAGTGGGTAAGAACAACAAAGTCGCCAACATAAACAAATCCGTCAATTACAACTCTCGCAACGCATCTTCGAGCCGGGGTAATAAGGTGTCCCCCTGCAGTGCGGATCTGAGGCCCAGTCCACTCGGTTAAAACTTTCTTCAATTTCCTGGCTAACCCCCTGCTCATAACTGGATAGTCCGCCCCCGTATCAGCTAACGCTGTAATGAGAAAATCGTCGATAGAAACCGGTATGTCCGAAGCTGCGCACTGAGGTTCATCGTTACATGACGGCGTCTGATAGCCGTTATGTTGTACTAAACTTGATAGAGGATGATCGGCACTTCGCTCGTCAGCGGCCTCACCTCCTCAGGTCGCTGTTTCTAGTTTTCCCGAAGGCTCGGGGAGCGGGGGCTCGGCTAGCGGCCAGTGCAGTCTGTAGACTTGGAGAACGATAACGGGAAGAGGTAATGACGCGGGACCCGTATTGGGGAGGCGTCTGGAAGATTCGTATGCGTCGCCAGGTACTCCTCGATTTCGGGTGGTACCGTTCACCACTCCGAGGACATCGTGCGCGCGGATGGAAGCCACGAAGTCCGTCCGGCGCGGCGGTACGGACAGAACCTCAACATGTGACCAGCCTCACCACAGTGGTAACAAAGGGGCCAGACGTCAGTCCTCCGAAACCGTGCCTCGGCTAGAAGAGGGCTTCGATCAAGAGTAGGGATGTCCACACTGGGAGAATCGTACCCACTATGGTGCTGGTTTGGCACAGTGGGGTTCACTCTTGGAGGATCACAGAGGGTATGCTGCTGAAGCACGGACGCGTACGCTGGCACACTCGGTGGCTGCGCACCAGGCACAGACGGTTCCGGGACGGCTTGCCTCACTTCTTCGCGAACGACCTCCGCGAGTGATGGAAGCCTCGACGATGACGTTAGACCCTGTAGCTGAATGTGTCTCAGCTCTTCTCTGACCACAGATCGAATAAGGCATCATCAGAATCGTTCAAGCCGGAACCATAGACGACCGGTGGACACGTTACGGTTATAGTGCTGAGCCCTGTGTCGAAGTGTTTGTTCTGTCATGGTGGCCTCCGTTAGAAAATCTGATGCCGTGCCAGGTGGATTGCGCACAAGCCCAGCCAATAGTTCTTGTTTCACCCCGCGCATTAGGTGGCGCACTTTCTTCTCATCTGACATATTTGGATCAGCACGCCTAAAAAGGCGGATCATGTCCTCGTAGTACATTCCAATACTTTCATTAGGGGCTTGTACGCGAGATTGCAGCGCCGACTCCGCACGCTCTCTTCAGTCGTTGGCGGTGTAGGTCGCCAACAGCTGGCGACGAAAGAGGTCCTATGATGATAGCGTTGTTTCGTGGTTCACGAACCACATCCGCGCTGAATCTTCGAGGGCAAAGTACACATTATAAAGCTTCCTTTGCTAATCCCGGCCGTTGTAATTGGCAACCCGTTTGAATTGGTCCAGCCAGTCTTCAGCGTCCTCATAAAGCTCGCCATGGAAGGAAGGTGGCGTTCGAGACTGGAGGACGACGAATTGGGGTGAAGACTCTCCGTTAGCCGCAATGTTAGTGTTGGATCTATGCATGTTGATGACAGGCATGCAGGAAAGAGGCCCGAACTCTGACGACTGACCTCGAAGGCGGCGGCTGCAACTGCAATGGACCGGTGTCAAATCCGTGGTGGCTCTCGGTTGCTCTTGAGAGGTGGAACTCAGCAGAAAGGAAAATCGTACCCCGCACCTCCACCAGAAAATGTAACGAGTACAAGGCAGCGATCACTGATCGGAACGCACTACACTGAGCTTTCGTCCTCTTTGTCCTCTGTTCAGAGAGGCAATATCTATTCTGTACCGAGATCCGGAATTCTGCCTTCCCCCTCAAGGCTCATTTGTTCATGATCTTCTTCGCAGACTACAGGCCAGAAATTATCCCAACCCAGTACGGCTGCCCTATTTAAAAGTAGAGGACGGAGGACGCGAAAACTGTAAAGAGTGCGAAGTTATACTAGACTACATAATCTGCCTTTTTTCGACTGGCGCCAACATTCCAAACATGGAAGCTTTGGAGTCCCTCCTACAAATCGGGAACCTTGAGACCCAAAACTAAGACATCCGCCGGGCGGCTGCGGCCGTGAAGAAGCAGAGTAATATTGCGGGCTTCTAGTTGCGAATTCCCCGCCCCCTACTGGTGTACCTGAGTGTGGGTGTAGGGGAACCTCCTATATGGGTGGTAATAAAGTTATCAATCAATCAATGCCGGCATGCAGAAACAAGCGAGGTACCAGCGCTAGAATTTCAAACAGGCTCTCGTACTAGCATTTCGTGTAAAAAAAAAAACGACACTATAGGCTCCGCCTTAAAGGTATGACGCGATAGCATTTCACACCCATATGGGCGATGTTTTTCATTTCTTTTTATTTTATGTTGATTTTTTATACTCCGATCGTCAGCAAACATTGGCATTTCATTCTGAGCTCTTCGAAACAAATGAACGAATTCTTTATGCTTTCAATTATTTGAAATTTCATTTTATCAATTACACACTCTACATATTCTTAACTAGCATCATCAAGCCCTGTCTTTACACTGTGGGCATTTTGAGATCTCTGGACCCTCCTTCATTTTTTTCATTTTTTATTATTCTATTAATTGCAATAATTTAATTACGTCGTCAGCGCCTATCACATACTCCGATCAATCGTCAAACACTAGAACCACAAGTTACCATGATAATTTTATTTCCAACACGCGGTGCCAACAACTACGACGTTTTTTCGGCCCAACGAGATGAATAAGAATGACGGCCTGTGGGACATCATGACTACGGCGCAAAAAGGACATCATCATCATCATCACCATCAGCCTGACTATGCCCACTGCAGGGCGAAGGCCTCTCCCATATTTCTCCACTTAACCCGGTTCTGTGCTAGCTGCATCCACCTGACCCCTGCGAACTTCTTAATCTCATCCACCCACCTAACTTTCTGCCGCCCCCTGCTACGCTTTCCTTCCCTTGGAATCCAGATTGTTACCCTCAGCGACCATCGGTTATCCTCTCATCGCCCTACATGTCCTGCCCAGGCCCATTTCTTCTTCCCAATTTCTACTAGAATGTCGGTAACTTGAGTTATTTCTCTGACCCACTCTGAACGCTTCCTATCTCTTAATTTTACCATTTTTCCCTCCTCACCGAATCAGTGTGCGCAAATGTGGTGCCGCAATCTGTCTACCGTAGTTTGTTCTGGATGTCTAAGCTATCGCCTAAAATTAGAGGCTTGTCGGCCCTAAGCGCGAATCAGCTGAATTAGCGCCTGTCTGGTCCCCCTTATGTGTTACATTTAAAAAAAAATGAACCGAATAACCCGGAACAGCCGAAGCAGTCCTGCATGGCAGCCATCTTCCTGTGTCGCATTCATCCGTTCTCGTCATCAATCGCCTGTCAGACACGTTTAAAGAAGAGTGGATTTCCATTCTTTGCTCAGGCACCCACCGTGACAGATAGCGAACGGATTCAATCGTCCCCTGCCCATCGGGCCTGTTTAATAATTTTCCTACTGATTGAGGTCTTAAATGCCGTTTACGAAGTTTAAGCCACACGAAGGCAAGTATTGTAGCGCTCGTCACTCCACATACTTGAGAATAAAAATTGCCCCGCTCCTCTCTCGCCCTGCTAGAAACGACAAAAAATTATAGGGCGCGCTTAAGCTTCGCCTTTAAGAGCTCAACGCAATAGCGTTCGCTGCGCTTAAGCACGAATGCCTTGAAGACGACGAATGTATGCACCTCGTGCCATCTGTTGCGGCAGCGCCGTACGATCGAAGGAATTTTCCAGGGAGCGCCGCATCGCAGATAAGCAAATCAGAAATGATCTTTACTCATCATCATCTTCATCATCATTAGTCAGACTATACCCACTAGAGGGCGAACGCATCTCCCATGTTCCTCCAATTGCCCCAGTCCTGTGCTAGCTGCATCCACTTGGCCGCTGCGAACTTAACCTTATCCGCACATCTAATTTTCTGGCGCCCCCTGCTACGCTTTCCTTCCCTTGCAATCCAGTTCGTTACCCTAAGCGACCATCGGTTGTCCTCTCTTCGCGCTACATGTCCTGCCCATGCCAATTTCTCCCTTTTTGATTTCTACTAGAATGTCTGTAACTTGAGTTATTTCTCTGACCCATTCTGCATGTTTCCTATATCTCTTCATGTTACCCCTACCATTTTACCTTCCATAGCCCTCTGCGTTGTCCTCACCTTAAGTAGAACCCTCTCAGTTAGCCTCCACGTTTCAGCCCCTTTTCAGCCTCTTTAACTATTACTTCAGTAATTATTTTCTTTTTAATGACACACCTAAACATTAATAAACTGCTTGAGTACTGCGGCCACTGAAGTTCAGTTTGCCGATTTCCGGTTCCCGCGCTGTTTTACCGAGCGTAGTCCCTTCTCAACTTCCTCTGCCTTTTTGTTTCGCAACCATGCGCGCGAAGGCATTCATGGAATACTTTCGCAGCTACCGGAAGTCTGCCTGTGACGTCATAGCTGCAGCCTCTGTTGGCCTGTCGCTCACCGTAATATAAGTGATGTGGTGCATTTTGTTTGAAAATTGTTTCGAGAACTACGGCTACATGCTTAGGCCCGCCAATTAAGACAATGCGGTTTTAAAACAATTTAAATATCCAGGGTTCCTTTTCGGGCGAGTATTTCGATCTAGACGCACATTTATTAGAAATCTGAATACCATGACAAGCATGCTCGCTTTAAATTTGACGCTGTAGATTACACGCCAATCCCATGAGAGCTTTCGCTATCGCTTTGTTTGAAATAAAGCGAATCGAGTAGAAAATTCTCAACACAAAGCTGATTTTTTTTTTATTTTCAGGCATTTCTTTTGTTTTCGTTTTTAGTGATCCAAACTCCAGCACGCATTCAAAAAACGTAAGGGGCAAAATAAGTTCAATTATAAACGAGGTTCTGCCAGATTCGAAGTCATCTGAAGCCTCATATGAAGCGAAGATGCAGCGGTTCTAAAATGACGCATCAATGCCGGATAGCCTCAACAAAGAGCGGAGCACTTAACTGCACGAAGGCCATTACCGCGGCAACGAGCAAGGCTTCGCTCTCCAGCGTTTCGAGGAGGGGACGCGTGCGAGGAAAATAGTAGTCTGGTCGTAGGCGTCTCTCCTGCCCCGTGTGAGGAGTCTTTCCTGCGCTCTAGGGCTGGCGATCGAGACACTCGGCCGCATGGGATAACACGTGACATTTAGGATCACAACGGCATACGGTTGTGCCCAAAAATCACAGATCTGGCTCGTCCTGTTCCCGCGCTGTTCCATTCACGATATCACACCGGATAAACCGCATCAAATACCAGCGGGCGGAATTGAAGCTTAAGCAGAGCGAAGTCATGAAGTGACTCATTTTTTACATACTGTTTTATCAGAAAACATGGAGTCAAATTTCCGTCTTGTGCTAATGAGCTATATAGCTAAAGATAATAGTGGCAAGGTTACAGTAACGCGGTATAGGGAGCCATGCATGCTCGGTCATTTGCAGCAGATGTAGTGGCCGCGGGTGCAACACAACTAACCGCGTAGTGCTCGCAAACTGTGGTGAACTGTAGTACTATTGGTCGTAACAGCCGGACAGGTCGACCGCACGTTATGCAGGATTCTAAGAATACAGCTTCGCGAGAAGCCCTGAGCGACGTGAGTGGCTCGCCAGAACCAAAAGTCGCGACGCCACACCCGGCAAGTACCAAAAAATGTCATGATCGTCGGCGGTGTTTACGGGGCGACCATTAAATCAAAACACAGCTCCCTTAGCGTGATCTGTCTGCATAGCCCACCCTGTGTTCCGGGCATTCGTTCGCTTGGTCGATTCATTTGCTGCGTCATCTGCTACCAGCGACGACAACATAGCTCCGCCTTGTGTACACAGTCGCCAAATACCTGGCAGTGGAAGACCATTTTTGGCTCGCTGCAAGGACGTTCCAGCCAGCGTTTTGTTTTCTAATCGTTTTCGTGACAAAAGCTTTGGTACCGCTCGCCCTGGCGACAGCTAAAAGGGTTACTACGTAACTCTACCCAGAATGCTCCCTGGAAATGATTTGGGAGTAGCGGATTTTAACGCGATAGCTGACGTGTCGCAGAAAAGTCGGTGCTGTCGGCGGCGGCCGCGTCGTCCGGTGTTAGCCGTGAGCGAAAAATCCCAGAAGCATCAAAAAATAAAAACGAATAGGAAAAAATTGCCGACCGGAGGAATCGAACGTGGGCCTCCGGGGTGCGAGACGAGCACGCTAACCACTCCGCCACACCAGCTTTTTTTTTTATTTATTGCCTGGTCTTGACACGAGAACCAAATATACAAAAATCACTCAAATGCTATTTACAGACGCTATTTACATATGACACGCTAAAATTCACGCATACACAACAAAGGCTCTAGCCTTGAGAGCCACTCGGGAGGTTCTGCTGTAGCTTTCTGGATTGCCACGCTTTCCCGAAAAGAAATTCTGGCAGGCCGTGCATCTTTATCGAAGTGGTAACCAGTCATTCTTGAGCGCCATATACGGTGGAGGCCCATGAGCATAATTGAATCAAATGGTACCCCATCCTCACTTTCTACGCATAAGTAGCGAATGCCATGCGGATCTAGCGGAAAATCTTTCATTAGCGTTCTTTGCAATACATCCCAAAAATATACCCCTTCCCAACAGTGTAAAAAAAACTTGGTCTATGGTTTCTGGCTTCCTGCATATTAAACAGTGTGATCCCCAGGGTATGAATAATCCCTTTTTCTCCAAAAATGTTTTCACCGGCAGGGTTCCGGCGTGCAATTCAAAAAAGGAGGTTTCTGCTCCTGGCGTCACCTGCATTCTTTTTACCCTTTTTAAAACATCTGCACCTGGGCCTCCATGGGAACATAATGTCACACAATGCGAATATAATTTATTTCGTTTGACTGTAGACAAATAATCCTTTGGGAACCGCGCTGAAAGGAACACTTGCTACGACTTCTCTATAGGAAAACCACGTGATCCGGTAGCAGCCTGACTTGGCATACGGGTCTCGAAAAAACAACTACTGTCGCAAAAACAGGTAGCCCAATCCTAGCCCACCATCTTTGACTCGTGTGAACAAGTTAGTCCGGCTGCAGCGCTCCCATTCAGATGCCCAGACAAATACAGCGAAATTCCTGTGCAGTTTCTGAATATTTAACCGAGAACAGTGCAACACCTGAATAACACACCAGAGCTTACTGATAAAGAACAAATTGCAAACTGTGGCCCTTGCAAAAATAGATAGGTTGGTCCCTATCCACTTTTCAGCTTTATCCTTTATCTCTTTAGCCTGCCCTCTCCAATACTGTTCACTGTCACGGTAAGCCATAAGCGGAACTCCCAAGTACCTATCTGGTGTGGTCGTCCAAAGCACACATGCAAACCGTTCAGGCCACCTTCCATGCCAAAGTCCGAGGCATTTCGACCAGTTAACTCCACTACCGGTGACGCGACTGAATTGGCGCAAACACTTGACAGCTTGGCCCCCTCATCATCGATAAAAACAGCCTGCATACGCTAAGAGTTTTACTTCGGCCCTGAATGCTATTATTCTTGAGAAATTTCAAACAAAGGGTCTCTTATAGATGTTAAATAAAAAAAGGGCTGAGAGGATCAGCCCTGGCGTACGGAACGCTGTAAACTGATGGGGTCCCCTAAACATTTGTTAACAATCAATCTTATCGTGCAGCTCCGGTACGCCAAGGCCACACCCTCACGGACGACAGAACCGACATTCACGTGGTCTAAAATGGCAAACAACAGTTCGTGAGCGACACAATCAAATGCCTTTGTCAAGTCAATCTGGAGAAAGGCAACCCGACCATTACTGTCATCACAGTATTCTAATACACTGCGCGCTTTATGGATATTGGTGCAAATGGAGCGCCCTTTGATCCCACACGTCTGATGAGGCCCAACTATATCTCTAATCACGGTCTGCAACCTTCGCCCTAGAACCTTCATAAAAATTCTGTACTCCACGTTTGTGAGCGCTATTGGCCGGTATGCAGTAACCAGTCTTTCATTTGTTTTCGGAATGAGCACAGTGTGGGACGACCCATATGACGGAGGAAGAGCCTTTTCTTTGAAGGCTTCGTTAAAGATTACAGTTAGAACAGGGGCTATTTCGTGTTTAAGTACTTTATGAAAAGATGCACTGAACCGGTCTGGTCCAGGGGATTTACTGGGGTACAATTTATCAATTGCGTGCTCCACTTCTGTTATGTCCAGCTCTAAGCTGGCCTTTGTTTCGTCGTCGAGACGTGGTAGTTCAGCTAGAAACTCATCCTTAAATGTAATAACATCTACCGGATGTGATGCGAAGAGCGCCTGGTAATGTTCGAAAAACGCTGTTTTGATATGATTCATGTCTGTTGATAATACCCCTCTTCGATGTGATTCCTTTCAGCACGGACTTTTTATAAACCTTGTCGTTGGCGCTTCGCCTGCAGCTGTGTCTTCGGCCCTAACCAGCGCTCCCCGGTAACGTTGTTCCTCAATTAGTTCTAGCTTGTGTTTGGTTTTCCTTATGTCCTCCATCCATTCACCCGGTGCTCGGCTTTCCTGTTTTACCATTTTATGAAGCAGTGTCCTTAACTGCACTTCATTTTGTTTCTCTTCGTGACTTATAATAGCAGATCTTTCAATTGCTTTTAATTTAAAGGCTTCTTTACAGAGCTCCCACTGCTGCCAAACCTTCATGTTTTTTCGTGGATCTATTTTTGCTATTTCGTCTCTCACTGCTCGACTGTACAATTCATCCTCAAGTAGCTTGTTGTTTAACTTCCACATTTCCCACGAAAAGCCATTCCCACGCTTAACAATGCCTACGTAGCATTGAACCATGCAATGGTCTGAAAACGACATCGGTACTACTTCATACCTGTTGCATTATGGTACGATATCGACGGAGGCATAGATGCTATCTAACTGTGCATGGCTTTGGCCCTGGAATCGCGTATACTTTACTGGGCGTTCTCCCTCCAGACACTCTGCAACGTCTTCCATGTCATAGATGTCAATTATTCTTAACAGCACTTCAGTGCTCCTGTGACGGAAAGCGCGACTGCTTGTCAGGCGCGTTTAGAACACCAGTTGTAATCCCCCATAACCATAAGCCGTCTCTTCGATATTTTCAAAGAACACGACACGGTCATAAACCACAACTCGCCACTCAATGCCTTTCAGCGAAAAATCCAGGCAAGCACATAGTCCCGTCATGCACGAATGATGCGCCTTCTTTACAAAAAGAACAAAACCAGCCAAACAGCGTGACTAACGACAGCGAAAAACCTAGACGCATCATACTCTCTTCTTCACCGTCTACTTTCGTTTTTTGCACAGCCAATGCACTGGGATCAATACCCAGCACCTCCACCAAAAATGTCACAGAAGCCAGTGAAACTGGTTCAGCAGGTTTACTTAGGACTAAGTAAAAGCACCGGCAAGATCAGGCACGGAACCGACTGGCGGGCGAGCACCGAGAGCGAAGAAGACGAGCGCGTGCCAGTCTCCCGAGCTCGCCACATGGCGGCGCCAGTACGATAACATGCGGCAATATCTATGTCGCAATCCATTAAAAGCCTGTAAAGCTGGCTTTGTTTCTTTTTACCTGCCAAACCTCTAACGTTTAGGGTGGCCACTTTAAACGGAGATGCAGAAGCCATTTTTTAATACCAAGAAGAGACTGAAAGCACGATGCTTACCTCCCGCGTCTAGCCTTCGCCGCCGGTATCATCCGGCGCTTGCCTCTGGTTATGAGGCAACTTGGGACTGGAACGCCAGCTAGATGCTTTGAAATGGTCTATTGATTGCGGTGTTGTCTCAGAAATGTCCCTTAGAGAAGCGTATTGTGGCGTAGAATAATAATTAGGACCATGTAAATTATAGAATTACAGAACACGCAGTTAAGCGAGTGGCAAATTACTTTTCCGCTGTACTTCCTCTTCGCTTGGCGTGCACGTAGCGCCATCATGCGTGTGGCACACGGAATAAAATAGACAGGGCATGGCCTCCGAGATCTTCATCGCACCGGCTCGGATCAGTGACGATGTTGCCGACGAACTACGACTGCAACTTGAGGCCCGCGCATTTCGGCAAGGTGGCTGGCAGCGCTTCTACGTCCCGGAAGGATTAATAAATAAAAATGAGTAAAGCAAGTTGCTCTATGTAGGAATTCGAAACAGACTCCCTTCTCAGTGCACGCCTCAGCCGCATTGTAAGCGAAGGAGCGCTTGTACGCGTGAACTGGAGCCGAAAGGTTCTCTCGCAGATGCCGCTAGGGGAAGCGATTACGTCACCGATAAGGCATGAAGCGTCGGAACATAGGCTTGCACTTGAGAAACGAGTATTCACGTTTCAGAACAAATAATTACTAAAGAGTCATGCTTAGGACAAGTTAATGAGTGTTGTATCATGTGAACTACGTCTTTGTGTCCCTCAAAAGCGCGACGCAAACGAGAAGACTGTGCGAACGGAGCGCAATAACGCTATCGCGTTCCTTTCTTAAAGGCGAAGCTTAAGCGTCCCTTAAATTTTTTCCTCGCGCAGTCGGGAATTGGAGACATTATGGCTGCTGCCGCACAATGTTACCTAAACAGCACGCACGGAACTGTATGGATAATTAAAGAAGTGGACCTTTACAGTAGCTCCAGTATAACCTTTGACACCTTCCGACGCCAAAAATGCCGCTTAAATGACCCGAGAAAATTATTTATACACGTTTTGCGAGCTGTCATGACGTCCCCTGGGTTGGCATAAAAGCAGCGATTTCGATTATCACAGGGGAAGGCGTGAATGCTGGTTTAAGAAGGGGAGCGATGCTACACTCTCGAGAAACCTTGGCACGGCTCAAGGAGGGAAAAGCAGCGGTGGCGATGTGCCAACACCCGTCACGTCAATGACTGACCGTCTCTTTCTGATCGAGGCGGCAAACGCGGATGCTGAGTGTCGTTGCAGAGATTTCGCCAGCCCGAGAGAGGCTGGAAGAAGCGAGCCTTTTCCTGAAGGGAACTGACGCAAGAGACAGAAGATGGAAACGGGCGTGTGTCGTATTTGCACTCGTCGGGTGGGAGCATGACTGTTCGGGCAGAAAGAATGAGGAACCATGGCCTAGACTCCGACGTGGACAGTGAACGTACGAACCTCAAACTGAACTCTGTGTACAAAAGATGTGCCCACAGGTAGACGTAACAGGAAGACAAAAATAAACTTGCGAAATGTATTAGCCGTTCTACGCCGTCGGAGTAGTTGGGACAATGTAGAATTATCGAGAGAAAAAGGAGATGCCTATTTGCTCTAGTATACTAAGTGCCTTCGCCGCCAGGGGCTGCGCACATACCTGCCAGGGCCACTCTCCGAACTCGGCCTCGCCCTTGCCGTCCTTGGTGAGGATGCGGCTATTGATGCCGTTGTCGTTACGGATGCCGCACGAGGCCACGTACGGCGTCTCCGTGACGGCAGACGGCTCTGCGCAGCAGATCTGGTCCACGCCCGGGCACTGCTGGTTGTGGTCCCCGAGGCCATCCTACGAGACAGCAAACAAGGGCCCAATGTAGACTGAGTGTCGAGCCATCACAGACTGTTCCTCGATATTTGCGAGGCACATACGCAAACGTACAACTTTCACGGATGGCAAGTAGGTGGCCGATATCAGCGCGCTGAGCCCCTGTTTTTCTTGGTGCCGTGTTTGCCAAAAGTAACCAGGCTGCAGAGTTTGATTCTCGGTCGTGTGATTGTAAATTCACACTACTTGCAGTTGTGTGTCCTTTTTCTTGTCCGTCTGCTAGCGCTGCTTTCGTTATGCTTTACCAACTCGCCCAGCAACATGCATTACTTCTGAAGCTTTAAATCTGAAAACTAAACACCGGAGTCTTTCCTTAGGTCTTAACCAATTGCGATTATTTGGGAATCTTATTGGCTTTATATACACGTGAGAATCAAAATACACAGCCTGGGTACTTTTGGCAAAGACGGTACATACGCCCGTAATATTTTACTTTCCTGCATAGATTTACGCTCCTCGAAACGGTAAATGCGCTAAGGACGCCGAGTAACCTAACTAAATATGTAAACGAGTACGGTTGGATAGCTTCTGCTTTGCCTTCCCGATTTGTTCTGTGCCGGTTAACTTTCAAAACCTTAGTGTGCACATTCAGAGCTATATTTAATTGCGCGTTTCAGTTACGCTTCCATCCTGCATTCGTTAAACTGCCTGCACCCTTCTGCCAAGTGTATGGCATACACAGACACGCGTTCATTGTCAAGCCACTGTTTCAACCTGCACTTAGCCGAAATAAACGATTCCGTACCATCGAATGCGCAGTAGAACTTGAAGGCGTCCACGCAAGGTGAAAGCACGTGGTGTCGTGCAAGGCAGGTGGCAAAAAATTTGGGAGATTATCGGGCAACGAAAAATAAGAAGGGGGGGACCATTTTTCACGTGACGGAATTAAATCTCAATATCGCTACTTAAAACAATAAAAGCAAAAATATTTTAGTTCAGTGTGTAATAATTAATATCTAACTTATAGCGCTTCTCTGTTACGCCCTCCCGCACAGGTCACGCAGAAGTATCCGATGATTTCATCATTAATAAAAAGACTGGCGCCTTTAACACGGACAGAAGACCGGAGGAGCGCTCATCCTGTCGTCTATGTCTGCGTCCGTGTTAAATGCGCCAATATTTTTATTAATGATGACACACCAACTAGCCCAGCTTTCAGGCTTGACTGTGATGATTTCAAACTCATGCCTGTAAACTTTTCAAAAATTTACAGGGTGCTTCGTCATCAAGAATCGCGCTCTGTGTTTTGTTTCTTGTCGTTCCAGGTGTTAGCGCGGTGAACCACAATGACATTCTAGTGGAAATTAAGAAGAAGAAATGGACATGGGCAGGACATGTAGTGCGAAGAGAGGATAACCAATGGTCGCTTAGGGTAACAAACTGGATTCCAAGGGAAGGAAAGCGTAGCAGGGGACGGCAGAAAGTTAGGTGGGCGGATGAGATTAAGAAGTTCGCAGGGGTCAAGTGGATGCAGATAGCACAGAACCGGGTTAAGTGGAGGAATATGGGTGAGGCCTTCGCCATGCAGCCGGTATAGTCCGGCTGCTGATGATGCTTCCTCCAATTGTTTAAAAGTTTGCAGACCTGAATTTGACTATACCCACCGGTCTATACCCACTGCAAGGCGAAAGCCTCTCCCATATATCTCCAATTAGCCCTGTCCTGTGCTAGCGCATCCACTTCACCCCTGCAAGCTTCTTAGCCTCACTCGCTCACCTAACTTTCTGCCGCATTTCTTCTTGATTTCCACTAGAATGTCACTGTGGTTCACCGCGGTAACATCTGGAACGCCAAGAAACACAACAGAGGTAGCGATTCTTGTCGCGCTCTTGTGTTTCTTGTCGTTCTGGGTGTTAGCGCGGTGAACCCCTATGAATCACAAACTAGACCCAATTCTCGCTGTTTTGGAATGTCATTAACTCTCAGACCCATTCTGCAAGCTTCCCATCTCTTAAAGTTACACCCATTTTGCGTTGTCCTCAGATTACCCTTTTCATTGTCCTCCGCGTTTTAGCTCCATAGGCGGGTACAGGTAAGATGCAACTGTTGTATATTTTCCTCTTGAGCGATGCCGTTAATCTAGTCGTACTCTGAGAGTGCTTGCCTAGTGCGCTCCATCCTAATAGTATTCTCCTGGTTTTCCTTTCATGATCCGCATCTGCGGTTACTACCTGTCCTATGTAGACATATTCGCCTACTACTTCCAGTGCTTTGCCACCTAACATAAATTGCTGTTCATGATGATGATGGCCTCAGACAAAATGGCACATACCCAAGGCGGGGATTGGCCACGTTACATATAGATTCTAAATAAATATGGTAAAGGACTGGTGTATTCAGATAAATATGGGTGTTTAACTTGAATTTGGAAAAAAATAAAAAGGAAAGGAAAAAGCGAGGAAGCCCTACCTAATTTCATCTGATTGATGAAATTATGCAATCATGAATATAATCGCACACTGGTTAAGGCATATTCCTTGACGCTTGCCTCGAAGGAGAGGAGAACTGGAATGGTTAAATGACGGCCTAATCTCGAAAAGGGAGTCGCTAAGTAAATTTTGCGGAGAGATGCGAACCGGCGGCAGAAGAGGAAAAAATGATCTATGCGTTGTTTCTTTCCAAGACTCACAGAGGTTAGTAACGGATAGCCCCGAACGATATAAATACAGATTTAGTTTCGGTAATCTGCAGCGCTCCCTTCATGGAGCACTGCCTTGTCGTGGCGGAGGGGCTTGCGAAACTCGATGAAGTCGTGAGCTCTGCTGTGTAGGGCCACCCAAGATGTTTCGATACGTCGTTTCGAGCGTTTCGAAAGAGACCACGATCGCCGCCCCTCTGATATCTCATGACGCACTAATGATTTCATTCAATTAATAGTGGAATTAAATAATATGGGCTACCAAGGTCACCATTTCAACATAAGTTATCCCAGTCTATACACCAATCACTACTGCTGAAGAAGCTGACGTTGAGAGATTTTATGCTGACCTGCAATGCCTTTTCGACCGCACTCCATCATCAGACGTCCTTTTTCTCATTGAAGACTGGAATGCTAAGGTGGGGAGTGAAGAAATATCCGGAATTGCAGGCAAGTTCGGTCTTGATGAGCAAAATGAAGCTGGGCAGAGGCTAGTAGAGTTTTGTCAAGAAAACAACCTGACCATAGCGAATACTCATTTTCCACAGCACAAGAGGCGCCTGTATTTCACCGGACGGTTTGTACAGGAATCAGAGGGATTATATTCTTGGCCGGCAGAGATGGAGAAGCATTATACAAGCAGTAAAAACAAAGCCTGGGGCCGATTGTGGCACCGATCATCAGCTTCTTGCTGCCAAATTTAAGCTTCGATTGAGGAAAACGCAGAAACCTAGAAGGCCTTTCAGGTATGATCTGGATCAAATTCCATCAAAATATGCTGTGGAATTGAGGAATCGATTTCAAGAATTAGATCTAGAAGACAGAGAGCCTGAAGAGATGTGGACTGATATTCACGATATAATACAAGAAGTTGCTACTAAGGTAGTTCCAAAGCAAAAGAAATGCAAGAACGCAAACTGGTTATCTCAAGAGGCGTTGCAAATAGCCGAGGAAAGAAGGATGACAAAAGTTATGGGGGAAAGAGAAAGGTACAAGGTTCTCAAAGCGGATTTTCAGAAAATAGCCAGGAGACATAAGAATGCCTTCCTGAACATGCAGTGCTGAGTAGTTTAGGGCAACAGCCAATTGAGGAACACAAGAGCTCTGCATAAGACAATCAAAGATATCAAAGGAAGCTTCTGTGCTAAGCTGGGCGTGATAAAGGACAAACGAGGCAAGGACCTCACTGAAGCCTCAGAGATAAAAAAGAGTTGGCAGAAATACACAGAACTGTACAAGAAGGACCCGAATGTGCAAACCCAACATAAGACGGTTGTGATTACTAATCTTGAGCCGGGCATTCTGAAGAGTGAAGTTGAATGGGCCTTAGCCAGCCTGGCTAAGAGCAAAGCTAGCTGAATTGATGGCATTCCAGCTGAGTTGCTTCAAAACCTCAACCATGACGCTGTTAACATTCTGTATACATTATGTCAGCAAATTTGGACAACACTGCAGTGGCCACAGGATTGGAGGAGGTCAGTTTACATCCCCATTCCAAAGAAAGGCAGTGTCAAAGATTGTTCCAACTACCGCACGATCGCGCTTGTTTCGCATGCTAGCAAGGTGATGTTGAAAATCCTCCAAGGTAGGCTGCAGTAGTATGTGCATCGGGAGCTTCCGGACACGCAAGCTGGGTTTCGCAAGGGCAGAGGAATTGGAGACCATATTGCAAACCTTCGATGGATCATGGAAAAAGCAAGGGAGCTCCAGAAACCCATCTACTTCCGCTTTATTGATTATGCGAAAGCGTTTGACTGCGTAGATCACAGCAGATTGTGGCAAGCTCTCCAAGAGATAGGAGTTCCAATTCACCTCATCTGTCTCCTCAGGAACCTGTATGAAGGGCAAGAGGCCACAGTCAGAACTGGACATGGTCTTACTGATTGGTTTCCGATTGACAAAGGAGTGAGACAAGGCTGCATACTGTCACCCTGCCTATTTAACCTATATGCTGAGTGCATCGTGAAGAATGCCGGTCTGGACGAGTCTTCAGCTGGAGTGAAGATTGCTGGGAAACGTATCAACAATATTGGATATGTGGATGATACCTACTTTAATGGCAGAAATTGAAGTGGAACTCAAGAGGCTTCTGATGCGCGTACAAGAAGTGAGTGAGAAGTTTGGGCTTAAACTGAGCATTAAAAAGACAAAGATCATGGTGTCTTTCCCCATCAAGTCCTGGAGCATCAAGGGACAAGAAGTGGAAGCTGTGACAAATTTCCTCTTCTTGGTTTCCACGATTACCCCGGAAGGAGACTGCAGCCATGAAATTATGACACCTGCTTCTCGGAAATAAAGAGCAGAGACATTAGACTGCCAACCAAGATCCGTATAACTCGTGCTATGGTCGTTCCAGTTGTGATGTATGGATTCGAGAGTTGGACTGTTAAGAAGGCTGACCGCCGAAGAATTGACGCGTTTGAATTGTGGTGCTGGCGGAGAATCTTGAGAGTTCCTTGGACGGCCAGAAGATCAAATCAGTCGATATTGTCGACCATAAAACCCTGACTGCTTATTGGAGGGTCATAGTCTAAAGTTAAAGCTCAGCGACCTTGGTCATCTGATGAGGAGAGGAGTCGCTGGAGAAAGATTTGATGTTTGGAAAGGTTGAGGGTCACCGGAGAAGACGTAGGCAGCGACCGCTGTGGTTAGATGGCATCCTCGAGGCGCTGCAGATGAAGTTATGTGATGTTAGGAAGATAGTGAGAGACCGGAAAGCGTTGCGTGACATGGTCCATAGGGTCACGAAGAGTCGGACACGACTGAACGACTAAACTGAACTGAATCTGCAGTGCAATAGAGTTGTTGGTAATCCGTTGCAGAAAGTAAAGGCTCGTGACTGAGGTAATGGAGACGGTAATTTGGAATCGTGCTAATGTTAAGTAAACGGCATAGAACAAGAGGTCCACCAAGGGCGGATTTTGCTCAAAAATCAGCCCTTTCATTAGATGTAATGCCACAGCGGCCAGGGACCCAGTGAAAATGCAATTCTGCAATGTGAGGAGGAATAAAAAAATAAAGATAACGGCAAAGCGGAGTGTTCCTCGAATTTTCGGGCGATGCCAACACAGATAGGATGTCAGAACAAAAAACCTTTGAAATATTACTAGAGATCTTTGTGATAGCCAAATCGATAGCCATAACTCGGCAGCAAAAATTGGCGTTATAGTCAAGCACGCGAAATGAATAACTCCAGTCAAGAACCTGGAAGTATATGCCAATAGCTGCTTTTTCATTCTCCTGGGAGGCATCTGTAAAATTGGCAATGGCTCGGAAAATTTTCTAGATACTCCTCTATAAGGCCATTTAATACCCTTGCAGAATTCTGCATTTCCTGGGAGGGTGTCATCAAATGAGTATCGCGTCGCCGGTGGTTAACTTCTACTAAAGAGTTTGATACAGAAAGCTCCGACACAATCTGGGGGAGCTTATACCTAGGCCAAAAAAGTATGATGAGATCGAAGGAAATATGGGGTTAGCCAATCCAGGGACAGGCTCCGAAGACCTTGAAAATGTTCGCACAGTGAGAGCTGAAAACGCGAATATAGATTAGGTATCCGAGCTTCCAAGTATAGCAAAGCATTGGGCACTGAGCAGACCTAAGCAAAGGCGCAGAGCTCGTCGTTCCAAAGCAAACTGGGGTTCAAGCTTGTACCTTAGGCATTCAGAAAAGAGAATGGAGCCGAATTAAAGTACTGGCCGTATGTATGTACGGCCAATACAATGTTTATAAGTAAAGCTAGAGCAGAGTGTCTCGACGCATATTCTCATCAACCGGTCAAGGGTACCTTCACCTTTAAGCGCAAGACTTCCGATTTGGGGCATCCGGTCTAACTGTGGGTGATATATTATGCCCAAATATTTAACAGAATCAACATGCGGGATTAGGACAGAATAATAAGGCAATGAAATGTTAACAGGGGTAGTCTGGGGGAATACAAGGATAGCACATTATTAGACGTTGAAAGTTAACCTTAGGCTGTCCAGTCCGACTGCCTGAGCATTAAGGTAATCTTGCAACAAACGATATAGGTTGTGAATATTTGTGGCAGAAGCATATCGTCTGCATCACATACGCACTGACTGCAAGGTGAATATCACGCATTAGCATGTTAAACAATAATAGCGAGAGGGGTGAGCTTTGTGGTACACCTCTTGACAGGGGGTAAGTGTTGGAACTTAACGCATCCTTTGCCCAAAAGAATGACTTATCCTGTAAATATTTGCTTATCCATGCAAAGATGTATAATGGAGGATGACTAGCTAGTTTATGAAGCAAAATACTACATTCTACGCTGTCGTACGCCTTGGCAATATCTAAAGTAACTAGAGCTGAAACCTGTTTGCCTCATGGCAACCCTAATACGGCTCTCCGAGTCTACGTCTGCACTCCGAATCGGGCATTCCCGTCGGAATCCAATCTCAGCCACAAACCATGAAAGGATAGAATATGATCCGTGAGACGACAGTAGACTAACCGTTCTACTAGTTTAACTAAATTTGAAGTGATAGCAATCGGCCCAATATTGTCAAGATAAAAACCCTTCCCCTGGTCTTTCAGAGTAAAATTATTTTCGCTGTTTTCCAAGCTTGTTTATTTCAAACTTTTTCCAAAGACCAATTCACAATCTGCAACAGGTTCGAGACAAAGTCTAAATATTATTTTCAGCATGGATACTGATACTCTGCCAACACCAGGGGCAGCCAACTACAGGCAATTTATCACGCTATAATGCAATCACTGATAAACTACTGTCACCTTGTTTGGGGTACAACATCCAAAACAAATCTAAACATCATACTCGGTCTCCAAAAGAAGGCAATTAGACTGATCGCTGCTACACTGCCCACACAGAAACATTATTTCAGCAATATAGGATTCATCGTGTGCATGCCATGTTCGAGTATCGTCTACTTCACTGCCTCAAATTGTCACCTCAACGCTTAACAGACTTCTTGAAGAATATATCTGGACTTTAGCCTTACGAGAAACTCTTTCACAACAGAAGTAAACAATATGGGAACTTCCTCGAACGAGAACGTTATACGGTAACCAGAGCCTTCATTTTACTTTACCATGCATATTAAATCGTTATAACATACAGAACCCAAACATCTTTACCGCCTCAATTAAGGACTTTAAGCTGTATTTTATCAATTCCGCACTGTCTCTCTGTACTTTCTGTTCCTTGCCTTAAACATTATTACAAGAATAGTCACTTCATTTTCATTACGTTTTGCCATGTTTCGCCCATACTGTTACATTATTGTGGGCTGTTAATTTACTGTGCTAGTTTTTAATTTGATGTTTCGTTGGTATATATGTGCTCTTTCTGTGCTCCATAATTTTCATGTTATATATATGTATTTCTTCGCCTTAATGTCACACGTCTTGTTGCTCTGCCATTACTGGGCCTCGGGCATCTCTCAAGCTATCGTTGTAGCTGTTCGCCAGAGGCGCATTTCCTGTGTATTACTGGAAATAAATTTTTGTTTTAATTTTGAATTTTGAGTTACCAAAGACATTAATTCAGATATAGATCTTTAGGGATATTTGTACGAAACTGAAATCGGGCCGAAGAAAAGGTAGTGCGAGCTACAAAACGCACCTCAAGGTCTTCCGAAATGGATTTCAATTGATCTAATTCATCTTGTGTGGACAAAACCGCGGACTGGGTGGTATAAAAGGAGGGCAAAACTTTTGTACGTTCCATGTATCTATAGAGAAATCTCCGGTTGACTGGGTTAGACAAATAGTTGGACATTATTCTTTTAAACGAAGCTGCAAAGAATTTGTAATTAATCCAGTTGTTTGAGCACTGATTATGGGCTAAGCGCTTCTATGCGGCTTTCCTCAGACGATAGGCTTTTTCCCATTTTTTATTCCACCAGCTGGAAGGAGCCTTGTTTTTAATGGCTGGCAGAACAATAAACAGTGATCGCCGAGTTACGTCTAAAACTGAACAGCGCCTGTCCGTGTTGTCTTCCTTCCGTCCTTGTCGAAGCCGCGCTGTTCTTCAGAAAATGGCATACCAACTCGCCCAAGCATCAGTTCTAAAACTGAAGACAATACTTCAGGACCGCGATCCTATTTACCAGAAGGGGCAGGGGACCTGTAGGCCTCTCCTAGAAATTTTTTGAATAGTGTAATATTGACAAATTTGCATGATTTACCAGTTTGCCTAATCGGACTACATGCAATGTTGAAAGTGATTGGGTAAGAGTCACTTGACGTGCTGTTGTCTATTGCAGACCATGATGATACTCCAATACGATTTGTAGCTAATGTTAAATAAGTGAACAAGAATGTTCTCTCATATAAGTAAAGGCGCGACTGTTATAACAATTTACATCATTTCTTGACCTCCAAGACCAAAGTAACTGCCCACTACAGTCTGTTCTAAAACCACGTAGGACATGATGAGAATTGAAGTCCCCAGCTAAAACTACATTTTAAATATTACGCAGCCAAGCTTCTAAAACATTTGTACCACGGACACCTGTGGGAAAGTACACATTTGCAATTATGAGAAGGACACACTGCGAGACAATCAACTCAACGGCAAGTATCTCACAATCAGGCCCTATAAGTTCATGAACCACTTTAGCGCGATGAACCAGATTTCCTGAAATCAATGTTAACAAGCCTCCGCCCATGTCGTGCGGATGGTCAGCTCATAAAAAAATACGATAATTTTAACTGTGAAAAGGACGATTAGGAGAGAGCCAAGTTTCGTACAGTGAGATAATATCAGGAGTAAATTTAAAATAAGGTGCTGCAGGTCGTCGAAAGATAAGGTAAAGCGACAATTCCACTGGAGATTCCCGCCATGATTATTGCTTTAAAAATGAGGCAGCCTCTTTCAACACATCTGTTTTCTTTGTCATTCCTTTCTTATGTCTGACTTATTAGTAGAGGAGGAACTTCTGAAATGGGCAGGCTATCTCACCATCTGACTGACATGCGGTTGAAATGGGTATCGTTTACATCCACAGGCGTGGACGCAGAAAAGGTGGTAGGTTGAATATCATCTATTGTTTTATATGAAATAGAGCAGGTAGACGGAGTACCTACAAAAGACTATGCAGTCTGCGCGGAAATTTTTGTTGCAAAGCATCGCTACCCCAGCAACAGCCTCCTCTGCAGCACCAACAACAGGCTTTGTTATACTTGCTTCAACGTCGGGACAGCGAACAACATTTGCGTATGCACTCTGTCTTTTCGCTACTAGGGCATAAGCATCTGCGCGCGAGCACATGTCGCGTTTAAGACACTCTGCTCATCGGCCCTTTTTGGACAAATGGGATCACCGCTGCAAACGCGGCAGGCAGTGCGTTGCCGACTTGCAAGCTTTGACACTGTGCCTGAAACGCCAGCAATTTTTACATTGTAATGGACGAGAATGCAAAGGGTCAACATGGTATATAATTGGCCAAACTAATTTTCCATGTGCAAATAGGACCCTGCAAATGTGCACCAGAGTAGCTTCTATTTTACTGCCTCATACCAAGCGTTCTTCTCCTACATCTTACACAATGTCCTTAGTCGTCGAGCAACATCATCACAACAAGACATCCTCAAATGAAGCCTCAGCGTTATTATCTGGTACAGTCTTAAATGACGTTGCCGCATTAGTACCATCCAGAAGTTCCACCACAGGCTGAATGTTCAAACTCAACCACACACACACGAGATTATGCTTGTACAATCAGCCAAAGAATCACTTTTAAAACCCCCTACCAATCAACCAACACTACATATATGATATTTACTCCATATAAGGCATGGATCACTTCTTGGGCACATTTTTCGTCTCGGCCTTGAAATAAACGCGCATTGTGCAATAAAACGCGGTGGCGCCGTTGTCTTGGCAAATCTGGTCTCCAAGTTCTGGTGGTAGCCGCATGTGGCGTCACACGTTTTCGCCTGCAAGTTTTGAACTTTCTTGAAAACTCCGGCTCAAACTAGGGTACCGACCACAAAAACAAGGCGTTTCGGCTTCAATGAAAAATGAATGAAAAATTCAAAGCACGAAGCTTACGTGCGTCGTCCCAGGCATCCCGCGCACGAAGATTGCCAGCGTATGTTTCGTCGCTTGAATCATCAGGGATTCCAGATGATGACCAGTTCTTTTTTTTGCCGATGATTTAGCTTCCATGTGGAAGCCGAAACGTCTTATTTTTTGAGTTGTGGTCTGCGCCCCTTCATGAATTGACCCGATCAGACAAGATTTCGCGAAACCTTAGATTTCCAACTAGGGTACCACGACGGCACAACGATCCCAGTAAAGTTGGCGTGATTTCCTTATATATGCTGGCTTCGTTGGTGTGTTGTAACTGTCCCTCGTTTGCACATCGCATATTATGCTGGGCTAGTTGGCGCATTTTTTTTTTTTTGGGGGGGGGGGGGGGCTATTTGGTGCATGTTGTAAAATAAAGAAGCGATAAATTTAACGAACACAAGGAAGTGATACGGAGAAATTTCTTCTGTTCGCTGTTGGCGCTTCTTTATTTTATAAAAATTAGAATCTTTCCTTTTCTGTGCCTTGTCCTTGTTGATCATTCGCTTTGCCCTGAGAGTTATGTAAAGTTTCGCACAATATTTCAGTCGCAGTTACATAGATGTAAAAACAAAACAGCATACCAGCGGGATTTCCTCTTTGGGTGGCAGCTTCCGGCGGGCGTCAAGCAGACCTCCTCCGTCCTCGGACACCTTGCCGTCCTTGCACTGGTAGTAGGGCACGCAGACGCAGTCACCAAGCGGGGCTTCTCCACCCAGAGGGGGAGCTCCGGGTGCTGCTCCTGTGAGTGGGGAGTCTGCCTGAGCCACATCGAGCAAAGCGGGCAGGTAGGCAGAGTCCTTCTGCGGCGGCAGCAGCTGCGGAGGGGGCAACCGGCGACCGTACTTACCGCCGTCATGTTGCGCCAAGCACGCCGCTGCGCCAAGTGTCGCCAGAAAGAGCCACATGCTGCCGGGTGGGCCTCTGCGCACAACAATAGGGAAGGATGACACACTTTCGCTTGCCCTTGGGAATTTTACCATGTACAAGTGATGGAAATAAGCACCTTACGGTTAGCTTCCGCTTGTCAAGTTTGATAGCTGTGTCAGTTCCGTCTGTAGGCTTTCATGCTTCGACGCTCCTCCTCGATCTTTTGTCTACTTGGATAATTTAATGCTGTCCCAGCTATACTTGGTCCTCCGTAATTGTGTACTTCATTGCTTGAGAAATTGTTTTCAAGAAAATATGCGCGTCAAGTCGTAACAAAACTGCGACGCTCTTTGTGGTGTCCCACTAAGTCGAGTTGCGATCCGAACATATCAGATCCCTCCTTTCCGCAAACACCAACTTAAAAACACAACATCGCCACGGCCTGTCTTTAGACGAAGGTTGAAGGTGCGTTTTGTGTCAACCCTTGGTGAACCATGCAAAATCATATTTAACAGTTCTTTCGCTCGTTATATACGCAGAATCCATGCTTTAAAAGCCTTTTTTTACTATCTTCTTACGCAAGTGCATTCCCATTAACTTCCCAAGGATCTCGGTAATAAGGATTTGCCGATGCCAGCGTCTGTACGGTCACATTTTAAGAACAGATGTTTATCGTTGTGCACATGCTTTTCATTCACGCGAAAGCATTTCCTGGATAGCCGTGACCCAGCGTGTCTTCACGAACAGAGACTAAGGAACCACACGCCCCACTTTTTCCGTTATTGCATAGAAAAATTCCAAAAACGAGAACACGAACAGCACATGCCTCAAATTATCGAGCTGCATAATTCGAGCCACACACTAGCAATTCCACATCATTACAAATCCGAAAGGCTCACGTCAGCATCCAATTGATACACGGCGGCAGCATTCTCAGCAAAGTGTCATGACAGTGAGGACTCTCCTTGGCTACAAACTAATAGTCCCATAAATCAAACCACAGCGCAGATTGTTCGCATATATTACAGCGAACGCTTAATAAAAACACAAAATGCTGCATTCGTTTCTGGCTGCTGAAAACATGTCCCAGAAAAACACTGCCCGACGGCACCGGATGAAACAATCAGTTGTGTCCGGCGTATTACACACGCGGCAATGCACCGGCCACGGCACAAATATGTTGTAATGAAGCCATGCTTTTACACGGAGAGTTGTGCGCAATTTAAAGAAGAACGTTTTTGCAGCAGATTGAAAGCACATGCGCTAAGGCGCCTCAAAACGCCAGTTTATATAAAAAAAAAGACAGATTAAGCTGGCGATGCAATGGTATAGAATGGCTAGCGCACAAGGAAGACTCAAGCAGAAGCTAAGTGGCAAGACACACGCTACCTTCTGTGTGAGTCTTCCTTAAGCGCTAGCCATGCACTATGTTCGAATTTGGCAACCAACTAGCCCAATTAAGAGCCTTGACAATGGTTTACGGTAAGAATGTGCACCGCAGTGGTGTAGGGCATGTATCAGTAAGTAGTTGCATTGTCTGCCTTCCGGAAAGGCTCTGCACCTCTCTCTCTAAAAGAAAACCGAGCGCCGAGGAATGTGTCCGCAAGTTGTTCAAGGAATCTCCATACTGTCCCTTCACGAGCCTGTCCAGTCGGAGCGAATAGATAAAATAAATGAGCACTGAGATGCCTAACGAGCACAGCTACTAAACAGGGGTGATTTGTGAATTAAAAAAAAAATAGTTGGCTCACGAACAAGTAAACAAGATTATAGAAAGAAAGGCCCATTGACCCCACTTTCTGGCACAATGTAGAGCAAGCTTTATGATTCGCTCCACAGGTGTGAGCCTGGTGAAAGGGGCCACAATTCCAGCTTATGCGCCCAAAACGAGCAAACAAAATTGTTTGCATTCGTCTTAATCAAGAGCCACACCTGATAACTTAAAAAAAGATGTTGTATGAAATATGTTGGGTCACAACAAAAAAAATGGTCATCAACGTAGGCGAAAATGTTAGTTTCACATTGAGAATCTTTGCCGAGAAAAACGGGCTCAAGATAGAGAGCGGATTAGGTTTGGTTAGCCTTCCACAGGATTAAAAGCACAATAGATATGCCCTTGAGCAAAATATCAAACGCTTTCGCAAAGTCAATCTGAAGCAGCGCAAGAAACAAGGACACAAGAACGCACTCAAAAACAGGACCAGCTCCCATCTGAAGACCAGTAATCTCAAAAAAGAGGAAGCAGAAGAGTTGAAACCTGGCTCAGTTGGTACATTGTCTTTAAGAATAATAAACCAGCCAAAGGATGGACTAACAACTGTGCTTTATTGAAAAGAAGAGTAAGGCGCATGCGCAGCTGGACGACACAAAAAGCGCGACGCCTCCGAGATGGAGCCGATGTTCCGACTCTGCTTTTGCTATGATAAATCAGAAGGCCTGTTGATTGCCAGAACATTTTTGCAGGCTAGTTGGTGCATGGATTTTGCTGGATGCTAAGCGCGGAAGACAGGACAACAGGAACACTGAAAACAAGACCGGACACAGCGTTGTTGATTGCCTCTGAGCTTCGTGGGTTGATAAGATGACTGTGCACTGATTGTGCTTCTGCCTCGTGTTTCCAGATTACTGGTCTTGTGTGACTCGATGTGTAAAATACTGCCAATAAAAATTTAGTTGGAAGTATGCGCTAGTCTTGTTTCTCGCGGTGCTCCTCTGCATGATGCCGGTAATAACTGAATTAGAGCTACTGATACAGTCTCCAATACCGAATGTAAGTACATTATGGCTATGGGTTTGGATACTGCGGCCTTTAATGCCACAGATCTTGTGCGATTCTATCAAGCTTGCGACTAGTAGCGGCCTGTGAGAAGAAACAGCCAAAGAGATTTGTCAACTGTTGTGTTGTAATAAGATTCCGCTGTCATGCGGCCGAGACTGGACGGTGCGTCAATGAGCGCCTACGCGAATCACATAGAAAACCAGTCATACTGAAATAGCATAGCCATCCATTCCACGGATTGCAAGGACTGTGAGGAGTTTCTAAACCAGACCACAATAATCCCAAATATAAACAACATATCTCACACCTGCTATCAGAGACATTTCACATTCAAGAATTTGGTGACACATGTGTCAGCCAACCGTCGGTGGCTCTATCCCACAAAAATCTCCATCAGGGACGGTTTTCATAGCTCCCGTGTGTATGCCACGGGAATGATTGTGCCGCATTTGTTTTCTTTTTCATCTGTGCTTTATATTGCTCGTTTTTTCACAAAAAACCATTTGGTTGTTTATGCATGTCTCGTCTTCCCAATCGTCCCATCTGTCAGTGCTGTTTCTTCGTTCCCTTCGAGTTCCGCCTCGACGAATTGAGCGCGCAGAAGAATGGCGCAGACGTGCGAAAGACTTCGGCAGTCACTGCAAGCGGAAATGCTATTTTAATGGCGCTGTAGTTAACAGGCATTCGATTAACAAAAATGATATGTTAAAGAAAGAACCACTGACGCGCGAACAAGCGGCCTGTCCAAAATGTTTGTTGACATCGTTTTGAGGCAAACGAAAAAGTGGCCCCTTGTGACGCTACTTAACTGCCCGATGCTTTCGAGAGGGCAAAACCGCTGTCGAGGCCTACAAATTAGGTACCCACCTTACTGGAGACACTTGCGACGCCGAAAGGGAGTGTGCGAACCGGTGTTGTTCCCTCGGGGCGCTTGACCGGCGAGAAAGTGCGCGTTCCAGCTCAAGGAAAGTACCGGCACGTGCACAGCAAAAAAGGCAAGCAGCGCCTTCCCCGCTGTTTAAATAAGCGGCAAGGCCGGTTTCGGGCAGATGACGCTGAGGGCGGAGTTTCCGCAGCCGTGACGGAGCGGCCTTCACCTGGCGACGAGCCGGTCGCCACGACGCCTCCCCGCGGCGAAAACCGACAACACTCGCGGCCTATTCTCGGAAGGCAGTCCCGGAATCCAAACCAGACTACACGCAGTTCAACGTACTGTGTCGACAGCGCTGCACATACTGAACCTTTCTGTGTGTTACAATTAAACCAGCAGCAGAGGAATCCTTCAGGAGAAGAGGAAAACGTAACTGATCAAATGTGTAAAGTTAAAGAACAACCTCGCTTTGCTCTAAATTCTGCCAGTTTTCTTGTAGAAGCGATACATGTGTTGTTTGAAAAGCATTAAGAAAGGACACGACTTATCAAGTGCGGCACAAGGGGCAATTCGTGAACCTTAATTTCCCCTTTGTTCCTAAAAGGTGGGCGGTTGAAAAACCTGGTCAGAATTAAGCATTCTTGTAAAGCATCTGAGGATCGTGAACAGAGAACACAAATTACACCAACTGCCGCGCTAGTTGGTTGCGATCCATTTGTATCAGCAGCGCACGCATTCAGGAAAAGAAGGAGAAGGCGTTAGGACAGTTCAACTTTATATCAAGGACACTGAAACCTGCAATTACATACACACGGCCTTTCAAAGAAACAACCAGGGAATAATCAAAGTAACAGTGAGGACGCGCAGTTAAACTGGTAATCACACCTTTTTTTCTTCCCGGACAACAAAAATGCAACACCTCAAATTTTTTTTTTTCATCTTTTTGGCATGTGTGCTGTGCTTCATGAAATTCATTGTCTAGTTCTAGTCTAGATGTAACATCGTTATAAAACGACGTTGCATCTTTGTTGTCCGGGGAGAAAAAAGGTGTGATAACGAGTTTGATTGCACGACCTCACTTCATGTACAACTTTGGGGCATGTACAACTTTGTCCTCAAATACGTTCGCTCATGCCTCGTCTGTCAACGTCTCATCGTTCTGCTGGCGAGTTGCAGCCGTTACCTTGCCCGTCACGTCCTTTTGATAGCGTCGGTATTGATTTATACGGCCCGCTCCCGTACACTGCCGCAGGCAACTGTTGGGCCATCGTCGCGGTTGACCACCTGACGAGATATGAAGAAACCGCTGCCCTTCCATCTCCACAGCGTAAGATGTAGCCTCATTCATTTTGCAGCAATTCGGCCTACGCCACGGCGCTCCTCGTTAACTATTCAGTGACAGAGGACGCGTCTTTTTATCTGACGTTGATAAAACTCCACTGAACAAGTGCCACATATTTCATCAAACTTCCATGTGTGACGTACGCATACAATACTGCTACGCAGTAAACTACAGGTTTCTCTCCGTTCTATCCTCTTTGCGGCCGTCACCCTTTTGCTCCACTAGATACCATTTTTCCATAGCAACCTGACGCATCTGAATTGCCGCTGCTTCTGGAGCTGTCCGACATGCAGAGGAGTGCCACCAGATTGCCCGGTCTCTGCCAACTGAAGCCCAGTCACACCAGAAATCCCGCCGCGACAACCATCAAAAGACACCGCGATTCTCTTCTGGCAGTCTTATGTGGCTCTAGACTCCATCAGGTACGCCCGAACTATCTTCGAAATTCATTTTCAAGTATCATGGCCCATATGGTGTCCTGTCAGTTACATTATAGAACCCCTGACGCCCTGCCCTGATATACGTTCAGCGTCTAAAACAGTTTTGCAACCCTTCCATTTTGCCTTCGCCGTAAGTCGCCAGGGTGGCTCCTCTTCTCCCCGGGGAAGAGGAAGATGTACGTTCGCAGATGAAGAAGATGGTTCCGTGCGCTGTCGCCAGTGTGTGTTCTCTGGACCTACTCGTACGTGGACTGTTCCTGACGGGCTCCAAGATCGCGTCAAAGTACCTCTAATAAACTCCCATCCTACAATATATATATGCATGCTAGGTGTCCCAGCTAACTTGCACCAAGATTTTAAAGAATACGGTTAGCCCTAGCCCAGTGAAACCAATTCAGAGCTGTTCAGAGTCGCCTACGCTAACCTCCAATATTTTCTAAGTTCAGTAAAGGTAATTCATTAGGGAAGGATAATTAGTTATTTTTGTAATTATTGGCCTGAGAGAAAAGTGTCAATGCAAAAGTTTTAGATCTTGAAAAACAGGTAGTTACGTTGTTTCCATCATCGGTGACAGACAAGCCCCCGCCGCAAGTGGCATTGACATACCGTCCCAGCCCCGTAGGGCCAGGAACAGCCATCCTTCATCACCTCCCCCCTCCGCCTCAAGCAATGCATCATTATAGTACAGGGTCATATTGTTGATTTTTTGCAGAAAAGTGATACAGTTTGTTTTACTTGCATTTATTTGAACCTTGTTTGTTCCCATAAAACGACCTCATTCAGCCATGCCTTTGACGTGGTCTCAAGTTTCTTCAGCAACAATGTTAATGATATTATTTACATATCGTATAAATAACAACGAGCTTAGTATAGAGCCCTGGGGAATGCCGTATTTAACGCTATATTTCTCTGATGTAATGCATTGCATGGAAATGAACTACGTTTAAGAATTTGTGCTGTGCCTCTAAGACCATATGCTTCGAGCTTACTGAGCAAGATGTGGTGTTCTATGGAATCAAACGCCTTATGAAAATCTAGGTAGATTCCAACTGGAAATAACTTACGTTACGAATGATTTTATCTTTAATATGCAGCAGGGCCGTTTCGGTCGATATTCACTTTTCAAATCCGTACTACGGTTCAACGATCACTTTCCTTGAAGATAAAAAAAGTGCTAAATCGTTTATATAGGATTCGCTTTGAAAATTTGGAGAACAGTGACAACACTGAGATTGTCGTGCAATTAGTGGGGTCTTCCTGCCCCGACGTTTGGCGAAACACCGAGAGACCGGGGGGCTACGTAGCTGCTATGGGGACAAGGGTCGCGCCTATTGTCGCCTTCTGCGGGACATTTAGTGGGCGCTTTGGGCAGTGCAAACAGCTTCATTAGTGGGGTCTCCCTGCCCCGACGTTTGGCGAAACACCGGGAGACCGCTGGGCTAAGTAGCTGCTATGGGCACAAGTGTCGCGCCTATTGTCGCCTTCTGCGGGACATTTAGTGGGCACTTGGGGCAGTGCATACGGCTTCAATAGCGGGGTCTACCTGCACCGATGTTTGGCGACACATCGGGAGACCGTTAGGCTGAGTTGCTGCTGGGGAGGGGGGGGGGGGGGGCTAGGGTCGCGCCTATTGTCGTCTTCTGCAGGACATTTGGTGGGCGCTTGGGGCAGTGCAAATGACTTCATCATCGTGGTCTCTCTGTCTCGATGTTTGGCGACACAGCGGGAGACCGCTAGGCTGAGTCGCTGCGGGGGGAGGGGGGTGGCAAGGGTCGCGCTTATGTCGCCTTCTGCAGGACATTTAGTGGGCGCTTGGGGCAGTGCATACGGCTTCAATAGCGGGGTCTATCGCACTGATGTTTGGCGACACATCGGAAGACCGTTAGGCTGAGTTGCTGGGGGGGGGGGGGGGGGGGGGGTGTGGCAAGGGTCGCGCTTATGTCGCCTTCTGCAGGACATTTAGTGGGCGCTTGAGGCAGTGCATACGGCTTCAATAGCGGGGTCTATCGCACTGATGTTTGGCGACACATCGGAAGACCGTTAGGCTGAGTTGCTGCTGGAGGGGGGAGGGGCTAGAGTCGGGCCCATTGTCGCCTTCTGCCGGACATTTAGAGGGCACTTGGGGCAGTGCAAACAGCTTCATCATCGTGGTCTCTCTGCCTCGATGTTTGGCGACACAGCGGGAGACCGCTAGGCTGAGTCGCTGCGTGGGGGGGGGGGGGGTGGCAAGGGTCGCGCCTATTGTCGCCTTCTGCAGGACATTTAGTGGGCGCTTGGGGCAGTGCATACGGCTTCAATAGCGGGGTCTACCTGCACCGATGTTTGGCGACACATCGGGAGACCGTTAGGTTGAGTTGCTGCTGGCGGGGGGGGGGGGGGGCTAGGGTAGCGCCTATTGTCGCCTTCTGCAGGACATTTAGTGGGTACTTGGGGCAGTGCAAACGGCTTCATCATCGTGGTCTCTCTGCCTCGATGTTTGGCGACACAGCGGGAGACCGCTAGGCTGAGTCGCTGCGGGGGGAGGGGGGTGGCAAGGGTCGCGCTTATGTCGCCTTCTGCAGGACATTTAGTGGGCGCTTGGGGCAGTGCATACGGCTTCAATAGCGGGGTCTATCGCACTGATGTTTGGCGACACATCGGAAGACCGTTAGGCTGAGTTGCTGCTGGGGGGGGGGGGGGCTGGCAAGGGTCGCGCTTATGTCGCCTTCTGCAGGACATTTAGTGGGCGCTTGGGGCAGTGCATGCGGCTTCAATAGCGGGGTCTATCGCACTGATGTTTGGCGACACATTGGAAGACCGTTAGGCTGAGTTGCTGCTGGGGGGGGGGGGGTGGCAAGGGTCGCGCTTATGTCGCCTTCTGCAGGACATTTAGTGGGCGCTTGGGGCAGTGCATACGGCTTCAATAGCGGGGTCTCTCGCACTGATGTTTGGCGACACATCGGAAGACCGTTAGGCTGAGTTGCTGCTGGGGGGGGGGGGGTGGCAAGGGTCGCGCTTATGTCGCCTTCTGCAGGACATTTAGTGGGCGCTTGGGGCAGTGCATACGGCTTCAATAGCGGGGTCTATCGCACTGATGTTTGGCGACACATCGGAAGACCGTTAGGCTGAGTTGCTGCTGGGGGGGGGGGGGTGGCAAGGGTCGCGCTTATGTCGCCTTCTGCAGGACATTTAGTGGGCGCTTGGAGCAGTGCATACGGCTTCAATAGCGGGGTCTATCGCACTGATGTTTGGCGACACATCGGAAGACCGTTAGGCTGAGTTGCTGCGGGGGGGGGGTGGGTGGCAAGGGTCGCGCCTATTGTCGCCTTCTGCAGGACATTTAGTGGGCGCTTGGGGCAGTGCATACGGCTTCAATAGCGGGGTCTACTTGCACCGATGTTTGGCGACACAGCGGGAGACCACTAGGCTGAGTTGATACTGGGGGAGGGTGAGGGGGCGTGCCTACTGTCGCCTTCTGCCGGACATTCAGTGTGCGCTTGGTGCTGTAGACTGGAAATTAAGCCTTTGCCGAAGTTCCTAACAGCCGCCTTATTATCTGAAAGGATAGTTCTGGCTTTAGTGCCTGTACATGCTAGCGCTATCGCAGCCTCTTCAGCTATTAGAGCGTTACGCTTATTAATGCATCCAATTACTTTCTGGGAGTGATTCCCATCTACCACTGCTATGACCGCGGCCCCTTCTAACCCGCAGGCAGCATCGGAATACCCTGATTCCTCAGGAGGGTCGTTTATTAGTTTGCTTTGAATAAATTTTGCTCTATGCTGTCTTCGTTCCTTGTCATGAATCGGGTGCATATTCCTAGGGATCAGTGCAATTTTGAATAGTTTCCGCGTCTCAAGCTCCAGGAGTTCAGCGACATAGGGTGGCTAGTTGTTGCAGTATTTTTCGGCGCACTACAGTGGAGTTGAGCCGCCAAATCTGGGCCTCCCTGACCGCTTTAGGAATCTTTTCCCAGGTATTATGCACTTGACGTCATTCATGTATTCTTTCAAACGTTTTTCAATATTCCCGCTTTCGCCTATGTAGACAGGGTCGCAATCGCCGCAGGGACGGCGCCCGGAAATGTTTCTCTTTTACTTTTTCTTTCACATTAAGCAGTTCGTGCCGCAACTTGCCGGTGGGAACGTGGGCAATGTGCACGTCGTACGAACACAGCACACGTCCTCACTAATGTCAGGTATTACATAAACAAATCTGGAAGTGTGTGATGAGAGGCTAGTTGGTAAGGCATTCTCGCCCTTAAAAGTTACAATGGTAGAAGAAAGAGTTTCAGCAAATCAAGAAAACCGTTAACTGAAATGCTGCATGTATCCAGTTAACGGGTTTCTTGAATTGCTGAAACCATTGTAACTTTTAAGGGCAAGGTTTATGTACAACTGCGAGGTATCTGTATAGGTTCGGGCGTGGCGCCTATTTTAATTGATATTTTTAGCTCAAGTTGACACTGAACTTTCGTTTGTTCTTACTGATAACCGGATCACGCATGGGGTCAGATACGTTGATGATTTTCTAATTCTTTTGAATATTAACCCTGACCATAGTTTACAAGTGATTGCGAATGAAAGTTCAGCTTTTTTCAAATCCGCAGCTAATAATCTGAATTTTACCTCTGAGCTCCCGGAAAGCTCTCGTTTACAGTTTTTAGACTTAAAATTGTTTTTTCATAAAGAGGGCCATCTATGCTGGGCCTATTTACCAAGATCTAAGAAGCCTCTTTTACCTTGTGATTCTTGCCACTCATAACTCGTAAAGTGGGGAATCGCAACCTCCTGTTTAAGATCCTCGCTTGCCATGTCCACACGTGGTGAATTGTAGTTTTACCAGTCAAGTAGATCGGCTTTACTCTGCGGGTTTTCCTCTTCTGAAAGCTGTTGCAGAATCTTTGCTGAAAACCCTCAGTGGTGAAAACAAAACCAACAAGAGGAAGAAGATTGAGGTCCTTGACCTCGCATGGTTCGAAGAAGGTTGGAGGGAAATTTCCGCCCCATGTAAACGGTCTCGTTTATGCCGATTAACAAACAATAACCTCCAAAAGAAAGTAGGGTACGGAGTCAACCACAGACCTAAGTTTGTAAAATGGGAGTCATCTACGAGATCCCATTCAGCTGTGGTTCCGTATATGTAGGGTCTGCATTAATAAATGTCTTCAGGAGCACAATAACTCTTTGAGCCTGCACGATGGGCAGCATTTAGCAAGGCACTGCCAGTCTTGTAAGATGAATGACAAAAAGAAAAAAAGTTATTTGTACGCCGCTTTTCAAGCAAACCAAGATTACAGGTTGCGCCAATGACAGGAAGGCACGCGAGATTTTGAAAGCCTGGAAAATTGCTAGATACGGTGCGGAAAAATATGTTAGCGAGGCATCAATTCCCCTGTATCACAAAGAACTTGACTTTTTGGGTTGATAAGACAGGGTACTTCCGTTTTTGTCGTTAAGTTTGGTTGCGCATGCGTTATGCTCTTGAAGGGAGGACGTTTCGTTCAATAAATCAGCTGTTAGTCTACGCTCGTCCTGCCTGCATCTTTTCTGTGTCCTGTCTTTTGCGTAGTTTTATATCTTCAGAACTGCATAAAGAATGTGGCATGTGATTGACAGCGGTTACGAATCATGTTTTATGGCTGCAACGAGTAGCCAAAATGTTCAGTTCGCGGCGTACTTGCACCGGGTCTTGAGAGCAGAGTTTTCGGGAACGTTGAAAGAGCGACGTTTGTGGATTAACAGAATTGAAATGCGGGTGTTCTCCCTTTTAAGGAAAGGTTCACGCTCCACTAAAAAGGCTCGTATCCTCCTTTGCCAATCGGGCGTACTTGCACTCTGCTTTGCGAAACGTTCTTTGATCTGCCATCGGCATTTAGAATTCAAACCTGGGTCAAAAATCTTGGGGGAAATTATGTCGTAGACATCCGTGCTGCCATCACGTACTTTTTAAGCGATAGCACGTACAGCGCCAAAAGAGACCGATGGCGTCGAGAAAGGCGCACGATTTGTTGTCGAACTTAACCAGAGTTTGCGAAGCGTTGTGTCGTTCGCTTCCCATTCAGCGTCCATTTGCTAGTCAAGGCTAGTTTGTGAATAGGATCTGACGACATATGCACGAAGGGGTATCCAAATGTTTTAAATATAACTAAGGCGTCATAGAGAGATATTTACATGAAGCTTTTTATTCAGAGTCATTGCCATACATACTTGTGCAGATTATCTATGAAGAACTGCTGTCTGGACATTGATTTAAAACAGAGCATAATGAAGATAATGTTTTTGCTCGTGACGTCACTGTGGTGGGTATACCTTCATGATGCGCACAATAAATAAATGAGCAACGAGTGGAAACATTCTTTATATTCCCTCCCAAGAAGACGAAGGCCCAGAAGTCTGCCGGGCAGGTGATGATGTCGGATAGCCGCGGGGTAATCTAAGCCATCGCCTTCCGATGTCCTCAACAGCGATTACTGCTGCAGCCTACTGGAAAAGCTTCGTGATTGTTTAGAACAAAACGGCTTGATCAGCTAAGACGCCCCCCCCCCCCCCCCTCCCGAGGATAACAGCCTGCTCTCTCTTCATCATGGCGAGGTCATTCTTGATTGAGGGTACACCCGCTCGTGGATCGTCTTTCAGGGACATATGGGAGTTCCTTTTCCACCACACGACCTTGTCATATGACGGCCTTTCAACCAACAGACAGTTTCATTTCATTTTGTTGCGCTTCAAATGGAAACTGTAATACACTTCGGGCTTCAGTTTGTTCAGTATGCAGGTCCTCTGCAGCCTGTGTGGAAGCAAACTGCTAGAGACATTAATTTTATATTTGCTGACGTATGTATCACAATGACACTGAAATTGTTTCACGTAAATATCTTTATTTATTATGCAAGGGTACGTTCAATGTCCAGTCGAACGTTCAACTAGCAGGCCAGTCTCTTGCGTCGTCTTCTTTATCTGACGTCTTCTTTGTGCGGAGGATCGGGACGATCACCGTCTTTGGAAACAACGTGTCCCAATATAGGAAGCTGCACTTATTCAAATTTAGTTGCAGGCCGGCGTCAGTCAAACACTTCAGCACACGCTCGAGACGGTCCAAATGTGACGTAAAATCTTTTGAAAACAAGACACTTTATTCAACTTGTATATTTGCATTATTACCTAGCAGATATGCTGTGTATGACATTGTTTATCACCTGCTAACTGTTTTTCTTCTAGATTCGTGCATTTGTGACCTTTATATTCCCATTATTGTAGTCTGTGTTCAATTATATGCCCATCCAGTAAAAATTCCAATGGGTATTGACCCCCCTGAAATAAATAAATAAAAACATCGTCCAGGTAACAAAGACAGTCATGCCACTTGAGTCCGCAGAGAATTGTGTCCATCATGCGCTCAAAGGTGGCCGGCGAGTTGCACAATTCAAACGGCATGACGTTAAATTCATAGAGGCCGTCAGGTGTCACAAAGGCGGGTTTTGGTCGATCGTCAGCTGCCGAGTGCAGGTCCAGAGATGAAAAGAATTCGGCCCATTGAAGGCATTCTAGAGCGTCATCAATACGCTGACGGGGGTACACATCTTAGCGCGTTATCTTGTTGAGTCGCCAGTAATCAATGCAGAACCGGATAGAGCAATCCTTTTCCCTCACGAGAACAACTGAAGAAGCCCAAGGGCTGTGCGAAGGCTGGATGATGCCGCGCTGAAGCACGTCACTAGCGTGCTCGGTGATAACATGACGTTCTGCAGCCGATACGCGATAAGGGCGCTGGCGTACCGGGGCGTGCATACCGGTGTCGATGCAGTGAGTGACAACGGATGTGCGCCCAAAAGATGTCTTAAGAAAGTCGAATGAGGAACGGAAGCGGTGAAGTAAGCTGACAAGCTGGTCGCGTTGATCTGCTGAAAAGCTGGCATCAAGACAGTCAGAAAAATCTGCAGTGGAGTTGTCGTTGTGTACCTAAGCAGGCAAGTCAATAGCATCGAGCTGAAGTAGGGCTGGGTTTTCTGAGACGTCATATGTCATCGTGTCATCAAAGGACTCGACAAGACCAAGACGTTCACCACGAAGAAGCGTTGTCGGACAAGTAAACGGGTTAGAGACACACAGCTTTTTTCAAAAGTGTCTGCTTCTGGGCCGTAAAGTGGCTCCTATTTAGCATTAGTGGAGGTCTTCTCCATCGTAGAGGGTAGTACAAAATGTCTTCTTACCATCAAGAGATTTGGAACACTCGAAAATATATTACAAGACGCACGACGTGGCTCCGACACTTTTGACAAAGACTGCACATGGCGCTGTAGCCACCACAGAAGGTCAGAAGGGCGAAAGGCAGGACCAAGAAATGGCGAAGATTAGCGGCATGAGTCGGAGTGAAAAGAACCGTCGAATCAGAAAAGCAGACGCAAGAAGCGGGCACGAGGAGAGTAGAACAGGCAAGGATGTCAGTATCTTCGGCAACGATTATCTTATCGACGTGGAGCGGTGTGCCGGATGAGGCGGCAGGTGAAAGCGGAGACAATTCAATGCTGGCTCGGGCACAATCGCAGGATGACTTGTGAGAAAGTCGCAACACAGAATTAGTGAGACCGCACAAGAAATTCGGCGACGTACAAAGCACCCTGAATGGCAATTCGAGCTGTGCACGCCGCAAGGGGTTGAATGTAGGACGGACAGTTGGGCGAGTTGGTACTATTGCATAATGGGTGGAACAGCGCGAAAAGGCCAAACACAAGAATAGAAGCACAACAGACGTGGCTGGAATCTGTTGTGCTTCTATTCTTGTGTGTTCCGTCTTTTCACGCTGTTCCACTCACAATGCGGTTGAATGTGATGTGAGCTGGCAGTTCGCAGAAAAAATTTCAAAACAGGCATCGTAACTTTGTGAAGTCGGCGGCAAAGGTTGGCACTTATAACAGACTCAGCGGCGCCAATGTCTACAAGCGCCAGAACTGCGACGCCATCAACAAACACCTCTATAACATTGGCCGGGTAAGACGGAGGACTTGCACAAGTAGAAGAAAACGCAGTTCTTGCCTCCTGAACTGCGGCTATTAGTTTTCCACCGGGTTAGCAGGAGAGCGACGGCGGGAATACGGCGATCGGCGGGAGGAGGAGCGGTCAAGATAAAATGAGTCCGTAGAGGTGTCAGAAGCGACAAGGGGAGGGGAAGGTACACAGTTGGAACTGTACAGGCAGGGGCCATTGCGGTGAGGCTGAGGCCTGCCATATTAGGAAAAGCGGAAGCTCATGTATTAGCGCACCATCTGTGACAATTGTTACGACCGTGCATCATCCGCACTTGCGCGCTCTATTGTTCGCCTGTGGGCATGGATAAGTGCTGTGGATATTTGGTGTTGGTACAATGGCTCTAAGTGAGCCTGTTTCCAGGAATCCTGTTTTGTAAGCCTGTTTTGCTTTGTGAACACCCTGCAAATGCCAAATTGACCCTGTCAAGAGAACGTCTAGAAAAACACAAAGAAATGTCCCCCTGCGGGAAATAGCCGGAAGTGCTTTCGTTCAATTGTTCACCCTTCCCGTCGAGAAGCGCTATGGTCAAGTAAGGAATGCCTATTGTCCAAAGGAGGCGACAGAGTGACACGTCCGCTGACGTACAGGACAAGAAAGGAGCAAGGTGATTACGGCCATTAGAGGATTTCCTGGGAATGCAGGAAAGATTTGCAATTGTTGGAAAGGGACAATGCTGGGAGCCGTATGCGGCGCGCACGTGCACTTGGGTTTCTGAGAAGTAAATCCACTTGCCGGAATCAGCCTATCGATTCTTGGCTGAAGAATAGAAATGTACCTCCTCGCCGTTCCCCAAGCTTTTCCCGCCAACAAGTGACCAGGCCCAACGAAACAATGCCGGGCCAGTCAGTGCTTCAGACCATCAGTGCAGTGATGTGTTCGATTGGATGCCGATATCTGAGGGGCGTGCCCTGGATTTGGTTGGTCAGCATCTTCAGAGAGGGGCTGGACATAGGGGGTTTTAAGGACGCTGCAGAGCACGAAATGTCGCTCTGAGCCCTGGGTAAACGGCTCATCCAGTCGCTTCTCGCTATGAACTCTTAACGCTTGCCATTTTGCTGTTGTACCCTTCTTTTTCGTGTAAATAATCATGTAAATAAGTTTTCTCAAAGTGCCATTAAACCTGCTTGTATATATTTTACCAACTTCGAAGATTCAGTCCTTCTTCAACCCCGAGTCTCTGCACGCTACCAAGTGAAGGCCGGGTCAACTTAGTCCCAGCGTCACGACAACTGGTGACCAGCGTTGGGATCTGAATCTACAAGCCACAACATCTGCTGATTGGAGGTGGATCTGAAGCTACAAGCCACAACATCTGGTGATCGGAGGTGGCATCCCAAGCAACAAGCAGGAGCAGCAATCGGCCAACAAGAAAGCAGCTCGGAACATCGATCGCATGTGTGGGTGAGTGCTTGGCTTTTCTTCTGATGTGGACCAGGTTCTAGAACAGGGTTAGATTTTAGAACTGGTAAAAGGTGTTGAAACGCCTTTAGGTTTGGTAGCTTGCACTGTTGTTTTGGAAGTAGCCGACACTCGGAGCGATCATGGACCTACAAAAGCTGCAGAAACCGGAACTGTTGCAATTGTGTGAGGAATTGGGAATTGATACAAGTGGTTTGGCACGAAAACCCTTGATTATAAAGGCAATCACTGATCTGGGAACCGATGATGAGGAGCTCAGTGAAGCATGGAACCTCATCGGTCAAAAAAAGGAGCAGCTCAGACAGCAGAAAGAGCGGGAAAAAGAGGAAAAGGAGCGCGAACGTGAGAGGGAAAAAGAGGAAAAGAAGCTAGACATTGAGCTCCGGAAATTAGAATTAGAGTTGAGCAAGAGGTCGGGAAATTGTCCCCAGCTAGCGGTACCTCTTCTCAACAAGGAGGCAGATTTCAAGATGTCAAAGTACATGCAGCCATATGGGATATCAGGGGATATCGGTCTGTATTTGGCTAACTTTGAGCGAACCTGCGAAAAACTGTCCTTCCAGCGAGACACGTGGTCTCAGAGATTATTGACGGTTCTGCCCTGCGAGGCAGCAGAGGTTGTCGCGCGGCTTAGCAAGGAGGACGCGGACAACTACGAGAAGGTCAAGGCTTGCCTTCTGAAAAAGTATAGGCTTAGCGCCGAGGCGTTCAGACAACGTTTTCGGAAAGCTAGTAAGACCAGGGACGAGAATTACCCTGAATTCCTGTACAATTTAAGAGTCAATTTGGGCGAGTGGCTAAAGAGCACTGATTCCTACAGTGATAAGGACGCTGTAGTCGAGCGAATTCTTTTGGAGCAGTTTTATAACTGCCTCCCAGAAAAAGAAAGAAATTGGTTACTGGACCGAGGCGACATTAAGTCGGCAACTGAAGCTGCCGAACTCATTGAGGAGTACACTTCGCGCCGACAATTCAGCAACCCAGCAGTGGATAGGCCCCGCAATCCCAAGTTAAGTGTTAATAACCGTCAGAAAAGGCACTTTGCTAGATTTGCAAACGAAGAAAGGAAGGCTTCTTCAGGCAAACGCCCTAGAAAGGACGGCAGTGAGAAAAGTGAGGAAGTGGCCAACGCGCAGAACACAAGGAATAAGTTTGAGGCTAGGAAGCCGCTCACATGCTTTAGGTGTAATGAGCAAGGTCACATTGCCGTCAACTGCCGGAAAGAAAAGATTGCTTTCTCGTATGTCAGTGACTGCGATGAAAATATGCAGCTTTTAGAACCCTACCTGCATGACCTAGTAGTCAACGGGAAGCCTTGCAAGGTACTGCGCGATTCGGCCGCAACGATGGATGTTGTCCATCCGGCGTATGTGTCGCCTTCCGACTATACCGGGCAGTGTGCATGGATTCGCCAGGTAGTGGAGGAACAGAGTGTGTGCTTGCCAATCGCGAACGTGGTCGTCGAGGGCCCTTTCGGCGAATTAACAACCGAGGCTGCCGTTTCAGGAAAGCTTCCTAAGTGCTATCCGTATTTGTTTTCCAACAAATCGGACATGCTACTGCGAAAGAGGGGCATCCTTTTCGGAGACAGAGTTGTGCAAGCCTTAACATGTTCAAAGGCACGAGAAATAGCTACACTGCTCATACCAGAAAATTCCACAGTGGAGGAAACGGCAGTTAAAACAGTGGTCGATGTAGAAGATAGCGGGCCAGAAAACTTTGAGAGCGAGGCATCTCAGATAAGTCAACATGAAAGTGAGCTTGATGAGACGCGGAATGAGGACGTTCTTGAGAATAACCTCTTGCCGCCAGTGTCTAGTAATCTCACGAGACTTTTAAGTGGAACCCGAGAGGACTTAGCTATGGAGCAAGCCAATGATCCTAAGATACAGGAGCTTCTCAAAAAGACGGAGCAGATAGGAGAACTAAAGAAATCTCAGCTGTCCGATCTGGGCGAGATAATAACTGAGTTTGAGGCCTGCTTCGTGGACAGGCCAGGCAGGACTGATTTGACTGAGCACGATATTGAGCTGACTTCAGACGTGCCAGTGCGATCAAGGTGCTACCGACTCTCTCCAAGGCAAAGAGAAATTCTGGATAGGGAAGTAACTCGCATGCTGGAATTGGGAGTAATAAAACCCTCGGAAAGCGATTATGCTTCGCCTATGATCTTAGTAGAAGCTCCAGGTAAAGACCCTAGGCCTGTGGTAGACTACCGAAAGCTAAATTCTCTCACCAGGGATCAAGTGTATCCTATTCCGAATATCGAGGAGAGAGTAGAACAGGTCAGTAGAGCGGCATATGTGACTACGCTGGACCTTACTCGAGGATACTGGCAAGTACCGCTCACTGAACGCGCCAGCAGATACGCGGCTTTCGTCACTCCGACGGGCAGCTACCAGCCAACAATGATGAGTTTCGGGCTCAAAAATGCTCCATTTTGTTTTTCCCGACTCATGGCTAGGGTTTTAAAGGGGTGTGAAACATTCGCGGTGCCTTATTTAGATGACATTGCGGTTTTTTCCGACTCATGGGCGGACCATATGGTACATCTAAGAGCTGTACTGAGCCTTTTGCGTCAAGCTGGACTAACCGTAAAGGCCGAGAAATGTTGCCTGGCAAGGGCGACCGTGGACTACTTGGGTCACAATGTAGGTCAAGGTTTCAGGAAACCCAGCGAGATTTCTGCGGTAGCAGACTACCCGCGGCCGAGCACGAAGACGGAAATTCGAGCATTCCTGGGTCTGACTGGGTACTACAATCACTACATCCCTAACTATTCAGCTTTGGCTAGCCCTCTGACCGACGCTCTCCGCAAGACAGAACCGACAAATGTAGTCTGGGACGAACAAAAGGAAGCCTCCTTCGTAAACCTGAAGGCTGTGCTGATTAGCCGTCCGGTATTGCGAGCTCCAGACTATGGCCGAGAATTCACGGTCCAGTGTGATGCCAGTGATCGAGGGCTAGGTGCTGTTCTCTGCCAGAGAGATGACGACGGTAATGAGCACCCCGTGCTCTACCTGAGCAGAAAACTGAGTTCTAGAGAGAGGGCTTATTGCGCGTCAGAGAAAGAGTGCGCTTGCATTGTATGGGCCATTCAAAAATTGCAGTGCTATCTTGGAGGGGCCAAATTCACCGTAGAGACGGACCATTGTCCCCTGGCTTGGCTGCAAACTGCGACATCGAAGAACAGTCGCCTTCTTAGGTGGAGCTTGATTTTACAGCAGTACAATTTTGAAATAAGATACAAAAAGGGGAAGTTAAATGGGAATGCGGACGCGCTTAGCCGCTCTTTCTAAGCGGTCCGAGATGTTCCTCACCATGTATCCAAATTGATAATCAGGTTTTTTTTTTTCGTGCGCTTGTATATGTGTGACTATGTAAAGCAGCACGTTTGGTTTTCTAGGAATACGTGGGTCCTGAACGTCTTGAGAGTGGGCTTTTCTCGAACAACAATGACAGTTTTCTTTTAACCTGGTCTCTTCAGACGGGAGCCGAGTGCTTGCTTGGACATGTGGTTGAGTTTCAGACAGCTCAAGCAATTTGGCCTACGACAATCAAGACAACGCGACAAGCAACAGCGAGCTTCAAGCGTTCATGTGCAGGCCATTAAGTCGTCTCTTCATGCAGCAGCTGCGACTGCTGCCCTCCGAGACTCTTCTGGCGGGGGAGGAGGCTGTTACGACCGTGCATCATCCGCACTTGCGCGCTCTATTGTTCGCCTGTGGGCATGGATAAGTGCTGTGGATATGTGGTGTTGGTACAATGGCTCTAAGTGAGCCTGTTTCCAGGAATCCTGTTTTGTAAGCCTGTTTTGCTTTGTGGACACCCTGCAAATGCCAAATTGACCCTGTCAAGAGAACGTCTAGAAAAACACAAAGAAATGTCCCCCTGCTGGAAATAGCCGGAAGTGCTTTCGTTCAATTGTTCACCCTTCCCGTCGAGAAGCGCTATGGTCAAGTAAGGAATGCCTATTGTCCAAAGGAGGCGACAGAGTGACACGTCCGCTGACGTACAGGACAAGAAAGGAGCAAGGTGATTACGGCCATTAGAGGATTTCCTGGGAATGCAGGAAAGATTTGCAATTGTTGGAAAGGGACAATGCTGGGAGCCGTATGCGGCGCGCACGTGCACTTGGGTTTCTGAGAAGTAAATCCACTTGCCGGAATCAGCCTATCGATTCTTGGCTGAAGAATAGAAATGTACCTCCTCGCCGTTCCCCAAACTTTTCCCGCCAACAAGTGACCAGGCCCAACGAAACAATGCCGGGCCAGTCAGTGCTTCAGACCATCAGTACAGTGATGTGTTCGATTGGATGCCGATATCTGAGGGGCGTGCCCGGGATTTGGTTGGTCAGCATCTTCAGAGAGGGGCTGGACATAGGGGGTTTTAAGGACGCTGCAGAGCACGAAATGTCGCTCTGAGCCCTGGGTAAACGGCTCATCCAGTCGCTTCTCGCTATGAACTCTTAACGCTTGCCATTTTGCTGTTGTACCCTTCTTTTTCGTGTAAATAATCATGTAAATAAGTTTTCTCGAAGTGCCATTAAACCTGCTTGTATATATTTTACCAACTTCGAAGATTCAGTCCTTCTTCAACCCCGAGTCTCTGCACGCTACCAAGTAAAGGCCGGGTCAACTTAGTCCCAGCGTCACGACACAATGTATGATAAAGAATTTGTCTTTTTAGATAAATTAGATAAGAGGTGAGAGACCTGTGCCCTTCCTTTATGCTTTTCCTGGGTATTTGGCTCGCACGTGGCACTGATGAATATGCACTGATGATTTTTTTGGTATAAATGTCGTGTGCATTTCCGGAATAAAACAGTTGAAAGTGCGCTCCGTCCTGTCTCCCTTGTCTTTTTGTGTCGTATTTTTGTGCGCATAAAACCAATCTGAGGATTGAAATTTACTTTTCCCGCCGCGGTGGTGCAGTGGCTGAGATTCCCGAATAGTGTGCCGGAGTGCCCGGATTTCCGCAGTGGCGTCCGTTCACTGTGCGATGTCAGTGCACGTTAAACAGCATTAGGGGGTCGAAATTACTCCGGAGCCCTCCACTACGGCATCTCTTACAGCCTGAGTCGCTTTGAGACGAACCCTATAAACAAATCGGTCTTGAACTTTTACTGTGGCATGATCGCTAGCTTTTCGCTTATTGTTAACCAGGAAAGCGTCAACAGCGGACTACTTTTTGCAACGGAGCAATTGTGTGCCAACTTTAATGGCACAAAAGCGTAGCTTTTTGGGCTTGTTGGTGCGTGAACATAGCGAAATTGCAGCGCAAAACAGACAAGACACACGAGAAAACCGAACAACACGAGCGCATGTTATAATGGTACAGCTGAGGCTACCATGTTATAATAGCGGGAGTAGCAACACGCTGTTTGGAAGCGTGGCTGGCTGCAGCTCCTGCAAGAAAACGGTTCTTTTGAGTTTAATGGGATAGGAAGCCTTCACGATGTCATGACCGCAGTTAGGCTGGTGGCTCCCCGCAGTGACTCGAGAGGGCTCCCCATATACCGTGGGGGACGCCACTTGAGGTTCCTTCTGCGACCGTCCAGGATGAAGGGTCACTTGTGCTGATGCAACTCCGATGTTATGACGTCCCATATTTCCTTTCCACTATTGACGACGCACTAAATACTCTCCGCGCTCCCACCTGTTAACAATCAACAACCCTCATCCGCATGCCTCTGAAGTTTATCTATCGCTTCTTAAACTAGTCCTAACTTTAAATTATTTCGAGTTCGATTCATCCTATTATTTGCAGGTATTTGGAACCAGCACGGGCACTCCATTCGCGCCGACGTACTCGAATATATTCATGGGAGTTCCAGGTTAATTCCAAGTGGAGTTCCAGTTAATTCATTTCCGAAAAAGCCACTTATATATCTTCGCTATATTGACGATATTTTCATGATATGTCAGCATGGATCAGAACCACTCCAGTCGTTCGTCTCGCGTCTTAAAAGTCATCACATCATCATCATCAGCCTGACTATATACCCACTGCAGGGCGAAGGCCTCTCCCATATTTCTCTAATTAACCCGGTTCAGTGCTAGCTGCATCCACCTGACCCTGCGAACTTCTTAACCTCTCCGAACACCTAACTTTCTGCCGCCCCCTGCTACGCTTTCCTTCCCTTGGAATCCAGTTTGATACCCTAAGCGACCATCCTCTTTTCGCACTACATGTCCTGCCCATGTCCATTTCTTCTTCTTAATTTCCACTAGAATGTCAGTGACTTGAGTTACTTCTCTGACCCACAGAAAGTCATCACACTAGCATTCACTGGTCAGCCGTCGCCACTAAAAGTCGACTTTCTCGACACCACAGTGTAAGTAGAAAATGAGCTTCCTTGTACAGAAAGCCAACAGATAAGCGACAAGTCATCATCCGAGACATTGTAAGCAAGGAATATTTGTAGTACAGGCTCAGAAGAATATGTAGCGATGATTGTGACTACCTAAACGAACTGCCTTCACTAAAAGCAACACTAATGCAGAGGAACTATCCCTTAATATGGCCCTCGAAAGCGCAAGCACTTTAAACCGCAAAGATATGCTCACGAAACGACGTTCTTTTGTAACTAAATACTCCAATGCCCTTCCACACATAAACAAATTCTGCGGGAATACCACTCCGTGCTAACGTGTAGTGAACGCCTGAAGAAAATATTCCCGGAGGCACCAAGGCTGACATACAAACGTAATACAAACCTCAGAGACATTCTAGTAAACGCTAAACTCGACAACAAGCATCCAGCACCTTTTGCCCCGAATCCCTCTCGGTGACAATTGTTCTAAGCGGGCATACAACTTTGTGAACGTTCGCTGTGAAAAACACACTAAGCTTGCTGGCCTTACACGATTTGACTGTCTTTTTAAGCTTTTCAAGGTTCAACATGTAGAGAAAGTTAATAACATCAGTTTTTGCTGGCCTTTTGTTGGTCTTGATAAAATTCTTCTGTACAGGGGCTTTTCAATGCAGGCATCATTTGGCATAACAACAAAGCCTTGTCAAACTGCAGTAGTGTGAAACCTTCAGCCTGGAAGTGGTTGACGATAAGAAGCAACACCTTTCTCTTTGTCGAGCTGGGTCCGCAGAAGGCAGTCTGAAATACACCTTGTCCTGTTTTGTGAAGAGGCGCTTTGTCTGCGATGTGGTGTACTATGTACTCGTGGAGAGATAAGCTAAACTTTGGTCCTTTTCGAAGAGTTTCATTGTAAGAGCTTGGAATCTTTGTCCCATGCAGGTAAGTAACAGTGCTGTTACACACTGGCGGCCTCCTCTTTCTTGGCACCTAGGGACGTACTTGGTTCCACCACCACTGTGTAACTTGCGGTGTTCCAGTAGACGTTCCAAGTTCGTTTTCTCTTCGTTTGCAGCACAACACCTGCCAGACATGCAAAAATCGCACCTGCCTCCAGTACTCTGATTTCAATATTCGGCAAATGCGCTTGCAATGGAGGCATTTAAAGGTAAAGGTAACTTCTGGAGTACGGCAGTCGTTTTTCAAACGGAACGTCATTTCACGGGCTTTGCTCGAAATACGGGCAATGGCTCTTACGCAGGCCGGAGGGTTGCGAACGAAGAAAGGTGCCCATAGAACAAGAAACATGGTTCAGTAGAGTGGAGAGCTGGGCAAGTTGGTAACCAGTGGAACGACGCAGACAGCGAGAGAGGCACACAACAAAAAGCTGAACTGAGAGTTTATTCCTAAGAAACTGACATTCATATATACCTTTCAGCGAAGAAGCAACGCATGCGCACGTGGCAAGAGAAAATAAATAATGATAATCACGAGGAAAATTACCGTAAAAGCACGCTATCTATGTGCAGCTTAGGAACTGAAATTCCTTATCACACATGGTCACAGATGTTTCGCTGACACGTTTCTCATCATTTTTATTAATGTGAAATGCTTCCAGGTTTTCGGGTTGGATCTTTGTTTTAACCCGCCTCAGAATTCCGGTTTCCTTAAGCAATGGCCTGCATTTATGCTTCCGGCAGTGTCTGGGCAAATTGGCCCCCTCGTCGGAAAGTACAGATCTTTCAGGCTCACGAAGTCGGCCATTTAAGTCTGTCCAACGGAATGCACTTTTCCTTCCTTTGGAATGTGTCTGCACCGGACCTGCTCCAAGTGGTCACTTTCATTTCTTTTTCACGGTTCCAGGCTGAGAAATACATACGGAAGAAATATTTTTTTTTATTCTCTCCTTGACGTAATTTCTCCCTACCCGCCCTCCCCTTCCCTGCTTTTCTTCTTCGGAAGCAAAAGTGAATTTAATCACTGGCCAGTGATGATCGCTTTGCCCAGACGAAGACTAGTCCACTTGCCGAAACGTTGGCTCGACCTGCGAACTGAGACTTCCCTCCCCCCCTTCTCTACCCTTGTTCAGTGATTTCTTATACCGCGTAAATCGCCTTCTTCCTCTCGTTGGCTCGCTGGCTTTTCTATGAGCGCGTCATAGTCAGCGTTATTTTATTATTTTTATTGCATAATAATATACCCTTTTTCCTACAATTAGAGCGCTTTTTTGTGACTACTGGAGAACTTGAAAAAATATTTTATATAACACACAGCTTTTGGTGCAACGTCTTCACTATTTTGTTGCTGGCAGATTTCCCTACCTATACAAATGTGTTATTTGTACTTTGTATTTGTATGTTTGGACGGGTACGTACGTGAAGCGGGACTGGAAATTTCGCCTCAAAAGTCCAGTTACATTCATGTGAGAAACCATAACGGAAGAAAGAAATTGCAAGATAACTTCACATTGAAGATAGGTAACCAGACATTAAAGAAAGTGGACGAGAAGAGGGTCCTTGGGCTATGCATGTATAAGTCGGGCAAAGAAACTCAATGGCTCCATAATACAAAAAAGGCAGCAGCGACTATGCTACATTTGATCAGCCCGAACAGATATAGCTAGACGTCTTGTAAGTTCAGTACTTAAACCTAGGATAGTGTACCAAGATCAGTTCCATAGGCTAACGAAACGACATTGGGCGGAGCTAGAAACGATAAATAGAAATGCAATGCGCACAATCACAGGTTTTCTAAAACTAACACCCATCCCTGTAATTTAGGAATACGTACAGTTGAACACTCTGACGGAAATTATTCAACAGAAGAAAAAAGAAGGGATTTAAAAAGAAAGCACGTTAAGCCTGTTACAGCTCTATACAGTGAGGTTACAACAGTACAGACACCAAAAATAATAGACCCCCCTCCTTGGGCCTGCACAACAATTACGACCAACGACGACGAAGCTCCATCGTAAAGCAAATCCGACAACACGTTCAGTGGTTGACATAAGTCCCGGAATATATATAGCTATACAAATGCATCAGTGATTCAGAGTGGTGGAAGAACGGCCACACATGCAGAGTTATTCACACGTAAGGAATACGTAACCCGGACTCTCTTGTAGTGGAACTGTATTCTATCTGGGATGGAGACTATAAATTCCATACCGCCTATAATCGAAGCTCTTATTCACACCGACTCTCTAGCGGCTATTAAACAGCCCAAGAGAGTTCCAAAAACCGTAAGCGTTCCCCAGGAGATACATGCTCTAAATAAGAAAATAACAAAACGCGTTCAGGTACATTAGATACAAGAAGACGGTAATAACATAGATAATAAAACACGAGTGCCTCACCCACAAGCCTCAAATTTGATCCCCGCTCCGCTTTCCCAATGTTAGTATCTGTTGTAAGGAAAGTGCGCGTTCCCTTATTCTCCCGTGCACCTCATGCTGCCATGCACCTTGAGGCATGGCAGCATCGACAGAATAGGGAGCACTAATCCGTTTGTCTACCTTGTGCAGCTATGTGGCCTTCTCGGATGTTTCAAAGTTGGCTGTCCAGACATCAGCGTGCTGAACCTCTCTGCGCATGTCCCTCTTTTAACGAATCAAGACATCGATCAAGAAATACGCTCACCAGCATTGGAATCTTGGCATCTGTATCATCTTTTTTCATCAACACGTGCAGATTGCCAGGAACCTGGACTGCAGGGGGCATCACAGTGCACTCGAGCTATAAATGGGACTCACGCTTGTTTCGCAGCCACTGGGCATGTCAGCATCGACAGAATGCGGAGCACTAATCTGTCTGTCTACCTTGTGCAGGTGAGCAAAAAGTACGGAAAATGCTTCTGTTCTAATGACCTATTCCTGTTGATGCTGCCATGCCCTCGGCTTTGCTGCTTGCTAGAGGCTTTTACATTTTGTCTGAGGAAATTATTATTGTTAGCAGGTGACATTGAATCGAACCCCGGCCCTGACATGACCCTAATTTTGCAACAACTTAATGAAATCGCAGTTGACATAAAGAATATAAACGAGAACAGATTACTGAATATAGGGAACAAATTAGATGCCCTGTCCAGGCTTGAAAGCCAAGTAACGTTCTGCCAAGAACAACGATTGAAAGGCTTGAAGAAAGGGTTCAGCAGCTTGAAAATTATAGCAGGAGGTCAAATTTGGTCATTTATGGCATCACGGAAACTGAAGAGGAAACAAATGAATCGCTTGAAGAAACCGTCAACAAAGATATTTTTCATGATATTTTAGGACTCAACCCTGTCCCTATTGAGCGGATACATAGGTTAGGTAAGCCGGCAATTGACAAAACACGTCCTGTAATCATAAAGCTTTTAGACATTACACATAAAACTGCGATACTCAAGAACAGAAAGAAATTAAAGGGAAAAGATTATTCAATTGGCGAACACTTTTCAAAGAAAGTTCGTGAACTAAGAAAGAAACTATGGGACAGCGCGAAGCTCAATCGAGATAAAAAAGAACGGGTTTCTTCGGTTTTTGATAAGTTATATATCAATCATATCCCTTACGTATGGGACTGCGAAAAATATGATAAAGTGAGGGTACAAAAAAACGACGAGGTCGCCGCAAATCGGCCCGTGACGCGAAGTTGCTCGCAGCTGCGAAACCGCTCACCGAAAAAGTGAGCAGTTCATTTAACTCAGCTTCTTTCTTCACTAACACAGATAGCTTGTTTTGCCATAGTAACACGGGCCAATTTAGTAAAAAATGCTTGAGAATAGTCAACATTAACGCACGCAGCGTTGTAAACAAGAAAGACTCGTTTGAAATTCAACTGCTGCAGTTCGACCCACACATATCAGTCCTGACGGAAACTTGGTTACGTGACGACTTAGCAGATGACCTGGTATTTCCTCCTCATTATAAAGTCGTTCGCAAGGATAGGACCACAAGGGGTGGCGGCGTAGCCGTTCTCTTAAAAGACTCTGTAGAATGCGACCTCATATATGACGTTCCTGACCTTGAATGCCTTTGCATGAAAATTTCTTGCTGGGGTCATTCTTTTATCCTGTACGCTTGCTACAGGCCACCAGATGCCACACCCGACTATCTTATTAAGCTACAGCATTGCCTGCCTTATTTCCGAAATAAGAAAATACTGCTAATAGGTGACTTCAATCTGCCAGATGTGTGCTGGGACCGCTTCCAGGGCGGTGCTAAATCTGGGAGCAGTGCAGACGTTATGTTTGATATCATGCTTACTCATGATTTAGCTCAAATTGTAAATCAACCTACTCGTGTACAAGCTACATCTTCCTCTATACTAGACCTAGTTTTTGCTAGCCGTCAATATTCTATGGATACTGTGCCAGTTGAAACAGGCATTTCAGACCATCACCTGGTAAGTGTGTCGATAGATTTAGTTAAGTTCCCTTCCCTCAACAAAAAAGTCAGTCACGTACGATCTTTCAAGGATTATTCTAGGGCTGATGATGCAGCAGTGATTGAACATATGGAAACTTGTTTATCCAGTTTCGATGAAAATGATGATGTCTGCGGGGGCGATTCGTCGAAATGTGTCAATACTGTCTAAATACCTTCGTTCCAAATAAATGCAAAAAAGTTCACACCTTGGATGAGGCGGAAGATTATTCAACTGAAGCGGAAACGAAAAAGATCTAAGAACCGCCAGTTAAGTCAGATTGAAACGCTTAAAGATAATCTTGAACGTGCGGTTCGTGAGTCAAAGGACTTGTACTCTAACACAACGTTACCCAATTTTGTTAAAAATGACCCAAGTAAATTTTGGAACCTCCTGAGTGATAGCAAGAAACATATCTCAAAAATAGCATTGGAGGAGATACACTGACTGATCCCATTGACATTGCACGTAATATTAATTATTCTTTTTCACAGCGTATTCTCTGAAGCAGGTACGCCATGTGTACAAAGAGCGTCATATTTTCCTGTATCGGAGGTTAGCCTCCCTGGTGTATTTGCTTTGCTTTTAGAATTTAAGCCTAAAACTTCTTCTGGTCCTGATAATTTACCTAATGTATTTTTGCGACGCTATGCCGAAATAATTGCGAAGTTTATTTTTGTGTTGTTTAAAAAAATCTCTCTTTTCATCAAAACCTTCGGTTGAATGGAAGACTTCTCGAGTTGTTCCGATCTTTAAAAAAGGCGACTGCACATTATTACAAAATTACCGTCCTATTTCTTTAACTTCTGCATGCTGTAAAATGCTCGAACACATTATTGCTAAACATATTAACAAATTTCTTGAAGAACACTCCGTATTAAGCGACTGTCAGCATGGGTTATAGAAAGGGCTATTCTACAATAACACAATTAGTTACAATAGTACATACTTTTGCTAAAACACTGGATATGAATGGTCAAATAGACACCATATTTATGGATTTTAGCAAAGCATTTGATAAAGTTCACCACGGAAAGCTCATTCAAAAACTAAAAAAACATTAATCTTCCGGACATTTTAATATCATGGATTGCAGATTACCTCACGAATAGAGTGCAATTTGTTTCAGTCGATGGGTGCAGCTCCCCCAGTCACCTCTGGGGTGCCCCAGGGAAGCGTCTTGGGACCTTTGCTTTTTCAGATTTATATAAATGATATTGTCAATGTGGTTACTCCAGGAACGCATATTCGTTTGTTTGCAGATGATTGTGTTGTATTCCGTCAAATTACGTGTACTAACGATCAAAATGAACTTGACCGGTGTCTAGAAAATGTTCTTGATTGGTGCAGTGAGTTTTCCATGGTTCTTAACACTGAAAAAACAGTTTCGATGCAAATAACGCATAAAAAGAACCGGATTAACCACGCGTATACCCTTGGATCATCAACACTAAAGCAGGTTAATAGTTACAAATATCTAGGTGTAACAATAACAAGCAATCTTTCCTGGAACTCACATATAGATAACATATGATCCTCTGCATTTAAAAAGCTATGTTTTCTGAGGCATAAACTAAGAAATTCTCCTTCTCACGTAAAACTGCTAACGTATAACGCTGACATCAGGCCAAAGCTTGAGTATGCTTCGGTTGTATGGGACCCATTTACTAAGCTTAACATCTATAAATTAGAAATGGTTCAAAGAAAAGCTGTTAGGTTTATCTACTCGAAATTTAAAATCACCGACTCCCCCACAGATATCACGGCGACTAACAATATTGAATCACTTGAAACGCGCAGAGGAAAATATCGCCTTGAGTTTCTTTATTCTTTACTTAACCATAAGTTAGCTTTGAATCCTTCCCACTGCATATCCCCTTTATCCACACGGCATACCCGACATCATCACATTCAATCATTGACGCCGTATTTTGCGAAGACTGATTGTTTTAAATATTCATTTTTTCAGCGGACAATATCCGATTGGAACCATGTTATGGCACTGTCAGTTCCGCAAAATTTGCCTGTTCATTTTTATGCATGTTTCTTTTGATTGTGTTCTGTATCTTCTGAGTTTTGTTAATATATGCCTGTCCTGCTTGGACCCTGAAAAGGGTCTGCAGTATGTACTAAATAAATAAATAAATAACCTAACGAGACTAAAAGGATTAGGGCAAGGCCAGCTGCCGAGGTAGATCTTTTATGGACATGCCGAGAAATGCAGCCGCCAAGACGACTACAAGAAGTTGGATAGACTGTCGGCTACAAAGGAGGAACATTTACAATTGTGGCTAGTGGACAGTATTAAGAGCCGGAGCTTGCTCCGATTCCTTGAAGAAAATAGACTGCATGATTCCCTTTAAATTAAAAGACAGCCTCATTCTATGCCACGTGGCAAGCCTTCGAATAAAAAGAAATGTATTTTATATTATTGCTTCATGTGCATATTCGGAATGCAAAATAAATTCAGAATGCTTAGAGTACTGATTTCATAGATCGTGATATACTAATATACATGGTTATGCAATCAAGCAAAGGATCAAGCAGGGTTTCGGAAACGGTACTCTACTATCGATCATATCCATACCATCAATCAGGTGATAGAAAAATGCTCGGAATATAACCAGCCCTTATACATAGCACTCATTGATTACGAAAAAGCATTTGACTCAGTTGAAACCTCGGCGGTGATGCAGGCATTGCGAAATCAGGGGGTAGACGAGCCATACGTGAAAGTGCTGGAAGATATATATAGCGGCTGCACAGCAACCATAGTTCTGCATAAAGAAAGTAACAAAATTCTCATAAAGAGAGGTGTTAGGCAAGGAGACACAATCTCCCCAGTACTATTCACAGCTTGTTTAGAGGAAGTATTCAGAGACTTGGAATGGGAGCAGTTAGGGATAAGAGTAGATGGAGAATACCTCAGTAATCTGCGATTTGCTGATGACATTGCCTTGCTAAGCAACTCGGGGGATGAACTGCAAATAATGATTGATGACCTAGACAGGAAAAGTAGAAAGGTAGGCTTGAAAATCAATATGCAGAAGACTAAGGTAATGTTCAACAGCCTCGGGAAGGAACAGCAGTTTACATTAGGTAGCGAAATACTGGAAGTAGTAGGCGAATATGTCTACTTAGGACAGGTAGTAACCGCAGACCCGGACCACGAAAAGGAAATAACAAGAAGAATACGATTGGGATGGAGCGCATTTGGCAAGCACTCGCAGATTATGACTAGCAGCTTACCGGTATCGCTCAAGAGGAAAGTATACAACAGTTGCATCTTGCCTGTACTCACCTATGGGGCTGAAACGTGGAGGCTAACCAAGAGAGTTCTACTTAAGTTGAGGACAACCCAGAGGGCTATGGAACGAAAAATGGTAGGGGTAACATTAAGAGATAGAAAGCGTGCAGAGTGGGTCAGAGAAATAACTCAAGTTAACGACATTCTAGTAGAAATTAAGAAGAAGAAATGGACATGGGCAGGACATGTAGTGCGAAGAGAGGATAACCGATGGTCGCTGAGGGTAACAAACTGGATTCCAAGGGAAGGAAAGCGTAGCAGGGGGCGGCAGAAAGTTAGGTGGGCGGATGAGATTAAGAAGTTCGCAGGGGTCAAGTGGATGCAGCTAGCACAGAACCGGGTTAAGTGGAGAAATATGGGAGAGGCCTTCGCCCTGCAGTGGGTATAATCAGGCTGATGATGATGATGATGATGATGATGATGATGATGATGATGATGATGATGATGACATGGTTTATAGATGTCTAATTTGAATAATTTATACGCGCTTGTAAGAAATGCGCGCTTGTAAAATTAGAGAACGATATTTTCCTTTATAAAGAGACCCAATTGATTTTTTTATTTTTGTATTGAGACCTGGATATAAAATTTCGACAAAAAGTTGCTTGTCTTGACTCGACATGATATTGCCTCTGGAGAGGCTTCTCTCAAGATATGCACCTAAAACTGCAAGGTTCTTCAGCGCGGAAACCAAAAAAACTTGTAAGAGAGGCTATTCTGTATTTCTGGCGTGCCTAGAAGAAGAGCATCTAGCCGTTTCCGACCGGTGACTCCAGTCGGAAGATCTCCCTGCCGTTACTTGGAATGGCCGAATTGCCCAGACTCCCGTCGCGTGAAGAGAAAAGTTTGGACAGCCCATTTATTGGAGCCAACGATAATCGAGCCGCAAACATGCGCTGCATATTACGTATCTTAAATACAGACTCCGCGTCAGCAGCAAATATTTTTCTATCCACGATCATCCGCTTTGCACACTCAGGATCTCAATACTGTTATAAAAAATGGCGGGTGATTTAGCGTGGTTAGGCCCATTGCAAATTACGTGCTGCACTCCGCTTTAAGGCCCCGCACATGAAAGAATACCTGGTATCCAGCAAAGCCTTACGTTATGCCTGCACAGCAAGGGCTCCTGTAGTTTCGATGTCCAATCAAAAGTGCTGCCGGCCATGAAACGTGTTCTTCTGACGTCACGAAACCCTCCGATAATACTGCGTCAGACGACCGTCGCTGCTGCATGTGCCTGTAGACGCCATACAATGGCAAAAATGATGCGTGCAGGCTTTTAGCAGTAAAATAAAAGCAGTGGTCTCAGACGCAAGCAGCCCGACGCTGGTAAGAGCGTTGCAATATAGAAGAGGAAAGGGTGCTTGATGAGGCGTCACATCTCTGATGCATGTTTCTTTCATCGCTGCGTTTGGCTTGCTTACATTGAAGGCGTTTCCGCCGGTTTCGCCACATCCTGGCAGGTTTTCCCGGCCCCGAGAACTGCATTTCGAATCGCTTAGAGCAACGACGTCGTTGAGCGCTCTCAAATGGCGTCCAAAGTAGGCTTGATGCAGGGCATGAAGGGAACCATCGTGAATTGCAGCGCTCTCGTCTCCCCTGTTTACTCCATTCCTAAGCTGCTGTGAATCTTTTAAGCAAGGTCAACAACGTTCACAGCTGTCGGGTTAAACGAACATCGGGCGAAATATTTGGGTCACCTAGCGTTGCAGCGAACGCGACCAGTGTTCTGTTGAACGCTTTAATGTTTTGAGCAGAATGCACTTTCATGCCGGCAGACGCTTTGCTGCTTGACACGGTCAGTGGCTGCAAAAACTACCTCCGCATCGTCTGGGATGCTGCTACCTCTCTGGCGAGCACCACGTACCTGACGAGTCACTAGGCGACGCAGGAAATGTTCGCGCATGAGCAGTGAGGCACGTGATGTCACACGACGGTGGGAATACGCAGCTGGGTGTCATGGTTTTGACGCGTCCGCAGTTTTGGCATCGGTCAGTGCTCGCTTCTACTAGCCTAGTGCACCTTTCGTAACAAAACATTGTCACTAGCTTTCAAAGCACCTTTCCTAAGCTGGCCCGCAAAACCGAACCGCAGAGCATGGTTCGATAAAAAAAACAGCCCTACAAACTATAAACCGAGAGGAGTCCACATCATCATCATCACTGCAGGGCGAAGGCACCTCCCACGTTCCTCCAGTTAACCCGGTCCGTACTAGCTGCATCCACTTGACCCCTGCGAACTTCTTAATCTGATCCGCCCACCTAACTTTCTGCCGACCCCTGAAACACGTTCCTTCCCTTGGAGCCAAATGACTTTTCGTAATCAATGAAGGCTATGTATAAGGACTGGTCATATTCCGAGCATTTATCTGTCACCTCTGGTTGATGGTATGGATATGATCGATAGCAGCGTACCCTTTCCGAAAACCAGCCTGATATTTTGCTTGGTTGCAGTCTAAGGTTGTCCTGATTCTATTAGCGATTACTTTCGTAAATACCTTATACGTTAAACACAGTAAGCTAAAAGGTCTCTAATTTTTCAAGTCCTTAGTTTCTTATGAATTAAGATAATGTTTGCGTTCTTCCATGGTTCCGGTATAGCCGATGACAGCAAACATTCGTCTACAGGGTGGCCAGTTTTTCCAGCACGATATCCCCCACCCCCTCCTTCAACAAATTTATTGTTACCTGATCCCCTTCAGCTGATTTTCCCCTTTTCATAGTTTCTAATGCTTTCTTAACTTCGTCCGTCGTCACTGGCTAAACGTCTGACTGCTTTTCCCTGCTGCCAATCTCATTATTGTTCTGACTTCTTTGGCTGCTGTCAAAATCAGTATAGAACTCCTCGGCTACTTTCACTATCTTCTCCATATTCGTGATGACATTGCCTGCCTTGTCCCTCAGCGCAAACATTTGATTTTTGCCTATGCCCAATTTATTCTTCATCGCTTTAAGGCTTTCCCCGTACTTTATAGCATGTTGAATTTTCTCCGTGTTATATTTCCTTTGATTGTGTTATATTTCATTTGAGCTACTTTGCGCTAATTGATTAGCTTTATTATCTCTACCAAATATATCTGGTCTGTGGGATTGGAAGCTTTCATACTCTGGCGTTTGTTGATCAAATCTTTCGTCTCCTTAGACAGCTTACCAGTATCCTCTCTAACTATCCTACTGCTTACTTCTACCGCTCCCTCAGTAATGATATCTCTGAAATTATTGTTTATTGCTTCTAGGGTAATGTCGCCATCCTCGGTTAGAGCTGAATACCTATTCTGCAGCGACATCCTGAACTCTTCTGCCCTCCCCCTCACCGCTAATTCGTTGATGGGTTTCTTTCTCACCAATATGTTTTGTTCCCTCTTCAGATTTAGGCTAATTCGAGACTTCACCACCCTGTGCTCAATGCATCGCAATTTCCCGATTACCTCTACATCTTGCATAATGGCAGGGATAGAACACATTATGAAGTAAGTTTCATTTTTAGTCTCCCCGTTAGGACTTCCCCATGTTCACTTCCGGTTCTTCCGTTTGTTGAAGAAGGTATTCATGATTAATAAGCTATTGCGCTCTGCAAACTCAACTATAGTAACTCCCCCCTGTATTCCTAGAGCCAAAACCATAGTCACCCACTGCCTGGTCTCCTGCCTGCTTTTGCCCTACCTTGGCATTGAAGTCGCCCAATAATACAGTATACTGCGTCTTTCCTTTCCTCATTGCCAATTCTACATCTTCGCAGAACCTTTGAGCAGCCTGGTCATCATGACTACACGTAGATGCTTAGGCCTGTACAACATTCACTTTATACCGCTTATTAAGCTTAATTACAAGGCCTGCCACCCTCTCATTAATGCTATATAATTTGTTTATTTTACGAGCTATATTCTTATTGACAAGGAAACCTACTCCTAGTTCTCGCCTCTCTGGTAAACCTCGATAAAACAGTACATGCCCATCCTTCAGTACAGTATATGCCTCATTCGGCCTCCTAACCTCACTAAGCCCTATGACATCCCATTTCATACCCTCTAGTTCCTCTGACAGCACTGCTAAACCAGCTTCACTAGCTAGGGTTCTAACGTTAAAAGTTGCCAAGGTCAGTTTCCAATGGCGGCCTGTCCAGCGGAGCCAGGAATTGTTAGCACCCCTTGCTGCGTCACAGGTCTGACCGCCGCCGTGGTCAGTTTTTCCGCAGCCGCTGGTGACTGAGGGCCGGGGTTTTATGGAGCTTATCATAGGAGGTTGCGGCCAATTACTGCGCCAGGGTGGCCAACACCTGTTCTGGTGAGGGAGTGCGTTGTTTGTGGTGTTCACCGGCATCAGGTCGCACCCCAAACCTGTTTATGTAAAGTAGATTATTGGGCGAGTTTGTTGGGCATTATGTTAAAACAGCGCGAGAAACACAGACAGATAGGGAAATGTGTGTTTGTCTTCCTATCTGTCTGTGTTTCTAGCGCTGTTTTAATATACTGTTTATGCAAATCCATCGACACGCGGAACTTTTTTTTTATCCGGTAGAGAATTACGCGGCCCCGGGATTCGAACCACGGTCATTTTGAATGAGAGGCGGATGTTCTACCTCTACGCCACCACTGCACTCCACCCCCTTATATAATGTCCCTATGGAACGTTTAAGGGATCAAGAAGCGATTATGATGATGAAAAGTGATGTTCTATAAGTTGTTGTTTTACGAACTACGGAATCCCGACGGCAGTTTTATTTACTGTGAAAGCGCAGGCGTGGTTAATTAAATGCCTTGATGACGGCGAATGAGCGACAACATGCCGGTTCAGTGACTGCTCCTTCAAAGCATAAGAGCGCAACTGATAATCGCGACATGATCGCCATCACTGGTGCCTATGGCGTCACCTTTTCCGGCCTCTAACTGTGAAAGGTAAGACAATCTAGTTTATCCAAGTGGATAGTAGAGCATGGCAGGTAATCTATAAAGCAGCTGCAAAAGGCTTTCACTTTGCAGTTATAACCGATTGATTTTAAGCACCTAGACAGGAAAAGTAGAAAGGTAAGCTTGAAACTCAATATGCTGAAGACTAAGGTAATATTCAACAGCCTCGGGAAGGAACAGCAGTTTACATTAGGTAGCGAAGTACTGGAAGTAATAGGCGAATATGTCTGCTTAGGACAGGTAGTAAACGCAGATCCGGACCATGAAAAGGAAATAACAAGAAGAATAAGATTGGGATGGAGCGCATTTGGCAAGCAATCGCAGATTATGACTAGCAGCTTACCGGCATCGCTAAAGAGGAAAGTATATAACAGTTGCATCTTACCTGTACTCACCTATGGCGTTGAAACGTGGAGGCTAACCAAGAGAGTTCTACTTAAGTTGAGGACAACCCAGAGAGCTATGGAACGAATCATTAAGAGATAGGAAGCGTGCAGAGTGGGTCAGAGAATAACTTAAGTTACCGACATTCTAGTGGAAATTAAGAAGAAGAAATGTGCATGGGCAGGACATGTAGTGCGAAGAGAGGATAACCGATGGTCGCTTAGGGTAACAAACTGGATTCCAAGGGAAGGAAAGCGTTGCAGGGGGCGGCAGAAAGTTAGGTGGGCGGATGAGATTAAGAAGTTCGCAGGGGTCAAGTGGATGCAGCTAGCACAGAACCGGGTTAAGTGGAGAAATGTGGGAGAGGCCTTCGCCCTGCAGTGGGTATAGTCAGGCTGATGATGATTATGATGATGATTTTAAGCACAAAAACGCATTGCGGGAAATGAGACCATTAACATTGCATGCGCACCAAGATTCGAAAACTCCATCGGCAGTGTGCTTCCAGGGCGGGGTCAAGCAGGCGGATACCGAAACACAGCCCCGACAAGCAGCCCCGCTGCATGCACCACGGCTCTCGCGAGACCTGCTGCCCATAATCGAGATATATAAGAATGCAATGACGTCCATTGCTCCAGAACGATCTGGATCTGATAGCTGGTTCATGTCAAAGTTGCAATAAAAGCCTATTGGAAGAACGCACACACACAAAAACAACACGGGGCTGTTTCTTATTCTCTTTCTTATTTGTGATTTTGTTTTCGTTATGGTGTAGTCTCACCTTTGGGTTCTGGTGGCGACGTCATTTATTGCCCTCGGCGGTTGGTGGCTTCCTCGAAAAATCCCGTTGCAAAGACGCGCCTCTATGAATGCTACAAAGGTTATATCACCTACGATAGACGCATTGCACTACAGGTTCACAAACAACCCCGCTGCATCTTCCTTTGCTTCCTGCATTTTTATTCACTGGTTTCACCTTTGCAAGCATTATAAACCAACTAGCTCAGCAATTGCTGAGCTAGTTGGACGCTTTTGATGAGCCATGAAATTGTTATCATCATCAGCCCGGCTATACTCATGGCAAAGGCCTCTACCATACACTCCCGGTCCTCTGTTAGCTGCCTTCGCTTGAACTCTGCAAAATTCTTATCCTCAGCCGTCCTATGCTCCGCTTTCCTTCCGTTGGTATAGAGTTTGTTAACCTTAACGACCATCGATTATTCCTTCTTGGCATTGCATGTTCCATGCCCTTGCTTTCTTGATTTAGACTAGAATGTCATTAACTCAAGTTAATTCATTGACCCCCTCACCATGCCTCCTTTCTTTCGTTACACGTAACCATTTAAGCTCCATACCTCTGTGTGTTGTTTTCAAAACCTCTCCGTTAGCCTCCACGTTTTAGCCCCATAGGTGAGCACAGGTAAGGTCCAGCTGATAATATTTTCTTCAACGATGCCGGTAAGCTGCTGGTGATAATGTGCGTGCGCTTTCTAAACGCGCTCCGTCCCTGTTATTTCTCTTTCATATTTATTTCCCTTTCATAGCATGGATATCCGGCTACCACCTGTCTTAAGTAGACATATTCGCCTACCACTTCCGGTGGTTGGCTACCTACGGTCACATAAAGGAAAGGTTAATAGCGCAAAAAGACACTCACAAATAGGCACAAATAGACACACAGGACCGGCGCTGGTCCTGTGTGTCTAAATGTGCCTATTTGTGAGTGCCTTTTTGCGCTATTAACCTTTTATTTATGTGACTATGCACCAACTAGCCCAGCAATCAGTTTTAATTGGCTGCCTAGGGTAAACCGCTGTTCCTGTAAGAGGCTGTAAAACATACCTTAGTCTTCTGTATATTGCTTTTAGACCGACCTTCCCGCTTTTACTCTCACTAATTATTCTTTGCAGTTCGTGTTCGCAAAGGAATCTCGTCAGCGAATTGCACAATATTCAGGTGATCTTCACCAACCCATATCATTAACAGTTCCCCTAAGATTGGAATGCTGTGTCCATGCTAACACCAATTTTATTAGAATTTTATTACGGAAGAACTCCTATAGAGCCAAAATTGATGTCTAACCTTATTATCCCGAAATTTGGCCTCTGAAATGTGACTCGTCGGAATAGCATCAAAATTGCTGTCGAACCTGATTTGAGCATGACCAACTGAATGGTGGACCCATGTTCGAACCCGATCGCCGGCGGTAGAGGCTAAAGTCAAAGCCTTTAACAGCTAATGAGTGGCGTCCGCAAAAACTGTGCGCTAGGTGCTTTCGCGATTACGAAGATATCTGCGGGGTTATGGCATATAGTGACCGATGCAACGAGAGAAAGAAGATGGCTAAACACTATGAAAGAGCACTGAACAAGCGTTGAGACGGAGCCTCAGTTCGCAAACCAAGGCTTCCCCTCAATCGTTGTTGACAGTTCTTTCAGCATCTTCTTTATATCATTCTACCCTGGATCGTGAGCACCGGAAGATGGCGACGGAACAAGATAAGCCTCCTCTTTTTTTACTGGCACACGTAGCGTTTATCGGTGACACTCATTCTGAGGAACACGCGCCTTACATCAGGTTTCGAAGCGGCGCCAAGGAAGCACCATTCACTGCGCTACTTGAAACACAGCACATGATTCAGGCCATGCACGCGAAAACCTCACAAATAACCATCCTATTTGGCTCACAAACTAACAACATGCACCAGTCACGAACACTAGCAGCGCACGCAGGGAACAGTTAAAATTAACCACTTCTTGGAATTCAGTCATGAACACGTCAAAGTCATCCACTACGCCGAAATCCAACATGACCCTCAGGCACACCTGGACAGAGATGGACTTTCGAGGTGTCCGACTAATGGGCAACGCGATCGAGTAAAGAATAAGCAGGTCATTAATATCGACGCAACGCCGAGGACCAATCGCACGATCCTCTTTGGCCAGCACGGAACAAGTGACCACGCACGAGAGTGGCAAAGAATCGCAACGCCTGCGAATTTCATTGTCAGGACCCACGACATGTGGACAGAAGCAGAGGCCGTTGTACCAACACCAGTGAAATAACACGCACCCACGGACACGAAGACACACCGCAGTATTTTCACACAGACACCCACACATTCTAAGAAAGACACCAGCTGCCAGGCGGCCACCGACGTGGACTTAACCACGAACATCTAAGTCACCATCATCATCATCGTCATCGTCAGTTGGACTACGCCCACTGCAGGACGAAGCCCTTTCCAAGTTTCCTCCAATTAACCCGATCTTGTGCTAGCTGATTCCGCTAGACCCCTGCGAACTTCTTAACCTCATACACGCACCTAATATTCTGTCGCCCCCTGCGACGTGCCACTAATGGAGTGAGGGGGGGAGGGATTAGCTGTCCTAGTGTCAAAGGAGATGCCCTCGACTTGCGTGGCAAGCTCAGTTGGAAGTCAACCATCTCTAGTGACAGAAGAGGGTGGCCGTTTAGTGCCCAGCTTTCGCCAGTTCAAGCCAGAGTAAGGGTCGGAGTCAGAGATGACAAATAAAACAAACTTTATACACATTAAGGGACGATACAGAGAAATGCACACTAACACTGAAATACACAGGCGAGAGTTACACAGAAAGGCAATGTTAAGCATGCAACTAAAGAGGCATGCAATAACGTTACAATACTGAACAGTACACGAGAGTCAAACAAACACCAAAGTGTTCACTGTCGCACCCGACGCTGGAGAGTGACGATGTGGCCGTCATGTAAGACGATATGTAGGCTAGCCAAGCAGCAGATGAACCCCGGCGCAGTAGTAGTTGCTAACTGGCAGCAACACTAGCTCAGAAACTGGCTGGCTGCTCAAGCGACAAGAGATCAATAAATAGGGCGCGCCGCTTCTGTCAGCCCTCCAAGGGCTGTCATTTGCTCTGTAAGGGAAGCCTCCTAAGGGCTATGTAGAGGAGTGGGGCAATAAAAGTTTTCACCAGCACCATGCATATACACGTAGCTTCGCTTCCCCTTTTACTCCCGTTGAGCCGTGAATCGTAATTGGTTAGGCGCGGCAGAAACCTTCAGAGAAGATGAGTACCTTCCGGCCGAGTGCCCGTCGCCGTCGAGGGATGAGGAAGGAGGCGCCGACGCGTGCAAAGCTACGGTCTCCCCTCGCGCGGAGGCATTTCTCTAATGCACTGAAATGTTCTACGCCGTGCGTACCTAATAAACATGTGCGCCGATTTTGTGATACCATGTCTTCTTCTTGGTTTCGACTAAAATGACAGCAAATCGAGTTATTTCTCTAACCCACTCTGCACGCTTTCTATCTCTTAATGTTACCCCTACCATTTTTTGTTCCATATCCCTCTGGGCTGTCCTCAAATTAAGTAGAACCTCTTTCGTTAACCTCCATTTTTCAACACTATAGGTGAGTACCGGTAGGGTGCAAATATGCACTTTCCTCTTGAGTGATGCCGGTAACATGCTAACCGTAATGTGCGAGTACCTTCGAAATGCGCTCCATCCCAATATTGTTCTCCTAACTGCTTGCCTTTCGTGGTCCAGATCCGTGGTTACCTGTCCTAAGTAGACATATTCGCCAGCCACTTCCAGCGCTTCGCTTCCTATTTCAAACTGCTGTTCCTTTGCCAGGCGGTTCAACACTACCTCAGCCTTCTGGAGAAGACGGTAAATAATGTCTATAAGTTTGTAAAGGCGAGATATAGTTTGTATGCTTACGTTTCTGCTTCTCCTGTCTAGATGAATTATCATTAGTTGCAGGGGGTCCCCTGAGTTACTTAACGAGGCAATGTCTTCAGGTAATCCCAGATTACTATGATATTCTTCATCGACCCGGATGCCTAACTGCTCCCTTTCCATGTCTTTGAATACGCCCTTAAGCAAGCTCTATATAGCACTCGTGTCTTCTTTTCTAAAGCCTTTCTTACTTGGAATTTTGTCACTTTATTTTTGCAGAACTATGGTTGCCGTGCAGCCACTATATATATATTCCAGTACCTTCACGCATGGCTCGTCTACACCCTGATTTAGTAATGCTTCCATGACTGCAGAGGTTTCGACCGAGTCATGCGCCTTATTGTAATCAATAAATCGCTATTTATAGGGGTTTGTTATATTGCGGGCATTTTCCTCTCAGCAGGTTTTTACCACATGGCCTTCAGTGAACCACCCCTAAACACGTAGAGCCGATAAGGAAGTCTACTCCGAACAAGAAGGAATAACTAAAAACTAGCCCCGAAATCTTCCAGCAGAAAGTCGTCCCTTTCTTGTCGCTAGAAAATTAGCCGCAAAACATACTAAGTATATCTCGCCACTACAAACTTAGACATGATTTAACGAAAGCAATGATACCGAAAAGACATAGGATTACTGTAAAGTGCGCTCTCTGTATGCCACAAGAACTATTCATTTGCTGAAAGAGCAATTAGATGCACTTACCGACCAACTATATAAAATAACATTAACCGTGGAGGAACGTCAAGCACTAAACGAATTTGTGACAAGGAAAGGACAAAAACTTAGCGTTTAAAAGGAGCTTAAATTCGTAAGAGATAAGCGGCCGCTAAGTACACCAGGAGGCCAGGCATACCGCCTGGCCTCCGCCTACAGTTTTACAAAGACATGTTTCAGCTACGAGACAGGACATAGATGATAGTAAGGTCATTGATATTTCTAAATCCTTAAAAGATGGGGGTAAACATATTCCAAGACGAGGCCTAACCTTGTGTCCAACGAAAAATAGCTTTAATGAAATTCGAACTCAATCACGACCTAGCTTAATTCGCGAGGAAAATGTGTATTAGGAAATTATTCGCCAAAAGCTCAAATAATGTACCTGAAGCCTCTAACATACTTAGTGTCCCCAGCACATGGTTTCCGGATGCTGAGCGCAGCCCACAACTGGACCTAAATGTTACATCCGTCTTAAAGGAAATTATTGAAAAAAGAAATAAATCTAGCTCGAAACCCCAAAAACCTCTCTTCTGCCGAAATAGCCACTCTTGACAATCTAGCTTCTAAAACTGATATATTTACTAAGCCTGCAGCCAAAAGTGGCATCATAGTTATTCTTCCAGTTGAATTTTGAAAAAAAGGCCTCTTACCACTATGAAAAGTTACCTGATCCGACAGGACAGTAAGTGAAGTCATCCACACTAAAATAAGGAGGACTAATTACCGAGGTTGGCTACAAATTTCTCAAGCCATCAAACAACCAAGGAGGTGGGTTTTGACGACTGCCCAAGGTTCGAAAAGTTTCCGCCGAAGCATTGTTTGCCAAACTCATGCCAGCTAGGAAGGCAAACTGTTTCTAACAATATGCGCCTCTCAATATTCCTACGTCGCCTCCTAGCAGACCTCCCGACGTAGCTTCATTTGTTTGTGCAGGGCTGACTTTTTCAGAATAATCAAGCTTAATAAACAATAGGACCAATCATTCAGATGACTGTACACTTGCCATACTCTGCACTAATACAACTTGTTCCTGGGCGTGTTGGTTACATTCCATCCATAATACTTAAAGGAGCGAAAAACGGGACAAAGTAAAGACTACGGGACGAAGCGCCTACTACTACTACTAGTAGTAGTAGTAGGCGCAATAAACTAGTAGCGCCTGCTACTAGTTTATTGAACACACGAAACAAACAAGCTTTATCGTCACATGCGCAGACACATCACTTAGGATCAAACTTAACGTGATAACCCACTCTCAGGCAATTTCTCTTCCGCCGTGTACAGAGCGTCACATATGCACGAGCTGGCTTGCTTTTTTTATATAAAATGCGTCAATCAGTTCCCTAGCTGTCTTGTCTCCACTTTTACCAAGAATGATCATGTCAGAGGTGCTACTTGGAAGGCGTGCTTTGTCCCGTCGTCTTCACTGCGTTTGTCCCGTGTTATTCGCGTCTTTAGGTACAGCACACAGAACAAGAGCAACACAAGACTCAATGCAAATGCCAATCCGTAGTAAAAACGGGGGGTCATTAAAACAATAAAAGTGATTAAAACAGTATTCTAAAAGATTTTTAAAATCCTGACCGCTGTGATATATTTTTAGATTGTATTGACCGGAGTATTTATTTACCAAAGAAGGCTTCCGTTCAGTGTTTGCCTTTGGGCGTTTCGTGAGTACATCGTTGCGGTTTAAATTGGTTGCTTTTTCAAGGGCCACATTGAGGGAGTTACCGGTCCTCTGAATTAGTGTTGCTGTCAATGAATGCAGTCATTATCATCGCTACATATTCTTCTAAGCTGGCCAACAATTGTTGCTTATCCGTTGGTCTTCTGTACAAAGAATAAGTTTTTTCTTGCGAAAGCAATACTACTCCCATTTTCAGCCCTTCGCGTAGCCACGGTCGGTAGGCACGTTAGATCTTTAATGACCCCTGTTGGCTGAGACGTCATACCAGCTGCGAGAGATGGGCTACCAAGTCGAGTCGTCGGGTGGCGGCGGTCCGCGCTGCAGCTGGCGCCGCGCTGTTACAGAGTGGAGCCACTGCTATCACCTCTTCTCTCGCAGTTGAGAGGAGGAGGAGGAAAACGATGGGTATATAAATGCTCGTGCTTACTCACCTAAGGAACTCGCTATGCATCCTGGGGCATACGGCTTGGTTAGGCGGGGCTTTATAGTATGTGGGTTAGGGAAGAAGGAGAAGAAGAAGAAAGCTCGGTCACCCGCAGCATATGCTTTTGCTCCATATTCGGTTCAGCAGCGTTGAACCCTTCTAATCTGTTTTTAAACGACAATTTTAGCAGCGACATTGGTGTGTGCTCGGTGGATGTTAAAGATTTATATTATTCCATTCCGCAGGATGAGCCAATGGTTTATGTGGAAGAATGCATAGACACGTTCGAGGCGGTTGCTTTTCAAAGCGCCTGCGGGACGTCTACTCGGGGGGTTTTGGAACATTTAACAGGTCGACTTACGTTCTTTGGAATAGAAATGCGGATATTCAAAACTCGGTTTATGCATTGGGTCGTGTATCGCGCCTTTAATCAGTGATTTGTATCTGGCTAGAAAAGACAGGTCTCTTCACCTAATCCGCGCTGGCTCTGGTAATAAATGGTATTTAGGTATGTTGATTACTACCTCGTTCTTTGTAACGGCAAAGGCAGAAATTCTCTAGATACAGTTATAGAGGCGTTGGGTCACTTTGTGCAAGTTTTGCAACCACTTGCCGTCACGCATGAACCCAAGGGGTTTTTGGACTTGCGACTCGAATTAACAAGAAGACATACTTGCTGGTCTCCTAGAGGGAGAGAGCACTCGGCTCACTCAAAGCTGACTAAGACAGCTAGACAAACATCCACAAAATGGAAGTCGTCAAACAGAGCGGGTTACGCGCTGGTATCAGTCGCCAAGCAGACGAAAAAAGCCTTGATGCCCGAACAGCAGGTTGAACTAGAGAAAAAAATAAAGGTTCAATGCTGCTTAGCCGATTATGGAGCGAAAGCTGCGGGTGACCGAGCGTTGTTCTTTTTCTTTTTATAAGTACACGGCACGCAGTGACGAGCGGTATTTCTTGCACAATAAAAGGAGGCCCATAGTCGGAATTCTTTATATTCACAACGTATCTCATCGCCTAAAAGAATGGACGAAAAGCTGGCGTGATGATAGCTGCCCCTAACAACACAAAAGAAACAGGGCTGCACCAAACGCTGTTTGTGGGCCTCGTTTCCAGTGGGACAGACATGAAAGAAAGACTTGTAAAACGAATTTCTAACAAGCGTTGCAGAGACATGCGAGCTCAACAAATTCAAAGTAATTGCCAGGCACGAGAGATTATCGAGGCAGCTTCGATAGCGAGTGATTGTTGTGTTAGCACGCCATCCGTTTCATTAACCGAAAAAGAATATGATTCGCTTGTTTGATTACAGGACTGTGCTTGTCACTTGAGATTGCATCTATATTATGGCTGTGACGCTTGTGATTAGATATGCTGTGCGATGGCAATGGAAGTCGTGTTTCTTCGAAATAAAGACAGATGTAAGTCAGCATTTGTGTCCCTTTGCTACTCGCTGTTTTGTCACAAATGGATAGCCAACTTGCCCAAGCTGCTGTCCTAGAAAAGAAGCCGACTTGCGGAAACGTTGGCGCGGCTTGCGAACTGAGGCCCTCATTCTACTCCCGTTCAGTGGTCTTTCATATAGTGACCAATAGGTACAGTTAGTGATCGATAATGTTACTGCAGTAGGATGCTGAGTTAGGCTAGTTGGTTGTAATTCATTTCGGATGGAAAAAACAGTGAGCTGTTTTTCCCATCCAAAATGAGATAATGGTAGTGAGTGATGAGAAAGGTGAAGAGAGTAATCTCTCTCCCTCTCTCTAGAGAGAGTAAGAGCTTTCTCTCAGAGTGGAAGTGAGAAGAAGAAGAGGGTCTCAGAGAGAAAGCATCTCTCCCTTGTTTTCTTTATATTTTCCTCTCTCTCTATAAAAAGTAGATAGAGACCCTCTTTGTCTCACTTCCGCTCTGAGAGAGCTCGTCCTCTCTCTAGGAAGAGATAGAGTAGATAGTGAGGGAGAGCCTTTCTCTCTCTCAAAGAATCAAGGGAGGCGTTCCAAGGATCTCATCAGTAGGGTCAAAATGCTTTCGTCTTGCTGCACGCATGGTGATTCAAGGGCGTCCAAGAATTTTTTTAATGCTCAAAAGGGAGTTTCGAAGACCCCACTATATAGGCGATATCCTTAGTCCGGAACATCGCACGACGAGGTTCCGTCTCGATTTTGCGAGACAACATTGTAAAATCAGAGCTTCTGCTTGGCATACATCTCAGGAAGTCTCATCAGAGAAATGGCAAAGCACCGGATCCTGGCTCTGTTTATCAAACAGGCTTAGGCCAGACTCTACTATAGCTAAACTCAAGCGCGCAGGCGAACAGGTATAGGGCGCATCGTCCACCGCGTTTCCTACAAGTAGGGTAGTCTGCGGAGCTCACCTTGCCTACGTGATAAGCCAATCATGTGCTATGAAACAACAGCGCACGTGGACGATGAAAGATAGGAAGCGCTGACTTCAACAGCGTGGTTATTTTATTGCGGAGCGATTTAAAGGAGAAATGAGCGGGAAAGCATGGGGAACAGCTGCTCAATTTGCGACAGAAAGATTATGGGTGAAAATGTCACCAGACAACGGGAGCAAAAGGCGCAAATAAAAGGATGAGGCAGTAAAAGAGCAACATGCTTCAATAACATGAAAACAAAATGCAATAAAGTGCAGAAATGCCGTTAAAAGGAGAGTGAAATTAAATACAGTAAATTAGTCAAAGAGGCCATTACATGCACAAGGACGAAAATAAACAATACCAATAAGTGCTAAAGGATGAGTTGCGTTGTGTGTTGAGTTTTTTCTTTTTTTTTTTTGGCAACTGAGGCCATCATGCACCAAACACAAGGATGCTGTGCTTCTTTTATGAGTGAAAAGTGTTTAAGAAATTGCAGCTTATTCAGAATCCCCGATTGTTCAAGAAAACCGAAAAGAGATAAAAATTTCAACAAGTGGAATGTCTCCAAACAAGGGTGGAATGGGATGTGCTCATCAACTATTCAAGTTTTGTGCGCGATATAAAAATGTCGTTGACGGTGAGCTCAGCGCCACATTTCTCGCAGAGTCTTTGAAGTCACCTCAGTGATGCGCTCTTTCTGTGTACATCACCTTCATTCTTCTATTATGGGTTTTATTAAATGTGGCATATCTTTTTTCATTCTTTTATATACTCTGCCATTTATCTCGAAAGCTTCTTTCTACTAACCTGATGCAATCATTTCCTTTCCTTCTTTCGCGCTTTTGCCGCATAAAGTTGGGTCTCTCATTACCATTTATCCCGACATGGCTAGGAACCCAGCAAAATATTACAGTTTGCCCTCATGATATTTTTTGTCTTAAATAATGTTTCCTTATATAGCCTCAAGTGCATTTTTAGAATTTATTGCCCTTAAGCGGACTTAAAGAATCTGTTTCTGCACCTACGTAGAGCACATAAGATTCGCCAGTAAATATTGATGCACAGTTTGGTAGCCTTGTTACTTTCTCCCTGGTACAACTTGATTTGCTGTTTTTGCACCATCTGTAAAACAGTCGATGTAGTTCATGTACTTCTTTCACAGGTATTCTTGTAATATGTGTTCATGTGGTGGTTACTCTTTTCGGAAGTCGGTCAGTGTGAGGTTACATCAAAACTAAATACTTGGCAAATTGGTAGACGTTAAGCATTTTGCACAGCGCGAAAAACGAAGACCGGGGAAGAAACACAGACAAACCAAGCGCTGACTATCAGCTGAATTTGTATTAATAACCCGTACTTAAAATGTTTTATATGTTTTAAACGTTTTATATGCATTTTTCAAAAAGAACTTTGCAGTTTCATCGGTGAGCCTCCTTTTTTAGGGGGCTTGCCCACACCAACCTGTCTATGTCCGAATATGGCATAACGCAGGATGGTTAGCCACCCTCCAGGAAAAAATAGAAAAGGAAGGAGGACAAGATCGGAGAGTTGTCAGAAAGTGGACAGGAAAGAGAAAGATGCAGGGAAGAATAGGCGACGGCCGGTTTCCCCGGTCAGGTCAGCCCGGAAATGCCGTCTTTTGGAAACGAGGGCCAAAGGGGCGCGTTTATTGCCTCCGCCAGTGGCCGTGAAGGGAAATGCCTAAAATGATATAAACCAAATCGGTCGAGAGATTGGTACTCCCTCAAAAGTCAATTCCTCGCAAGAATGTTCCAGCTAGCTTCATGAACACTGGAGATATCGGCGATTAAAAATTGCGCCCATCTTCACCTTCTCAACTCAACACTTGGAGACACCAGAAAAAAACGAAGAAAACAGCTTGGGTTTAACAGAACTTGTAGACGAGCTAGATGGTTTTCAGCTTCAGACGGCATTCTTAGTGCAGAAAAATACACACGCACACGAGAAAAAAGGAAGGGCACGGGACAGGCACTGCTACATCTGATTTATTGCACTGAAAAGCCCTACAATATATACCAATGACCACACATGCGTAGATCAACCAAACACGCCCTCCCTTCACCGAAACCGCTCAAGAAATCGCATTTCTGCCCCCAACAGAGCGACAGACGTGTCACTAAGACAACCCTCCTCCCTCTTTCTTATATGAAAAGCTTCAAGCAGTTCACGCGCCTTCTTATCTACGCTTCTGCCCAGAATCCGTATCTCGTTCAGCCGCGGCTCCCACCCACTGCATCGAGCACAGTGGTTAGGGAGCCTAGCGCCCTTGTCGGAGCTCAAGGAGCGAAAATGTTGCGCCGCGCGGTCGTTAACACATTTGCCTGTCTGGCCTATGTAAACCTTGCCGCAAGTCAACGGGATCTCATACACAACCCCCTTGCGGCACTCCACAAATCTTTTCTCATGCCTAACAACGCAGGCGGGACTTCTGTCTTCACGCATGACACGTGAGCACAGTTTGGAAACCTTCTGGGGAGCGGAGAACATGACAGGAACATCATGTTTATTCGCCACCTTTTTGATGTTGTGGGATAACTTGTGGACATACGGCGCCACTTCAGGTTTAACCGCAGTCTGACTCCGCTCTTCCCGCTTTCCTGACATGTATTTGTGACCAGAGCTTCTATTACCGATGTGACGGCTGTATGCAACCGCTGTACCTGCCTTTTTAAAGTCGAATCCATGGCATGCGGGCACGACTTCACAATATTTCCAGATATGTGGATGATTTTTTTAGTTGTTTTAAGGAAACAGCCTGGCCTCCCCCAAACAAGCGTTGTGCGCAGAATATTACCTTGTTTTTATGATAATGGTAAAGGGTTGGTTTTTACGCACGAACTCCCTTTACAGGATTCGTTGCAGTTTTTAGATTTTAAGATTAATTTCGGCGGTAATCATGTATGCTGGGAACACGCACCGCGGGCACAAAAGGCTCTGCTTCCGTATGAGTCAGCCCATTCTAAAACAGCAAAGAGGGCCATTGCTAGCCTTTGCCTAGAGTCCGCACTCGTGAACTCGTGCCCGCATGCCATGGCTTCGAGTTTAAGGAGACAGGTCGAGCGGTCATACAGCAAGCTTCCCCTGCGCGATCGTCACGTCGGTAATAGAAGGTCTGGTCAAAAAGACAAGAAACGCCATGTCAGGAAAGCTGGAAGAGCGGCGTCATACTGCGGTCAAAGCTGAAGTGGTGCCGTATGTCCACAAGTTATCCCACAACATCAAAAAGGTGGCGAATAAACATGGTGTTCCTGTCGTGTTCTCCACTCCCCAGAAGGTTTCAAAACTGTGCTCACGTGTCATGCGTGACGACAAAAGGCCCGCCTGTGGTGTTAGGCATGAGAAAAGATTTGTGGTGTGCCGCAAGGAGGTTGTGTATGAGATCCCGTTGACTTGCGGCAAGGTTTACATAGGCCAGACAGGCAAATGTGTTAAAGACCGCGCGGCGCAACATTTTCGCTCCGACAAGGGCGCTAGGCTCCCTGAGCACTGTGCTCGATGCAGTGGGTGTGAGCCGCGGCTGAACGAGATACGGATTCTGGGCAGAAGCGTAGATAAGAAGGCGCGTGAACTGCTTGAAGCTTTCCATATAAGAAAGAGGGAGGAGGGGTGTGTTAGTGACACGTCTGTCGCTCTGTTGGGGGCAGAAATGTGATTTCTTGAGCGGTTTCGGTGAAGGGGGGCGTGTTCGGTTGATCTACGCATGTGTAGTCATTGCTATATATTGTAGGTCTTTTCAGTGCAATAAACCAGATGTAGTAGCGCCTGTCTCGTGCCCTTCCTTTTCTCTCGTGTGCGTGTGTATTTTTCTGCGCTAAGAATGCCGTCTGAAAATCGTCTGAAAACAGCTTGGGAGCTCAGCCCCGCCAATGAAACGTCATCGGGTGAAGCTCGGGTTTGCAGATTTCCGGGTTCACGCCCGTTTTCCAAGCGTCGCCCCCACATTATCGATCGGTCTCTGCCTTTCCCTTCTCGTTTTCGCTTGCACAGCTTTCAACCTTGTCTCGTGTTTTCTTCGGGCGCCGACTTTTGCAGTTTCTTGACATCTTGAAATAGTGTGCGAAAGCAGCCCGTACGACCCGCGTCCTTCGCGAGCGCATGCCAGCACTTGGGCAGGCTGCTCTCCACACGCACGGCCGCTGCGGAGAAGCACTTCCCTGCGTATCCCTGCCCCATAGGGAACCCAAGCTCAAGTTTCGCCGCGCGATGGCAGCGCCGCATTCCTGGCATGGTGGCGAAATGTGAAACGATGGGACGTCGTCGGAGCAGACGCTCCGCTAGCTTCCTGTGCACGTGTGGCGATCTAGTTGCGCCTGACGGTTATTTGGCGATACAAAAACGCTTCCGCTGATGCGAAACGGAGGTACTAAATAGCATTGTGTCATGGGTAGCCACAATAGTAGGCGAAGCGCCGAAAGACGAGGCTCACGTGTGGAACTTTGCAGATTTCATTGGAAGCGTTTCCACAAGACCTGTTTTCCAACCGCATGACAGCATTCTGAAAAGTCTCGCGTTCTTTGTGGAAACGAAAAGGGCCAATTTTCCCCCTTCTCCATAAACTCATAAATGTTCGACAGTTGACAAAGGCATCTTAGAGAGGCACCACAGAGTACAATGGTTTAACACCATGTATAGGAAGTGAAGGGGGTGGAGGCTTCGCTCCGCGCGTGCCTTGCTTTGCCGATTTTCTGTGCTCTCAACCTGCTTTGCGAGTGCTCTGAAAGCAACCAAATCAACAGATATCCAGCATGCGACGTCCTCGATCGACAATGATGTGTGAATGTGCCCTACGACCAAGAAAATATCTAGGAACGAGTATTTTTTTTTGTGAGGGGGTGGGGCGGGGGGGTGGACAACATACTTGGCTGAGCCGCTTTTACAGATTTCCGCAAATTGGCCAATAAATGGACCAACATTATTATTACTAATAACAAAAATATGTTGGAAGTGCAATACAAAAGCGATCCTAGTTATGGCCCGATTGACACTACTCGCACGGAGCACCCTATTCGCGTCACAGGTTTCGTAAATGCAAACCAAATATAAATGAAGCACAACCATTTAGTAAGAACCGAAATAAAGCACGATTGTAGTACAAGCTTGGATTTCACCTTCCTTCGAGCCAGCGAGCCGGTTATGTCGAGTGCAGCGCGCGGAGCAAGCATGAGCTTTTGAGACTGCTAGCGCTCGTGCCTTTGCAGAAACATCTCCTTCGGACTATAGCTTATTCTTCTACTGCAAGATTTGCTTTAGTAACGTCGTAATAATAAAACCAAAACCGAATATAGATCTCATGCCACAGGCCAAAACGATGATCAACAAGCGAGCAGCTTTATCTCATAGTACTGATAATACTTCCGCAGTTTTTAAACATATTAAAATGTAGCGTGTGCAACAGCAGCCGCTAGGCAGCTGCTCATCGAGGTTGACAGTCGACAGCCGTGTGGTGCGGACGCGTGTTCCATCGCTCCTCCGATTGCACGTGACTACCGAAAACGGACGGACCGGCGACAGCGGGAGCTTCCGAAGCGTCAAATAGATGAGTTCTTTCTTTTATTAACTTTATTTCGTGTTCAGCTAGTTAGGTTAGGTGCACCCAAAAGAATAGATTTTAGCTCTTGGTCCTGGCGGCCTGATTTTTCGTGCCGGCAGCTAGGTTTTATTGGCGTTCATTATTTAGCTATCTCGATTAGATAAATATTTTTTTCTAGGCTATTGGCAGTCGCAGAAATGGTTTTTAACGCTTGTTTGCTAGTCGTTTCTTGTGTCTTCTTTTGGCAATCTGTATATTCTGAGAATTCGTAATAGATATAGTTCAGTCGAAGAGCGCTTAAGATGAGCAATCAAAAGAAGGTAAAGTGTACTCAGTGTGAGGCGCAGGTTAATCTCAAGGAAACGCGTTTTGACTATGTAGGTGAAGCGGAAGGCAGCGACTTTTTGTGTCGGTGTTGCGTACTGAGTGCGCGTCTAGATAGATTTGATCAAGAAAGGGGCAGTTTAGTGTCTCGTGTGGATGATTTAGAAAATGAAGTACGTTTGTTAAGAGCGGAAAATCAGAAACTGCTTGGACAGCTTTCTCAAATGGAAAAGAAAAAGGCCGACTTTATCCTTGGCACCAACGAGGATAAACATTCCAATGCGGGCCACGTGGCAGGGGCCAGCACTGGCATGGAAGGCATTAGCAAAGTAGGTCAGGCGGATCCGAACCGTCAGAGTTATTTACAAGCAGCTAAGACGCCGGAAAAAAGGAAGAAGTAAGGAAGAATGAAAATCCCAGAGATAAGGACATAGATAACCGAAAGCAGGAGCCAACAGTTGGGAGAGGGAGAGAGAAGGCCCAGGTGCTTATCACCGGAGATTCTAACATGAACAGGTGCAAGCGAGATATCTTGGAACGTGTAAGGGGTGATAAGAGAGTGTTGGTTCAAGCCTTCCCAGGGAGAACAATGAGGGCAGTGCTAAAAGAGAGTAAAAATAGGCTGTTGAAGCATTCCGCAGAGCGCAGTATGGTAATAGTAGCCGCGGGGCTAAACGATGTCCTAAATGGTGACGCTACAGGAGTGGTGGAAAGTTTAGCTAAGGGAGTTAACGGCATCAGGGAGATAGCACAGCAGACGCAGATAGTTGTATGCACAGTACCAGAGGTGCTAGGATTGAACGGAAAGATGGAAAAGGACGTGGTGACAGTTAACCAGGACATAAGAAAGTTAAGCCTGGACAAGCGTTTCGAAGCGGTTGAGGTAAACAGGGAGGTACATAAAGCAGGTTTTGATAGGGCTTTTCAGCGAGATGGCATTCATTTTAACAGAAGGGTGGGAGCAGAGATCGGTTGGCGCCTGGCAGGCAGGGCTGTAGTTATTTTAGGGAGCCCGCGAGGGCTCCGTGCGCAGAGGTAGTTAGAAGTGAATCAGAAGAAAGTGTAATAATGGAGGCTGAGCCCCCAAAAATGGCAAAGAGTAGGTCGAGAAAGAAAAGTACAAAAAAAGAAATTTAACACTAGGACCAGCTACATAAACATGCAAGCAGGCAGAAAAAGAGCGAAATGGCTAGAGATAGAACAGCAGATGAAGGACGACAAAATAGGTGTGTACGCTTTTTGCGAGACTCATCTCAGGGATCTAAAAGATCCGCCGTTTATAGAAGGCTACGTCTGGGAAGGGTGCAACAGAACGAGAACGGAAAAAAGAGTGGAGGGGTAGGTATGTTGATACACCAGGGAAAAAATTGGCAAAGAATTAAACCATCTTGTAAAGAGCATATCTGGGTTTCAGGAACAATTGCCGGCATAAGGACATGGCTAGGGGTAGTTTATTTAGGAACAGGACATCAATGCAGGCAAGAAAACAGGGATCTTGTTGAATGTCTCAGTGACGATATAAGCCAGTTTGGAAACGGGGCCAATGTTATTCTACTGGGGGACATGAACGGCCACATCGACGATCTGGATGGATACACGGATTGTAACGGGAAGCTAATGCTAGATTTCTGCGAGTGACACGATCTAGTTATAGTAAATAGAGAAGCAAAATGTGAAGGCCAAATCACGTGGGAATTCCGCAACAGGCAGACGACCATTGACTATTGTCTAATGTCACAGGAAATTTATAGCAAGGTCACAAAAATGGAAATAGACGAAGAAGGGGCGTGTAGTCTGGGAAGTGATCGTAAACGTATTAGTCTGCAGATGGGGCCCTTGATGAAAAGAGAAATGGAACTTAGACAAAACGTAAACGCAAAATTAAACGACGATCAAATAGTGCAGATAGCAGCAGACATAGAGGAAGCAATAGAGAAAATCCCCATGGAAGACTGGGATTATGAACAGGTAGAACTACTCATAAGGATGAAAATTCAGGAGGTTAGAGTAGCAAACCGCTGGAATGGAAAGAGGAAGCCACGGAGCTGGTGGAATAAGGAAATCAGGGAAGCTATTGAACAACGACGGACTGCTTCAAGGGAACACCGAATGGCAAAGAAAGCACAGGTATCTCAGGAGGAAATCGACCAAAAATGGGAATCATATCGACAAAAGAAACTTAAGGTGCAGACCCTCGTCCAAAAATAAGACAGTCCACCGATCGCTGGATGGCTGATATACACGATGCCTCTAGAGGCGGAGCAAGAAAATTCTGGAACCATATAAGCTGGCTAGGGAAGAAGAATCAAAGAAAGCAGGATCGGATTCAAGATAACGAGGGAAATTGTTTAAAGGGAGATAACGCAGTGAACTACATTACATCAGTTATAGCCGAGTCATTTAAGAGCGACGATAGGGTAATCTCCGCAAATCAGGAAGCAACACAAGGTAGCAGAATACAAAGCAGCTTAGAACTGACCACTCTAAACTGGAAAAAGGCAGAAAAAAATATTCCTAAAAACACATCTACAGGAATAGATGGAATTCCCATCAAGCTGATTAATAAACTCGGTCCAAAAAGTAAGAAAACGTTGTTAAAAGCTCTGGAAACAGTCATAACAAATAAGCAAATTCCGGACAGCTGGCGACAGAGTAAAATGAATTTGATTTATAAAGGGAAAGGAGACAGGATGCACATAAAATCCTACAGGCCGATTACCATAACATCTGTAATGTACAGGTTAGCCATGCAGGCGGTGAAATTAAAGGCGCAAGCATGGGTTGAAAGTAACAAGATACTCGGAGAACTTCAGAACAGATGATAGCCTGTTCGTGCTTACCCAATGCATCGAAATATCTAGAGTGGAAAAAAGACCTTTGTATTTGGCCTTCCTGGACATTAACGGGGCGTACGACAACGTAAATAGGGAACTCCTGTGGAACATATTAAAAGAAGAAGGTATCGGTTATGAGATAATAGAGTTCCTACAGGAAATATACCGGGATAACAAAGTAGAAATTACGTGGGAAGGGATAAGAAGTACGGAGGATGTCAAAGTATGCAAAGGATTAAGACAAGGCTGTCCTCTATCACCGGTGCTGTTCATGCTTTATATGATAAACCTGGAACGGAGGATACAAGAAAGTAACCTAGGTTTTAACCTGTCATATAGATTAGGTGGAAAGGCGGTAGAGCAGCGCCTCCCCGGTTTGATGTATGCAGACGATATTGTGCTGCTAGCTGAGAGTCTGGAAGAATTGCAAACTCTAGTTAAGTATTGCGGAGACGAAGGGGACGCTCTAGGCTTCAGTTTCAGCGCAGTTAAGTAGGGTCTGATGATTTTCAACGGCTCAACTGATCAGGGTCTTAAAATACAAGGCCTTGAAATACCTAGAGTAGCAGGATATGAATATCTGGGGGTATGGGTAAAGGAAGGATTGGCATACATTTGAAAGCAGGAGCAATCACTTAAGGTCAAAAGGCGAAGGAATGCCGGGATAATGAAGCATAAGGCATTGTGGGGATACAATAGATATGAGGTTTTGAGAGGTATTTGGAAAGGAATTATGGTGCTCGGACTTACTTTCGGAAATGCGGTTTTGTGCCTAAAATCAGAGGTACAGTCGACATTAGAAACAAATCAGAGATCCGTTGGACGATTAGCACTAGGTGCCCACGGCGAAACTACAAATGAGGCGGTACAGGGAGATATGGGCTGGTCATCTTTCGAAGTGCGGGAAGCTCAGAGTAAAATATTATATGAGGAACGCCTGAGGAAATTGGACAGTAACAGATGGGCAGCTAAAGTATTTAAATACCTGTACCTAAAAAGCGTTGACTCACAATGGAGGAAAAGAACTAGGAAACTAACTAGTAAGTATGCTAGTAACAAGGACGGAGAAATAAAGAGCATTAAGCAGCAGGTGAAAAACACAGAAGGTAAAAATTGGATAAATTCGATGGAAAAGAAACAGACTGTGGAATTATACCGAAAGTGGAAAATGCAGATCAGGAAGGAAGATTTCTTTGATAACTCAAGAGGCAGTGCCCTACTTTTTGAAGCTAGATCAGGGTGCGTTAGAACACGCAGCTACAAAAAGAAATTTAACAATGGAGATGACGCATGTGCTGTATGTGGAAACTCCAGTGAAACAATTGCCCATATTATACTCGAATGTAATGGTATCCATCCGGAAGTTGGTGCAGACGCAATCACTGTTCCTGAAGCTCTGGGGTTTAGAGATAACAGTGGCCGGGTGAATAAACCGGCGGTGGAAACTAGCAAAAAACGACTGGAAGATTGGTGGCTTAAAAGCAGAGAAGTGACATAATGTTAGCAATGTAGGAACAAAATTTAATAAATAGAATGATGGTTTAGTTAACCATTCTAAATCAATAATTAAGATATAGGGAGAAAAATGAGCATTATAGCTACTGCTACCACCCCGTTTCAAAGGGGACGCTCCTATATTCCATCCATCCATCCATCGTGCGCGGACTCGAAGAAGTGGCCCCGTGGCGTTCCATGAGAAGAAGCTGAAGTCGGCTGATGTCACTCGGTGCTCTGGACCTGCTCTCCTGTGCCTGCTAGATCAACCCCCTATTAAAAACCAACCTTCTTCTGGTTACGGGCCTAAACGGCTGCGTGACAATATACGACAATATAGTCAGATAGCTGACTTACCTTGAGATAAACTTCCTACGTTTTCGCTAACGTGCGAAACGCATTCACAATCAATATTTACTCATCGCCGTCTGCTCTACAGTGCAGACGTGAATAAAAATTTTCTTGCCTATAGTTACGTTTCCTTCATGGAAATACGCGGCAGGTTGTCCAATCATCAAGACAGGCGGCATGTCGCGATGCGGGGGCGCGTCAGAGCGCTCGTTCGAGAGAAAGCGCGGTATACCGGCGGCGTCCCAGTGTATATTTTTCTGCCACAGATGGCGTTGCCCATCAGGAGCTGCCGAGCGATGCTTTGGGAGCTTGTTCCTAGTACGGCTTTCCTACCCTTTCTTCTCTCACACTACCGGCCAGTGTCCCGAGTCTGCGGCGGTTTGACCAAGTTGACGCGATAGCAACGACTCTGCAGACATGCCTTTTTTATCTCGACGACAAAATAATCTTTTCATCGACGTTCACGGAACACCTGCGCCGCCTGAGAACTGTTCTCGAAGCCGTCCGGTCTGCCAACCTTTCTCTCAAGCCTCAAAAGGTGCCACTTCGGGTTCACTGAACTGAAGTTTCTTGGGCACATCGTGAGTGCTGATGACATCTGAGCTGACCCTGAGAAACTTGCTGCCGTTGCTGCCTTTCCCGTCCCCGCCCACAAAAAAGCAGTCCGACGGTTTTGGGGGCTGTGCTCCTATTATCGTCGCCTTATCAAAAACTTTACACAGATAGCCAGCCCTCTGATACTCATGACTCGAGATGACGCATCACTTTTCTGGGGCGCCGAGCAGCAGATGGCTTCCGAAGAGTTACGACGCCGGCTCCAGTCACCCCCGATCCTGGCACATTTCAACGATGATACCGACACAGTTACACACGGATGCGAGCAATGTCGGCCCTGGTACCATTCTAGTTCAGCACCAAGACGGGGTCGACAAAGTGATTGCCTACGCCAGCCGTGCACTTTCTCGTGCTGAGTGCAACTATTCCACCGCTGAAAAAGAATGTTTGGAGGTAGTATGGGCCGCTGCCAAGTTCCGCCCGTACCTTTATGGCCGACCGTTTCGAGTGATCACTGACCATCACTCGTTGTGTTGGCTGAAAAACTTAAAGGATCCTTGTGGCCGCTTAGCACGTTGGGCATTGCGCCTGCGGGAGTTCGATTTCGACGTTATTTGTAAGTCAAGCAGAAAGCACACCGATGCTGATAGCCTGTCCCGCGCTCCCATCGATCCTCCACCGTCAGACGCAACCGACGACGATAGCTTCCTCGGAACAGTCAGTACGTCCGAGCTCGTTTCCAAACAGCGTTCCGACACCGAGCTGCGACTGATCATTGACAATCTTGAAGGTGGGCACCCTACAATATCCCGTTCTCTTGCTCAGGGGCTGTCGTCGTATTGCCTCGGAAACGGGGTGCTTTATAAAAAGAATTCTACATCGAGTGCAAAAACATACCTGCTAGTCATACCGGCTGATCTAAGGCACGAAATCCACCTGGCCTGCCACGACGAACCAACTTCAGGTCATCTTGGCTTTAAACGCACCCTAAACCGAGTCCGGCAGAACTATTACTGGCCACATCTTACTCCGAGCGTTAGACGTTACGTACAGACTTGTCGAAAATTTCAGCGGCGAAAAAAATCAGCGCTCAAGCCATCCGGCATGTTACAATCTATCGAACCATCCCTCACACCTTTCGAGCAAGTGGGCATGGACCTTTTAGGCCCATTTCTTTTATCCTCGAACGGACACAAGTGGATCGTAGTTACCACAGACTACTTAACACGCTACGCTGAAACGAAGGCCCTTGCCCGAGGTACTGCCGTCGAAGTTGCTCGATTCTTTATGAACGACATTGTGCTTAGACACGGTGCACCGTCGACCATCATTACTGACCGAGGAAATGCGTTTACAGCTCGGCTACTGAGGGACACCTTAACTCTCAGCCATACCGAGCATCGCACAACAACAGCTTATCACTCTCAGGCTCAACAAAACTTTGGCCGACATGATCTCAATGTACATCAACGTTGAGCATAAAATGTGGGACCAGGTCCTGCCGTATGTCACCTTCGCATACAATACGGCGCCGCGGGAAACCACGAAGTTTACGCCGTTCCGTCTCGTATATGGCAGGGAGGCCCGCACGATGTTGGACGCGATATGTTCCCGTGCGGGGATAAAGCAGTCGAACCCGATGCCGCCCATTTCGCAGAACAGGCTGAGCAAGCCCGTCAGCTGGCCCGCTTGCACATCAAGGAGCAGCATGCCACCGACGCTAGACACTATAACCTTCGGCACAGAGAAGTCCACTACGAACCAGGGGCCAAGTGTGGGTGTAGACCCCCGTGCGCCACAAAGGCTTGTGCGAGAAACTTCCCAATCGGTATTTCGGACCCTATAAAGTCCTGCTCCGCTTACACAGCGTTAATTGCGAAGTTATTCCAGATGGAACTGTGACCGTCAGTGTTCGGCATCAGCGACCTGAAATTGTGCATGTGGTGCGCTTAAAGCCGTACTTTTCGCGTGACTGAGCGCTGTGTCAACGTCGCGTTTCATAACATTGACGCTTCCTGCAAGTGAGACCTTAAGTTATTGTACAGTTCACCTCACACCTAATTTTTTTCTCCCCTCACCTTCTCATCGGGACGATGCTTTTCTTTCACGAGGGAGGGGGGGGGGGGATAATTCTACGTGCCTAGCGCCGCGCGACTGCCGTGCTTTGTGCCGATGACGATGAAGCGGTTGTTGGCTCGAGAGGCGCGCTGGTGCTGGACTCTGTTATCGGAACTAGAAGCCGACCTTATTCTCGGGTCCTCGTCTACGCGTACCTTCACGGCTCCCTGTGGCTTGACTCCTGACAATATTATTAACAAATCAGTAATTACATTTTTAGAACAAAACAATCTTATTTACTCTAAGCAACATGGCTTCAGGAAAGGCCTTTCAACGACAACACAGCTTCTGGAAATTGTCGACGACTTCGCAGAAACAATTAATTTATTACTTCAAACAGACGCAATATTTGCAGATTTCTCCAAAGCTTTCGACAGGGTCCCTCACTGTCATGTGATTAAAAAACTTAAACTTATTGGCATAGACAGTAAAACCGCTGCGTTGATATCATCTCATCTTTCGCTCAGATCACAATACATATCAGTTAACAATGCTGAGTCAGACAGCCTTGTGGTATTTCTCGCAGTCAGACAGCCGAAAATCCGGGCTTGCCCAGGACTGCAGTGATTCTCTGAGAAGTAAACTTTATCGGTTACAGTGAACCTTTACGTCTTTCGACACGCTGGTTTAGAGCGTTTCGCACTTGAAACTTCAAGGCTTTTTCTGAGTTTTCGCGTGTGCAGGACACGACTCGTTTTCAGCTTTGAACCCCGTGAAACACGGTAACTCGAACCACTTTTCCAGGCTGAAGTGTTCGAAACTATTTTGCCCCAGAAGGAGCGCAGCGGGGTTTGCGGAGCCTCTTCCAAGCGCACATCCCTGTGAGAGCCGGGCGCCAGACCGGGGGACGCTTGTACCCATTTTTACCGGTGGACATGTCCGGCGGCTGTTCCGGTGTTCCGCAGGGATCTGTTTTGGGTCCATTGCTTTTGCTGGTATATAATAATGATATCCCATCATGTGTGGAGCCTAACATAACAGCATGTTAAGTGGATGAGTATGGGTGAGGCCTTTGCCCTGCAGTGAGTATAGTCCGTGATGATGAGTGTTGAGAAAATTTGTTTATGTTCGCCTTCGTGCTGACGTTGAGGCACACACTAAGAATTAAGGGTACCATGAAACCTTGCAGTGCGCAGTGAAGGACACATCCAGTGACGCTGCAGCAGCGGATTCAAAGAACGTTAGCAGCTGGAGGGAACCACCGATGATGAAAATTCGTTTAGCGTTTAGGTTTGCCTTTGACCTCAGGCGTTCGCCGAGAAGTGTGACATACTACGCCCCCCCCCCCCCCCCGTTCATGTAACCAATCAATTTTCCGCCTTCGATTCGGCATCATGTTGTCCTTGCTGGACAATAGATGCTAAAAGCATTTCACGCTCCAAATCACCCATCTACTGAATCATGAGAAGCGCTCCCGGCTCGCACCAACTGGACCACTTCATCCGGCTAACGTAGCCTTCTACATGTAGCCACTCTAACACGGTGTAGTGACGCATACACCTACTGCGCGGGGTTACGCTCTTGGTGTTACAACACAGGAGAAGGTAATAAACAGCAGTCGCTTATCCTCTACCAAGCCAGAGATGCAAATCCCCAAACGGCATCAGGGCCGCAATTCATTGCCCCAAGTGCCCCGCATGTACGGCGAAAGCTGAACATCTCCTGCGGACCTGTTATGTGTCCGGCACCCTGCAGGATTGGATCGATCCGTCATTTCACATCGGACCCACGGCGACTCGAGCGAGCATTCACTGACAGCTTCAAAGGAGGGCTTGGTCCCTTTTTTTTAGAACAGGCCCCGGGACCACCCAGCCACGAGGAAGAAGTGGAACGTCCCCCAACTCCACAGAGCACCTCAGTACTGCCGAAAGGTTATACCTAATTTGGTGCTGAAATAAAGACGTACTAAGGAACGGCCTGTCCCATAATCGAGAGGAGATATAAGCATGTAATAGGCATAGCACGCTGGTTGTAGCTGGTGTGATCTTGAAATGGTTCCAGTGCACGGCAAATAACAACCATAAGCTTTTCTTCTACGAACAGGCTTACACGCTTATTCTTTCCTGGAGGTTTTTCTTGTCGCGTTTAAGCGATCGCCTGCCTTAGGTCCGTTGAGGCATTGTCACCTTCGTGAGCGGCCGCATGGCGTTGTCGGCAAAGGCGAGCATACTTCTGCCATGTCGTAGTACTCGCTTCCGATCTATCCTTTCGTGGGGCTCCTCTCCCGGATGGTGGGTTCGATCTCAAGCTGCCACTCGCAACATCACGCAAGCCGCTCATCTGGCAACCTGCCTTACAACGCGATAGTTCCGCATTCGCTATCGTGTTAAAAAAAGCAAATAACCTGAATCTTTACGATGAATTCACAAACTTACTTGATCAGGAACTCTCAACTGCTTACAATTCCTATTCGAAAATGCAGAAATTCGGATTAGAAGCAGCGTTGAACGGTACGCTGCATGATTGTCCCCACAATTTCTATCGCGCTGTCCAGTCTTGGCTATCGGCAATCCTTCGGTGGTAATTTCGACACTTGCTCACTTGTCATACTGAATACATGTTACCCCGTTCTATTGCAAACACTCAAAACTAATGTAACATATCTCTTTTCCACAACACAAAAAATGCCTATGTAAAAAAACCGAGAATCTGCCGTTAATGTGCACACTGAGGTTCGCGTTGATGTCACGCGACCGAGATGATGGCGAGTGAATTAACAATCAGACAGCTGAATAAGGACAACTTGGCTGCTGCATAACTTGAGCCTAGCCGGCGAAAAAGAAAACAAGCTCAGCCCTGTTGATGTCCACAATCGTCGTTATCTGAATAGTCTCTGCTGCGCTCCATATACACAAGGCATGTCGTCCCCATATCAGTCTTTAAAAGCGATCTCTTCATGTCTGGAGATAAATCACGCCGCGTGACTGCGAGAAAGTGAGAGTGCCGATGAAAGATAAAAAACTGACGGAAGCGAGCACACAAAACCGCCGAGTAAGAACCTCCTGAATTCCCGCACAATACAACCGCTGTTGATTGTCTACAACTGCCTGCGGTCTCACTGTAGGTACGTCGTTTGGTTTTCTTCTAGTTTTTAATCAATTATTTGCGATTAAAATGATTACACCGCTAATTATCCATCTGCTTTCCTCCGTTTCGGCCACTGTTGGCTTCCCCCGTAAGTTTCTAAGCAGACAGTTTGCGTCTCCCTCACACACGTGACACGAGAAAAGGGCAAAAAGCGAAAGGCATCCTCAATTAGCGCCCAGTGCAAAAACGCAAGATCTGCATGTAACAACATGCCTCGGGGAACATCTAAAGTAGAGTGCTTTCTATGTGAAACAAAAGAATACAAATACACAATGGCAACCCTAATAGCTTACATGAAATAATTCCTGTTATAGGCAATGTCTTCTAGATATTTATTTTACTTAATAATTTGACTCTCAAGACCCAATCTGCACGCTTCCTAACTCTTAATATTACCCCTACCATATCGAGTACAGGTAAGATGCAACTGTTGTATACTTTCACCTTGAGCGATACCGGTAAGCTGCTAGTTATAATCTGCGACTGCTTGCCAAATGCGCTCCATCCCAATCTTAATCTTTGGGACGGAAGTATGTTACATAAGTTTCCTCCCATAGCTAGGCCCATGTCTGGCGAGGGCCCGTAAATCCAAGTCTCTGGGTGGCTGGAGCGGACCTACAACACAGGTGAGCAGACACCCGAGAGTCCTCCGCGGAAGCGGAGAGGACTCAGCTGTGACCTGACAAAAAGGGACAGGTCAGCCTGGTGGCATTGATTTGTCATCGAGCAATCGAGGTGCAGCGGTGGCGTAGCGGTAGAACATCCGCCGCGCATGCAAGAGGACCGGGGTTCAAATCCCGGTGCCGCGCAATTCTCTACCGGACGAAAAAAAAAAAATCCGCGTGTCGATGGAATTGCATACACATGTTTGGGGTGCGATCTGATGCCGGTGAACACCTCCGGCAACGCACTCCCTCACCAGAACAGGAGTTGGCCGCAACCTCCTATGATAAGCTCCATAAAACCCCGGCCCTCAATCACCAGCGGCGGCGGAACAACTGACCACAGCGGTGGTCAGACCTGTGACGCAGCAGGGGGTGCTAAGAAAGCCTGACTCCGCTGGAGAGGCCACCATTGGAAACTGACCCTGGCAACGTTTAATGCTAGAACCCTAGCTAGTGAAGCTAGTTTAGCAGTGCTGTTAGAGGAACTAGAGGGCATGAAATGGGATGTCATAGGGCTTATTGAGGCTAGGAGGCCGAATGAGGCATATACTGTACTGAAGGATGGGCATGTACTGTGTTATCGAGGCTTACCAGAGAGGCGACAACTAGGAGTAGGTTTCCATGTCAATAAGCTTATAGCGGGTAATATAGATGAATTCTGTAGTATTAATGAGAGGGTTGCAGGCATCGTAGTTAGGCTTAATAAGTGGTATAAACTGAAGGTTGTACAAGCCTATGCACCTACATGTAGTTATGATGACCAGGCAGTTGAAAGCTTCTATGAAGATGTAGAATCGGCTATGCGAAAAGTAAAGACGCAGTATACTGTACTAATGGGCGACTTCAATGCCAAGGTAGGGAAAAAACAGGCAGGAGACAAGGCAGTAGGCGACAATGGCATTGGCTCTAGGAATAGCAGGGGGGAGTTACTAGTTGAGTTTGCAGAGCGCAATAACTTACGAATCATGAATACCTTCTTCAGCAAACGGAAGAACCGGAAATCGACATGGAAGAGTCCTAACGGAGAGACTAAAAATGAAATCGACTTCATAATGTGTTCAACCCCCGCCATTATGCAAGATGTAGAGGTAATTGGGAAAGTGCGATGCAGTGACCACAGGATGGTGAGGTCCCGAATTAGCCTAAATCTGAAGAAGGAACGCAACAGATTAGTAAGAAAGAAACCCATCAACGAATTAGCGGTGAGGGGGAGGAGAGAAGAGTTCAGGATCTCGCTACAGAATAGGTATTCAGCTCTAACTGAGGATGGCGACATTACCCTAGAAGCAAGGAACAATAATTTCAGAGATATCATTACTGAGTGCGCGGTAGAAGTAGGCGGTAGGATAGTTAGAGAGGAGGCTTGAAAATCAATATGCAGAAGACTAAGGTAATGTTCAACAGCCCCGGGAAGGAACAGCAGTTTACATTACGTAGCGAAATATTGGAAGTAGTAGGCGAATATGTCTACTTAGGACAGGTAGTAAGCGCAGATCCGGACCATGAAAAGGAAATAACAAGAAGAATAAGATTGAGATGGAGCGCATTTGGCAAGCACTCGCATATTATGACTAGCAGCTTACCGGTATCCCTCAAGAGGAAAGTATACAACAGTTGCATCTTGCCTGTACTCACCTATGGGGCTGAAACGTGGAGGCTAACCAAGAGAGTTCTACTTAAGTTGAGGACAACCCAGAGGGCTCTGGAACGAAAAATTGTGGGGTAACATTAAGAGATAGAAAGCGTGCAGAGTGGGTCAGAGAAATAACTCAAGTTACCGACATTCTAGTAGAAATTAAGAAGACGAAATGGACATGGGCAGGACATGTAGTGCGAAGAGAGGATAACCGATGGTCGCTGAGGGTAACAAACTGGATTCCAAGGGAAGGAAAGCGTAGCAGGGGGCGGCAGAAAGTTAGGTGGGCGGATGAGATTAAGAAGCTCGCAGGGGTCAAGTGGATGCAGCTAGCACAGAACCGGGTTAAGTGGAGAAATATGGGAGAGGCCTTCGCCCTGCAGTGGGTATAATCAGGCTGATGATGATAATGAAACTAAGGCAGTTTTTTTGATGATGGGTGGATTGACTTTGGTTGATCACTGGGAGGGGCTGCGTCCTCCTCTAACCGAGAGAGGTGCAACCATTGGCGATGAAGCCCGGAGGAATAAGGTTGGGAGCAATGGCGCGCTCCTCCACGATAGACTCCACGCCGGTGAACGCTCAGACGGCGGACTGGAACCTTGGGGCCTTGTGCACTCTGCGGAAGTCTATCCCACCAAAGTGGGATAGATTCTCCGGCTTATAAACCGCTACGGTGAGGCCCATCGAAAATGACAGCCTTTACCGATGATGTACCTTATCAAGAAACTGAACTGGTCCAAGGATGGAAGCCGCTGGAGTTGGAGATGACCACTCCTCGTAGCGGCAAATAAGAGTCTTTTCACCCGCCGGTGCAGTTCAGTGATGGGCTGTGCCGGCTAAGTCTCTATGTAAGGACATCGCAGGGGAGTCCCCGCTGACTAAAGTCATCAGGGGTAGGGGTAACCCTGTGTAACCAAGCCCGCAAGGAGGCTCGGGGGCGCTGTTAGAGGCTGTCTTCACTCCTCCTCCGGCGAAAGCCAGGGACGTCCTGGGAAACGCCGAGGCCTGCGGGCGTCTCAGTAGGCCAAGAGAGTGAAGACAAAGCGAAAGCCGAAATGGTTCAAGCACCCTTTGAGAGTCTGTCAGTAGTACCGCTGGGAGACCATAAGGGTGAAGCCTCCACTCACGCTTCCGGACGTAGGCCCTAAAGAGTTTCGCAATGGGGCCGGCGTCCAAGCCAAACTTTGGTAGAATCGGGCTCTCGCGTGGAGCGCAGCACGAAGAGAGTTAGCGAAGTCGGGGGCGCGAAGGCGTCTGGCAGGGGTGCACATCATGGGACCACGGGTGTTGCGATCCCGCCTGCCCGAGAAAGCTGACTCACAACACGACCAACGCGGTGGCAGTAGTTGAGCGGTGGGAGAACTGTCAGGATTCGTTTTGCAGCTCGACGATGACCAGACTGGTACAAGAGCGGCGTTTGTGTCCGCCGTTTTGCGGTGAAAAATCGTATGGATAACTTAAGAGATAGGAAACGCGCAAGAGGGTCAGAGAAATAAGTTACTGACACTCTAGTGGAAATCAAAAAGGAAAAATTACGAGGGACTTCAGCGACTAAAGTGGTGAAACGCGAAAGCCTGAGTAGTCTCATCTTGTCTAGCTTTCCTGCCATCTCCAATCCAACGCGCGCCAAGTTTAAGCCTCGTGGATTTTTAGCGCTCGAGGCGTTGGGGGCCCTCGCCCCGGCAGACGCGGTTTTTCTTGTGGGAAGGGGCTCGGCCTGGGAGATTTCATGTAAGCCCGGGGGATACTGTTTGGCGAGCTAAACTCTTCTTAGTACCGAAGCGGTGGCCTTGTGGTAGAGCATCCGCCTCGCATTCGAAAGACACCGGGTTCGATCCCTGGTACCGCCGGGCACAAGTTTTTCCCTGGCATGGTGCTCGGCTCTTCTGGGATGAAATGCTTGGGTCATGGCCTAAATAGTTGCGCCGATGGGATTCTTTCCGCCATTGGACAACCATAAGGCCGCCTCGCGCGGCAAAAGCCAATATGTGGTCCTCTTGCAGAGTTCGGCTTAGAAGGCTCCTTCCCCAAGCCACGAGCCCTGGTAAGCCGAGCACCAGGCCGGGCCGTGGCTTGTACCCATTTGAGAAAACCGGTAGCCGAGGCGGGGACTGTATACATACCCACCTATAACAGCGCGCTCATTTAGGCCTTCGCTGTGCAAATATGAGGAGGCAGTTACCAGAGAGTATTCGTGTTCTCAAGTGCTGACCCTATGAAAGGTAAAGCCCTTCACAACAAGACAATCCTCTCCTTTAATGCGCTATGTGCTAGGCCTAGTTCGTCTCCAAATGTCAGACCTGCTTGGCCAACGCAACAAGAACTGCCTTCGGGCCCTTCAGCGATGTCTGCACGAGCGCTCGAGAAACAATACACGTAAGATATTTGCATGGCTTGGACGAAGCAGTGCTTCCAAGGATTCTGGTATCTTCGGCATTGGCCACCATCTGTCGATATGGTTCTGAGCAGTTCAATGTCTACTTGGTGAGCGAAGGCGAAAAAATTGCGAAGCTGTTACTCGATTAGTGTTTGAAACCCGCTTTGCGTTTCACACAAAGAAGCCGCGGTTTAGTGCGTGCTTATCCATTTCTGCTGGCTCGATTACCTTCGAACACACATGTTCGCTCGAGCAAGGAAGTGACTGCGCTTTGCACGATCACAGCGGCTCGAAGAAAACGCGATCGTTCATTTCTTGCCTCTTCGTACTTAAAGTTTTAGTCATCAGAATAACACTATTCAATGTAATACTACCTGGAGCACTAATTCTGCGAGTGAATTATACGGCCACATTCCATGCGTTCGCTAGAAGATGAGACAATTGATTGCGGCGTACATCGGATACACGCTTTCACAATGACGAAAAGTGCGATGGCGCATTTTATTATAAGCCTGCGGCTAACACGTTCACAATTGGTATACCTAAAGAACAGCGCTGGGAAGGATACGAAACACGAAGAAGAAACACAGACACAGGCTTTGACTAACTGCTGAAATGTTATTTCGGAGCAAACGCATTTAGACATAGATGAAGGGGACGGGGGGGGGGGGGGGGGGGGGGGGACGGTTTACAATGTTTTAATTTTTTTTTATCTTTTAACGTGACTACGCTGTGTTTCGGTTAACGCTTTTATATGCCGTTTTGACGAAGCTACTGCGTTTTTATCTGGTTTCATCTGTTTTTGTCCGGGCCTCTACACCATATTCCTCGCTTTTAGTTGTTCAATGTTGCTATAATTTTCTGACGTCACTACACTGTGTTTCGGAGATCACGCAGGATCGCCATGGCTCACCCCCTTCATGTACCGTATCCCCCCCCCCCTTTTGCTTTAAATGTGTTTGCTACGAAATAAAATTTAGTTTTTAGTCAGCACCTACGTCTGTGCTACTTTTTCGGTCTTCGTCCTGTTCTTTAGGTATGTAATATTACCTCGCTCTTGTCACAAATGGCAATTTTTTCAGTTGCAGGATAAAGACTTTTCGAAAGCATATCCGGTCGTGTCCTGCCAACTACTACGAAAGACATTTGTGCTTTTTGAAATTTTCTCACACGTATCGTAGAGAAGGTACGGCTGCGCAAATAAATGCACCACATCAAACTCATGTATACACTACTTCGATATGCATGCATCACAAAGAGTTTTGTTGTCGAAAGTGCTCTGTATTAGTATGAGCAGGAATGTTTATTCATTCTCTCTTTAATTCGTTCGTTCGTGTATCTTCACCATAGACACTCCGAACAGGGTTCCTTCCTTCGAGAAATAATTTGTTCATAAGCAGTGCCTCCTTGAATTTGCATATGTATGCTTCTGCAGAGTTTTTGCGGAATGTTTTTCTATATGCGTGTTGCTTTCACTCTATAGGCAAAACCTAAACATCGACATCGTCAATAAACAGAATTGATAATGAGTTACCATATCCAAGGCATGCTCTACGAAGCTAAATAATTATAATAATATAATTTCAATGGTAACGCCTCGGAGTCCATATAAGACTGCCGAGCTTTGTGCGGGAACATGCGCGAATTACTCGCGGGAGTAGCTTGAAGCAAGCATAAAGAAACTCGTCCACCGAAGGCTTCCAAGCAGGTAGGCTTGCTCTAGTTTCGAAGGTTGTTAAGAACCAGTCGTATATGCAGTTTATATATGTGCAGCACTAGCTGCACATATATTTCATTTCATTTATTTTTCCCTTAAAGGCCAGAGGGCACTACATAAGGGGGGGGGGGGGGGGAGCAAACTCGATATGCAATGCAAACAAGAACAGGAAAACATTAAAACAACAAGAAAAGAAAACAGAAACAAGAGAAATAATGCAAGGGTTAGAAGAAACAATAGTAAAAACAAAGATAACAATATACCGTAAGCAAATGACGCCGAAAATGTTATACAAATCTGCATGAGAAAAACGCTTTCACGAAACTGGTGAAACTTGAGCCGGTTGGTACGTCATCGATGGCAACGTCAGCAGAACTACAAACACACGTAAAAAAAGTCAAGACAAGGTAAGCGCTGCCTCCCCCACAATTCTGCCGACGTCATCAGCGATTTCTTCACGAAAGATGGTCGTTTAATTTTATCCTGAATGATTTGCGATCAGTGCATGATAAAATGGTGTTTGGCAGGGCGTTCCACACTACTATTGCGTCCGGAAAAAATGAAGAATTTAGTGCTAAGGTGTGACAGTTGATACGTGCAATGCTATGATTAGGGTTTTGGCTGCTAGATGTCGTGTGAAAAAGGGGGGGGGGGGGGGGACTGTAGCTTTGCATGTCTCGTGCGGGGATGATAATAGAAGTGATGTAGAAGACATAGGCGAGATATGATACGGCGTGACATGAGCGATGAAATGGCGATGGACTGTTTCAGTGCTGTGATACTGGTTTTCTTTTAATAGCAAGATGTTATAAATCGAATGGAGCGATTCTGTACGGCTTCAAGGTCGGTGGCGAGATACGCTTGTGATGGATGCCAAACGGAGGACGCATATTCTCGTTTGGGGCGAATGAAAGTTATTAGGCTAGCTGCTTTATTTCCGGAGAGGCGTTTTTCAAGTTACATCGCAGATAACCGAGTGTGCGTGAGGCTTCAGCGCAAATGTTTTGAATGTGGGTTACCCATGATAGTGATGGTGTTAGTTGGGGGCCGAGATATCTGTAGGATAATGCGGGGGTAATGAAAAGCGAGCCAATACTATACTTATGCTGATTCACAGCGCGTTTCCTCGTGAAAGTCATGGATTTACACTTGCTAATGTTTAAGGAAAGGAGGAATTTATTAGACCAAGAGGGGAGTGTATTAAGATCATATTGAAGCAAACATGAGTCGTTGGTCGCCCTAATCTCTCTGTATATGATGCAGTCATCCGCAAAAAGACTTAATTTTGATTTTATATTACAAGGGAGATCAATAACGTAAACTAGGAATAGTAGCGGTGACAGTCCGGCGCCTTGTGGGACTCCCGATGTTACATTGGTGAGAGGTGAGTGGCTATCATTTGCGGAAGTGAACTGCTTGGGTCCTGAAAGAAAATTTTCAATCCAGCGGATTAGGTTGGCGGGAAATCCTAGTGATGAGAGCTTCTGAAGTAAATGACTGTAGAGAACGCGATCAATACTTTGGAGTAATCGAGGAATATAGCATCTATTCGAAGGTTATTGTCCATGGATTCTAGTAAGTCATGTATGAACTCAACAAGCTGTGTTTCACATGAGAGATGTTTTCTAAAACCATGCTGTTGAAGATAAAAGAAGTCGTTAGATTCGAGGTGGGCCATTAGGTTCGTGGACATAACGTGTTCGAGAAGTTTGGATGGGACACTGGTTAGAGAGATAGGACGGTAGTTGGATGCTGATTTGCGGTCACCTGTTTTGAAGACTGGAACGATTTGAGCGATTTTCCAATCGTCCGGTACTTCCTCCGATTGGAAAGACTGGGTGAAGATTAATTGTAATATCTGTGACGAGGTTTCCGATGAGTTTTTCAGTAGTTTGCTATTGATATGGTCAGACCCTGCCGATGAAGACAATTTTAGAGAATCAATGAGGTTACTGATACCGTTTGCATTAATCTGTATCTCAGGCATCGTGACTGGTGGCGACTCTGATGGAGGCTGGGTCGAACAGTTGTGTGCGGGGGTGAAAACCGAAGCGAAATAATGGTTCTAGACGGCGGCACACTTTTCTGTTTTTTTCTGTTTCCACTGGTTCACCATCAGTTCACCATCATCATCACCACTGGTTCACCATCCCATGAGGACTGTTTGGTTCGGCCGAGACCTGGGGGATAGAATACGCCAGAATTTGTTGGGGATAGATTGCAAGATTCCAAATAGATCGACTGGAAAGAATTTATGCTTTGCGGCAGCTACGCTTTCAATATATGTTTTTGCAGACCGGTGACATCGGTCCCACGTAGCACGGCTTTGCTGATCGATGAAGGCGTTTAGGAGACGTTTCAGACTTACGGTAAACCACTCATTGGTATGATCGGATTTTATATTTATTTTAGGGATGTATTTGTTTCTTAGGTTTATTAATGTTGTTTTATATAATTCCCAGTTATGATTACCCGTTCTCGACAAGTAGGACTCGAGATGTGAAACTGTGCAAGTTCGTCCTTCAAAGTTCCCCTTTTTATAGTCGAAGATTATCTTTTGAGATGTTGATCTTGCTTTTAGCAGCAGTGATATAGAAATGTGTAGGAGAGCGTGGTCACTGATTCCAGGGACAGTCGTTACGTTTTTAATGTCGTCAGGACTGCTCGTCAGCAAAAAATCAAGAGTGTTATTCCCTCTCGTCTAAAGTGATATGGACTGATGAAGATTAAAATCAAGATAGATCGAGAAATTGCTTGGGCTCACTAGATTGTGAATTGCCAGGTACGCTAAGTAGAGGCCAGTAAATCTGGGGAAAATTAAAGTCGCCAAATAGAAAAATAGGCGAGTTGGGGAAGTTGTCCCTGATATAGTGTCACGTGCTTCGGGGGGTCAGGAAAGGAAGAAAAGGCTGGAGAGAAGAAGAAAAAACGGAAGTCACAGTGGTGTGTGCTGGTGTTCCTTGCGTGACTCGCAGCGCTTTAGACTACCAATAAACACCCCCGTTACGTACTGAGTACGTAACAATATGTTAGACTATTGTACAGCGAGTTACTAACAGATGGACCATGATCGGGTGACCTGTAACAAATGCCAAATACAGTTTTCACAGTTGAAGTATGGACACAAATCCCCGATAGTTCGAGTACGTCGTCGTGGCAAACTAAGGATGATGATAGTGTATTTCTTACAGCTATGAGTACGCCACCCCCTCGACGGCCACTGCGATCTCGACGATAAATGGTGAAGTTCAGATTAATGGGAAGCAATTCGTTATCAGTTAACCACGTTTCGGTTAGAATGATAATGTGAGCTTCAATGCCGTCGACAAAGCTAGGGAGCTGGTCACGATTTGGAATAAGGCTTCTTATTTCAGTGAGTGCGATTTGGATGTCGAGGTATGATGAAGGACGCTGTTGGGAGCATGATTTGTTGCGCGTCATTCGCTAACATCGGCGTTGGAAACACGTGCAGTGCATTCGGTAACCGAGTCAGTAACGTTGTTGTAAGTATAACACTTTTTTCCAGCGTACAATTTATCAAGTCGCAGTTTGAAGGCGCATTTTTGAGGGCGAATAAACTTCAGAAGTTTGGAGCGAGCAAGACGTGTTTCAGGGGCAAAATCTCTAATTTCGTATGGCGTGTCTTTCAGTTTGGGCCCACACGCCAGAATGTTTTTCTTGGTCTTGAAATGCGCTAGTCTAATGATGATTGGCCGCCATTTATCTGAGCAGAATGATCCTAGTCGATGTGCGCGTTCTATACATCCTGCGTCCAGATGAACATCGAGCTCAGTGGAGCACAGGTCTCGAACTTTTGTTTCCGACTCTTCCCAAGTTTCCTTTTCTACGTCTTTAAGGCCGAAAAAAAGTAAGTTGTTCCTCCGCATGCGATTGTTTGCATCGATATTGGCGGCATGAAGAACTGCAAGCTCGCGTTTTATTTTGTTGGTTTCGTCTATTTTCACATCGTTTGGGTCATTTTTGTGAGCGAATTCCAACAAAGAAATGCGATCAGAACGCAGTTTATAAATGTGCAGCACTAGCTGAGGAGCAATCATTATAGTGCTGATGATGAGGTATTTCATACATTCTATTTAGCTGCTACAAGACTCGTTATCGGCAAAAGTACACAGATAGAGACCGGATGTTTCATGCTGTTTTCCTAAACCATATGTTTTCGTTCAAAATGTTTCAGACCACGATGATGATATATTTCTTATTCCGCCGTAATACTTTTAGGTAGCCCCAACAGAGGTGGTAACATGTCCAAGAAACAAGGAGATCGATTAGTAAATACCTATCTTGAGCGCTATGATGGCAACTTGCTTCTTGAAATCGCAATCGTTCGTCAACAAACATCACTCTAAAGGCTCCACTCAGGAAGAAAAATTCGCAATAAACGTGTATCCTCCTCCCGCTCAAGACATCAGAGTATAGAGGACCCTCAGTTGGATTTTTAAAGGCAGGGAGTATTCTGCTGGCCTTAGCATATTACATTATATAGCGTTTCTCTAACGCTGATGCTTGCTGCATTGTGGACATCTACGGTGTGGTTTGATTTCGAGGTCACGTGCCTTTGCGTGCACTGCGACCAGCGCTTAATGTGGCGGCCTCTGTCACCGGTTTTCGTTTACGTCGGCACAGAATACACACAATGGAGGCCTGGTTGCTTAATTCAGTAGCCAATCGTTCTACAGCCCAAAGAATTAGGCAGCCCGAGGTCTTGGGCGAGTCTTCTATCGCTCTAATCTAGAAACTGAGAAATTATTTCTTACGAATATTCCAGTAGGTTTGATAAAACGGCGGAGCCCCTTCCGCAGCGTCTCAGTCCCACAATAAAGTATACCATTCTGTGAACCCCCACGCGGACGTCGCAACTCTGCCACTTGAGGACTCACCGATTCGAATGGAGGGTCGGTCCCCGGCTTGACTAGACCCGTGCGCGGCACCAGCCAACAGGACGACAACTGCGTACGCGTCCGGAGAGCGAGTGCACTTTTTCTGGGAGAAAACCGGGCGCCGCCGCGGCGACGACGCAGACGGCCTTGGTCAGGGCAACTTCGCGACAACTCTGATACTCGCGCAAACGGAGCAGCGCTGGGAAACCGGAGCGGCGATTATTGCCGCTCGTCTGGAAACACGTGCGTTTTCCTCCTCCTTCTGGCTATGGCAAACAAAGACGTGTTTTGCCCATTAGCGAGCTTGCATGATGTCGCCCATTACTGCATACCTGAGGTTTAAAAACAAAAGCGTGCTCGCCGTCGTGAAGCGATCACGGTCTCTCAACGCCTCCATTTTGCTTGACGCATTGCCTGCTCGGTTGATCGCGTCTGTCGGAGGGTGTTGCAGCGAAGAGGGACGAGATTAGTACTGCTATCGAGGACTGAGCGGGAAGAAGAATATCAGGTGGCGTTCCATGCGAAGAGGCCGACATCACCACAGCTGCATGGGTTTGGAAACGTTGGCGCATTTCCTTCATGTATACCTGTGTAGGATCGGAAACACGGGAGAGCACAGCGCGGCACCAGACACACAGGGGAGGAGGAACATGGGATGTCACGCAGAACATATTTTTTTTTTTCCTAAATGAGCGTGATGTATAAACAAGCAGCCGATGCAAAAGTTACGGCAGGAACATGAAGCGAGGCAAAAGTGAGATTGACGTATTCCTGTACTTAGACAGGGACGAGGAAACAGAAATCGCTCACAATATCAGCCTGACTACGGCCAAGGCCTTTCCCAAAAGAAGAGAGGGATAAAAAAAGGTCACCCTTATTCACGACAAGCTAAAAGTGGATAAAGATATGTTTTTCTGGGATAAATCACAAAACAAACGCGTACCAGGATAAGAGAGCAGGACAAAGCATGACGAGAAGTGCAAGATCAGAACAAACGTTTGCGCATAATAAACACAGACTTGTTCGAATTAGCGCTATTACACCGTGATCCGCACGTTGCAGGGCTTCACAGTGATGTGAATGATGAGGACGTTTTCCCTCCCTCTTATACTGTATTTCGAAAAGACAGGGGTGGTGGAGTGGCTGTCCTAATTGAGAAACAAATTGAAGCTGTTTTGCAAGATGACGTAGTACATGATATTGAATGAGCATTATTTCAAACAATAATGCTAACACAAATAGTTCATGAACCAACCCGTATTGTCGGTCCCACGAATTCGTTGTTAGATTTGCTGTTCGTCCCTCGCGACATCGTGAATTTTACCGTTTCTGTGGAACAAGGCCTGTCTGACCACCACTTGGTTAGTGCTTCTTTTCCTCTAGTACGGCAAACAAAAAAGAAACACTTATCTTCACGTTACTTTAGAGATTATTCGCGTGCCAATGACGCGTCTATCATTGAACATCTCGAAACTTCCTTGTTGATTTCGATGACGCCGATGTCTGTGCACTCTGGGACAGTTTCAAAAAAATTTGTTTGTATTGTATCAATACTTTTGTACCTAACAGGCGCAAAAAAGAAAGAAAGGAAACCCCATGGATGTCACGCAGTATAATTCAAATGAGGCGAAGGGTAAAACGGCACAAGAAAAAAACGCGCAGATCCTGATGTGCTGAAGGAATTACAGGACAATCTAGCACGTGCCTTACGTGATTCAAAAGATTATTTCTTCAACACATTCCTTCAAAACTTTATAAAAACCGAGCCAAGTAAGTTACATTAGTGAAAAAAAGAAAACAGTCACACAAATATTGGTGGACAACACTACGTTATGTGATCCAGAGGCTATTACTGAACATTTTAATAGTTATTTTGAAAGTGTATTTTCTGCCCCGAGCACAGGTACCGACAATAGCCGAGTGTATTACCCCGCCGAAGTGGATTTTATTACTTATACTGGCGTCCTTTCCATGTTGCTGAACTTGAAAACCCAAACGTCATGTGGCCCTGACAACATTCCAAACGCATTTCTGCGACGCTATGCCGAAACTGTGGCTCAATTCCTCGTAATAATCTTTCGCGCTTCAATGTCATTGGTTAAAATACCCGATGACTGGAACACAGCCCGAATTGTTCACGTTTTTAAAAAAGCAGACCGTCTTCTATTGCAGAACTACCGTCCCGTATCATTGACGTCCCCATGCTGTAAACTATTAGAACATATAGTTGCACATTGTATGAACGAATTTTTAGAAAACAATCGCGTGCTAACTAGCTTCCAGCACGGGTTCAGAAAAGGACTCTCGACGGTAGCACAGCTAATTACAGTAATAAATTGATTCGCTTCCTGTCTAGATAATAAAGGCCAAATCGATGCAATATTTTTGGATTTTAGCAAGGCATTTGACAAAGTTCCTCATGATAAACTAATTTTTAAAATGAAAGAAATTGGCATTCGTGATATTTTAGTAACATGGATTAATGCATACTTAAAAGACCGCAAACAGTTTGTTGAAGTGGGGGGACAACGTTCGGGCTCTCTCCCAGTTTCATCCGGTGTTCCCCAAGGAAGCGTTCTGGGCCCTCTGCTTTTCCTTTTGCATGTCGAACCCACCAGTGCAACTTGGATTGTTTGCTGACGATTATATATTCCATAAAGAGAAGTTACAAATAGGGAAGATCAATGTGACAGTGCCTTGAACAACGTTTTCGAATGGTGCGACCGATGGGGCATGATTCTGAATGCTGATAAAAGTGTTTATATGCCCATAACCCGAAAAACCATACGTCATAACTACACATAGAAATTAGGCTCTCTCCCTCTTCAACAAGTATCCAACTACAAACACCTAGGAGTAACCATAAGTAGCAATCTATCGTGCAACTTGCAGATGAACAATATCTGCTCTGCTGCATTTAGAAAATTGTGCTGCTTAAGACATAAGCTAAAAAATGCTCCTAAAAAAGGCACTTCATACACCGCAACAGACAAACCTCAAGTCATGCTTTGTCTGTTTTCGTTTTCCTTCCTTTCTTTTTCCCTTGATTTTGCCTCAACCATGGCGCATATTTTTCCCAGCTTTTTGGGTGCAGAAAAAAGAACATCTACGCCATACCTGCTATCCTACTTGCTTCAAACGGTGAGACATATGGCAGGACTGCAGTTTTAATTTTCTGTTTATCGGAATGCTGTGGTGACTGTTGTCTACCGCATGTTTGTTATCCTTTTTAGTATCTTGCTGCATGCAAGAACTATGATATCATCCGGAATCCCCGCTGTTCTTAGTCTCTGAACCTGTCGATTAAAACTGTCACTGATAGCATGTACACATGATTTATGAATGGCGGCACCTAAGCAAGAAACTGCTATATACCACATTTTACAATCTTGGGAGGCGCGGAATAGTAACTAAGTAAAGGCTTTTCAGACCTCTGCGCACTTGGTTGTGAAAAGAGTATATTTTGCGTGTTTCTTTCTAATAAACTGCAGTTGATAGTCAACGCAGGTGTTGTCTTCCTTGTCCTTCGTCTCCGCGCTGTTATTCCTTAAACTATATACGTTGCAACTCGCTGAGAAAAAAAAATGTGTCAATGAATTTTTTTTAGTTTAAATTCACCTTTTTGCAGACGAAGAGACAACATTCAAATGTATGTACCTTCTGGGGGTGGATGATTTGATCGTCAGACAACTCGAATATGGAAATAATACTGATCATAGAAAATGACAAGGCACGAATCAATGCACGTCTTTCGCGCGTGAAACATTTCAAGCGAAGGCGAATTCGAGGCAATAGAATGTAGGTTTAAAATCGAGGGGGCACTAAACATGCTTAAGATGCTTAATGGCTCTCGTCTGGTCGTTTTCCTTGCGGACACTCGTCCACGCACTACATGCACTTTACTACTCGATTATTCTATAATATCCCTTTGGGTTCTAGGTTTTTATTTCACCTTGTCTAACATTTTGGGTTTTGACAGCTTTTGCTTCGTATACATAACACTGCTTTTGCTACGAGTGACTGTTTGCTATTTGCTACGTTCTTTTTTTTTTGGTCGGGGGGCGGGGGTGACTGCTTTGGCTTCGTTTATGTGATACTGCTTTTACTACGAGTGATTGACTGCTATTGCTACAATTTTTTGTTAGTTACGTATGGGTTTTACCCTGTTGTTTGTTCTAGTATTTACGTTTATTGGTTTTCAGTGCTTTTGCTTCGTTTACGTGATACTGCTTTTACTACGAGTGATTTACTGCTATTGCTATAATTTTTTGTTAATTACGTATAGCTTTTACCCTGTTGTTTCTTGTAGTATTTACGTTTACTGGCTTTCACTGCTTTTGCTTCGTTTACGTGATACTGCTTTTACTACGAGTGATTGACTGCTATTGCTATAATTTTTTGTTAGTTACGTATGGGTTTTACCCTGTTGTTTGTTCTAGTATTTACGTTTATTGGTTTTCAGTGCTTTTGCTTCGTTTACGTGATACTGCTTTTACTACGAGTGATTTACTGCTATTGCTATAATTTTTTGTTAATTACGTATAGCTTTTACCCTGTTGTTTCTTGTAGTATTTACGTTTACTGGCTTTCACTGCTTTTGCTTCGTTTACGTGATACTGCTTTTACTACGAGTGATTGACTGCTATTGCTATAATTTTTTGTTAGTTACGTATGGTTTTTACCCTGTTGTTTCTTCTAGTATTTACGTTTATTGGTTTTCACTGCTTTTGCTTCGTTTACGTGACACTGCTTTTACTACGAGTGATTGACTGCTATTGCTACAATTTTTTGTTAGTTACGTATGGTTTTTACCCTGTTGTTCGTTCTAGTATTTACGTTTATTGGTTTTCACTGCTTTTGCTTCGTTTACGTGATACTGCTTTTACTACGAGTGATTGACTGCTATTGCTACAATTTTTTGTTAGTTACGTATGGTTTTTACCCTGTTGTTTCTTCTAGTATTTACGTTTATTGGTTTTCACTGCTTTTGCTTCGTTTGCGTGACACTGCTTTTACTACGAGTGATTGACTGCTATTGCTATAATTTTTTGTTAATTACGTATGGTTTTTACCCTGTTGTTTCTTCTAGTATTTACGTTTATTGGTTTTCACTGCTTTTGCTTCGTTTACGTGACACTGCTTTTACTACGAGTGATTGACTGCTATTGCTATAACTTTTTGTTAGTTACGTATGGTTTTTACCCTGTTCTTTCTTCTAGTATTTACGTTTACTGGCTTTCACTGCTTTTGCTTCGTTTACGTGATACTGCTTTTACTACGAGTGATTGACTGCTATTGCCATAATTTTTTGTTAGTTACGTATGGTTTTTACCCTGTTGTTTCTTCTAGTATTTACGTTTATTGGTTTTCACTGCTTTTGCTTCGTTTACGTGACACTGCTTTTACTACGAGTGATTGACTGCTATTGCTACAATTTTTTGTTAGTTACGTATGGTTTTTACCCTGTTGTTCGTTCTAGTATTTACGTTTATTGGTTTTCACTGCTTTTGCTTCGTTTACGTGATACTGCTTTTACTACGAGTGATTGACTGCTATTCCTATAATTTTTTGTTAGTTACGTATGGTTTTTACCCTGTTGTTTCTTCTAGTATTTACGTTTATTGGTTTTCACTGCTTTTGCTTCGTTTACGTGACACTGCTTTTACTACGAGTGATTGACTGCTATTGCTACAATTTTTTGTTAGTTACGTATGGTTTTTACCCTGTTTGTTCTAGTATTTACGTTTATTGGTTTTCACTGCTTTTGCTTCGTTTACGTGACACTTCTTTTACTACGAGTGATTAACTGCTATTGCTATAATTTTTTGTTAGTTACGTATGCTTTTACCCTGTTCTTTCTTCTAGTATTTACGTTTACTGGCTTTCACTGCTTTTGCTTCGTTTACGTGATACTGCTTTTACTACGAGTGATTGACTGCTATTGCTATAATTTTTTGTTAGTTACGTATGGTTTTTACCCTGTTGTTTCTTCTAGTATTTACGTTTATTGGTTTTCACTGCTTTTGCTTCGTTTACGTGACACTGCTTTTACTACGAGTGATTGACTGCTATTGCTACAATTTTTTGTTAGTTACGTATGGTTTTTACCCTGTTCGTTCTAGTATTTACGTTTATTGGTTTTCACTGCTTTTGCTTCGTTTACGTGATACTGCTTTTACTACGAGTGATTGACTGCTATTGCTATAATTTTTTGTTAGTTACTTATGGTTTTTACCTTGTTTTTTTGTTCTAGTTTTACGTTTTTCGGTTTCGACTACTTTTGCTTCGTATACGCGACGCTGCTTTTTGCTACGAGTGATTAACTGCTATTGAGTTACCTATAATTTTTACCTTGTTTTCTGTTGTAGTTTTTAGGTTTTTTTTTGTTTTGACGACTTTTGCTTCGTATACGTGACACTGCTTTTGCTACGAGTGATTGACTGCTATTGCTATAGTTTTTGTTAGTTACCTAAGGTTTTTACCTTCATTTTTGTTCTAGTTTTTACGTTTTTTGGTTTTGACTAGTTTTGCTTCGTATACATGACACTGCCTTTGCTACGAGTGATTGACTGCTATTGCTATAGTTTTTGTTAGTTACCTATGGTTTTTACCTTGTTTTCTGTTCTAGTTTTTACGTTTTTTGGTTTTGACTACGTTTGCTTCGTATACGTTACACTGTTTTTGCCACGAGTGATTGACTGCTGTTGCTATAACGTTTTTCTTAGTTACCTATGGTTTTTACCTTGTTGTTTGCTGTAGTTTTTACGTTTTTTGGTTTTACTACTTTTGCTTCGTATACGTTACACTGTTTTTGCTACGAGTGATTGACTGCTATTGCTATAACTTTTTTCTTAGTTACCTATGGTTTTTACCTTGTTTTTTGCTCTAGTTTTTACGTTTTTTGGTTTTCACTACTTTTGCTTCGTATACGTGACACTGCTTTTGCTACGAGTGATTGACTGCTATTGCTATAATTTTGTTGTTAGTTACCTATGGTTTTTACCTTGTTTTCTGTTCTAGTTTTTAGATTTTTTCGTTTTGACTACTTTTGCTTCGTATACGTTACACTGTTTTTGCTACGAGTGATTGACTGCTATTGCTATAATTTTGTTGTTAGTTACCTGTGGTTTTTACCTTGTTTTTACGTTTTTTGGTTTTGACTAGTTTTGCTTCGTATACGTGACACTGCTTTTGCTACGAGTGATTGACTGCTATTGCTATAACTTTTTTCTTAGTTACCTATGGTTTTTACCTTGTTTTTTGCTCTTGTTTTTACTTTTTTTGGTTTTCACTGCTTTTGCTTCCTATACGTCACACTGCCTCTGCTACGTGAAATTGACTGCTATTGCTACAATTTTTTGTTAGTTACCTTTGGTTTTTTTCTTTGTTGTTTTGTTACGTTTTTGGTTTTGACTGCTTTTGCTTCGAAACTTTACACTTTATATTTCGTTCTGTATCGTTTTTAGCGTTTAGTCATACGTGCTTAGCCATGTCATTGATGATTTCTGATACCGGGTGGGTTGAGAGCGATTAAGCTATGAACGCCTGAGTAGCCGAGGGTGTAACTAGGTCCCCTTTTTCCTTCCAATAAACAGTTGGTAGTACGCGCTCGTCCTGTACCCTGTCGTGTGTGTGTCTTCTTTCACGCAACTATAAGATGTCTGAAATAAACAAATAATCATAACAAATAATAATCGCTTCGATGACCCTAACGGGGCTCTAACTACATCCGAAAATGGCACAGGAAATTAAGCTGTATTACCAAACACTAGAGGGCTGCGAACTAAAACGAAAGCTCTCTTCGCGAATGCATACGAATGTGAGTATGACATTATATGCCTGACAGAAACGTGGCTAAACTCATCATGTTCAAGTGCGTCTTATTTCACAGATGAGTATGCTGTCTTCAGGGCCGACAGGGTCTATTCTGACAAGATTAAATACGGGGGCGGAGTTCTGATAGCCTGCCGTTCTTTGCTAAATGCATTTAGGAGACCAGACCTGGAGACATACGAGGAATGTGTGTCGTTGGAGTGACAAATCGCACTATCTAGTTGGCTGTTACTACTTTCCACCAAATTCTGCTCCTAACGTTTTTACCGATCATTTCTTAGATATTGGGGAAAAAATCGATTTTTCAAAATACAAGGTTCACATTTACGGAGACTTTAATCTTCCAAAGGTCGATTGGTCCACTGGTTTGGTCACTAGTGACTGCACAGCAACTCGAGAAAAAGCCGAATATTTAATTGATTTTAGTAATTTCCATGGTTTACATCTATGCAATGCAATGAAGAACTGTGCTGGAAACATTTTAGACCTAATTCTATCTAATGTGCCTCTTTTCGGCGTGCAAGCGATGCGCGATCCTCTTGTTCTGATAGACAAATATCATTGCCCGTTTACCTTGTCGTTCTTTTTGTCTTTTCGTCCAGTGCGTGAGATGGTGCCAGAAAAATTTAGATACGCGTATGGCAATTACCTGAAGCTGTACAATGATCTTCAGGCCTACGACTGGTCTGAATTGCTTGAGATTGATGATGTAAACACAGGCGTCGAGCTACTTACATCAGTTGTACAGGGTATAATGAAAACATGTATACCACGCCGTAAATCGAAGAAGTGTAGATTTCCTTGCTGGTTTTCGAGCGATTTGAGACATTACTTGAAGAAAAAACAGAAGTATCATAAACTCTACGTGAAATCAGAAAGTGAGTATTGGTACCAAAGATATTCATTGTGCAGAAAAATTGTGAAAAAACTGATTGCACGTGATGAAGCCGAGTACCACAAACTTTTTGAACAGAACTTCAAAAAGGAACCAAACAGTTTTTGGGATTTTGTGCGCAAGCAACGAAATGATAAGGTTAGTGCTGCTGTGATAAAGACGCGCGATGGTATCTGTTTTAAACCTCAAGATGTGTGCCAAGCTTTTGCCGATCACTTCAGCTCTTGTTTTGTGCTCCATGATAACGCACCAGCTCTTATCACTTCTGAAGACAGCGCTGACTATTTGGCTTATGATAATGTTACCGAGCATGAGGTTCTTTTGGCGATTCAGAAACTTAAGCCAAAACTTTCAACAGGAGTTGATGAAATTTCCAGCTTCGTAATCAAAGGATGCGCTGACATTTTCGGCCCTGTTTTAGCACATTTGTTCAACTTATATTGCGAACTGGTGTTTTTTCGCGTCATTGGAAATTGTCAGTAGTTGTTCCTGTATTCAAGTCTGGCGATGCTTGTGATGTGAACAACTTTCGACCTGTGTCACTGATTTGTTCTTTTGCGAAAGTTTTTGAAATGGTTATGTACGAACGCATGGGCTCATACTTCAAGCAGAAGATCTCAATTCTGCAGCACGGGTTTTTAAAAGGTCGATCTGTGGAAACGAATTTATGCAGCTTTCTTGATTATACTGGCCCACATGTATTTAATCGCGGTCAGGTAGACGCAGTCTACTTTGACATGACTAAAGCTTTCGATACGGTTTCACATGAGGTACTTCTGATGAAGATGGAAAGATACGGACTTTGCCCCATGTACTGTATGTGGCTCATAAGCTACCTTGGCAGCCGCCGTAACATGGTCCGATTTTCCGGCTGTGTGTCCAACGAATTTCTATCATCTTCGGGAGTGCCTCAAGGCTCCAACTTAGGACCTTTGTTGTTTTTAGTGTTTGTTAATGATTTGCCGTTACATGTCAAGGACTCGAGAATTTTGCTCTTCGCAGGTGATTTCAAATTATTCTGTAATATTGAAGATATTGAGGACTGCCGCCAATTGCAAGCTGACATTAACAACGTCGAGAAATGGTGTTTGTTGAATCGCTTAAAGTTGAATATTAAGAAGACTTCCGTCTTGTCTCTAACTAGGAAACGCGACGCAGTTGTGTTTGATTATACACTTTTGGCGGATCATATTTCTCGTGTGGCCCATGTACGAGACCTTGGTGTTGTTGTTGATTCAAGGCTTGATTTTAGATTGCATGTAAATTCAATTGTGTTACGTGCATTGAGACATATCGGTGTTATCTCTAGACTAACAAAAAAATTTCAACGGCACGAATGTCTACGCACTCTATACTGTGTCCTTGTGAGACCGCGTCTTGAGTTCGCGTCAGTGGCCTGGAATAACTTATCTGCCACCTATTGCGCAAAAATTGAAAATGTCCAGCGTAAGTTCATACGCATCTTTTATGACAGATATATTGGACGCCGCCGTTTCTACGACTACGATTCTCTCTTGGCAGACCTCAAAATGTGTACTCTTGGCGACAGGCGACTCATACGTGACATGCAGTTTTTGCAAAAAATTGTGCGTGGTTTCTTAACTTTGAGACCTTACTGATGTCACTGAATTTTCGTGTGCCGCATGCAAAGGCTGCAAAATGTTCTGACACATTTTATCCAGATTTGCACGCCAACTGTCCAATGACTCGTATACAAAGCTTGTATAATAAAACTTTTATTGACATGGACATATTTGCCTAATTGTTGTTTTCATGCCTGGTTTTAAATGTTATTAAGTGTTCTGATGTATCTGACCTAGTGTGCGCTCCTTTAGGCCACTTGGCTGTTGAGGCACACTCAAAAAAAACATTATCTATCTATCTATCTATCTATCTATCTATCTATCTATCTATCTATCTATCTATCTATCTATCTATCTATCTATCTATCTATCTATCTATCTATCTATCTATCTATCTATCTATCTATCTATCTATCTATCTATCTATCTATCTATCTATCTATCTATCTATCTATCTATCTATCTATCTATCTATCTATCTATCTATCTATCTATCTATCTATCTATCTATCTATCTATCTATCTATCTATCTATCTATCTATCTATCTATCTATCTATCTATCTATCTATCTATCTATCTATCTATCTATCTATCTATCTATCTATCTATCTATCTATCTATCTATCTATCTATCTATCTATCTATCTATCTATCTATCTATCTATCTATCTATCTATCTATCTATCTATCTATCTATCATACAAGAAGTTTTACCACTAGGCAAAAAAGAAGGTTTGCAACGCGGATATAAATGTTTCTTTATCAGTTATACTTGTTAGGGATGCAGACAGGTTATTCCAATCATTGCAGGTCCGGGGAAGAAACGAGTTAGAATAGGCAACTGTGTTTGAGTGCGGAATGATAATCTTTTGACTCTGTGGTTACGGCGAAATGAAATGATGGATGGTGGCTGAACCCATAAGGAGCGCAGTGTTCAGTTATGGGGGTATATTTTATGAAAAAGTGACAGTCGGGATAATTTTCTTCGAGTCGATAGCAACGGGAGATGTAAGTATGCTTTCATTAACGCTGGCTGTCTTTTGATAGTTGTTTAAGACGAACGCGCTAAAGTTGTTTCAGATGAAGCCCCACTTCCTGAAGTCTCGCATCGACGTCCATGGCGCTAGCAGGTGGCAGGAAAGCAGATGGCGCTTTTAGAAGGCGTGGATACTCTGTTGAAATCGGTTGGCAAACCTTCTCCCGCGCAGAATGCAACAAGAAATGGGAGCTGTGTTTCGCTTCTTCAGGCAAATTACTGACTGGACATCGGCCACACCCACGTGGCATGGCCGATTTGGTAGCAGCTGCTTAATCGGGCTTCTAATTCGGATTTCAGGGTGAGATCGAATTAGCTTATTCAAGGTTCATGCATCAGCTAATTCACAAGCCGATAATAATTGATGTGTGCAGGTACATCAGCTATGATACAAAGACCCCGAGGCAGAAACATTTACAAACACTCACCGAACAGCCGTTTAGTACTGACTGCTTCAAACTTTCAATTTTCCACCAGCCATAAAGGATTGGGAGAGTCTAGACCTATCAATTCTTAAGTCCATGATTTGACATCTTCTTGTGACCAATAAGCCAATCATTGCAAAGATAAATGTTATTGTTTTAGTTAGCTTATACAACAAAGCAGCCGACTTGATAGGCTGCGCCATATCTCGCGAAATAGGAGGCAACCAGTGTCCCGAACCGGTCTCGGGGGAGAGCGCGCTTCACCGGCCGTGCCTGAGCATTTCTCGGCTTGTTCTGACGAAACATTCTGTCGCAGCTGTTTTTGGACGATTCCGGAAACTTGAGGAAATTCTGATGTTAAACTGCCTATCAAAAAACGTAGACTATCGCAAACTACCTTGTGGTTTGTGATTAGAGCCTAAATATCCACTTGTTTGGACGGGATATTTTTTACAACCTGAACAGATAAATTACGGAAACTCCTGTATATGCATTTCCTGCAAAAATCATGGATATGATGAGTAGTGTTTGTAAATAAATTAAATAAAAAATTAAAAATAAATGCAGACTCTGCCTTGGAGTAATGCGAAAGCACGGATGCTGCTGTTGGTTGCTTCTGGTTGCTGCTAGTTGCCTAGTCCAGTTCCTCATTCCCCATTTTAGTGTTTGGTACTTTCAAATTGCGCGCCAATCCCTTCCTATGCCCTTTTTTCGGCTCTACTTCCGGTTACGTGACGTCATATCCACTACGGCACCCCTTTCCCTCTTTCCGCTTTCACTCCTACCTTCCTCACTTCGCTTACGCGCGGTTCAGGTGTCCACAGAACAAGTGTGGCAGATACTGCGCCTTTCCTTTCCTGTGAGCCAGTGGTTCTAATTATTTACCTAATTAACTTATAGGACTAATTATTTTAGCAGCAACAATATTACGTCATCATCCATCGATTGACACCACTCATTAACCTCTATCACTTCTCAATTACTCACAACTGCTGCGGACACGATTTTGCGGACACGGCCTGCGGACAGAAATCTGTGAACATAGCAAAGTAATGCATTAATAAACGCCACCTTTCACAGCCCTTGAGTGAGGCACGTTACTCATCGGCTCGTGTGGTCACTTGCTGAATGCCTAGTTCATACGAACCAATGAAAAGAATTGGAGTAGACTTACTACCAAGTTTATTTCAGAAGACACCACCATCGCATAAAAATATATATTAAAATTGAATATTGCGACAAAACATGGTGTGTTAAAGCAAATGCAAATCGCAGCCAAAACAAGGTGCAAAAAACCGAATCACGATACAAAAAGAAAACAAAAAGCTCACTGTGAGGATAGGAACTGCACTTTATCATCAAAGCTAGAACGCGCTAATAAAAAAACGGTAAATTATATTCTAAGTATCTAAATGTGACCGTCGCTAAGCTTTACCGACGACGTGTACGTGGGCCCAGCTTTCTGTATATGATACGCCTCAGTTATTTCCCTCTCACTCGCTGCCTTTGCCGATAAGCAATGCCTCTTCCAGCAATCTTCCAGCAAGGGCTTGCAGTCTTAGCAATCTCTGCAGAGATCTGGGAGGTTCCTCCTTTCATTGTTTGTTATTGATCGTTTGTGCTCGTAAGCTCTCTCATTGAAACATCGCCCGCAGTTGAGCGGTATCTGACAGATGATATCAGACTGGCACTGCTTGATAGCGCATTTCAGGGGTGTTCTAGTCATCATGGAGCAAATATTTGCCATCTTACATGGCGCTCAAAACACCACGTTCACTCCATATCGTCCGCCTGTCTTCTTTATGTTGTGCGCTAATTTATGCATGTACGGAATTACCACCACATGCCTCTAATTATGCAGCGTACATGGCTGCTCACCGCTGAAACAGAGTTTGATTTTTTGCAGCAAAGATTCGCAAACAGCTATTATCAAGAGGCATGAGTAGCCAGCACTGTCCAGCCTCTGAACCTTGTTGTCAAAGAGAGCGACGTGTCATGGCGATGCTTGATTGTTTTACCAGTTTGGAATGGGCGCTGCTGAACGGCTTTTTCTGGATCTCGGTTTGTACATCCAGCACACATTATCTTTACCACAGACATCGAGCTGAACGTCCAGAAATTGGATTTTGCCTCCTTGAGGCAGTTTCCAAGTAAAGGTAAGGCCTTGAGAACTATGTCTAAAAATGCTAAGGACATCAGCAATCACTTCGTCAAAGTTAAAAGACGTAGTCCCATCAAACACAGCAAAAGAACCGTCTGTTTAACAGGTGTCCCATTTAGCTGCGCACAGAGGCGCTATCAAGCATGGGCTTCGTTATACCGAGTGCCAGTCTGATATCATCTGTCAGATACCGCTCAAGTGCGGACGTGTCTACATCGGTCAGACTGGCCGATGTTTCAGCGAGAAAGCTAACGAGCACGAACGGTCAACAACAAACAATGGAACCTCCCAGATCACTGGAGAGAAGACTGGAAACTCGTGCTGGAAGAGGTTATCGGCAGAGTAGAAAGAGAAATAATTGAGGCGTATCACAAAGCGGGGCATAAGCACGTCGTCTGTAAAGCTTAACTGGATTTTTTTGACGGTCACATTAAAATACTGAGAATGTCATTTTACGGGTTTTTTCTTATTACCGCGTTCTAACTTTGATGATAATTTGCGGTTCCTCACAGTGAGCTTTTTTTTATTTTTTATCGTGATTCAGTTTTTTGCCACTTGTTTTTGGCTGCAGTTTGCATTTGCTTTAACACGCCATGTCTCAGCTTTTTGTCGCAATATCAAATTTTATTACATATTTTATGCGATGGGTTTTATCTGACGTACGATGGCGTATAAAAAGGTGGTGTCTTCTGAAATAAACTGAGTTGGTAGTAGGCGCTCTTTCTATTCTTCTTTTCCTGTGTTCGTCTCCTCGTGCCATTTCATTGGTATGGTTTGTTAAAGCAGAGTATTACATGCATATGTCCGTCACATAAACTTACCAGTGTATGGCGATGTTCGTGCACAAATTGAGGGTTTAGTGATTGAGGCATAGTCCATGATGCCCAAGGGGAAGACCAGGAGCATTACCGCTGTCGCACTTAAAGCCAGAAGTTTTTTTTGTTCATGCCAAGAATCGCTGGTTCTAGATGCTCTGTACGCGTTACAAACATCTCCTATACAATTTTGAAACCTTTACGGGCAAAAGAATGGGTAAATATTAAATTCTGTTCGTGGAACCTCAAATAATACTGACATTGTTGCGGTACAAGGAACACTTGATATAAAATTTAACCATTCTTGCAGAAACTTGAAGAAACTAAGCCCCACGCACCGAGAACACAAAGTCATGATTTGTGAGCAACTTCATCATCGACTTAATCTGTGTCTCTCGTTCAAATGTTGTCGCGTGGTGGTGAGCACTGGAAGGAACTCTTATTGGGTAGACTTGTACCCGCAAATAACTACACCTCGGCGGCGGTTATTGTGCGCGTGCGAACTGAGGCACACGTGACGCTGTCGCGTGCTGCATGAGCATGAGCTGTGCGCGACTCTTTATTGTCCGATACTCCGTGATCGATGCAAAAGACGCTGGCACGAACGCTTCACCCCCATAATGTAACCAGCTGTTAAGTTGCAGGAATAAACGCTCCGTGTTGTTTCGTGAACGCCGCCCGATGCTCAGACATGACAGCACCAAATTACTCGCTGATATTCCAACTACGAATGCCCGTTGCGCTCATCAGTTTAAAGTTGGAGAAGAAACATCTAAATAAACACTCCATAAGGGTCCCATGTCGCAGAAAAGCCGAAGTCGACGTATTGATTTTAAGACCCAAGTCAGCAGCAAGCAAAGGAATGAAGCCATGGAGATTAACGCACGTGAACTCTAATCGAAACTGTGATGTTGCGGTGGCCATTTCGCTTCATCTCCTAATTTCCGATAGGAACTCGAACCAACGACGAGATTGTGCGCTGACAATTTGAAGAGCTGAGAAGTGGGACAGATGATGTGCCTTATTTACCCCAACACCAACTTTAAAACAGAATGGGCTGTTTAAAACAGTATTGCGTCTACTCTTGAGGCGTAGCAGCGCCAAATACCCCGCGAAAATATCAATTCTTATGTTTGTGCAAAAATGTTACACATTTATTGCATTCCATTGTCATCATCATCAGCCTGACTATGCGCACTGCAGGGCGAAGGCCTCTCCCATATTTCTCCAATTAACCCGGTTCTGTGCTAGCTGCATCCACTTGACCCCTGCGAACTTCTTAACCTCATCCGCCCACCTAACTTTCTGCCGCCCCCTGCTACGCTTTCCTTCCCTTGGAATCCAGTTTGTTACCCTAAGCGACCATCGGTTATCCTCTCCTCGCACTACATGTCCTGCCCATGCCCATTTCTTCTTCTTAATTTCCACTAGAATGTCGGTAACCTGAGTTATTTCTCTGACCCACTCTGCACGCTTCCTATCTCTTAATGTTACCCCTACCATCTTTCGTTCCATAGCCCTCTGGCGAATAAGTGCGTTCATTACTACAGAAGTCACAATATGATTTAATGAAATTTATCTGAAAATCGCTTGCATGTTGTCACGAAATCGGCGCACATCGGCGCATGTTGTCACGAAATCGGCGCGGGCCTCGCGACGCCGCGCGAGGCCCGCGCGGCGTCGCGTGGAAAGCATGGAGAGAAAAGCCTCCTTCCCAGCGCGGGAGAGCGCGTAGCTTTGTACGCGTTGCCGTCACCCTCTTTCCCATTTCCCGGGGAGGACGGTGGTACATCGGTCTGGAATACGCCAGAAAATTCCAGAATCTTCTATGCGACCTAGCCAATGACGACGCGCGGATCGACGGGAGGAAGAAAGAGCGCTCTAACCAGCGAAGCTAAGTGTGTGTGCGCGCTAGCTTTGGCGCGTCTTAACAGACAGACGCGGCGCGCCCTATTTAAAGAGACCGCGCCGCTTCTCCAGTCAGTAAGTCAGTTCGTCAGTGGTTGCGGCGTGTTCGCCAGTGCTTCGGCTGGACTCCCGGGGATCACCCGCTGCTGCCAAGCCCACGGACCTGCAAGGGAGCGGCGCTCGTCTCGTATGGCGGCCACATCGTGACTCTTGAGGCGTCGGACTGCAACAGTGCCCGGTGAACAATTTGGTGTTTGTTTATGTAACTCTCTCGTGTTTGATCTGTTTTAAAGCCTCTGTGTTATTGAATCATTCTGTAGTTGCATGCTTAGCGTTTGTATTCTGTGAACCTCTCGTCTGTGTATTTCAAGTGATCTTGTGTATTCCTTTGTATAGTCTCTTGCTGTACATAAATTGTGTTTTGTTTGTTACTTCTGACTCCGATCCTTACTCTGGTTTGAACCGGCAACAGCTGGGCAACAAACGGCCACCCCCTTCTGTCACTACTAGGTAGCTGAATTCCGGCTGAGCTTGCCACGCAGGTCGAGGGCATCTCCTTAGCGATCGGAACAGCTACCCCCACTCACTCTAAGGGTGTCTAGGAGTGTGCGCCCGTTAAGGGCGCATCGTTAATAATCCCCCTCATTATTAACGGGTGACAATTATTCTGGCGTGCGCGACAGGACGTTTGGTGCACTCAAGCTCAGAGGACGGAGAACGAGTTTGAAGAGTTTACGAAGAGGTCGTAAACAGTGTAGCAGCAGAGCGATAGCGAGAGGTAGTGCCGCGCGGAAGCGTTTAGGCGAGGTTCGCTAAGCAGACTTTAGGCTACACCCAAACGGTTCGCGCTTCAGAGATGAATCTGAAAGAGTTGATTGAGGCTGGCACTCAGCTGGGGTTGTCCGGTGCCGAACTGCGCAAATGGGTTAGCCAGAGAGAAAAAGAGGAAAGAGAGAGGGTAAAAGAAGAAAGAGAGCAGAAGCAGAACGAGAGAGGGCTCGAAAGGAAGCCGAGGAGGAACGAGAGAGGGCTCGAAAGGAAGCCGAGAAAGAACGAGAGAGGGCTCGAAAGGATGCCAGAATATTTGTCACCCGTTAATAATTAGGGGGATTATTAACGATGCGCCTTTAACGGGCGAACACTCCCAGACACCATTAGAGTGAGTGGGGATAGCTGTTCCGGTCGCTAAGGAGATGCCCTGGACCTGCGTGGCAAGCTCAGCCAGAATTCAGCTACCTAGTAGTGACAGAAGGGGGTGGCCGTTTGGTGCCCAGCCGTCGCCGGTTCAAACCAGAGTAAGGATTGGAGTCAGAAGTAACAAACAAAACACAATTTATGTACAGCGAGAGACGATACAAAGGAATACACAAGATCACTTCAAATACACAGACGAGAGGTTCACAGAATACAAACGCTAAGCATGCAACTACAGAATGATGCAATAACACAGAGTCTTTCCAACAGATCAAACACGAGAGAGTTACATAAACAAACACCAAATTGTTCACCGGGCACTGTTGCAGTCCGACGCCTCAAGAGTCACGATGTGGCCGCCATACGAGACGAGCGCCGCTCCCTTGCAGGTCCGTGGGCTTGCCAGCAGCGGGTACCGTTGGCAGATGGGAGGAGGTTTGGCTCCAGAAAGCGCCGCACCTCAAGGTCTCACATAACCTATCTGCCCGTCATCATTCATACATCATCATCCCCGGTACCTCCCCCTCCTCCCGGATGTCCGGGGGGTGGAGGATTTTGATTCGGGATGACGGCCGTACCCTGGCAAGGGGGCAGTTGTGTGGTGACACGCACACAGCAGTCACCGAACACTATGCCAACTGCGTTTAAGGTCCCCGCTGTGATAGCAGGCCAAACTCAGGGAGACCGGACCTTCTTTGGACCTCGGATGTCCTGAAGGACGACTGTAACTTTAAAGGGCTTCATATTGACACTGTTATGGTACGCCCAGAAACCTCGCAAATAATCGGTGGCCTGCTCCACGTGTCTATGAATTCTTGCTCGCTGAGGTGACGCTGCTCACGGCTTAGGTGAAACCAGACCTCCCTGCGGACTCGTGCGAGCACCTCATGAAGGCCTGGAACACTGCGCGAAAAAGCAGTGGCGCACCTGGCAGACCAGACTTGGTACATGCACTCAACGAGCAAGAGCACAAACTGTTTCACATCATGCCTGGGTAACGGGTTGAGGTACCTGACAGTTTGATATGGCACTCCTGGAATGCTAAACAAGGTAGCCACTCGTCAAAGGAGGGCTACTGGGAGAAGACATTGTGTAAAGATGTGTACAATGTCTTCACGACCGCCACAGAACGGGCAAACTGGATGCAAGCTCGCTCGTGTGAATGCCCTGCTGCGGATAGGGAGCCGTCCGTGTGCAAAGTGATACATGAACGTTGCTCTGCTTGCATCCAAAAAGTTTGCCAGTATCAGATTCCAGCTTGGACGCATATTGGACAGATCTGTTTGAATATACCTAGGGAGGAGCTTCGGCGTCAAAAGATTGGCTAGATCTTTTAACGGTACTGCCAGAATATCTATGTCGGCGTGGAGGCCTCTGAGTCGCTCCAAGCAGTTAGCTGCTTGGGCGTAAAAGGGCGAAGGAGAGCCAGAACGGGGAACACAGTGGGAAAACGTGCTTTGCGAAAAAGACGAAGGCGGGTGCTCAGGAAGAACGAGGTCAAGCTTCGAGTCAGGGACATGTCTGAATTCAGGGCTGTTTGGGTGCATCTGACGTGTAGCACTGCGGTTACTATGCCCAGGTCGGGGAGGCCGAGGCCTCCCTTGTCCCGAGGCTGTTTCACCACAGGCCTCCCGATTTGATCTATCATTCCGTTCCACAGGAAACGGAAGAGGATTCTTTCAAGCTGCAGCTTGGTACTTGCCGGCAGAGGTGTTATGCAGGCAACATACGTCAGGAACGAGAACAGAATTGACCGAACGACAGTAGCCCGCGCGGTGAGAGGGCACGCCAACGTCCCATATTCTCTAACTCTCTTCTCAAGCTTCTCCTTAGCAAGAGGCCAGTTGGTCTCTGATAACCCGTCGGAACGGAAGTGAAATCCTAGTATACGAACTTCATCCCTCACAGGAAGGTCATGAGAGGGGTTTGGACTGGACGGTGCTTGCCTGATATACAGGGTGGCACTCTTGGATTTATTCAACCTAGCCCCACTAGCCCTGCAGTACCCTTCTATGACGTTCAGGACGGAGCACACAGATGCTTCGTTCGGAACGACGATAGTCAGGTCGTCTGCATAGGCAAACATGGGGGCAGGAGGAGAGCCTGGCGGTAAAGCACATTGCACATCGATTGCAAGCACATAGAGAGCGGGTGATAGGGGTAATCCCTGACGAACTCCACGGCCTACATCGAAAGCCTGCGAAACCATACCTTGAACTGTTACCGCAGAGGTAGGCCTTGAGTACAAGTCTCTCACCATCCTCTGAAAATCAGAGTGGAGGCCAGCCTCCTCTAACACTCTGAACAAGTAGGCATGACTAATGATGTCGAATGCCTTTTCTTGGTCAAAAGAACAAAGAATGCCTGATACATTACGCACCTGCGCCCAAAGAAAGAGGTCTCTAAGGGCGAAACCATGAAGCTGGGTGGAGCGGCCTGGAAAGCAACAAGCCTGATACGGACCTAATAGGTCGCTAATGAACAATGTTAACCGTTTGGACAGGCATCTCGCGATGAGCTTGTAGTCGCAGTTTAGGAGCGTGATGGGACGCCAGGCTCTCAGGTCAGTGCGTCTCGACTCGTCCTTACACAGGAGAGTGATCAGCCCCTCCCTTTGAGTATCTGACAAAGCCCCCTCACTAAGGAGCCTATTCACCAATGAGGTGAAAGGACCCCCTAGTTGCCCCCAAAATTTGACGTAAAACTCAACGGGGAGGCCGTCCGTCCCTGGACTACGATTTCGATTGGAAGCCTTAATGGCTGCTAAAATTTCCTCTGCCTCTAAAGGACCACCTGGGACATCTACCATTTTTGACGGCCTCTCAAAGGGAAAAGAGGTCGTTGACGGAGGAGGAGCTGTGTACAGATTTACATAAAACTGCCTTGCCAATTTCAAAATGCCCTCAGGTGTTTTTTCAATGGAACCTGTATCGGGGTCAGTTACAGCTGAAAGGGTGGACTCCCTGCGTGCTAAGTGGCGCCGGAGCAGATGCCTACTGCACCACGTCTCCTTTTCCCACTTTTCAGCGCGCAATGTGGCCCTCAAACGATTCCATCTGCGCTGAAGGAGAGCGCGATATTCTTTTCGAAGTGACTGTAGTGCAGCGGTCACCCCCGGTCCCCCGGAGAGAGGCGCGGAAGCCAGGAGGATCGCATCAGAGACGATCCCCGGGAGTCCAGCCGACGCACTGGCGAACACGCCGCAACCACTGACGAACTGACTGACTCAACAAGCGGCGCGGTCTCTTTAAATAGGGCGCGCCGCGTCTGTCTGTTAGCACGCGTCAAAGCTAGCGCGCACGCACACTTAGCTTCGCTGGTTATAGCGCTCTCTCCTCCTCCCGTCGAGCCGCGCGTCGTCATTGGCTAGGTCACATAGAAGATTCTCGATTTTTCTGGCGTATTCCAGACTGATGAGTCCGCGTCATCGCCGGGTGACGAGAAAGAGGGCGACGGCGACGCGTACAAGGCTACGCGCTCTCTCGCGCGGGGAAGGAAGTTTTTCTCGAGCTTTCCACGCGACGCCGCGCGGGCCTCGCGCCGTGCCGGCTTGATGAAAATGTGCGCCGATTTCGTCACACATGTCCAACTTCACGTATCACCTTGAAGCGTTTTAAAGGCTAGAAATACAGTGCAGATAAAATAGACGCTGTTTCGCGTCACTCACTCTGATCAACACTCCATTTTTGTAACGAAACAAAGAAAGGTCTCTTTTTGTGCTTCTGACTTTCGTCTCTCAGTGATCGCCGGGTACACAATAAAGTGGCGCAATTTCTTCGTGTCGTAGTTGGCCTCCTTGCCGCTAATTTGCTACTCCGTTTCATTTACCGTTTGATCGCCTACGGGATGCTGCCACGCAAACTGTTTTTCCTGCCGCTCGTTAATCGATTTGTGGTTATACTTGCCGCATAACATTGTCATACTTGTCTCAAAATAATGCTGTAAGTGTCGAAACAACAAACCCTCCAACTGACGCGGCCTCTTGTGTGCTTAGTTCAGCTGGGGTGAAGTTGGGGGAGAACAGAGGGAGAAACAATCCGACAAGCTCTCGGGCTACTTGGTTTTTCATAGTTTTTGCAGCGCGTAGCCGGAAAAGGACAAATACGGAGGAACATGTGAGACGCACAGGCGCTGAACTGCAACTTTATTTTGGTAATCAGTCAACCATGTTATATATACCAGAGAGAAACGCCCACGAGAGGGACACAATCTAGACACGTGGCGAAACACCGGTGCAACAAAATCAACCACGAGTATAAAAATATCGATAAATCTAAATGCCTAACACACGATTAACATGAGAAAACGACATAACATGATAATAGTGGCCATGGCGAAAGTGCGTGAAAAATCAACAAAAATTCCCAGTCCTTAACAAGCAACAATAGCTAAAAAGGTGGATGCGCAGAAAACGTGTTCTATAAGAACTTGTTTAAAAACCGCAGATAAACATATGCGATGACAAAAAATGAGTGAAACATAAAAAATCGGAGAGAGATGAAAATGTTCAAGCAAACTTGAAAGCCAAAAATTAACACGGCAAAACAAAAACAAAACGAAGAATGAATTAACAATGCGACTGACATGGGTATGTAGAATGAAAGAAAATGAAGTAACAAGCAAAGAGAGTGAAAGGTTAAAATCTAAAAGAGCGAAAAAAACCAGACTGCAATTTAAGATGTATAAAACGAAGGCATGTAAGGAGTGCAAATAAAATCAAAGATAAAATCAAGCGCAATCAGAGAGCAGCAATTTCTTTGCTCGAAAGGAAAACTGAGGATGTGCTGATGCATTCATCCTCGTGCTTAGCCATCAAAGCGGCTTCCACTATTTCGCGTGTAAGCTTGTTGTAGGATCTGTTTAGAATGATCGATTTCTCAGACAGGGGAGCATTTTCTACTGCGGTCGAATGTGCGATAATGCACTGGCAGGTGTTTGGACGATGACCCTGAAAAATCATTGCGATGCTCCATTAAACGTTTATTAATAACATCGGCTGGTTTGGCCGACGTATGCCTTGCCACAAGATAGGGGGATAGAGTATACCACCCCTCCTGCGCATGTTACGGTGGGACTCTTGTCCCTTGTGGTGCAGCCAATATCTCTCTTTGTCGTTTTGCTGACCATGCGATAAAGTCTTGATAGGCGGTGCAGGGCTGAAAAGACCACGTGAACACCTGCCTTCTTACCAATCTTCTTGAGATTATGAGAAACCTTGTGAATATAAGGTATTATTGCTACATTATTTCGATGTTGGACTTCAGCTGAAGGGCCTGTCAAATTTCCTTTCGAGTTCTTTAACATTTTTCTAGCGACAGAAGAAAGACGCTCCTGCGGGTATCCCGACTGTGTCAGCCTGCACACTTGAGCTGAAAAGCTATCCTGAAATTTGGGCTTACATGACTTCGTCAAGGCGTTACTAAAACTAGACTGTACAATTATTCCTTTTAAACAACTTTTAATGAGCAGAAGCATAAGCTAAAATGGGTTTCTTGCTCCTTGGCTCGAATGCCCAGCAAACATGATTAGGAGTGAAAAAAGTCTTAGCTCGAGAAAACGAATGGTATTATTGTCTGGCACTTCGTGGGTCAGCTCAAGTGGCGCAGCTGCGTCTTTCCACTGGTTTTAATCCTTACCAATATGTACCAACTGGCCCAGCTCTCCACTCTACTCAAGTGGCGCCATTGTGTACGCAAACACGGTCAGAACGTGAGGCACCTGACATTAAATGGCTTCATTATTGCAATCTGAGATCACTAAGGAATCATCTACTAACCGGAAGATCTTTAAAACGCGTGAGTTATCAAAGCGTTCGTTAAGAGCTCTGTCATGCATGGTGAGGTAAAGGTCACTGAGAACTGGGGCATTGCATGATCCTATAAAGATCCCCAGCCTTTGTATAAAACGAGACCCATTAAATCTGAAAAGGTCGATTTGAGGTAAACCGACAACAATTCCAAAAAACCATCAACAGTAATGCCACGCTTATTCAGAAAAGCCACGGCGCCATGGGTGTCAATAGAATCACGCACGCATCTCATAAGATCATCCTGCAGTATTGAGTAGAATAAATCTTTTACATCGATAGAGAATCCGCTAAAAGCCTTGCTGCTATTTTCGCTTAAGAACCTGACTACTTCCTCTGCGTTTTTCACCTGAAAAGGGTCGTTAACAGGAAGCAGGTTGAGGTTGGTCTGCAAGACTTTTGCAACATCGTTCTCCCAGGTCATCTTTACTGAAACAATTACGTGCAGAGGGCATCCTATCTTGTGTGTTCCTTCCTCACCATTGCAGAGTCATCCTATCTTGTGGCCTCACAAGTGCAGTCACGGACCTTAAAAGAGCTGATTCATAACACTCAAAAGGGCTGAGTGTAGAGCGAAAGCTTTACCTGTGTGTGACCGAGCAATGCATCAGACACAAGCAGCGTGGGTGACGTGAAAGTCATGTTGCATGAGAATGTGGCTATGAGAACGCAACGCGACAGGAGGATGCCGTGCTGCCAATCGTACACTTGCAGGAGATTTCCACTTTGCGGCACGAGCGATGTACGTGGCCGAGCATTGGTTGGGTTCTGCCACATGGATGTATGGTCGAGTGAGCTGCATACCCCCTGATTGAAGCCTCGAAACTCGGAAAAAACATGAATCTGCATCTGGTAGTGATTTGAAAAGTACAATAAATAATTAAAAAATGTTCATTAACGCGTCTGTAGTTTGCTTGCATAACTAACCATGCAGCACGAAAAGTAACTCTCGCTCGCATATGCTACACGAATCAGAATGTAAATATTATTTTTCCTTGTTTACTTGTTTCTGCCGCGAGAAATATACATTTCCTCTATCGCACCTTATGTAATCTACTTCCACATGGTAATCTTCGATGTGGTATCAGTAAGCACATAAAAAGTTATTGAGTGATTTATCTATACCTATTGCACACAATATAGTCTTACACGCAGGAATGAGATAAAGCTCAGCATCATTTGTACTCATTTAAAATCCCTTTGTTAATAATATTGTTGCGTTGTGGTATATGGCAAGCAATGGAACACGGCGACACAACAGAAACAGAATGACGTGAAGACGTGACGGAGCGCCTGGCGCGAGCGCTCCGCCCCGCGCCACTGCCCGCTTCGTCATCTTCGTAGCATTACCCGAGGCCACCGAGCGATCGTCCCGAACGATTGCTAGAAATTCAATGCATGACGTGACGATGAACACAGACACAGGATTGGGACATGAAATGCTGGACACCACAATAAATGCGAAGATGGGAAGAATGCTTGCACCGGAGCATCAAGTCCAATCTTCACCGTTTGCCGAAGGCCTAGGCTCATGGACACGCCGAACGGCTTGGGCGGGGGTGCTTTCTTCGCTCGAGTGGTCGTGACGTCGCTTCGTCGTGGGGTCGGTAGGGTCGCCTTTGGGCTCTTCCTGGTCGTCATGTGTTGTGGTCAAGGCTCGGGACGGGGCTGGGGACAGCGGCTGGTCGGGTCTGAGCAAAAAGGGCTGGAGCAGAGCTGGGCGGCGGTCTCCACAGGCTTTCGGCAGATGGACGCGGTGTACGGTTGGCTTCGACGGTGCAAGGCGAGGATGAGGATGAACCGCACCTCCAATCAAATGTTGCGTGGTGACATATAGCAAGCGATTGAACACGGCGACACAACAGAAACAGAACGACGTGAAGACATGACGACGAAATATGCTTTAATGGCCGCCCCGCTCCACTGCCCGCTTCGCCATCTTCGTAGCAATATGTTTGCAGGCTATTATAAAATACCCACTAAAAGGAATAATTTCGCAGCCTGCTAGCTTATCAACTCAAAAAGCACTGGGATCGTTCGAGTTAAAAGGTACTCCATGCTACAGGTAAATGCTTGAACACCGTTGCATTCTTCATCCGCGTGCACTTGTTGCCTGGTCAATATTCATGCAATTGTGAAAAGTTGGCTAGCACAATACTCTTTTGCATATGAACAAAAATGAGGGCACTCGTGGAATTGTGAAAAGTTGGCTAGCACAATACTCTTTTGCATATGAACAAAAATGAGGGCACTCGTGGTATTTTACTATTTATCAGGCGATAAAAGATGCCGTCATCAAATTAACTGTAGTGGCATCTAATGCCTTTAGTCAAACGGCAGGCAGGCGAGAGATTTCGCTGCCCTTTACTATGCAGACGATATCTTGTGAAAGGAAAATAGACGTCCGAATGGTGTTTCACGATGAGCCGGCGTAGCTCGGCAGGAGTTCCCCTCGCCCTTCTGACCGGAAGGAGACGGAAACGACGGCGGGCGCACGTGTACGGCTCGACGGTTTCGTTTAGATTTCAAGGAAAGCGCGGAGGCTGATTCGAGGTAAAGACATGCAGGTTGTTCAGAAGCAGGACGTGTCTTCGCATGACAAGAAACAGTAAAATTTTATGAGAAAGCAACGAAATCAAATAGGCCGCTGGAAAGAAAACGTAAACGAATAAGAACCGGAGAAAAGTTTCTCTCAATGCGTCGGTGGCGCATCGACGTCGAACACGTGTGACGCTTTAAAGTAACGCTAGTAATCTCCTCTCCTAGAAGGCCTTGTTCTGGACCATGCGTGAATATCTGCATTTTATTTGTGTCTTTCTGGGCCGAGAGGAAATATATTGCCAAAAACAATAGTCGCTAGTATTCCCCTCCAGGCTACGCGAGGAAGGCGAAGCGCACGCCTACCTGCCCAAGGTCACATGGGCCTTGCCCTGGCTCTTGTCCACACAGGCGGCGCCGCGCGCTGGGTGTGGCAGTGAATAGAGAGTTTTAAAATAGGGTTCCCCAAGATTTGGGGCCCCCAAAAAGTTTGGGGCGTCGAAATGCCCATGCGCAGAACATAAGGCATGCTTAGGGTCTTGGGTTAACGCTTGGGGTGGCCCCTATTTTTCGAAAATAGCGTTCGCCCCAAGCCGCCGTTGGGTCGCTTGGGTTACGGCAACATGGCGGCGTCCGGCCAAGAGACGGCCGCTCGCCTCGGCACACATTCGTCCTTACCGTTCCATGGTGTCACGCGCTCTCAGCAAACGAAAGGCCCGAGAAGCTTATGCTATCTCTCATGTGCCCGCACCACCAAATTTTAGCGATAAAACGCTTCGTATTTTCTGATTGCTACGGGATTTATCAAGCTGCTAGACTTAGCGAGTTCGCCTCGTTTGGCTGCCATGGGGACCACACATCGGAAAGCGTGGAAGGTTCAAATGGGGTTTCCCGGCTCAGCCTGGATTGACTATTGGCCGATTTCGTCTTGTTTGTAGAAAACCGTTTATATAACTGGTAGTTTTAATAGCTTTTTTTTTGCAATAGTAGCACTTTTTGATGAATAAGATAGCGTTGTTGGCTTTTATATATTTAAATGCTTTTTCATGGTTTACCGTCGGGGCGCTGCAATCGACGAACGCAAGCCCGGCTCCGCTACATCGGGAGAACGCCTATTCTAAAACTCGCCGCTAGGCTAACACGTTGCGCCGCGGCACGCTATTCTCTTGGGGACCGCAAGCTTTTCTAAAACTCCCTGATGAACATTGAGTTAATGGGGCGTCTGTGGACTTCAACGTGGCCGGCCACACGAAGGGAAAAAAAGTTATGCGAAACACTTCAGCTCCGCCTTGAAGCATGAACTATTAAAATATCTATTTCTTCGGCAGCTGCCGACGTGCGGACGTAATACTCGAACGCACGGATCAATACTGTATATGAGTGCTCATGCTCGCTGTCGCTAGACGCGACTTTATCAGTTCCTTTGTTGCGGCAGATGATTCGAGATGTATCTCGAAAGATTCCAGCCGCACAAGTGTGCTTCTACAATGCTCCAGAGCATGCTAGTCGCTGTTTGCGATTTTATCTAGATCTTTTTTCGACGCCTTTAAACTGAGCGCTGACGAGTGAAACTGCGTTATCAGTTCGACGATCAGAGAGCACGTTTGTTGCTATCTCCGTCGCCATGTTGTTCAGTTCTTTTGGGGGCGCAAGTCAGCCCAATAAAGAGTTGATTCCAGTGCGGTTACGCCGGTCTTCTCTTTTGGTATTTACGACTTTGTCACCACCACGTGACGTTTGCAAGGTGCTGCCCTTTGAGATCCGGCCCACCCATTCAAGCGAAGACCTCAACATCCTTCCTGTCACCCTGGCGGACCAGCCTGTAGGTCACCGAGCCAGCCGTCCACTTCAAGGGCTCGAACCCGGACTCGGTCAGCTGCCGGACACCATTCGACCTCGGGAAAAGACCATAACATTGACAATGGCCCAGTCTACAGCACCAACTGTTTTCTTACAGCCACGGGAGCCCTTGATCATCCTAAGGCTGCCCACTCAGGATGTGAAAGATTGGGTCGAGCTATGCGAACGCGTGTCGATGTACAACGCCTGGGATGACGAAACGAAACTCAGGGAAGTGTTTTAACAGAGCACGTTGTTGGGCTAGTCGGTCATACATACTTAAAAAAGGGAATTGCGCTAAAAAAGACACGGACGAGAAGAGGACATGGACAGTCGCGAGTTTGCGCCCGTCCATGTCCTCTTCTCGTCCGTGTCTTTTTTAGCGCAATTCCCTTTTTTTTTCAGGGAAGTGTACATTGCTTTTCACGGGTCTTCCCGAATCTGGATTGAACATCACAAGATTCTTTGAAAGATTGGCCCACTGCAAGACAGAGCTGTTAAACGCTTTTACAAGTACCATCAGAATAGAAAGAGCCTAGTCACTCCAGTCGGGAATCCAGCTCCCTAATAAATCTGTCCTCATTTACGCGGAAGAAATGAAGTGTCTATTTTGCCGCGCATACCCTGATATGAGAGCGGAAAAGGAAGTGAATTTTTTATTGCGAGGCGTCAAAGAATCCCTTCTTGCTTGTCATGCCAGAAGCACACCCCCAAAGCGTGGCAGAATTCGCACGAGAAGCATCCGCAATAGAACGAACCTTAGAGGCCCGGACCCGGCCTCTTCAAATATTCTCTGCAATCCACTGCCACTCCGAAGCTCCAAGTGTAGATAACCTCCGAGATAACCACCCTGATATTATTCATGAGGTAGTTCGAGGAGAGCTGCGCCGAGTCATCCCATCGCCATTACAGCCGCAGGTTGCGTCGCTAACGGACGTCGTCCGCGAAGAAATCCAGCAGGCACTAGGTGTTCCTCAAGTGACGCCTCCGACAGCTCCCACGCAAGCAGCAGCAATGAACTATGCTGCTGTGTTGTGCCAAAATACTCTCTAACATGACCCACCAGGCAGACATCTCCTGTTGCCATTAAAATATATCTCACTCTCTCTAACATGACCCTCCAAGCCGCCACCCACGACGCGACCAGGCTGTTCCTGAACACCGCCCCTTCGCCGCCGTCCGCCAAGCTTACGAAGGACCATCCAGCCTCAGGACGTGGGACGTCTGGAGGACTGCGAACAACCATCCTCTATGTTTCAACTGCGGTGAGGCCGGCCACATTTTACGCCACTGCCAGTACGGACGCACCGGTCTGCGCGGCTTTGTCATCGACGTCCCACGATCCCGTCCTGGTGAACGAGCAGAAGTCGAACACTACTTGCGCAGGGCAGAGACGCCTTCGGTACCACTCTCCATTGCCGTACAGCGTACGATTTGCGTCCCGGGCCGGAGCTATACGTCCGAGAAAGATATCCTAGGTGAAACTAAAGGCCTTTGGAGGTGAGGTCGCTCAACGGCAAAAAACAGAAGATTCTCAGCCGACGACACCGCTTTTACGACGACGCACCCTACGAAGAATAGCTCGACGGTTACGCGCCCAGGCTATAAAGTGACACCGCTGCTATGCACGACGGCAACATCGACAACGGTGTGCCGCTACCTAAATAGAAGGGGGCCGAGATCTGGCACCACGTGCAATGCGATGAAGCGAACTTGAAGTTGCTGTCGACGGTCGCTCAATCACTGTCCTAGTCGCTGACTATTCAGTCATCAGTGGACCGTTTGGTGCCTACCGGCCCTTTGTTGTTTTCAGCCCTCAACAAGCTGTCAAAGCTTTGCGGTCGCATTTGTTGCGTTTGCGTGGGAGCTGTAATAAGAGGCATGGCATCTTCCATGTCAAGTGAGCCACAGGAGTGGTATATAGCATACCCCTTTCATGTGGGCCTCCATATGAAGGCCCAAGTGACCGCTGCAATAATGACCGGCTACGGGAGCATGCTGAAAATATTGAAAATAACGGCAGAACTTGTAACCTTTTTCTGCGTCTGTTCGTGTAGGGCCCGATTTGAGAGTGCAAAGATTCTAGGCAGGAGCGCCAATGTAAAAGCTCGGCTTGTGCAAGAGGCCTCCATGTATCTGATCGCTCTGCGAGTGACGCGTATTTTGCAGATTTATGACGCTGAATGTGCCTTTCTTATTTCATTTTGCCATAATCGATTGCAGCTGCGTTACTTGCGTGCCTGCACTGTCAGCGCACGGTCGTATTTTCCTATATATTCCTTATGGTCACACTCCAATAAACAGTTGGTAGTTATTTGTGGCTTGTCATCTTTCTTGTGTGTTTTATTCTGTCCAAGTAATACTCGGACGGGGACAAGGGGGGGTATCTTCTTAAATATGCAGAATCAACTAGCCCGAGAACACGCACTCCAGAATAGTAACCGTAAGTGGGCGTACTTACCCCACGAGCATCGTGGTTCTACAGCAGCGTTCACGCGACGTGATTTTGGGCATGGACTTCCTCTCCAATCCAAGCTCATCAAGCTCTCGGCGGACAACGCCATCCCTCGTACGACGACTTCGACGCAGCACATCCCTCTAAACGTTCTCGACAGAGAATTTACCGTGCCGCCCCGATCAAGCGTCGTAGTTTGCGTGGGTAGTGCAGACATCGACACCGCTGAAGGCGTCCTCGAAAGAAACACACAGGTTTGGTTTGTTTGGTTTAACGTCTCAAAGCAACTCAGGCTATGAGAGACGCCGTAGTGGAGGACTCCGGAAATTTCGACCACCTGTGGTTCTTTAACGTGCACTGACATCGTACAGCACATGGACGCCACTCCGTTTTGCTTCCAACTAAACGCAGCCGCCGAGGCCGGGATTCGTTCCCGCTTCCTTGACACAGTAGTCGAGCGCCGTAACCACTGCGCCACGCCGGTGGAGCAAAAGAAACACACAGGGAACGAGGTCTCTGCATCGCAAGAGGCATCACCAACTTCCGGAGAGGACAAGCTCAGGTACTGGTAATGAACTTAATTTCAATTTCAATTTATTCAACACCGTGAAGATGTTAGGTGCGCCGACAAAAAGCCAGAAAAAGGCTTGACAGAGGTCGACGCACCCTACAAAGAGTTGGCAGCAGTATGCACAAACAAGCATTAGTTACATAATAAGTAGAATCTCTACAATACAATAATAGCAGCTAGGTGTATATGAATAGTGTATAAAACAGAACGTGAAACACTTACATTACCAATAATACAAAACAAGTAGAAATCACAGTGATGCAACATAGTGTTTTGTATACATTAGTTTACTTGTACATTGTTTAGCAAATAAGCAAGAGTATAGCGCAACATTTGGCGACCATAATTGGTTCTAGTTTTTGGCACAGTCCATGTGAAACGAGCGCGAGTAGAATAATTTTGGTTTTTTGCTTTTAAAGGAGACAGCTGCGTCATGAATGAGCTTTGTTTTAAAATATTAGTCTTGTATCTCCTAAAAAGTATGGTGTCATACAGCTGGTGAATGGAGATGATGCCAAGTGCCCCAAAAATCGGTTTAGTGTGATCAAATCGCGAAGAATTGGTAATACTACGAACAATTTTCTTCTCAATGAGATGCATCCGTTTAATGTTGGTAAATGACGTGGTACCCCACACCAAAAAACAATAATTAAGAACAGAAGAAAATAGTGCATTGTGCAACATCTGTTCAATACGCTGCGGCAATAAAAATCGCATTCTGGATACAACACCAGCAACCTTCGACAATTTGTCCCCAACCATTTCGACGTGCTCATCCCATGACATGTTTTCATGAAAAATCACACCTAAGCTTTTGACCGAATGGACTATTTGAATCAGCGATGAACCAGTGTTTAAGTGGAGTGTGAGGCATGGCGGACAAGAAATCAGTATTTCGAGGCCTAAAGAGTACAACCTTGGTTTTTCCGTTGTTTATAATTAGCGAATTCATTGTCTGCACCATTCATAAAGAAGGTGCAGACAAGCTATGGCTTGCTGTTCAAGGTCTTGTATGTGTGCGGCTTTAAAGAATAGAGTTGTGTCATCAGCATAAATTACAAAGCTTGGAATCTTACTTATGCATACGATGTCATTGACATAAAGGAGGAAAAGCAACGGTCCTAAAACGCTACCCTGCGGAACGCCAGAAGAGAGGCGTTTGAAATTTGATAATTCATTGTTTATGGTCACTTGCTGCGCACGGGAACTAAGGTAGCAGGTAATCATTTCAAGAAATTTCCCGCGAAAACCATAATGTTCAAGTTTGGCTAACATTGTTTTGTGATTGATTCTATCAAAAGCTTTTGAAAAGTCAACAAAAATGCCGAGTGTAAGAAGTTGCTGTTCAAATGACTCTAAAATTAGTTCTTTTTGGGTTAGAAGTGCGGTCTCTGTCGAAAAGTTTTTCCTAAAGCCATGTTGAAAAGGTGTTAGTATGTTATATTTATCACAAAAAGTGGACATTCGCCTATACAGAATTTTCTCAAAACACTTCGAAAATATGGGCAGAATAGATATTGGACGATAATTTGACAGTTGATTTTGGTCTCCACCTTTGAAGAGAAGAATACCACTTCACAGAAGAATACCGGCATCTCAACAAGTACACGACGATCGTTTTTCTCGACGAATTAGCGGCCATGCGAGGTGTATTTGTCCTTCCTGATCAATTCCTGGAAGATGCACCTGACGAATTTCATCAGCCTACTTCGACATCAACCCGGCATTACTCCACAGCAGAAAAGACCATATTTGCAGTATTCTTCGTAGCTACAGCGAGTACTTCTCGTCAGCACTCAAGTTGAAACAAACACCACTTGCCAAGCACCGTATTATAACGGAAGAACATACCTGGCCCCTACGTCTTAGCCCCTAGCGCGTATCGACGTGAGAACGCCGAGCCATCCGCGAGCAAGTTGAGGACATGCTTCGTGAAGACGTCATCCATCCATCGAAGAGTCCCTGGGCGGTAGCAGTTGCGTTGGTGAAGAATAAAGCCGGGACACTCCGTTTCTGTGTCGATTACCGTCGCCTGAACAGTATAATGAAGAGAAACATGTACCCTCTCCCGCGCATCGACGACACATTGGACTGTCTCTGCAATGCAAGGTACTTCTCACTGATGAACTTAAAGAGCGGCTACTGGTAAATCAAGGTCGATGAAAGAGACCGCGAGAAGACCGCGCTCATCACACCAGACGGCCTCTTCGTCTTCAAGGTAATACCATTCGGTCTCAGCTCAACAACCGCGATGTTCCAGCTAGTAATGGATACCGTACTGGCTGGCTTCAAGTGGCATATTTGTCTGGTGTACTTAGACGACATTGTTGTTTTCTCTTCGACCTTTGAAAACCACCTGCAAAGGCTTCGTACAGTGCTCGACGTAAAAAAGTAGTCAGGGCTAACACTCAAAGCAGAAAAGTTCCACTTTGCTTATGAGGAGCTTTTCTTCCTGGGCCATATCGTAAGCATGTATGGTGTTAGCAAAGACCCAAACGAAACAGCAGCGATCGCGTAGTTTCTACAGCCCGGAGACAAGAAAGCTGTTCGCAGACTCCTCGGAGTATGCGCGTATTACCGACGCTTCGTCAAGAACTCTCCCAGCCTCGCCAAACCTTTGACGCTTCTTACAAAGGCAGACGTACCGTTTGTGTGGAAAGCACCGCAAGTAGAAGCCACCGAGGAACTCAAGCGCCGCTTACAGTCCCCGGCTGTTCATTTGATGACAACCATTTTGTAGCGGTAAAAACACGGACACAAAGAACACGAAACGCAAGGTCCCAATTGTGTTTCGTGTTTTTACCGCTACAAAATGATTCCAACAAGAAATTACCAACTTGGAGTTCTATTGATGACAACGTTGAGAGTGAAATTCATACCGACACAGAGCGGGTAGGCGCCGTCCTCGTCCAGAGGAATGTCGGAGTAGAAAACGTTGTCGCTAGCAGGTCCCTCTCAGAAACCGAAACCAAGACAGAGAAGAAATACCTCGCGAACACGTGGGCCACGTCGCAGTTTCGTCCGTACCGAATGGTCGACCATTCAAGGTAGTAAGCGATCACCATGCGCTCTGCTGGCTTGCCAGTTTGAATGATCCTTTCGGCCACCTTGCGCGATGAAACTTTCGCCTACAAGCATTCGACATCACTGTGGTGTCTGGTCGCAAGCGTTCTGACGGAAACTGCTTGCCTCCATTGACGCGCCTCCGAAGGAAGACGCTTCTCTCTCCGAGGGCGTCCGAGCCACTCAGCCGATCTATTGAGAGACCTCCAAGGCAAGACTACTTCTGTAGTTTTCAGGCGTTAGCGGTTGCCCTTCGCACAACGGCGTCTTTGTGAAGAATTTTACACCCAATCTCCAATTTCGCAGCGCATATAACTCCATGTCGTGCCTAAAAACCTCTTGAAGGACATTTTTCAGATTTTTCGAGATGAGCCGCCAGCAGGACATCTCGGGATGGCACGCACTTTGCATCGAGTGCAAGAGAAATATAGGTGGTCGCGGTTGGCCTGCAGACGTTGCAGATCACGTGAAGATGTACCGCGAGTGCCAGCAACGTAAGAAGCCTCCGATTAGACCTGCCGGGCTGCTGAACATAATACCATCCCCGACCAAGCCATTTCAGCAATTAGAATGGATGTCCTAGGCCCTTTTATGACTTCATCAGCGGGTAACAACTGGGTCATCGTGGCCACCGATTATCTTGCCCGCTACGCCCAAGCAAAAGCACTGCATAATGGTACCGCAGGAGAAGTCGCCAAGTTGTTCGTCTCAGCGCGTTCTCCTGCGACACGGCGCCCGAAGTGCTTATCACGGACAGGGGAACAGCATTTACGGCGGAGCTCACTCAGGCCATTTTGAAGTACAGTCAAACAAGCCATCGGAGGACGACCACATACCACAAGCAGACGAAGGGACTCACGGAACGTCTGAATAAAATTATCGCGGACATGCTCGCCATGTTCTTCGACGCCGAACACAAGACCTGGGACGCCATCCTTTCGTACGTGACCTTCGTGTGTAACACAGCCGTCCAGGAGACAACGAGAGCAACCCCGTTCAAGCTTGTGTACGGCAGGGAGCCCACGACGACGCTCAACGCGATGCTGCCACACGTTACAGAAAAAGGCAGCCTCGACGTCGCCGACTACCTGCAGCGTGCAGAGGAAGCCAGACAACTGGCCTGGCTGCGCATTAGAGACCAACAACGCACCGACACCTGATGATCCAACCTGCGGCAACGTGACACAGAGTACAAACCGGGAGATCAATTCTGGGTATGAACGCCGATTCACCGTCGCGGACTTAGTGAAAAGTTGTTGCACCGATACTTTGGGCTGTACATACAAAATCCTTTGCCGTATCGGACAAGAAGTCATTCCCGACGGTAACACAGCATCACAACGGCAACGCGCACATCCAGAAATCATTCGTACGTGTTATACGTCTGAAACCATATTACGCACGTTAAAAAATCCGCGAAGTTTAAACTTTCTATTGTTTTCTTTTACATTTGTTCATTCTGGGACATCGAGGTGTTGTTTTTTAGGGGGAGAGTAATATTTGTACTTTTTCGGCAGCTGCCGGCATGTGGCTTATCACTCTGATTCGAATGCACGGGTCAATTCTGTATTTTTAGTTGTTAATTTTTGTTGTCGCAAGACGCGGCTTTATCAGTTCCTTTGTTGCGGCAGATGATTCAAGATGTATCTCCAGCCACGCATGTGTGCTTCTACAATGTTCCAGAGCATGCTATTCACTGTTAGCGGTTTTATCTAGATCTTTCTTAGATGTCTTTAAATTGAGCGCTGACGAGTGAGACTGCATTCTCAGTTCGACGACCAGAGAGCACGTTCGTTGCTATCGCCGCCGGCGAGTTGTTTAGTTTTTTTGCGGACACAAGACAGCCTAATAAAAAGTTGGTTTCAGTGGGATTATGCCTGTCTTCTCCTTTGGTGTTTACGACCTTGTCACCGCCACGTGACAATATTATCATCACTGCAGGACAAAAGCTTCTAACAAATCCCTCCAATCAACCCATTTCTGTGCCGGCTGCATCCACTTGGCACCTGCAAACGTCTTAATCACATCTGTCCACCTAGCTTTCTGCCGCCCCCTTGGAATCCAATTCAATACCCTCTCTTCGCGGTCATGCCAATTTCTTCTCGATTCCGAATAGAATGTCATAGATTAGAGTAGCTCGTCCCTTTCAATATATCTCTTAACATTGCGCCTATCTTTTTTTTCCTTTGCTATCTGCTTTTTCCTCAACTTAAGTAGAACGCTGCTCGTTATCCTCCATCTCTCTGCTCCATATACGTGACTACCGGTAACGTATACATGTATTAGGCGTTCCCTTGCGGAAATTCCATATCTGTTCCAGGTATGGAACATATGCTGCCAGATAAAAATATATAGGGCAGCAAATAAGACTTTATTTGGGCAAATCAAATAAAAAATCAGGCCAGATAAGGCCATATATGTGCGAAATGTTTCCCTTATATGGCTGATTTGGCCATATCACGCAACATATAATCCATATCTGAACGGGTACGGGGGCCTTATATGCCTTGATCAGGGGCATATATGCTATCCTCGCGACCCTATGTGGCCTGATAAAGGGCATATATGGCGTCGTCATGACCTTATATAGACAGACCAGGGGTATATGCCTGGCATCAACAGGACTTTATACAGCCTCATCATCATCATCATCATCAGTCTGACTATACCCACTGCAGGGCGAAAGCCTCTCCCATATTTCTCCACTTAACCCGGTTCTGTGCTAGCTGCATCAACTTGACCCCTGCGAACTTCTTTACCTCATCCGCCCACCTAACTTTCTGCCGCCCCTGCTATGCTTTCCTTCCCTTGGAATCCAGTTTGTTACCCTAAGCGACCATCGGTTATCCTCTCTTCGCACTACATGTCCTGCCCATGCCCATTTCTTCTTAATTTCCACTAGAATGTCGGTAACCTGAGTTATTTCTCTGACCCACTCTGCACGCTTTCTATCTCTTAATGTTACCCCTACCTATTTTCTTTCCATAGACCTCTGGGTTGTCCTCAACTTAAGTAGAACTCTCTTGTTTAGCCTCCACGTTTCAGCCCCATAGGTGAGTACCGGTAAGATGCAACTGATATATACTTTCCTCTTTAGCGATACCAGTAAGCTGCTAGTCATAATCTGTGAGTGCATGCCAAATGCACTCCATCCCAATCTTATTCTTCTTGTTATTTCTTTTTCGTGGTCCGGATCTGCGGTTACTACCTGTCCTAAGTAGACATATTCGCCTACTACTTCCAGTACTTCGCTACCTAATGTAAACTGCTGTTCCTTTCCGAGGCTGTTGAACATTACCTTAGTCTTCTGCATACTGATTTTCAAGCCTACCTTTCTACTTTTCCTGTCTAGGTCACCAGTCATTATTTGCAGTTCATCCCCCGAGTTGCTTAGCAAGGCAATGTCATCAGCAAATCGCAGATTACTGAAGTATTGCAGATTACTGAGATTACTGAGGTACTGAGGTTTACTGAGTAAGCTGTGAATAGTACTGGGGAGATAGTGTCTCCTTGCCTAACACCTTTCTTTATGGGAATTTTGTTACTTTCTTTATGCAGAAATATGGTGGCTGTGCCGTCACTGTATATATCTTCCAGCACTTTCACGTACGGCTCGTCTACACCCTGATTTCGCAATGCCTGCATCACCGCCGAGGTTTCAACTGAGTCAAGTGCTTTTTCGTAATCAATGAATGCTATGTATCAGGGCTGGTGATATTCCGAGCATTTTTCTATCCCCTGATTGATGGTATGGATATGATCGATAGTAGAGTACCGTTTCCGAAAAGCTGCTTGATTCTTTGCTTGATTGCAGTCTTAGGCTGTCCTGATTCTATTAGCGATTACCTTAGTAAATACCTTATACGTAACAGACAGTAAGCTGATTGGTCTGTAATTATTAAGGTCCTTAGAGTCCCCTTTCTTATAAATGAGGATAATGTTTGCATTTTTCCATAGTTCCGGTACCATCGATGACACCAGGCACTGCGTATACAGGGTGGCCAGCTTTTCTAACACGATACCCCCCCCCCCGTCCTTCAGCAAATCTGTAGTTATCTGATCCTCTCCAGCTGATTTCCCTTTTTTCATAGTTTCTAATGCTTTCTTGACCTCGTCCTTCGTAACTGGTGGAACGTCTGACTGTTTTTCCCTACCGCCAATCTCCTTACGGTCCTGACTACTTTGGCTACTGTAGAGATCTGTATAGAACTCCTCGGCTACGTTGCCTTCCTTGTCCCTTATCGCATACATCTGGTTTTTGCCTATGCCCAATTTCTTCTTTACCGCGTTCAGGCTTCCCTCATTCTTTGCAGCATGCTCATATTTCTCCACGTTATACTTCCTTATATCGGCCACCTTGCGCTTATTGATTAGCTTTGATATCTCGGCCAATTCAATCTGGTCTGTTGGATTAGAAGCTTTCATACTCTCGCGTTTCCTAATCAAACCTTTCGTCTCCTTAGAGAGCTTACCGGTATCCTCTCTAACTGGTTTTAGTTTCAGCTTTGTAGTGTCTGTCATGCGCGATGTGCATGTTTTTCCCTTTTGCTGAAATCGCTGCACATTTTTATCTTTTTACAGTTCTCTTATTATGCTGAAATATTGCATGCCCGACTATTTTTTCCTAGTTTTGTATAAAGATTACTATGACTAGTTATATACTTCCCTCACATACCACCATAACATCATCTGTTAATCTGTTTTTGTTCTACTCTGATTTGCTTCCACATCCACCCTTTGTAATGCCCTATTGGGCCTTTAGGGTATTTAAAATAAGTAACTATCCAACCGCCTACTTCTACCTCACATTCAGTGATGTTATCTCTGACATTATTGTTCATTGCTCCTAGGGTAATGTCGCCATCCTCGTTTAGAGCTGAATATCTATTCTGTAGCGAGATCCTGAACTCTTCTGTCCTCTCCCTCACCGCTAATACGTTGATGGGTTTCTTTCTTACTAATTTGTGGCGTTCCTTCTTCAGATTTAGGCTAATTCGGGACCTCATCATCCTGTGGTCACTGCATCGCACTTTCCCGATTAGCTCTACATCTTGCATATTGGCGGGGGTTGAACACATTATGAAGTCAATTTCATTTTTAGTCTCCCCGTTAGGACTTTTCCATATCCATTTCCCGTTCTTCCATTTGCTGAAGAAGGTATTCATGATTCTTAAGTTATTGCGCTCTGCAAACTCAACTAGTAACTCTCCCCTGCTATTCCTAGAACCAATGTCATAGTCACCTTCTGCCTGGTCTCCTGCCTGCTTTTTCCCTACCTTGGCATTGAAGTCGCCCATTAGTACAGTATACTGCGTCTTTACTTTTCGCATTGCCGATTCTACATCTTCGTAGAAGCTTTCAACTGCCTGGTCATAACTATATATAGGTGCATAGGCCTATACAACTTTCAGTTTATATCGCTTATTCAGTCTAATAATCATGCCTGCCACCCTCTCATTAATACTGTCACGTAGTGGTGACGAGGTCGACGACACAAATGAAGGGTCGGTGATTGCACTAAAGAATCTCTTTATTTGGGCTGACTTGCGCCCGCAAAAGAACTAAGCAACTCGGCGGCGGCGATAGAAACAAACGTGCTCGTCGATCGTCGAACAAAGAATGCCCGTCACACTCGGCAACGCTCAATTTAAAGGCTGCACAGAAGAATCTAGATAACGTCGCAAACAGCTATCAGCATGGGCTGGAACATTGTGGAAAGACAAGCAAGCGGCCGGAACCTTCGAGACAGATCTCGGTGCGTCTTGCGCTACAACAAAACTGATAAAGGTGTGACTCGCGACATCGAGCAGTAACAAACAAAGATTACGGAACTGATACGCGGTCCAGAATCAGAGTGATAAGCCTGTATGCCGGCGGCTGTTAAAAAAACAACAAATACTGTTTTGAAGGTTTCGCGGCATTACTCCCCCCTTAAAAAAACATCGCCTCGATGTTCAAAACAAAGGAACTTAAACATAAACACTGCAAAGTTTAAACACCACAGATTCTTTAACGCGCGTAATATGGCTTCAGTCGTACAACATGTACAATTTATGGGCGTGCGCGTCGCCGTTGTGATGCTGATGTTCCGTCGGGAATGACTTCATAGTCCAGTGGTCCGACGCGGCGAAGGATTTTGTATGGCCCAAAGTATCGACGCAACAACTTTTCACTTAATCCGCGACGGCGAATTGGTGTCCAAACCCACACTTGGTCTCCTGGATTGTACTCTGCGTGGCGTCGTCGTAAATTGTATCGTCGGCTGTCGGTGCGCTGTTGGTCTTTAATACGCAGCCGTGCGAGTCGTCGGGCTTCCTCTGCACGCTGCAGGTAGGCGGCGACGTCAAGGTTGTCTTCGCTGGTTACGTGCGGCAGCATTGCGTCGAGCGTCGTCGTGGGCTCCCTGCCGTACACAAGCTTAAACGGGGTCGCTCTGGTCGTCTCCTGGACTGCCGTGTTATACGCGAAGATCACGTACGGCAAGATGGCGTCCCAGGTCTTGTGTTCAGCGTCGACGTACATAGCGATCATGTCCGCGATCGTTTTGTTCAGGCGCTCCGTAAGGCCATTGGTCTGGGGATTGTACGCAGTTGTTCGTCGATGGCTTGTGTGACTGTATTCCAGGATGGCTTGCGTCAACTCTGCCGTAAACGCCGTTCCCCGGTCCGTGATGAGCACTTCTGGGGCGCCGTGTCGCAAGAGAATTTTTTCGACAAAAAATTTGGCGACTTCTGCCGCGGCGGTACCATTTGGTAGTGCTCTTGCTTCGGCGTAACGGGTAAGGTAGTCAGTGGCCACGATGATCCACTTGTTACCCATAGACGAAGATGGAAAGGGGCCGAGGAGATCCATCCCAATTTGTTGAAAGGGCACGATTGGGGGCGGAATAGGGTTTAGTAGTCCTGCTGGTCTGTTCGGCGGCGTCTTGCGTCGTTGGCACTCACGACACGTCTTCACGTAGTGGGCAACTTCGGCAGGCAGTCGCGGCCAGTAATACTTCTCCTGGATTCGACGCAATGTGCGCGCAAATCCGAGGTGGCCTGCTGTGGGCTCATCGTGCAACGCCTGCAGAATTTCTTGCCGAAGGGTTTTACGCACTACGAGAAGCTGCGTGGTCTTGTTAGGTGCGAAGTTCTTCACGAGGAGGCCATTGTTTAACGTGAAGGATGATAAATGTCGCCTGAACACACCAGGAGGGGAAGTGGTCTTTCCTTCCAAGTAATCGGCTAGCGCTTTCAGCTCAGGGTCTGATCGCTGTTGTTCTGCGAAACTGCTGGCGCTTACCGGTCCCAAAAAGGCGTCGTCGTCATCGTCCTTCGGGGGAGCATCGACCGAAGCGCGGGATAAGCAGTCTGCGTCGGAATTCTTCCGGCCCGACTTATAGACTACAGTCATGTCAAACTCTTGAAGTCGTAGGCTCCACCTGGCAAGGCGGCCGGAAGGATCTTTCAAATTAGCCAGCCAGCAGAGCGCGTGATGGTCGCTTACCACCTTGAATGGTCGGCCGTATAGGTATGGACGAAACTTAGAAGTGGCCCAGATGATTGCAAGGCCCTTCTCGGTCGTCGAGTAATTGACTTCGGCTTTTGTGAGGGATCTGCTAGCGTAGGCGATTACTTTCTCCTGTCCGGCACTCTTCTGGACAAGAACGGCTCATAGGCCCACACTGCTCGCGTCGGTGTGAATTTCGGTCTCGGCGTTTTCATCAAAGTGGCCAAGTACAGGAGGGCATTGCAGGCGGCGCTTAAGTTCGTCGAAGGCTTCTTCTTGCGGCGCTTCCCATTTAAAAGGTACGTCAGCCTTTGTAAGCTGCGTCAATGGTTCGGCGATCTGCGAAAAGTTTCTGACAAATCGTCGATAATAAGCGCACAGCCCAAGGAATCGGCGCACAGCTTTCTTGTCGGCAGGCGGTGGGAATTGTGCGATTGCAGCTGTTTTCTCTGGGTCTGGGCGAATACCGTCCTTGCTAACGATGTGACCTAGGAACCGGAGTTCTTCGTAGGCGAAGTGACACTTCTCTGCTTTTAGCGTTAGTCCCGATGACTTGATGGCTTCCAGCACTGTTTGTAGTCGTTTTAGGTGGTCTTCAATGTTTGACGAGAAGACAACAACGTCGTCCAAATATACCAAACAAATTTGCCACTTCAAGCCTGCCAGGACATTGTCCATTACTCGTTGAAATGTGGCTGGTGCGGAGCAGAGGCCAAATGGCATCGCCTTGAACTCAAAAAGTCCGTCCGGTGTGATGAATGCGGTCTTTTCGCGATCTCTTTCGTCGACCTCAATTTGCCAATATCCGCTTTTTAGGTCCATCGATGAAAAGTACCTTGCATTGCAGAGCCGGTCGAGAGTATCGTCGATGCGGGGAAGCGGGTAGACATCCTTCTTCGTTATGCTATTTAAGCGGCGGTAATCAACGCAGAAGCGAAGTGTGCCGTCTTTCTTCTTCACCAAAACGACTGGTGCAGTCCAGGGGCTGTTCGATGGCTGGATTACGTCATCACGTAGCATTTCCTCAACTTGATCGCGAATGGCCTGGCGTTCTCGCGGCGATACACGATAAGGGCTTTGGCGCAGAGGTCGGGCGTGTTCGTCCGTTATAATGCGGTGCTTGGCCAGTGGTGTTTGTCGTACCTTCAATGATGACGAGAAGCACTCCCCGTAGCTTCGAAGAAGACTAAGAATCTGGTCTTTCCTGCTGTGGGTCAATGCCGAGTTGATGTCAAATTTGGGCTGACGGAATTGGTCCGGTGAGTCTTCCAGCGTTTGGTCGTGGAGGGCGAATACATCTTTGAGGTCGGCTATTTCGTCGAGAAAAGCGATCGTCATGCCCTTGATGAGATGCCGGTATTCTTCGGTGAAGTTTGTTACCAGCACCTGAGTTTGACCTCTCCGGAATTTCGCGATGCCTCTTGCGATACCGACACCTCGTTCTAAGAGCAATTGGATATTTCCTTCGACGATGCCTTCAGCGGTTTCGATGTTTGCGCTACCTACGCAGACTGCGATGCTTGATCGGGGCGGGACGGTCAATTCTTCATCGAGGACGTTTAGAGCGATGTGTTGCATCGACGTCGTCGTAGCAGGAATTGCTTTGTCTGCAGAGAGCTTGATGAGCTTGGATCGCAGGTCGATGATAGCCCTATGTTCATTTAGGAAGTCCATGCCTAAAATCACGTCGCGGGAGCACTGCTGCAAGACCACAAAGCTGGTGGGGTAAGTACGCCCATTTACGGTTATTCTTGCAGTGCATCGTCCCGATGGAGTGATCAGGTTGCCACCTGCTGTGCGAATCAGCGGGCCATCCCAAGCGGTGGTAACTTTTCTTAGCTGAGAGGCTAACGGTCCACTAATGACTGAATAGTCAGCTCCGGCGTCTACTAGGGCAGTGACTCTGCGACCGTCGACATCAACTTCAAGGTCACTTGTTCGCGTCCTCGCATTGCACGTGGGCCTCAGTGTCCGATCCCGGCTGCGTCGTTTCCTCAGGTCATGGCCGGGGCATACCGTAGTTACTGCGCTGGGCGGCGTTGTCTGCTTGCAGTATGGTCGTGATGTCGTCAATGACGTCATGTGGAGCGGCGGTGAAATGGCTGCGTCGTCGTTAGTGGTCGTCGACGGCGGAGGATGTTCGTCATTTCGCCGTTGAGCACCCTCACCTCCAAAGGTTGCTCTGTTCAGTTTCCCCTTCGTGGGCTTGGGGACCTTCCGCGCATACTTTCATCATAGGTACGGCCTGGCGACGCAAAGTGGGCCTTGTACGGCGATGGAGATCTGAACCGACGGCTTGGTGGCGCAATCTCACCGCTACCCAGGTAGTTGTCAATTTCTTGTGGTCGTTCACCTGGGCGTGGTCGTAGAGCGTCGACTGCAAATCCGCGGAGACCGATTCGTCGGTACGGGCAGTGGCGCAGAATGTGGCCGGCCTCACCGCAGTGGAAGCATAATGGCCGGTTGTTTGCAGTCCTCCAGGCGTCGCACTTCCTGGGGTTTGGGGGTCGTTGGTAGGTTTGGCGGGCGGGGGCCAAGGGGCGGTTTTCAGGAACAGGACGGTAGCGGCGAGATTGCTGTTGCCTCTTGAGCTGGAACAGTAGCAGCCGTCGCTTGAGGAACGCCCAGCGCCTGCTGAACTTCTTCACGGACGACGTCCGCAAGCGTCGCTACCTGGGGTTGTTGCGATGATGGCAGCATTCGGCGGAGCTCCTCTCGCACGATCTCCCGGATGAGGTCCCGAAGGCTCTCTCCGCTTGCAGATGTGCCGGGGTAGTGGCATGAGTAGTTTGGTTGAAGTGGTCGCTCGTAGTGGCGCATCCGGGTATCCAACGTCTTCTCGATGGTCGATGCTTCACTCTCAAATTCTTCCACAGTTTTCGGCGGCTTCCGGAGAAGCCCCGCAAAAAGCGACTCTTTAACGCCTCGCATTAGGAATTTCACTCTGTCATCTTCGGTCATGTTAGGTCAGCGCGGCGAAACAGGCGTTTCATCTCCACTACGTAGGCCAGGACGGGCTCGTTTGGTAGTTGAATTCTTGATTGGAGGAGGGCCTGAGCTCTTTCTTTTCTGACAGAACTTGTAAAGGCCATCAAGAACTGTGCTTTGAATATCTCCCAATCCTTGAAAGAAATCTCGTGATTTTCAAACCAAACTCGGGCATGTCCTTGAAGAACAAAGTAGACCTGCCTGAGTTTCGCAGCGTCGTTCCAACCGTTGAATTCTGCCACACGGTCGAAAAGGTCCATCCAGTCACCCCCATCTTCATCCGATCGTCCATGGAAGCAGGTGGGCTCACGGGGTTGGACAAAAACAACCGGTGCTGTAGGCTGGGCCATTGTCAGCGTCGATGCCTTCCGAGATCGACTGGGGTCAAGCAGCAGACCGTGTTCGGGTTGTAGGCCTTGAAGTCGGCGGCTGGCTCGGTGACCTGTAGGCTGGTCTTCCAGGGCGACAGGAACACGGCTTGGGTCTTCGCTTGAAGGATCAAAGGCAGCACCTCCACCAGATGTCACGTAGTGGTGACGAGGTCGACGACACAAATGAAGGGTCGGTGATTGCACTAAACAATCTCTTTATTTAGGCTGAATTGCGCCCGCAAAAGAACTAAGCAACTCGGCGGCGGCGATAGAAACAAACGTGCTCGTCGATCGTCGAACAAAGAATGCCCGTCACACTCGGCAACGCTCAATTTAAAGGCTGCACAGAAGAATCTAGATAACGTCGCAAACAGCTATCAGCATGGGCTGGAACATTGTGGAAAGACAAGCGAGCGGCCGGAACCTTCGAGACAGATCTCGGTGCGTCTTGCGCTACAACAAAACTGATAAAGGTGTGACTCGCGACATCGAGCAGTAACAAACAAAGATTACGGAACTGATACGCGGTCCAGAATCAGAGTGATAAGCCTGTATCCCGGCGGCTGTTAAAAAACAACAAATACTGTTTTGAAGGTTTCGCGGCAATACTATAGAATTCATATATATTACCCGCTATATACTTATTGACACGGAAACCAACTCCTAGAAGTCGCCTCTCTGGTAAACCTCGATAACACAGTACATGCCCATCCTTCAGTACAGTATATGCCTCATTCGGCCTCCTAACCTCACTAAGCCCTTTAATATCCCATTTCATACCCTCTAGTTCCTCTAACAGCACTGCTAGACTAGCTTCACTAGCTAGGGTTCTAGAGTTAAACGTTGCCAGGGTCAGTTTCCAATGGCGGCCTGTCCAGCGGAGCCAGGTATTCTTAGCACCCCCTACTGAGTCACAGGTCTGACCGCCGCCTTGGTCAGTTGTTCCGCAGCCGCTGGTGACTGAGGGCTGGGGTTTTGTGGAGCTTATCATGAGAGGTTGCGGCCAATTACTGCACCAGGGTGGCCAACTCCTGTTCTGGTCAGGGAGTTCGTTGCCGGAGGTGTTCTCCGGTATCACGTCGCGCCCCGAACCTGTTTATGCAATTCCATCGACACGCGGATTTTTTTTTATATCCGGTGGAGAATTGCGGGGCACCGGGATTTGAACCCCGGTCCTCTTGCATGCGAGGCGGATGTTCTACCACTACGCTACCGCTGCACACCTCATCGCCTCATCATCATCATCAGCCTGATTATACCCACTCCAGGGCGAAGGCCTCTCCCATATATCTCCACTTAACCCGGTTCTGTGCTAGCTGCATCCACTTGACCCCTGCGAACTTCTTAATCTCATCCGCCCACCTAACTTTCTGCCGCCCCCTGCTACGCTTTTCTTCCCTTGGAATCCAGTTTGTTACCCTCAGCGACCATCGGTTATCCTCTCTTTGCACTACATGTACTGCCCATGTCCATTTCTTCTTAATTTCTACTAGAATGTCATTAACTTGAGTTATTTCTCTGACCCCCTCTGCACACTTTCTATCTCTTAATGTTACCCCTACCATTTTTCGTTCCCTAGCCCTCTGGGTTGTCCTCAACTTAAGTAGAACTCTCTTGGTTAAGCCGCGTTCAGACTACGTGCGCATCCGTCGTAAGTATCGTATTTATCGCAGTGCGCATAGCGGCTGGCACTCCCGTTTACGTAGCTTGCGACCGCGCATGTTCACACTGGGCCGTTCGGTGAAATGCGTTCTTTACGACCGGCCAATCACCGCTGTCAACATGGCGCCGGTTAGCGAGCGGCTGATAGCGGAGGTCCGGGCTCTGCAAGCTCAAAATGAGATATGTGAAAGAAAAGACTGGACACACAAATAAAATACGAAAAAGAACAATGGGTATAATAACAATTAACCACTCGATTATAAATACACTTCGTTTCGCACACGCACGTTCGCACACAGTTTTCAAACGTTCGCTCACCCTGTTGACGCACCGCTCACTCCTTAGCACATCTCTTCACGCGCCCGCTAGGCCGCAGGGAAAAGCGACTCGCACGTGGAGTCGCGCTGGCGGTTGATCCCCCCCCCCCCCCCCCCCCCCGCGCCGAGGCCAAGGAGCGAGCGCTGTTGTTTTTTTTCTTTTTCTCCCCTTTTCTTGGGCGCGGGCTGGCGGGGCGAACGGGAGGCCTGGTTTGTTTCATCCTTTCGCCCCGAGGCGTCGCCAAGACGCGAACGCAGCCGGGAACAACAATGGCACGCTTCTGCGAACCACCTTACGGCCAGCGGAGGGCGACAATAGGCGCGACACTTGCAGTTGACAGCCGTGTGGTGCGGACGCGTGTTCCATCGCTCCTCCGATTGCACGTGGCTACCGGTAACGGACGGACTGACGACAGCGGGAGCTTCCGAAGCGTCAAATAGATGAGTTCTTTCTTTTATTACCTTATTTCTTTTTCAGCTAGTTAGGTTAGGTGCAGCCTAAAGAACAGATTTTACCTCTTGGTCCTAGCGGCCTGGTTTTTCGTGCCGGCAGCTAGGTTTTCTTGGCGTTCATTGTTTAGCTATCTTGTTTAAATAGATATTTTTCTTTCTAGGCTATTGGAAGTCGCAGATTTGGTTTTTAACGCGTGTTTGCTACTCGTTTCTTGTGTCTTCTTTTGGCAATTTGTATATTCTAAGAATTCGTAACAGTTATAGTTCAGTCGATAAGCGCTTAAGATGGTAAATCAAAAGAAGGTAAGGTGTACAGGTTAATCTCAAAGAAACGAGTTTTGATTCTGTAGGTGAAGCGGAAGGCAGCGACTTTTTGTGTCGATGTTGCGTACTGAATGCACGTCTAGATAGATTTGATCAAGAAAGGGGCAGTTTAGTGTCTCGTGTGGAGGATTTAGAACATGAAGTACGTTTGCTAAGGACGGAAAATCAGAAACTGCTTGGACAGCTTACTCAGATTGAAAAGAAAGGGGCCGACTTTGTCCTTGGAACCAACAAGGACGAACATTCCAACGCGGGCCACGTGGCTGGGGCCAGCACTGGCATGGAAGGGATAAGCAAAGTAGGTCAGGCGGATCCGAACCGTCAGAGTTATTTAGAAGCAGATAAGACGCCGGAAAAAAAGGAAGAAGTAAGGAAGAATGAAAATCCCAGAGGTAAGGACACAGATAACCGAAAGCAGGAGCCAACAGTTGGGAGAGGGAGAGAGAAGGCCCAGGTGCTTATCGCCGGAGATTCTAACATGAACAGGTGCAAGCGAGATATCTTGGAACGTGTAAGGGGTGATAAGAGAGTGTTGGTTGGAGCCTTCCCAGGGAGAACAATGAGGGATGTACTAAAAGAGAGTAAAAATAGGCTGTTGAAGGATTCCGCAGAGCGCAGTATGGTAATAGTAGCCGCGGGTCTAAACGATGTCCTAAATGGTGACGCTGCAGGAGTGGTGGAAAGTTTAGCTAAGGGAGTTGACGAGATCAGGGAGATAGCACAGCAGACGCAGATAGTTGTATGCACAGTACCAGAGGTGCTAGGATTGAACGGAAAGATGGAAAGGGACGTGGTGACAGTTAATCAGGACATAAGAAAGTTAAGCCTGGAGAAGCGGTTCGAAGTGGTTGAGGTAAACAGGGAGGTACATAAAGCAGGTTTTGGTAGGGCTTTTCAGCGAGATGGCATTCATTTTAACAGAAGGGTCGGAGCAGAGATCGGCTGGCGCTTGGCAGGCAGGGCTGTAGCTTTTTTAGGGGGTCCGCGAGGACTCCGTGCACAGAGATAGTTAGACGTGAAGCAGAAGAAAGTGTAATAATGGAGGCCGAGCCCCCAAAAATGGCAAAGAGTAGGTCGAGAAAGAAAAGTACAAAAAAGAAATTTAACAGTAGGATCAGCTACATAAACATGCAAGAAGGTAGAAAAAGAGTGAAATGGCTAGAGATAGAACAGCAGTTCAAGGATGACAAAATAGGTGTGCACGCTCTTTGCGAGACTCATCTCAGGGATGAAGAAGATCCGCCGTTTATAGAAGGCTACGTCTATGAAGGGTGCAACAGAACGAGAACGGAAAGAAAGGGTGGAGGCGTAGGTATGTTGATACACCAGGGAACAAATTGGCAAAGAATTAAATCATCTTGTAAAGAACATATCTGGGTTTCGGGAACTATTGCCGGCATAAGGACATGGCTAGGGGTAGTTTATTTAGGAACAGGACATCAATGCTGGCAAGAGAACAAGGACCTTGTTGAATGTATCAGTGACGATATAAGCCAGTTTGGAAACGGGGCCAATATTATTCTGCTGGGGGACATGAACGGCCACATCGACGATCTGGATGGATACACGGATTGTAACGGGAAGCTAATGCTTGATTTCTGCGAGCGACACGATCTAGTTATAGTAAATACAGAAACAAAATGTGAAGGCCAAATCACGTGGGAATTTCGCAGCAGGCAGACGACCATTGACTATTGTCTAATGTCGCAGGAAATTTTTAGCAAGGTCACAAAAATGGAAATAGACGAAGAAGGGAGTGTAGTCTGGAAGTGATCATAAACGTATTAGTCTGCAGATAGGGCCCTTGATGAAAAGAGAAATGGAACTTAGACAAAACGTAAACGCAAAATTAAACGACGATCAAATAGCGCAGATAGCAGCAGACATAGAGGAAGCAATAGAGAAAAGCCCTATGGTAGACTGGGATTATGAACAGGTAGAACTACTCATAAGGAGTAAAATTAAGGAGGTTAAAGCAGCAAACCGCTGGAATGGAAAGAGGAACCCACGGAGCTGGTGGAATAAGGAAATCAGGGAAGCTTTTGAACAACGACGGGCTGCTTCAAGGGACAACCGAATGGCAAAGAAAGCACAGGCTTCTCAGGAGGAAATCGACCAAAAATGGGAATCATATCGACAAAAGAAACTTCAAGTGCAGGCCCTCGTCCAAAGTAAAATAAGACAGTCCACCGATCGCTGGATGGCTGATATACACGATGCCTCTAGAGGCGGAGCAAGAAAATTCTGGAACCATATAAGCTGGCTAGGGAAGAAGCATCAAAGAAAGCAAGATCGGATTCAAGATAACGAGGGAAATTGTTTAAAGGGGGACAACGCAGTGAACTACATTACATCAGTTATAGCCGAGTCATTTAAGAACGACGATGGGGTAATCTCCGCAAATCAGGAAGCAACACAAGGTAGCAGAATACAAAGCACCTTAGAACTTACCAATCTAAACTAAAAAAAGGAAGAAAAAAATATTCCTAAAAACACATCTACAGGAATAGATGGAATTCCGATCAAGCTGATTAATGAACTCGGTCCAAAAAGTAAGGAAACGTTGTTAAAAGCTTTGGAAACAGTCATAGCGAATAAGCAAATTCCGGACAGCTGGCGGCAGAGTAAAATGAATTTGATTTATAAAGGGAAAGGAGAAAGGATGCACATAAAATTCTACAGGCCGATTACCATAACATCTGTAATGTACAGGTTAGCCATGCAGGCGGTGAAATTAAAGGTGCAAGCATGGGTTGAAAGTAACAAGATACTCAGAGAACTTCAGAACGGCTTTAGAAATGGTAGGCGCTTAGATGATTGCCTGTTCGTGCTTACCCAATGCATCGAAATATCTAGAGTGGAAAATAGACCTTTGTATTTGGCCTTCCTGGACATAAACGGGGCGTACGACAACGTAAGCAGGGAACTCCTGTGGAACATATTAAAAGAAGAAGGTATCGGTTATGAGATAATAGAGTTCCTACAGGAAATATACCGGGATAACAAAGTAGAAATTCATTGGGAAGGGATAAGAAGTACGGAGGATGTCAAAGTATGCTAAGGATTAAGACAAGGCTGTCCTCTATCACCGGTGCTATTCATGCTTTATATGATAAACCTGGAACGGAGGATACAATACAGTAACGTAGGTTTTAACCTGTCATATAGATTAGGTGGAATTGCGGTAGAGCAGCGCCTCCCTGGTTTGATGTATGCACGATATTGGGCTGCTAGCTGAGAGTCTGGAAGAATTGCAAACTCTAGTTAAGTATTGCGGAGACGAAGGGGACGCTCTTGGCTTCAGTTTCAGCGCAGTTAAGTCGGGTCTGATGATTTTCAACGGCTCAACTGATCAGGGTCTTAAAATTCAAGGCCTCGAAATACCTAGAGTAGCAGAATATAAATATTTGGGGGTATGGATAAACGAAGGATTGGCATACATTGGAAAGCATGAGCAATCGATTAAGGCCAAAGGGCGAAGGAATGCCGGGATAATGAAGCATAAGGCATTGTGGGGATACAATAGGTATGAGGTATTGAGGGGTATTTGGAAAGGAATTATGGTGCCCGGACTTACTTTCGGAAGTGCGGATTTGTGCCTAAAATCAGAGGTACAGTCGACATCAGAAACAAATCAGAGATCCGTTGGACGATTAGCACTAGGTGCCCACGGCAAAACTACAAATGAGGCGGTACAGGGAGATATGGGCTGGGCATCTTTCGAAGTACGGGAAGCTCAGAGTAAAATATTATATGAGGAACGCCTGAGGAAATTGGACAGTAACAGATTGGCAGCTAAGGTATTTAAATACCTGTACCTAAAAAGCGTTGACTCACAATGGAGGAAAATAACTAGGAAACTAACTAGTAAGTATGTTAGTAACAAGGACGGAGAAATGAAAAGCATTAAGCAACAGGTGAAAAACACAGAAGGTAAAAATTGGATATATTCGATGGAGAAAAAACAGAGTGTGGAATTATACCGAAAGTGGAAAATGCAGATCAGGAAGGAAGATTTCTTTGATAAATCAAGAGGTAGTGCCCTACTTTTTGAAGCTAGATCAGGGTGCCTTAGAACCCGCAGCTACAAAAAGAAGTTAAACAATGGAGATGACGCATGTGCTGTATGTGGAAACTCCAGTGAAACAATTGACCATATTATACTCGAATGTAATGGTATCTATCCGGAAGTTGGTGCAGGCGCAATCACTGTTCCTGAAGCTCTCGGCTTTAGAGATAACAGTGGCCCGGTGAATAAACCGGCGGTGGAAACTAGCTAAAAACGGCTGGAAGAATGGTGGCTTAAAAGCAGAGAAGTGACATAATGTTAGTAATGTAGGAGCAAAATTTAATAAATAGAATGATGGTTTAGTTAACAATTCTAAATCAATAATTAAGATATATGGAGAAAAATGAGCATGATAGCTATTGCTACCACCCTGTTTCAAAGGGGACGCTCCTATATTCCATCCATCCATCCATCCCTGCCCCCCCCCCCCCCCCCAGGTGGGCAATCAGCCCAGCGTTCTCCCGCTTCTCCGCGAGACATTCCACGCGACGGCGACTGTACACTGCTCTGGGACAGCGCCCCCACCCCCTTTTCCTCGAACGGGACGGCTGAGTGACCTCGCCTCGAGATCCCCCGCGGCGTTTCTTTCACAAAGGCACAGCTGCAAGGTCGCGTCGCAAACACGCTGAGGAGGGGAGGCAAAGACAGGCGCCGTGTGAGAGGGTTTGGGGACCGGCGAGTGGAAAGAGTATGTGTTTTGAATGTTGTATTTTTATTTGAAGTAATTAAGGACCTGGGTCCGAGATTATTCCCAACCCACGGGGGTAGTGGCATGTTTTTCAATAATTTGATTGGCTGCTTTATTTTCGGGGCGGATCAGTGAAGGTGACCGCCCTCGGGCCTTTGTTGATGTTTGTCATCAAAAAGCGGTGCTCGGACCATGTTTGTCAGTCAAGTTTGAGGTTCCGTGCTTAGCACGTATTTACAGTCCCTAGGCTTTAACCGAAATGCTCGGTAGAAAAGTAAGGGCTTGTAGAGGGACGTCTCTGTGTGACAGTCTATTTTGTCTTAAGTTGCAGTTGTCTGTGTGACTTGTTACTGTAACTGTTTGCCAATGTAAATAATATTTTCATCTGTAAATATATATCTCCTCCTGACCATCATCAGACAATCGACTACTGCTTCCTCACTACCTGCCGAAAACAGTATTAACATCATTGGCGCAGCACGACAGGGTTCGGCAACCAGCGACCACGAGCATCACCCAGAGCACCCAGGCCCTGGGAACCCACTAGGCAACAAGCGCCCGCACGTCCAGCCAGAAGCAGCAAGGTGATCCAGGCCCCGAACCAGAGGCAGCGTTCTGGGGAAGGACTCCGACGAGGCTGCGGCACCAAGGGACGGAGGCCCCAACTGGCGACACCAGCACGGGTAAGCGGGATTTCTTGCGCTTTGTTGAAGTGGCTATGGCTCAAGTGTAAAGTGGCGTATGGTTTTAACACGGAGCATTATGGCGAGCGTAGGCGAGAGAGAGACATGGGGAGATATAACAGATGACAGCGAGCAGTCGCAGCAAGCGACAACTCAGCCTGTTGCAGGAGCGCTACGTGAAGTAGCGGAGATGTCGGTATCCGATGCGGTTGCAATTCGCCGCATGGAACTAAATTTTGAGCTGGAAAAATTGAAAATTCTATCACAGGAACGCCTAGAGCTACAGAAACTTGGGCTAGATCCAGTGGTTGCAATGGCGATAGCGGGAAGCGGGCAGACGTCTGTTAGGTCAGACATTGACAGTCAGCGTCGAATGGGGCCCGATCCAGTCTCCCTATGCGCTAAAGTCCTTAAGGGACTGAAGCTGCCGTGTGACGCGGACGTGCCGCTATGGTTCGAGGAAGTCGAGAGAATTTTTACGACGTACAAGGTGCCAAACGAAAGCCGCGTTCCCTTAATCATGCCAGCACTAGCTGAGCGTGTCAGGTACCTTCTCCGTAACCTCGGGGACGATGAGTGTGGCAGCTACGAGTCGGTAAAAACAGCCGTTTTAAAGGAGCTGAAGCTTAACCCCTCAGAATACCTCGAACGCTTTGAGCGCGCGACGAAACGCCGCGATGAAACTTGGGCGCAGTTCACCTCGCGCACTAAGACGTACTTTCAGTACTACCTTCGGTCACGGGACGTAGAAACCAAAGACGACCTGGTATAATTGATCATCGCAGATCGCATAAAGGGTAGCTTGAGCCCTGAGGGCTTAGAGTATGTGCGTCTTCGTGAGGAGGAGAGGTGGCTAAAACCGGATGAAATATCCGACGTTCTCCAAACGTTCGAACAGGCTAAGGGCAAGGGGCGCGCAGCGAAACAAATTGTTGTGCATGCGGAAAAACCTAAAGGACCCCCGCAAGCGGCGAACAATGATAGCAAACGGCCAATTCAGTGTTATGAGTGCCGCGCACCTGGCCACCGAGCCAAGGAATGCCCTCGCGCTTCACAAAACGTGCAGAAGAAGGAGAAACGCGCTCGAGCTCAAAAAGTAGCTGTAGCCAACGTAGAGACATGCGAAACACCGGCGTCAGTAACCTCCCAGACAACCCTAGTAGCAGAGATGAAAACGCCCCAATCATTCGACGAGGTACGCAAATCGAAGCTACAGCAGGTGGAGATTGAGTGCGCAGGGATACCGGCGACAGCTATAATTGATACCGGTAGCGAGATAACCGTGGTTAGGGAAGGCCTCGTGCCAAGTACATGTCGGGAGCCATCCGGCTCGATAAAGCTAGTTTCGGCTTTTGGGGAGACGGTTAACGCAAAACTGGTCACTCTTGCGGTAAGCATCAGGCGGCCCACCGCACTCATAGCAGGGCCCGAGGCAGTAGACATTGCATGCGCGCTTTCTGATAAGCTGGCGGAGGGAGTGGATTGTTTGCTCTCCAGGGAGGATTGGGAAATGCTTTCGGAGATAGACAGTCGTTACGAGGCACTTGTTATGAATAAGGCCTGCCCTCTGTCTGAAGCAGCTAACGCGTCTGTCACCATGGCAGAGCAGAGCGCAAAGCTGAGGTCTACATCACACGAGGAGCAAGCGGCGGGGCCTGAGGCAGACAAACTAATGAGTGGTGGGCAGAGGGTGGCGACGGAACAGCCCTCTGAAGTAGATCTGGAAGAAAGCGAGAAGGAAGATGTAATCTCGATCCAGGATGACGCGGACGCAGACCTAAAACAGCGCCAGGTATTCAGATTCGACCAAGTATCAGACGAAACCTTAAAGAAAGCATGGGCTGACGCAAAGGCAGGCATGTTTGTTTCAGACGGCTTGTATCACTGGGACTCGATCTCCGGTAGCAAAGTGAAGCAGCTTGTTCTCCCCCTTAGCAGGCGTGAAGAGGTACTCTGCCTTGCGCATGAGTCCCTTTGGGGAGGCCATTTGGGGCCACGGAAGACAAAGACCAGAATTAAGTACAGCTTTTTCTGGCCAGGCTTAGAAGGGGACGTAACGCGACACTGCAGGACATGTCACGGCTGTCAAGTCCGCTCAGACAGGCGAATTAAAGATAGGGTTCCCATCACACCTCTCACCAGACCCGACATTCCGTTTCAGGTCGTAAATGTCGATATAATCGGGCCGCTCGATGTTCCGTCGAGCAGGGGTCATAGGTACGCTCTCTGCCTCGTTGACTTGTGCACGCGGTGGCCGGAGGTAGTCTGTTTGCGATCCCTAACCGCTAGGGCAACATGCGACGCCTTGCTTACGATTTTCAGCCGCACAGGCATACCTGAGGTAGTCTGTTCAGATCAGGGAACGAACTTCACGGCGCAGCTGACGCGTGAGATGTTAGCAAGACTGGGATGCGCGCCGCGTTTTTCGACTCCTGAACATCCGGAGAGCAACGGGACAGTGCAAAGGTGGAACTGCGTTTTGAAGAACATGTTGTTCCATGTTATTGAGAAAGATCCCAAGAACTGGGATAGACTGGTCCCGTTCGTTCTCTGGGCGTACAGGGAAGTCCCCCATGACACTACAGGCGTGGCGCCGTTCCGGCTCTTATTCGGTAGAAACCCTATCAGACCGCTAGCAATTCTGCAGCGAACATGGACAGGCCAGCAACCCCTCCCGAACACACTCAGGGAAGAACCCGCGAAGTATTTGCGACAGCTACGCGAGCAGCTAGAAGTAGCAGCAGAAGTAGCGGGTTTGACGGCGAGCGCACGTCAGGGAAGTTACGCGCAGGCGTATAACAGGCGCGCACGGAGCAAGACGTTTGTCGTCGGAGACCAGGTATTGCTCTTTGACACAGACCCTGGCAGTAAAATGGCCCCCAAATGGCTCGGTCCATTCGTCGTAACTGCGCAAGAGAGGCAGAACTCGTACAGAATCGACAAGGGAAAAAAGGCTACAGCGATAGTGCATGCGAACAGGCTGCGACCATACTACGCACGTGTCAGCCATGTCGGAGTAGTTTTCGAGGAAGACGAGGAGTTTGGTGAAATCGAGTACACCCCTCGGTCTGTGCCTGAGAGATGTGGTGGTTGTCTGATAGATGCGGAGAAACTCGCACACCTACCTACTCAGGACCGCCTCGAGATCTCGGAGGTGTTTGCCGCTTACGCTGATTTGTTCAGAGAAACGCCGGGAGTCGCACGAGTTGGGGCACATAAGATAGAGCTGCACGAAGGCCACCTGCTCAAACGCACTTTCCCATATCGCTTGCCGGAGTTATTAAGGAGTGAGGTGAGCCGCCAGGTAAACGAGTTGCTAGACCTCGGGCTGGTGTATCCGGTGGAAAGCGAGTGCGCCCATCCCGTTGTATGCGTAGGTAAGAAGGATGGATCGGTGCGCATGTGTGTAGATTATCGCGCTTTAAACGCAGCGACGCGCACGGACGCCTTCCCAATGTCACCCCCTAAAGAGCTCATCATGAGGGTGGGCCGCGCTAGGTATATCACTCTTATCGACTTGCGACGCGGATACTGGCAGGTGCCGGTAGCTCCGGAGAGCCAACATCTGACCGCTTTCGTAACTCACGAGGGACAATATGCTTGGCGCGTCATGCCATTCGGGCTAAAGAACGCCGCGGCCACCTTTCAGCGGATAATGAACACCCTCCTTTCGAAACATAAGGCTTATGCGGCCGCATACCTCGATGACATCGCCATTTTCTCTTCCTCGTGGACTGAACACTTGCGGCACTTAGAAATAATTTTTGATTTGTTGCGCGACGCCAAACTTAAAGTGAGCCGGGAAAGGCGTCAGGTCGCACAGGCCCACATTAAGTACCTAGGACACATAGTGGGAGGCGGAACCCATGGGCCCGACCCAGAAAAGATATCGGCCATTCGTGGGCTCGTGGCCCTCGCAACAAAGAGACAGCTACGGAGTCTGCTAGGCTTATGTGGTTACTACCGCGATTACGTTGAAGGATACGCCGAGGTGGCCGCACCACTCACGTCTTTGACGAGGCGAGGTGTACCTAACACGATTCCGTGGAGCCAGGAAGCGCAAAACGCGCTCGACAGGCTCAAGTCAGCTCTGTGCGAAGCTGCATCGCTGAACACCCCCGACATTAAAAGGCCATATTGGCTGTTCACCGACGCGTCCGACGTTGCAGCGGGGGCTTGTTTGGCGCAGATGGGAGACGAGGGACGGAAAAGGCAGATAGCGTTTGCCAGCCACCGATTCACGCCAACGCAGACCCGCTGGTCTACGATCGAGCGGGAAGCATTCGCCATTATCTGGGCACTAAAGAAATTTGATCATTGGGTGTACGGAACAGAAATTAACGTGGTGTCTGACCACAACCCCCTCTCCTATCTCACTACTAGCACGCCTCATGGGGCAAAACTTGCGCGATGGGCGCTGGCCCTACAGCGCTACAATGTGACGGTGACCCACAGGAAAGGGTCAAGCAATGGTAACGCCGACGCGTTACCCGTGTCCCCAATGTGACTTGGGGCGTAGAGCAAGCACACGCTTGAGTCATGGCCTTTCGACGACGCGTGAATGTTCCCGCGTACCCGGTGCAATGTGTGATGTGAACGGTGGAGTGCGCGTGAACTTGACGTGAGGACATCCAATTGCTCGCGCGCGGGACTTTCACGAACACTGTCCAGTCCACCGATGCGAATGTGTGGTTTGTTCTGTGCTATACCCATCTTGCGTCGCGAGTTTCATTTGGTGTTTCATTCACGTGCGAAGTGTCTTACATGTTTTGTTTTCTTCGCGGGTTATTGCGGCCTTTGTTGTATTAGGCTGAAATGACCGGATTCCAAGCTCATTAACCCTCTTGGGAGGGGCGTGTAAGGCCGCAGTGAAAAGCGACTCGCACGTGGAGTCACGCTGGCGGTCGATCCCCCCACGCGCAGAGGCCAAGGAGCGAGCGCTGTTGTTTTTTTTTGCTTTTTCTCCCCTTTTCTTGGGCGCGGGCTGGCGGGGCGCACGGGAGGCCTGGTTTGTTTCGTCCTTTCGCCCCGAGGCGTCGCCAAGACGCGAACGCAGCCGGGAACAACAATGGCACGCTTCTGCGAACCACCTTACGGCCACCAGAGGGCGACAATAGGCGCGACACCTGCCCCCCCCCCCCCAGGTGGGCAATCAGCCCAGCGTTCTCCCGCTTTTCCGCGAGACATTCCACGCGACGGCGACTGTACACTGCTCTGGGACAGCGCCCCCACCCCCTTTTCCTCGAACGGGACGGCTGAGTGACCTCGCCTCGAGATGCCCCGCGGCGTTTCTTTCACAAAGGCACAGCTGCAAGGTCGCGTCGCAAACACGCTGAGGAGGGGAGGCAAAGACAGGCGCCGTGTGAGAGGGTTTGGGGACCGGCGAGTGGAAAGAGTATGTGTTTTGAATGTTGTATTTTTATTTGAAGTAATTAATGACCTGGGTCCGAGATTATTCCCAACCCCGCCCGGGGTGGCGCAGTGGTTACGGCGCTCGACTACTGTTCCCAAGGATGCGGGATCGAATCCCGGCCTCGGCGGCCACTTTTCGATGGAGGCGAAAAGCAAGGCGCCCATGTGCTGTGCGATGTCAGTGCACGTTAAAGAACCCCAGGGGGTCGGAATTTCCGGAGTCCTCCACTACGGCGTCTCTCATAGCCTGAGTTGCTTTGGGACGTTAAACCCCACAAACCAACCAACCTATTCCCAACCCACGGGGGTAGTGGCATGTTTTTCAATAATTTGATTGGCTGCTTTATTTTCGGGGCGGATCAGTGAAGGTGACCGCCCTCGGGCCTTTGTTGATGTTTGTCATCAAAAAGCAGTCCTCGGACCATGTTTGTCAGTCAAGTTTGAGGCTCCGTGCTTAGCACGTATTTACAGTCCCTAGGATTTAACCGAAATGCTCGGTAGAAAAGTAAGGGCTTGTAGAGGGACTTCTCTGTGTGAGAGTCTATTTTGTCTTAAGTTGCAGTTGTCTGTGTGACTTGTTACTGTAACTGTTTGCCAATGTAAATAATATTTTCATCTGTAAATATATATCTCCTCCTGACCATCATCAGACAATCGACTACTGCTTCCTCACTACCTGCCGAAGACAGTATTAACATCACTCCCGCTCTCATTGTCGACGTATCGCGCATTCCTGCTCGGTATCCAGTCATCGCACTCTCTCGCACCAAACCAGGCGTACGGTCCGCCTGCATCCCTGCTTGCGATTTTACCAGTGCCCCGGAGCGATCTTGGAGACGGGCCGGGGCGGTGACTCAAAGGCCGTACTACTGACTTCAAACTATGAGCCGGGGCGCGCGGCAGACACGGAAACGTCCGCAGAACCTCGTACCCCCTCAGAAAATGCTGTTTTCTTTTTCTCTTTTACGGTGAGCTTCTTTCAAACTTCGACGAGTCCGCACCAGCTCCGTTCTGCGGCCCGACCGCAACGTCGCCCCGCATCGGCCTTTCGCTGCAGGCCAACTGTTTCCTCACTTGTCAACGGAGCCGATGGGCTGCGAGATGCACGGGGGTGAAGTGGGCATCCCCTGCCTCCATAACCTCACTTTTCTAAACTAGAGGAAACATTTGCTTGTTGAGAGCTTGTTCGCACATGAAAAAACGGACTGATAAACCATTTACTACTTTGACTCATCGCACTGGCAATTTACAGCCAGGCATCTTTTTGCACTTCTCTTTGTGCGATTTCAGCTACTCGTAGTAGAGAGCCCGGCCTCTGCCGAACTTTTTTTATGAGAGGCTGATAATTCCACAGCGAAGATTCCGCACTGCACATGATCAAGCTGCGGACAGACACAATCACTGACACAACACCAATAGCACCGGCGAGCCGAGACACTGCAGCAGAGTAGGAGCGTTGGATGATGTCGCCTACTAGCTGGTTTGCGCGCGAAATCTGGGAAGACCGGAAACCCCGTGACCGGAAAGGGAAAACCGAAACGGCTCTGCGCATTGGTCGCGCGTAACAGACGTATCTGTGCTAGTCGTAAAAGTCGTGGGTCCTCAGACATTTACGCCCACGCTGGGTGCGGACGTTACGCATCGTACGCTCAATGCGACAGCAGTCTGAACAGATACATTACGTTTTTTGCGCTTGCGCTTACGATCCTTACGAACGATACGTGCATTGCGCACGTAGTCTGAACGCGGCTTAAGCCTCCACGTTTCAGCCCCATAGGTGAGTACAGGCAAGATGCAACTGTTGTATACTTTCCTCACAAGAATGCTAAATTGGGCGAGTTGGTGCCTTCGCACTTCCTCTTGAGCGATACCGGTAAGCTGCTAGTCATAATCTGCGAGTGCTTGCCAAATGCGCTCCATCCCAATCGTATTCTTCTTGTTATTTCCTTTTCGTGGTCCGGATCTGCGGTTACTACCTGTCCTAAGTAGACATATTCGCCTACTACTTCCAGTATTTCGCTACCTAATGTAAACTGCTGTTGCTTCCCGAGGCTGTTGAACATTACCTTAGTCTTCTGCATATTGATTATCGCCTCATCGGGGCTTAATTATGTAGGCGCCATAGTGACTGTATATTAGCAATATATGGCCTTCGTGTACCTTCTGCAAATACCCAATACCGTCATCATGTGGTCGAGCTTCAATTTTTCTACACTCAGCATGGCCTGCATGCTTAGTTTTGACATAATTGTATCCAACTTAGAAAGTAGCTACGACTCTTAATATTTCAATTATTCTGCAGATTTCGCTCCACTATAATTATTATGCTATGTGTTCCTTAATCCAGGAGTGCGCTGGGTTATGGCTATAAGCTCCACTTTCCGCCTACTAACTCGTATTTTCATTTAAAATGCGGCGGCAGTCCGGTGCACAAAGCATGGTCGGTTAAGTTGAGCGATTCAAAATATCAAGAAAATGATGGTAGTTCAGTATACGGCCCCCTCCGCGCTGTCTAGACGATGACTCATCCTCAGAAACAGCTGGCGGTCGCTGCGTCGCGGGCCGCGCTGGCTAGACAGTGACTCATCCTCTCCGGCGTTCCCCTCTTCCCTCTAAGACAGCTGCGGTCGCTGCGTCGCGGGCTCGCATTTCATCTCTCCTAGTAGCTGCCACGCTCTACCGCGTAGGCCTCGCGCTCTCCGTTTTGTGTGTGTTTGCTTATTTGCCCTCCCCCTTTCAACTCCGCGCGCGTCAGCCCTTCTTGGTGTCTCGTTCCTTTACAGTGGCAGACATCGAAGTGGTGCGACTGGCGGGCGTGCTACATGTTGTATATGCTGGTGTGTGCATGTGCCAGCGCCTGTTCGTTATTAGCTGTGTGCATGTAACAAAAATTCGACAGCAAACCTACACGAGCTTCAGCCTGACCACCGGCACAGAGGAAATTACTTTGTCCCACTGCGGGTGGAAGCTGCCTCCCCAGCCTTAGCAGCGAACCTGATGGTCGCTTGAGCTTTTCGGGGCTTCTGCCCTGGGTGGCCCCGGCCAATTCTTCACCATTGTGTAGAAACTGCCTGCGGATCGCACCCTCATCGTGTCGCCTCATCTTCACGCCAGATCACCAAAACCGTGAGCATGATACCTTTTATCGGGAACTAGCACTTGCCAGCCTCAGGATATTGTTCACGTTATTATTTTGATAGAAAATAATTTTGCAATCAGTAGATTGGATGTTAATTGCCAGTATGTGATATTGTTTCGTAGATTTCGTTGCTAATTTGTCTTTCGCTCTAGCAATTTTGACAAATTTCAGTGGGTGGGTAGGGTCCTTCGTTGTTTATTATTATTATTATTATTTTGACTACCTAGGTAGCTTCATGCTTGACTTGGTTTAGGGGCAGAGCTGTCGCTGTCATGACAAATGCCATCGGACATCTCTTTTTCTTTGTTTTCTCTCTTATTTTCAAAACCAACCACGAGTTAGGCGCGTTCGCTCATTTTGCACTGCAGTCTGTGTTTAAGGTAACACCAGTACTTCCTGACAGCCTATATGTACATACTTTGCTAAGGTTTAGGTATTAACAGCAGCCCAAGCAGTGTGTGATTCATCGCCCTACGGTTTAGGGGTACCTTTTCCGGGCATCGAAAAACCTTTAAATTCGATTTCAGTTGTCTAGTTCGATTTCAATAGCCGTTCTCTATTTATTTTCTTTAGCTTCTCAAGTAAACCAGCTCAAACTAAAATCATTTGCTGGTTAAAGCTCTGTGTGTAAAAGAGTAGATTAAAAATGTAATATCTAATTTAATAGGTTAATGTCTCACTTTAGCTTCTCGTGTAGACAGGTAGGTCCATTATTCTGTTCAGATACCTCATTAGTTTGGAATAGTATCGCACGTGACTGAGTATGATCGCAATATTTACTAACGGATGAGCATGCCTGACCCTCAGTACCCACGTAATTCAGGCCCGTCTTTGAGCGGTTTCATATAGGCAGGGAAAAAAGAAAAGCTGTGATTTGAAAGCTGTTTTCCTGTAAAGGTTTGAAATGAAAGGGCTTGATTGAGCATGCGGGACGTTTAGCTGGAATACGGAAATTGTCTTGTATATGTTGTAATAAAGTGTTATGTTGATATGCAGACATATAGATCCATATAGGTCAAAACCTACATGCCATGCGGGCTAGATCTTTAAATCAGGAATTGGGTAGCTAAGGCATATCTGACCAGATATGCCTTATTTGGTATTCAAAATCAGGAATTGGGCATATAAGGCATATACAACCAGATATGCCTTATCTGGTACTCCAAATCAGGAATTGGGCTGATATACCATATCTGCTTGATTCCTGATATACCTGATCTGGATTTTTTATAAGTCCAGATATGGGGGCATTTCCGTAAGGGTTGCCTTTTGAAGGATACCTCTAGGCTGTGATTCATGACCTCAAAGTACTTTCCAAATGCTCTAACCCCAGTCCGATTCTTCTTGTTACTTTCCTTTTGTGGTCCGAATCTGCGGCAGCTATTTGTCCTAAGCAGACGTATTATTTAAGTGCGTCTAGCACCTCGCTGTATATTTGAAAATGGTCTTCCCTTCTCAGGCACCCCGCCGGGGTGGCGCAGTGGTTACGGCGCTCGACTATTGTTCCCAACAACGCAGGATCGAATCCCGGCCTCGGCGGCCGCTTTTCGTTGGGGCCCAAAAGCAAGGCGCTCGTGTGCTGTGCGATGTCTAGTGCACGTTAAAGAACCCCAGGTGGCCGAAATTTCCGGAGTCCTCCGCTACGGTGTCTCTCATAGCCTCGTCACTTTGAGATGTTAAACCCCACAAACCAAACCTTCTCATGCTGTTGAGCATTACTTTAGTCTTCTGCATCTTTAAGCACATCGTTCTGTTTCGCCTGCCTAAGTTATTAGCCGTCCTTTAGTATCCGCCCCCGTGTTACGCAAGGCAACGCCATAAGCTAATCGTAAATTACTGAAGTATTCTCAATCAACCCTTATCCCTGATTTTTCGGTAACAAGGTCGCTGAATTATTCCTCGGAACTAAAAATGAACAGTACTCAAGAGACCGTGCCTCCTTGCTGAACAGCCGTCCTAATAAATATGTAATTATTTTATTTAAGGAGCAGAGCGGCTGCTGCTGCGCCACCAGCATAGATATTACCGGGAAACTTTCAGTCTATTGTCTTTTTAGCAGCCGCCGGCATGTGCCATTATCAGTGTTATTCTCCACGCGTATCAATTCTGTATTCTTTGTCTGTTCATGCTCGTTGTCGCCAGCCGCAGCTTTATCAGTTTCTTTGTTGCACCAAATGCGCCGAGATGTATCTCGAAGATTCAGCCCACTCGCGTGTGCTTCTGCAATGTTCTGCGTTGTGCTAGTCAGTGGTCGCGGTTTTATCTCGATCTTTCTTTGCAGCGCAAGTCAGCCCAATTAAGTTGATTCTGTGAAGAGCACCTTATTTGTTGCCCACAGCATTGTCACCACCAAGTGACAAATGGTGGAGGTGCTGAATCCCTGTCAGCGTGACCATGCCGCTGAAGGCAGAACCAGCGCAGCCTCTCGTTTTCGTCCAGCCCCATGAGCCACCGAGCTACTAAGCTTCTAAGGACGTCCGGATGAAGACGCAGAAGACTGGCTTGATATTTTCGAGCGCGCGGCCGTCTTCAACGCTTGGGACGATTCAGCAAAGTTGAGGCAAGTGTATTTCGCACTTCAAGGACTTGTGCGGATCTGGTTTGAGAACCATGAAGCTTCATTGCATGATTGGGACACTTTTAAGGCGGAGCTTCTAAAGGGCTTTGCAAGTGTTGTCAGAAAAGAAAGCGCAGCATCGTCTTCAATCCAGAATTTAACTTCCAAGTGATGCGTCCTCGCTTACGTTGAAGAGATGAGGCATCTCTTCTGCCGTACCGAGCCCGACTTGACCGAGGATAATAAGTTCAACTTCCTGATGCGCGGTGTAAAAGATCAAAAATTTTCCAGCCTAGTACGCCAGCCACCAAAGAGTGTGGCGGAATTCTGCCAGGAAGCAGCGAATATATAAAAAGCTTGGAAACAAGGAACCGCCAGTACAACCCACAGGCCACTATGACGGCTCGCCAACAAGCGGAGACAGCCTACGAGAGATCATCTGTGAGGTAGTTCAAGAAGAGCTGTGCAGACTCTTCACATCGCCAACGCAGCCGCAGGTTGCGTCGTACGCTGGTGACGTTCATGCAGACGTCCAACAGGCATTGGGCGTTCCTCAAACGACGGCTCTGACAGCTCCGCCGCAAGGACAAACAGCAATGAACTATACTGCCGCGTTACGACGACCTGCTTTCCGACGAGACGCTCCAAGCCCCCTTGACACGAACGAGCTGCTCCTGAACGACGCGCATTGGCCCCGTTTGCCAGCCCTACGTACATCCCTCAAGCACCAGGAAGTGCAACGCCTGGAGGACATCGATCAACCGCCCGATCTGTTTCTATTGTGATGAGGCCAGCCACATCCTTCGCCACTGCCCATACCGGCGAATCGGACTGCGAGGTTTCGTAGTCGACGCACCACGGCCCCGCCCCGGTGAACGACCGCAAGAAATCGAGAACTACTTGCGCAGCGTCTCCGCTGTTTGTGCCTTCGAACATCATAGAGAGTGTGCCATCAAGCCGTCGGTTCAGGTCGCCATCGCCGTACAGGGCCCCCTTAACTTTCGACATAGCCGCAGCGAAAAAACACAAACACAGAAGAAAGACACGTACACAAGGACCAACGCTGCAGCGTTGGTCCTTGTGTACGTGTCTTCCTTCTGTGATTGTGTTTTTTCGCTGCAGCTATGTCGAATGTAAGCTACCAACTCGCCCAAAATCTTGTTTTACTGAGGCCCCCTTAACGTCGCCCGGCCCCACGTGTGCGAAGGTGGTCCATTAGACCCCGCAGAGGAAACTAAAGGTTTCCCCTCACCTTTGGAGGTGAGGTTTCTCAATGGCGAAAAGCCGAAAATTCTTCACCTACGATGACGAGAGACAACGTCACCGCTTTCCCTACGACGCATCCTATGAAGACTGCCTCGATGACCCGCGCCCAGACTCTAAATTGACACCGCCGCTACGTACGACGATAACACCGGCGAAACCACGACCAGAGTACAAGCAGACACCGCCGCCCAGCGAAGTGACAACAGTGTGCCCCGGCCGTCACATCAATAAGCGACGGAGCCGAGATCGGACACCACGGCCCACGTGCGACGCGAACAAGTGACCTTGAGGTTGCTGTCGACGATTGCACAGTCACTGCACAGTCGATACCGAAGCTGACTATTCAGTCATCAGCGTATGTTTGCCTCCCAGCGCAGGAAAGTAACGCCCGCTTAGCATCCCATCCTCCCGCTCCTCCCTGCTCATCCGCACCGCTGCAGGCAACCTTATTACACCGTCAGGACGCTGCACTGCAATAGTAACAGTGAATTCGTGCACTTATCCAACCAGCTTTGTAGTCCTGCAGCAGTGCTCCCACGACGTGATTCTGGGCATGGATTTTCTAAATGAGCATCGGGCGATCATCGACCTTCGATCAAAGCTCATCAAGCTTTGGACGGACAACGCCATGCCTACTACTACGACTTCGACGCAGTCTGCCGCTCTGAACATCCCGAACAAAGAATTGACCGCGCTGCACTGATCCAGCGTCGTAGTCTTTGTGGGTAGCGCAGACATCGAGATCGCTGAAGGTGTCGTCGAAGGGAACGCCAAGTTGCTCTTGGAATGAGGTCTCAGTATCGCAAGAAGCATCCGGGGGGACAAATTAAGGTACTGGTGACGAACTTCACGGAAGAATACCGGCACGTGGGGCACAACGATCGCTTTCCTCGATGCCCTAGCACACACCCGAGATGTCATCGCCCTACCCGACCAGCCCGCAGACGATGCACCCAACCGAGGAAATTTCCCAACGTTCGACGTCAACCAAGCATGACCCCGGTGCAGACAAGAGCAGATTCGCAGTCTTCTTAAAACCTACGGCATGTGCTTTTCGTCAGAGCCGAAGGTGCGACAGACTCAATTGGTAAAGCACCGCATTATCACTGACGAACACGCCCGACCTCTTCGTCAAAGCCTCTAACGAGTTTCGTCACGAGAACGCCAAACCATACGACAGCAAGTCGATTAAATGATTCATGATGACGTCATCAAGCCTCTGAGAGCCCCTGGGCAGCACCCGTCGTCCTGGTGAAGAATAAAGGCGGAATACTTCGTTTCTGCGTTCATTACCGCCGATTGAATAGCATGACGAAAAAGGATGTCTACCCTCTTCCTCATGGTCCGGATCTGCGGTTACTACCTGTCCTAAGTAGACATATTCGCCTACTACATCCAGTGCTTCGCTACCTAACGTAAATTGCTGTTCCTTCACGAGGCTGTTGAGCATTACCTTAGTCTTCTGCATATTGATTTTTAAACCTACCTTTCTACTTTTCCTGTCTAGGTCAACAATCATTATTTGCAGTTCATCCCCCGAGTTGCTTAGCAAGGCAATGTCATCAGCAAATCGCGGATTACTGAGGTATTCTCCATCTACCCTTATCCCTAACTGCTCCCATTCCATGTCTCTGAATAATTCCTCTAAGCAAACTGTAAATAGTACTGGGGAGATCGTGTCTCCTTGCCTAACACCTTTTATGGGAATTTTGTTACTTTCTTTATGCAGAACTATGGTTGCTGTGCAGCCACTATATATATCTTCCAACACTTTCACGTACGGCTCGTCTACCCCCTGATTTCGCAATGCCTGCATCACCGCCGAAGTTTCAAATGAGTCAAATGCTTTTTCGTTAGCAATGAATGCTATGTATAAGGGCTGGTTATATTCCCAGCATTTTTTTATCACCTGGTTAATGGTATGGATATGATCGATAGTAGAGTATCGTTTCCGAAAACCTGCTTGATCCTTTGCTCGATTGCAGTCTAAGGTTTTCTTGATTCTATTAGCGATTAGCTAAGTAAATACCTTACACGTAACAGACAGTAAGCTGATTGGTCTAATTTTTAAGGTCCTTAGAGTCCCCTTTCTTATGAATGAGGATAATGTTTGCATTCTTCCATGGTTCCGGTACCGTTGATGACACCAGGCATTGCGTATACAGGGTGACCATTTTTTCTAGCACGATATGCCCCCGTCCTTCAGCAAATCTGTAGTTAGCTGATCCTCTCCAGCTGATTTCCCCCTTTTCATAGTTTCTAATGCTTTCTTGACCTCGTCCTTCGTCACTGGTGGAACGTCTGTTTTTCCCTACCGCCAATCTCATTACGTTCCTGACTACTTTGGCTTCTGTAGAGACATGTATAGAACTCCTCGGCTACTTTGACTATCTTGCCCATATTCATGATGATGTTGCCCGCCTTGATCCTTATCGCATGCATCTGATTTTTGCCTATGCCCAATTTCGTCTTTACCGCTTTGAGGCTTCCCCCGTTCTTTACAGCATGCTCAATTTTCTCCATGTTACACTTCCTTGTATCGGCCACCTTGCGCTTAAATAACAAGAAGAATAAGATTGGGATGGAGCGCATTTGGCAAGCACTCGCAGATTATGATTAGCAGCTTACAGGTATCGCTCAAGAGGAAAGTGTACAACAGTTGCATCTTACCTGTACTCACCTAAGGGGCTGAAACGTGGAGGCTAAACAAGAGAGTTCTACCTAAGTCGAGGACAACCCAGAGGGCTATGGAACGAAAAATGGTAGGGGTAACATTAAGAGATAGCAAGCGTGCAGAGTGGGTCAGAGAAATAACTCAAGTTACCGACATTCTAGTAGAAATTAAGAAGAAGAAATGGACATGGGCAGGAGATTTAGTGCGAAGAGAGGATAACCGATGGTCGCTGAGGGTAACAAACTGGATTCCAAGGGAAGGAAAGCGTACCAGGGGGCAGCAGAAAGTTAGGTGGGCGGATGAGGTTAAGAATTTCGCAGGGGTCAAGTGGATGCAGCTAGCACAAACCGGGTTAATTGGAGAAATATGGGAGAGGCCTTCGTCCTGCAGTAGGTATAGTCAGGCTGCTGCTGATGATGATGATGGCTCTCTTCCTCGCATCGACGGCACAGTGGATAGGTTCCTTAATGCTAAGCACTTCTCGTCAATAGACCTGAAGAGCGGGTGCTGGCAAATTGATGCTGACGAAAGAAACCCAAGAATACCGCGTTCATCACGCCAGGCGGCCTTTTGGAGTTCAAGGCCATTTGGCCTTTGCTCTGCACCAGCGACGTTTCAGCGAGTAATGAGCACCGTACTCGTTGATTTGAAATGGCAAATTTACTTGGTATACTTAGACGACTTTGTTCTCTTCTCTCCAAACTCTGAAGACCTTCTGAGAAGGCTTCGAACAGTTCTTGACGTAATCAAGTTGCCAGGTTTAACGTTGAAAGCAGAGAATGTCACCTCGGCTACAAAGAGATGTTGTTACTAGGTCATATCATCAGCAAGGAGGCAGTTCGCTTTTACCCACAGAAAACAGCTGCGATCGCGCAGTTTCCTCAGCCAGGTGATAAAAAAGCTGTACGCTGATTCCTCGGTCTGTGCGCGTATTACCTACGATTTGTTGATTTGTTAAGCCTTTTCTCGGCTCGCCCAACCTTTGATGCAGCTTACAATGGCAGACGTGACATTTCAATGGGAAGAGCTGCAAGCGAAGGTATTCGAGGAACCTTGATGAGAACGCCGAGATTGAGGTACACACCGACGCGAGCCGTTTTCGTTCAGAAGAGGATGCGAAGTTCACTGAGTCACTTCAAACATATCACCTGCCATAGACGTGCTCCTGGTTTTTCGTGGCTGCGAGACTTCAAACGGGGTCGTAAGGGTGTTTGTCGCTTGAATACTACCACCAGAAAGGAGAAAGTAAGCGCTTTAATAAACTCGTCAATAAATACTTCATTGGAACTGCAATACAACACAACAATCTCCAAACAATGCAAGTTTTAGGGTGCTCATGTGCAGAAAGTATATATATTTTTCACACACACATGAAGCAGAGGTTTACAGAACATTCACGTCGCTTAACAACAGTAAAGCATTTGATATCGATAACGTCCAGATCAAACCTGGTAAGTATGCCATAGAATACCTAACACCAGTCTTCACGTATCTATTCAATCTTTCTCTTAAATCGGGGGAATTCCCAAATGCGATGAAAAAGTCCCAGGTGTCAGTTGTATGCAAAGGCGGGGATAAAATGTTCCCAAAAATATTACCGTCCAATATTCATATTACCTACTTCGTCCAAATGATTTGAAAAGATATTACATGGCCATTTTAACAAATTCTTTGAAAAATTCCATGCGATTTCTAATGCACAGCTTGATTTCAGAAAATGGCGCTCCACTGAATCAGCATTACTAGAACTAAAGGAATGCATACTGCAAAGCTTTGAGCCTAAACAAATACTTGTTAGCCTATTCATATATTCTGATTCAGTAATGCTTTTTATTCCCTGGATATTTTAGCTCATAAGCTTTCAGTTTACGGTGCCCTTATTCTTATTAGAATCCGGGGTGTTTAAAAGTTTGTGATGCTTATGTTCAAGTTGCTTTGTTTATTTTGGAAAATCGAGACAATATTTTTCAAGGGAGTAGCATTGGGGGTGGCGCGAAACCATCAAAACTCTATTTGTTGTCTTTTTAGCAGCCGCCGGCATGCGGCCTTATCACTCTGATTCTGCATGCGTATCAATCCTGTATTCTTTGTTTGTTCATTCTCGTTGTCGCCAACCGCAGTTTTATCAGTTTCTTTGTCGCACAAGATGCGCAAAAATGTATCTCGAAAATTCCGGCCACTCGCGTGTGTTCCTGCACTGTTCCAGGTTGTGCTAGTCACCGGTCTCAATACTTGAGTCTCAATATTTCTTTGCAGCCTTTAAATCGAGCGCTGAAGTGTGAAACCGGCATTCGTAGATGGACGACCGTAAAGCACGATTGTTGCTGCCGCCGAGTTGTTCAGTTCTTTTGCGGGCGCAAGTCAACACAATAAACGAGTAGATTCCTGTTAAAATCGTCTCCTCGTATATGTTGCCGACGGCATTGTCACCACCACGTGAGAATATAGCTTATCTACACCCTGATTTTGCAGTGCCTGCATAACTGCAGAGGTTTGCCCGAGTAAAATGCATTCTCCTGATAAATGAATGCTATGTATAGGGGCTGATTGATAGTGCGGATGTGATCTCTTGTAGAGTACTGTTTATGAAAGCCTGCCTATGGATGTCCCTATTTTATTATCGATTACGAACATTTTAATATTAATACCTTGTCAATTATTACCTAGTAACTTGTCGATTACCTTGTCGATTAATACCTTGTATGAAAGAGATAGTAGGTTGATTGTTCTTTTTTTTTTACTCCTTGAGGTCCTGTTTCTTACAAATTAAAATAATGTCAGCGTTATTCCAAGATGGTCATGAGGCAATTAGCGTGCACCGTAGGCCAGTTTGATCTCTCCCACCATCCTTTAACAAATCTGAATGTGCCTTCACCTGCCTCTCCTTTTTTTGCTTTAATGCTTTCTTTATTTGGTTTTCACCATCGGAACATATCAGTGCTTTGCACCTCTGCCACTCTCGTTATCCTTCTGATTACTTCGGATGCTGTATATATCACTGTAAAACACCTCATCTACTTTGACTACCTTATCCATATTGATAATGACATTCTCCGCATTGTATCTTAGCGCGCACATATAACTGATTCCTGAACTTAATTTCTTTCGACCGCTTTTAGGCTCAGGGCATGCCTAAAACACTGCTCCTTACGTCGGACGCACGCTTATTGCTTACATCTCACGGAGCACAAACCATGGGCTAATATTTTCACTGTGTCCAACTCAGCGTCGTAATTACGTCCTGGGCAACAGCAGGTAATGACAAGCGCGATTCCTGTGCACTGTCATCTTCATTTTACTGTGGCGCCTCGTATGAAACAAACAGGGAGAGTGTGCACCGGTTCCACTCGACGCCATCTTGCGCCATTGCCACAGTGTACAACACTGCGCACTGTTCATCGTGAGGCAATTCTGCGTTTTGTTTTACCACGCCAAAACACCGTCCGTGTCGCACGGCGGAAGCTGCTGGCAGTAACAGCAGCGGCCAGGACGAACACGAAGAACAGCGCTGCGCTTCCGCAGGCCGAACGTTCATTAGTGATGAGTGTCATAGGTAACTCTGTTTTCATTTATATTTAACAATTGTATTGGTAGCTGTAGACAGAAATGCACGGGATTTACTATCACAGATGATTTCCAGATAAGTGCGACCCCATTTCATGCCTTCTATATACTCTGGACAGTGCCTATGCTATATTTTCCCTTCTTAGTATCGCATTAAAGAATTTGAAGCTTGTTATACATAGCTGCTATCGCGAACCAAGCTTGTCGAATTTCGACGACGCTGCCATGTGCAAAAGGCAACTTACGTTTTAAGCTAAATATATTTTCAAGGACAAGCTGTGAAACTCGGCCATAGCGCAGCCCTGTGTACCGCCTATTATTTGCCCTACGTGTTGTTGAGCTTAACTTCCACCAGCGGCGAGCTTAAAGCGGGATCCACACGGGTATGGTGGCTAGACACAGGGAAGCGATGAAACCTATAGATGGCGCTACTTGCAACTGCTGTGCAACCGTCGCGGCTGTTTATTCTGATGCGCGTTGCCAACATGACGACATGTATGCAGATCGGAGATGAAAAGATGCATTGTTTTCTCCATGAGAGCGCGCAAATGGAGCTTAGCGACGCAGTTTAGGAAAAGCAGGCTTTAATACAACGCATATCAGAATATTAACTCGGTACGCGTTTGGCTTTCGCGAAAAGCTTGATTTCGAAACCCTGACTGGATGCTTTGGAGTTCGGCTCCAGTCGCGGCAAATATAATGGTCAGAGAGAAAAAAAAAAGAAGAGGCACTAGCAAATTAGTTCTCTGCGTGCTACAAGACGCTAACAAGTAGACAAACGTAAAACAGACAGGACGACGAACAGAGCGCTGTCTGTTCGTCGGGCTGCATGCGCCAGCAACATGCCGTTTATGGCTACGTTACTTGGAAGCTGTAGCTCATAAATAATAGGTGCACTTGTGGATGTTCTGGCGCATCTCATATATCATGCACTAAATATTTTCCATCACTGCTTTTGCTAGACAAATCCACAAGATCAAAGGAAACACTTCATTACAAGGAAAAGAAATCATTTATTTCTACAAGAGCATAAATGACGCTTATTTTATTAATATAATATACAAATGCAGAGCCTGCTTCGAATTCACTCTGTTTAACTTCAAATGTTTCTGGCGCTAATTTTGAGGAGCCTTGCCCTTTATGCAAAGAGTAAAAAAAAAATGAATCTATGGTTAGCACCGCAAACTGGATATATTTTGCAGTAACCTCCTTACGATGAAGATCGCGCATCCCACTCGCTGGAGTTTGTTAGACTGCTGAGAAACTGTGCAAAATCATGCACACTGAAAGCATGAAACGTTTTCTTTTTTTTTAACAAAAAATGTGAATACGTCCCCTACTGGTTTAATAACGCCAGCCAGCATAGCTCTATGGTGCAGCCAGGAACAAACGTTTGCGAGACGGGGATTTGTGGGGAAAATTTATTTCTTCGTTGCTTCGCTAGTCTGTCTTCCCATATTTTTCCCCCCTCTGAATGGGGCGTGCATGTCCCCTCGTGATTCCACACATTTCGTTCTCCATAATTGTCCGACCACATACAAAAAAAAAAACAATCCACGAGCCAACATGCCTCAAACTTTTGTCCCTGGCTGTAAAATAAACCTCTCCTTTCAAATTGTTGCGTGCCCAGGGATCTTAATTGCATTCAGCTGCTGCTCTAGTGACTTTGAGGCCAGAATCAAAATTCTGGCAAAACATTGTGCTGCTAAATGTGTGTCACACATCCTGCCATGTAAAAGATATGCTGGCTATGACTTTTTTCACCCACATTATTGTGGCTTGAACTGAGGCACAACTGAATAAGAGAGCCAGCATCACAATGCTCCCAGCATGTCCTCAAGTATAAACATGTCCAGCGTAATAAAATATTATTTTCAGCTGTTGATAGCAAAGGCATAGCGTAACAATTAGGTCAGGCTTGAATATTCTTCGGTTTCTGTGGACGGGCAAGGTTATAAAAACTAAGGCAGATGATAGTTACGAGAAACTGCGCAGGTCTTGGGTGAAGATTTGTCCCGGGTCTTCTCTACCGAAAAAGTTGTCCTTAGCATATGCCATGCGTTCGCAAACGAGACAATTAGTCGTCAGCTCCTTGTCAGCACGTCACTTCGCAACCCAAGGGGGTTTCGGCTTTGCGCGCTCTGTACCCGCGCCCGGATACAAAACATGTTCGCGTTTTTGCGCCACAAGTGCGCACAGCGTTATCTACTACAGGATCAGCACAAAATCACCAACTTCGCACCTCAAAAGGATCACTGTGGTACATGTGCGACTCCCAGCTTCGAATCGTTCGCGGTCCACGTGCAAACAAGCGCAGTCTGCGCGTCCCAGACCTCGCCCGCACCCGCGCTGCTGCGCTCGATCGCGCGGCAGCGGCTGGTTCTCCATTAGTAGAGTGGAGAGCTGGGCCAGTTGGTACATATTGGTAAGGATTAAAACCAGCGGAAAGATGCAGGCAAAGAGAGAAGCACGCAACACAACACAAGCGTTGTGTTGTGTGCTTCTCTCTTTGTCTGCGTCTTTCCGCAGGTCTTAATCCTTACCTGGTTCTCCATGCACACCAGAGCTCTGCAGCGCCCCTTGCGGCGCCGGGAAATTTCATCGCGGATCGCGCCTTCCTCTCACAAGGCGCGGATACGTCGCCCGTCACACTGCCCCCTTCTAGCCGCATTAACACCTTTCGGGGAGGAAGTGCTAGAATCACTTCAAAAATTTCATAATACCGCATACCGCATTTCATAATTCGCACCAGCTGACTACAGTGTACTTAGAAAAGACCGTGGTAGCAAAGGAGGAGGTGTCGCCATAATCTTCAAAAATTATTTAAATATAGTGAGCATGCCTGGAGTGCCTAATATCGAATGCATTTTCTGTAAGGCTTACCACAACAATGTCCGGTACATTGTTGGATCTTTGTATAGGCCCCCTGGATCACCTGTCAGTGTTTTAAATAATCTAGCAGATTATATGAGAACATTTATTAAGCCAAATGATCGTATTATTTTAGCAGGCGATTTCAACTTACCGGACATTGACTGGCCAAATTTCGCAATCAAAACCTATAGCGATGAATCAAGTGAGGCCATGCTTGATATAGCGTTCTCATATGACTTGACACAAACTGTGGAGCAGCCGACCCGAATACAAGGAAGTTCAAAATCCACACTAGACCTTTTTTTTGTTTCTGGCACAATTTTAGATACAGCTAAATGTGTAGTCATACCCGGTATCTCTGATCACCAAGCCGTTCTACTTACTCTTTCCGGCTTAACTGTTGATACAAATTGCTCAGAAATGCATTTTAGAAACTTCTCTCGAGCTGATGATGTTTCCATTGTCGATGTTCTTTCCTTCAACTTTGATACATTTTGTAATAGCCCTGACAGTGTTCACGAACTCTGGGACCGGTTTAAGGCTATGATACATGAATGCATTGAATGCCACGTGCCGGTTATTGTTAAAAAGATAACAAAAAATCCATGGATTTCTCGGGCGACACTGCAGTTAAAAAGAAAACTGAAACGGATGAAAAAGAAAAAAGCAACTAGTAATTCTCCGGAATTAGAACAAAAGATCAGTTTGCTTAGCTCCCAGCTCAAACAAAACACTATCGCTGACAAACAGCGTTACTTTGAAGAATCGTTACCCAAATTTATCTCGGAGTCTCCCGGGAAATTCTGGCGTTTGCTCTCCCCAACGTCAAAGGTTAATAATGAGTTTGAAATCAAAGGTGTTTTGGTCAGTGATGCAAAAACAGTATCTAATGAATTTAATAAACATTTTAAGTCCGTGTTTAATGATGACAATAACATTTTTTCGAAATTTGAAGCTTCCCTCCCGCCTCTGGATGATGTTGTAGTTAGTGAGCATGGCATTTTAAACATGTTACTTAACCTTGACATAAAGAAATCACCTGGACCAGAGAACATACCTAACGCCTTTTTGAAAAGATATGCACAATGGACATCTAAGTACTTATTTGTTATATTTACAAGGTCCTTACATGAGGGTCAGGTGCCGAGAGACTGAGGAACTGCTAGAGTGAAACCGCTTCATAAAAGTGGAGACAAGCGATTGATCAAGAACTACCGCCCTATTTCACTCACATCAACTGCTTGTAAACTACTTGAACACATAATTCACAATCACATATCAAACTTTCTTGAAGCTAATAATTTTTTTACTAAATATCAGCATGGATTCAGGAGGGGTTACTCAACTTGTACACAGTTGGCAGAAACTATACATGATTTCGCCTCGTCAGTTAACAATGGAACGCAGATTGATGCCGTATTTATGGACTTCTCGAAAGCTTTTGATAAGGTTACTCACGAAAAGCTAATTTATAAACTGGATACAATACTTCATAACAAACAATTAGTAAAATGGATATCAGCCTACCTTTCAAATAGAGAACAATTCGTTGTCTTTAACCATCATTCTTCTGACAGGCTTACAGTTAACTCTGGCGTCCCTCAGGGCTCTGTTCTTGGTCCTCTGCTATTTTTAATATATATTAATGATATTGTTGTTAACATTCCTGTAAAAATTAGACTTTACGCTGATGACTGTGTTATTTATACAGAAGTGAGAAATGTGTCTGATCAACAACTACTTAATAGTGCGTTACAAACAGTTTTCGCATGGTGTGAAGCATGGCAAATGTCCATTAACTTTGAAAAAACTGTACTAATGAGAATCACTCACAAAAAGAAAGTCTTACCCTTCGATTATTGTATTAACAGCATGACACTAACTGAAGTGGCAGAATATAAATATCTAGGGCTCTGGGTCAGTAACAATCTTAGTTGGAATAAACATGTTGATCTCATAACGTGTAACGCTTTCCGTAAACTCTTTTTCTTGAGACGGGCATTGCGGTTGTCTACCCCATCTGTACGCCTGCTTGCTTACAGATCTATTGTTCTGCCTACCTTAGATTATGCTTCAATCATTTGGGATCCATTCACGCAAACTAACATGAATAAATTAGAGAAAGTTCAAAAGAGGGCGGCACGATACATATATAATAATTACCGGCGTACATCAGTAACACACCTTTTAATTCAAGCTGGCCTTCCGACAATAACTGAGCGAAATCGTTGTCACGACTTAAATTTCTGTACCAATTAATTAAAGGACACTACAGATCAGAACTGACCGATTTGCTTGTTTTTTCGTCCGGATACGCAACCCGACAACGACACCAGCTAACTTTAACTCCTTTTCGCGTTCGAAATAACTGCTTTAAATACTCATTCCTTCCACGAACTATTTCCGATTGGAATAACCTCACTAACAATGAAGTGCTGCAGCCATCACTGACGTTGTTCTCGCAACATATAACCTAGTTTCTCTTTATTGCTTTTGTTATTTCACTGCTGTGTTGTATATGTTTGGTTTTATTATTAATTGTTCAGAAGAGCTTCAACTTGCACTGTAATTATTGTTTATTTTTTTGCCTGTTTTGTTAAACTACATAGTTTGTATTCCCACCCTGCTAAAATCCCAACACTGGGATTGCAGTATCAATAAATAAATAAATAAATTCGTTCTCCCCGCCTACTGGCTGATCCGCGTCACGTGACTTCGCGTCACCATATCCCTTCGCGGGAGTTCCTCTTTTTCCGATCGCTTCTCGCAGTGTGAGAAATTCTGCTATGTCTCTGGTGCGGCACTAGTCTAGAAATACGTTTTCTCTGTGTTTGGATGAACAGAGTGATCTGCACCAGTGGTAGGTGTGGCTTCACAGAACCGACCAGGGAACATTCGTGCCATCAAGGAACACCTTGCGCGAAATACGCTTGTTCGTTGGTTTTAAATTTTGTTCGTTTAGCCGCGAAAGAAGCGAACGAAGTATTCAACGTGAACATGGTTCGCCTAATGGCAACATGTGTTTACCTTCCAACGCCGTGTGCCACACTGGCGTAGCAATATGCAGCGTCCATTTTACTTACGGAAGTTTGCAAAAGCTACCTTCAAATTAAGTTAAATATCCAGCCAGCCGGCATCAGATGTATCTGTATTCAGTTCTGCGAAATCATACACAACACTGCATGTCCGTGTGGGATCGGATCGATGACCGCCTGTCACCCGTTAATTAAAGGGTATTATTAACGATGCGCCCTTAACGGTGCGCACACTCCCAGGCACCCTTAGAGTGAGTGGGGGTAGCTGTTCCGGTCGCAAAGGAGATGTTCTCGACCTGCGTGGCAAGCTCAGCCGGAATTCAACTACCTTGTAGTGACAGAAGGGGATAGCCGTTTGGTGCCCAGCTATCGCCGGTTCAAGCCAGAGTAAGGTTCGGAGTCAGAAGTAACAAAGAAAACACAAGTTATGCACAGCAAGAGACGATACAAAGGAATACACAAGATCACTTGAAATGCACAGACGAGAGGTTCACAGAATACAAACGCTAAGCATGCAACTACAGAATGATGCAATAACACAGAGGCTTTCCAACAGATCAAACACGAGAGAGTTAGATAAACACCAAATTGTTCACCGGGCACTGTTGCAGTCCGACGCCTCAAGAGTCACGATGTGGCCGCCATACGAGACGAGCGCCGCTCCTTTGCAGGTCCGTGGGCTTGTCAGCAGCGGGTGATCCCCGGGAGTCCAGTCGAAGCACTGGCGAACACGCCGCAACCACTGACTAACTGACTGACTACACAAGCGGCGCGGTTCTTTAGATAGGGCGTGCCGCGTCTGTCTGTTAACACGCGCCAAAGCTAGCGCGCACACACACTTAGCTTCGCTGGTTAGAGCGCTCCCTTCTCCTCCCGTCGAGCCGCGCGTCGTCATTGATTAGGTCCCATAGAAAGTCCTCGAAAGGTCTGGCACATTCCAGGCCGATGAACCACCGTCCTCCCCGGGCAATGAGAAAGAGGGTGACGGCAACGCATAAAAAGCTACGCGCTCTCTCGCGCGGAAGGAGGCTTTTCCTAAAGTCCCTTTCTCTCCATGCGGCGCCGCACGGATCTCGCGCCGTGTCGGCTTAATAAAAATGTGCGCCGATTTCGTGACATCGCCGCAGCTCTTCTTTTCTTTTTATTGTTAATGCAAATGTACATAAAGCTCTATGCACAGATTTATGAGTTATTTATTTCTAGTTGTACGGTAAAGAAACCCAGGTGTTGAAAATTTCCCGAGCTCTCCACTACGGTGTCTCATTGTATGAGCCGCTTCGGGATGTTAAACCCCATAACTAAACCCAACAACCATAGTTATGTGTTCGGAGCTGGAAGCTTTTGGCAAATGTATGTCAAGCAGAAATGCGACCAATGTGCGATGTCATTTCAATTTTTGACCACAGTCGAAATTGGCGGCACGAGGCGTATGCCGATGAACCAAGATAAGGTGATACCATTACACAATGAAAAGTACAATATTCACAACCGCGCGGTGACAGCAATGACATAGTAGGCCATATTTTTCTTTAGAGTGAAAATGGGGGTGCGACCAGTGCGTTACTTTTCCTTCCAAAGAGCCTTAAAATAATTAAGTTCCCGCAAAATGCTTCAACAAAGCCTGCGTTCTTGGAGCAGCGACTGCGACACTAAATTGTTTGCTTATACAAAACGATTCATCACCCTCCGTGTCTTTAGCGCATTCTAACAATATACGCACAAGATCTTGGCAAACATGCTATTTCACATTTCGCCACTTTGTAACACCACTGCGCTGCCCGTAAAACACCAATTGATCCAAATAGCCGGCGATTTACAAGAGCCCTGAAGTGTTCACCCACACACTGCATCTTTTCCCATCGATTGCGGACTAAAGTAATAAAGTTAGTGACCACATAATCACTGGTGGTACTGTTATAAACGTGCCAAAATTTTTCAGTTTTGCTACTTTGAAAACATGTTAGAAGGCTTCGAATACCGTTCAGACGGTGGCTGGGTCTAGAAGGAAAATGGCGCCCGCGGACACCTTTGCGGTACTCTGAAAATTTTCCAGCGACTCTAAGGCGGCAAGGCCGGCCCTTGCTCCCGCATTCACACGGGCGCTGCCTGCCTCGCTCCTTCGCCGCAGTCGGGTTCAATGTGCATTGCTGAACTCTGGTAGTGTGGATGGGGCATGAGGAAACCGTAGACAGGTTCACGATGAAGTAGCGAGGATATTTTATATAAAATATCACACCAGTTCAATGTCAAAATAAGAGACAATGTAGGCATCAGAGCGACGACAGAAATAGATGAGGACACATACCCTCAGTCTTTTTTTTCATTACTACTAGGTCCCTAGATGAGGAGTGCAGTTACTTGAAAAATTAATTGAAAACAAAGTATTTTATTTACATTGCTCAAACTACAACGCACGCCAAAGAATAAAAGGCTGCCAACCGCAGCTTGAAAAACTCCCGGTACCTATTCTTCACACGGCGACCGGGCTTGAGCATTCGGGGAGGTAGTATGAGATTTCTTGTTTGTACATAAAACGCAATGTATTTGAACAAAATAATTACATACCGCATATGTCAATAGCATTTACGAATCATAGGCACTGAACTTGGCAGGAAAAAAAATGTTACATGAAATGTTACACGAAGAGTCGGACACGACTGAACTGAACTTGTTGCAAAAAAAAAAACAAAAGACGCTAAAACGCCAAGAAGGAAAATGGTGTGGGCGGACGCAGCCTGGTCACTAACCAGAAATCTGCTCTGCATTCTGCAGCTCGTCGCATCTGCGGCAACAAGCGGCTACACGTGTTCGCAATTTGATGGCATCATCGTCACCAACCGCCTTCGTCCTGATTTTTCCACTGACCGGATTTCAACATGGCCATTTCCAGACATCATGCCTCAGCTAGCGACGCCACCTGGCAGTCGTGGTATGACGTCATCAACTCACGCCGCTATAAAAGAAGCACCTCACGAGTACGTCTTCTGTGGGCACGGCGGACGCAGCCTGGCTATGTCACTAACCAGAAATCTGCTCTGCATTCTGCAGCTCGTCGCATCTGCGGCAACAAGCGGCTACACGTGTTCGCAATTTGATGGCATCATCGTCACCAACCGCCTTCGTCCTGATTTTTCCACTGACCGGATTTCAACATGGCCATTTCCAGACATCATGCCTCAGCTAGCGACGCCACCTGGCAGTCGGGGTATGACGTCATCAACTCACGCCGCTATAAAAGAAGCACCTCACAAGTACGTCTTATGTGGGCACGGCGGACGCAGCCTGGCTATGTCACTAACCAGAAATCTGCTCTGCATTCTGCAGCTCGTCGCATCTGCGGCAACAAGCGGCTACGCGTGTTCGCAATTTGATGGCATCATCGTCACCAACCGCCTTCGTCCTGATTTTTCCACTGACCGGATTTCAACATGGCCATTTCCAGACATCATGCCTCAGCTAGCGACGCCACCTGGCAGTCGTGGTATGACGTCATCAACTCACGCCGCTATAAAAGAAGCACCTCACGAGTACGTCTTCTGTGGGCACGGCGGACGCAGCCTGGCTATGTCACTAACCAGAAATCTGCTCTGCAATTCTGCAGGTTAGTTCTTACGGCAGTTCATTTCGCAGCGATTGTCACAGCATTATTGTCCTGCCGTGCCCACGGAAGTGTCTCGACCTAGCATACGAGTGTTTTCATGTTTGCAAGTTGCTTATTTGTGGGGACATTGAGGCCAACCTTGGTCCAACGCAGAAAGAGCTGTTTGAGCAGTTGCTTGAAGGTCAAACTGCTATTTGTAAGGACATTTCCGAAATGAAAGCTCAGTTAACTAATGCCGAAAAAATGATAAGTAACCTTCAACAGATGTTCACTAAAATTGAAGAAAAGCTATCAGAAGCTTCTCCTTCTCACGACGATCAGGTTGAAACTACCCTTAAATCATTGGAACACGTCATTGGCTTCCAGACAAAAAAGTTTACAGATCTGGAGGACCGAAACAGGCGGTCAAATATAGTTATTCATGGCATAACTGACATCCCCGATGAAACAGAAGAGCTTCTCAAGGAAAAGGTTATAACGGAGGTAATGAAGGATAAGTTGAATGTGGAGTGCAATTCTATCGGCCGCATTCACAGGCTTGGCCGAGAAGGCAGTAACCGTTGAGTGCTTCTCTATCTCCAGGATTTCAATGAAAAGAAACTGATATTTGAAAACTGCAAAAAACTTAAAGGCTCGAACATAAGTATTAGGAATGACTACTCTCAAGCTACACTAAAAAAGAAAGCTTCTGTGGGACAGCGCACAAGCTGATAAACTTGAGGGTAAAAAAATATACCTAGTTCATGACAAACTCAAGATTGATAAAGAACTTTTTTTCTGGGATGAGGCCAAGGACATGCGTGTAAAGATTAACCCTCCCCGCAGCCAGAAACGCTTTTTACAAAAGTGCGACAAGCAACTGCGTATTATTAACCTAAACGCTCGCAGTGTGTTAAACAAAACAGAAAGTTACTTTATTAGAGCACGATCCACATATAGCAGTGATAACGGAGACGTGGCTGCGGTCTGAAATAAGCGACGAGGATGTGTTCCCTCAGTGCTCTCAAGTTTTCCGCAAGGATCGGAATTCTAGGGGAGGCGGCGTTGCAGTCCTTATTAAGAACCATATAGAAGCTGTTGTCCTGGAAGACGACCCAAGTCTCGAAAGCTTAGACATAAAAATCACGTGTTTGGGGCACAAATTTATTTTGTTCGCCATTTACAGACCTCCCGATGCGCCGCCTGAGTATTTAGTCAAGCTACAAGGAAACATGTCTCAATTACAATCAAATAAATTGTTACTAGTAGGTGACCTAAATTTAACTGACGCCCCGCCGGGGTGGCGCAGTGGTTACGGCGCTCGACTACTGTTCCCAAGGATGCGGGATCGAATCCCGGCCTCGGCGGCCGCTTTTCGATGGAGGCGAAAAGCAAGGCGCCCGTGTGCTGTGCGATGTCAGTGCACGTTAAAGAACCCCAGGTGGTCGAAATTTCCGGAGTCCTCCACTACGGCGTCTCTCATAGCCTGAGTCGCTTTGGGACGTTAAACCCCACAAACCAAACCAACTAAATTTAACTGACATCAATTGGGAACGTTTGCAAGGACATTCGCGGACCAGTAAACATTTAAACATCATGCTTGGCATAATGCTAACGCACGATTTAATTCAAATAGTTCAGGAGCCAGCACGTGTGCAAGGACCCTGCGAATCTGTGCTTGATCTGGTATTTCTGCCCAGAATGTTACCCTGCGAATCTGTGCTTGATCTGGTATTTCTGCCCAGAATGTTAACTGAGTATAATGTTGCAGTTGTAGAAGGTATATCTGATCACCGTCTTGTCAGTATCGGTGTACCCATAGTCTCTTCCGCCTCATGAAAAACCTGTAAAGCGATCCTTCAAGGACTACTCACGCGCAAATGATGCAGCCATAATAGAACATATGAAAACCTGCCTCACAGACTTTAACGACAGTGACGTGACAACACTTTGGCGCCGTTTTAAAGGCATTTGTCAGTTCTGTATTGATAACTTTGTGCCTGATAAATGCAAAGTAATTCGCAAACAAAATCCGTGGATGACACGTGACATTATTCACATGACCCGCAAGATAAAAAAGGTTAAAGAAAAAAACCCTACAACTCGATCACGTTAAAGAAATGAAAAAAAAAGCTTGCGCGTGCAGTACGGACCTCGAAGGAGCGCTACTTCAATATAGTATTACCAAACTTTGTTGCTGAACAGACCGAAAAGTTCTGGAACTATATTAGCGAAAAAAAGAAACCAGTATCCCAGATTTGCATTGATGGTTCAATCATTACCGATTACCGGGATATTGCGAGTCATTTCAATTGTTATTTTCATACCGTATTTTCTAATTCTGGTATTTGTTCATCCAATGAAAAAATGTTTCACCCATCTGAGACAAATTTTATTTCGCACCCTGGCATAGTTTCGATGCTATTAAACTTAAAAACTAAATCTTCATGTGGTCCTGACAACCTTGGAAACATTTTTTTTGAAACGATATGCTGAATCCATTGCAAAGTTCCTTGTTATTATATTTCGTGCTTCATTAATCGCTGGAAAATTACCGGATGACTGGAAGATAGCCAGAGTTGTGCCGGTGTTCAAGAAGGGCGACCGTTCATTGTTAGAAAATTACCGTCCGATATCACTGACATCCCCATGTTGTAAGCTAATTGAACATATTGTTGCCAATCAGATTAATGAATTTCTGGATAAACACTCAATACTGTCGCATTTTCAGCACGTATTCAGAAAAGGCTATTCGACAGTTACACAACTAGTCACCGTAATACATTCACTCGCCTCAAGCCTTGATAAAAATGGTCAAATTGATGCGCTGTTTCTTGATTTCAGCAAAGCCTTCGATACTGTTCCACATGACAAACTGATACTAAAACTGCGACATCTTGAGCTGCCTGAAATTTTGATCGCATGGATAACTAACTATTTAACAAATCGCCACCAGTTCGTATCTGTTAATGAGCAACAATCTGGCTGTCTTCCAGTCACATCAGGAGCCCCTCAAGGAAGTGTCCTAGGCCCATTGCTTTTTTTTAATTTACATAAATGACTTTACCACTGCAATCAATTCCACTGTGAAAATCGGTTTGTTTGCGGACGATTGTGTGCTCTTTCGCGAAACCATGTCACCAAACGATCAAATTGATTTAAATGCTTCTCTTGCTGGCATTTCTGATTGGTGCAAAATCTTGGGAATGAGGCTTAACACTGAAAAAACTGTCTTTCTTCGCTTCTCTCGTTAAAAAGCTCCATTATCCTTTACTTACACGTTAGATTCGTTGCCTTTGCAGGAACAAACCAATTATAAGTACTTGGGTGTCACAATTGCTAACAATTTATCATGGAATTTACACATTGATAATATCTGTTCTTCGGCCCTGCGTAAATTATATTTCTTGCGGCACATGCTTAAAAGTGCTCCACCTAACGTAAAATTGCTTGCCTAATATTCCTTAATTAAACCTAAACTTGAATATGCGTGTGTAGTTTGGGACCCGTTTACAAAACAAAACATTAAATGTCTCGAAAGGGTACAGAGAAAAGCAGTACGATTTATCTGTTCCAAATTCTCTCGATACGACTCTCCCTCAGAAATAATGCGTGATAATGGTATTGAACTTCTCGAACATAGAAGGAAAGATTTACGATTGCGGTTACTTTCCATGCTTTGTAAAGGAAATTTAGCATTTGGCTCTTCATCTTATCTGTCTCTTTCAACATGTAGGCTTACTCGACACCATCATCCGAATTCACTAACACCTTATTTTTCAAGGACGGATGTCTTCAAATTTTCGTTTTTCCCCCGAACAATTGCAGATTGAAATGACTCGCTGTTGCCTGTTTCCATTGATTGATGTATTGTTCACTTGTAATATTGTTGTATTTTACCACCCTGCTTGGACCTGAGCAAGGTCTGCAGTATCTAATAAATAAAATAAATAAATGAATAAAATAAAAAACATTACACCGAAAGGTGAGGCATTACAGCTAATTATTTTGCACGTTTTTCTATGGTCATGCCATGTTTCGCAAGACTGTTTCGTTGCTTCGGGAAGTTGCAGCACAATGATTGCGTATGATTAGTGGTGCGACAAAGTGGAAAGGACCAAAAGTTGCGGTCTTGCACTGGATAAGCAGGCCAAATTAAATGGAGCAATTTAAGCATACAGTCAATATTACCAGAAGAGCGGTCTTATACAAGTATAAAAGTGTATATAAGGTCACTGACCTGTCAGTTATAAAGTACGTATGCATCACATGCGACGGTATGTTAGCAATAATTTGCGCTATGAGTTTTTGTGCGACAGATATTCTAACTATTATGTTTGGTTATCGCACTACAGACGCGAAGGCTGTACTTGATAAATGATTGAAGGGAAACACTGTAGATTAGAATTGTCACTGTTGTTGGATGGCAGCCGTTTTATTTATTTACTCTATACTAATTATTCGTCCCGCAAACAGATAGAGTGGGACCGTCCACTTCGCTATGATCTTCCGCGCAGACATACTCGAGATTGCTTTATTGCACTCAGCATCGCGACCGACATAGTAAAAATTTTCAGCCAGTGAAAATGTTTCTTGGTACGTCACAATAACCTCTGTCAATGCAAAGGAGCACTCCACAAAAATGCGCTTCCCGCAACCCGCGAATTTGCCAGGAGAGCGGTGCCAGCTGATAAAACGCCCCCCCACCCCCGAGGGACCCCCGGGTAACCGGTTCAGGTGCCCAAAGGCGGCTTGTTTTCACAACAGTGCCGTCCAGAGCGATAGGGGTATTCACAAGGGTATATTCACACACGGGAGGTAGCAGTCGACATTAGGGGGTGTTAGTTGCCTTTCGTACTAGCTATGGGCTCGTTGCTCACAGGTTCAATTTTTTGTCTCTGCCTTGCCTTTATTTGCCTGTTTTTGGTTTTATTTGACATGCTGCTAAGCAGTGGTTTTAAATGTCATTGTTCCCTTTTTGCCCTGTTATTGTTGGCGGTTCACTTCTTGTTCTCTTGTGTCACTCCTGTCGCTGGGCATCTCTGTTTTGTCTTTGTGACCAGTTTGGCTTTTGTATTTATTGACAGGCTGTTGAACGGTGGTTCTTAAATTCCTTGTTCACATTTCGCCGCGTTATTGTTGGTGCTTCATTTCATGTTCTCATATGTTTATCGCAGTGCCTTCTTCCTTTCCATGTTGGTTTACATGCTCATGTTTTTAAGTTATCTTTTTTTTTTTTCAGGGGTAAGCTCGTGTTAAGTTCAAAAGGAAGCGTCATTTTGTTTTTTTTTTTTTTTTCGTTTGTGCATCTTTCTTATCGCCTTGCATGTTGTCGTCCATGATTTTTATGTTCTTTCGTTGCTTTCCCAGGTGCGGTTCTTTGGTGAATAGCAGATCTAGTGCACGATTAACGCACCTAGCCTTTTATTAAAGTTGAAAGATGGCTCTCCCTGAAGCGCCGTTCATCTCAAGCATATTGGGTTCGTGCTGGGGGTGATTATTTCACGTTTTACGAGATGTGCGGAAGTTTCTCATTCGAGTTTTTAATATGCGCACAGTACACGGGCGCCTTGTTTTTTGCCTCCATGGGAAACTATTTGACCCCGCGACCATGTGTTTAGCAGCCCAGCGCCCTAACCATTCAGCCATCGCGACGGGGTAGGTGTGCGTCATTTGATGAGTGGTGATTGATAACCATCCTGATAATGACTCAGCCGAAACTTGCGGCGTTAGACGATTAATACTGCACATGTCGTCATGTTACCGGACAATGCAGCTGTTGCGCCGGCGTTCGACGTTTTCTTGACACCTAGTTGTTTGATATGTTTGGTCGCACTCGAGGATTCACCCACTGCCATCTTTACACTGGTATCAGATTGTTCGCCGGTCAGTGCACAAGGTTAACTACCAATAATAGCTATGCCATGAAATGCGATTGTGAGACTTGCCGTCTGTGCTACTTTTCCCATTTCAACGCAATACTGTACTTTTTAAGTGCATCCATCTTCATGAAAACCTACTTTTTCTTGTCTGCAAATTATAACACTTGTTTTCTAACGATCTCTGGCTTCACACTGGGAATGCAACACTGACTAAAACCTGACCTGCATACCCTATCGTCCGTGCAGTGACCAGAAAGGTTCAAAAGCTCCCGGTATTGGAGGCCAAAGGAAGCGGAAGGGAAAATAATATTTGAGGCAATAAAGTAAAAAATTTAACTGCTGTGTAGAAATCATTAAACGTGTAAATCCACCCAGAATCCTTCAAAAAGATTGGCCATCATTTCTGAGTGCGCGATATCCGCGTCACACCGATAGAATTTCGTTCGGAACACATAAGCGTTGCTTTCGCTATGACGTCACACACTTGAGCCGTGGCTTGCAATGCTCACTGATGAGCTTTATTCATCTGATTATTCAAAACATTATAGGTCAAACGCAGGGCCGTAAGTGGATCATGGACAAAAAAGGACGTGCTAGGCCGGTCACGGCAAGCACCATTAGGAGAACTAACGGTCAGTTCTAAGGCATATTTGCTAACAAGAAATTATGCTGCACTCGCTCGGTCATGTGAAAGAAAGAAAATTTGAGAACGTTGGTTCTCAAGCAAATCGTAGTGTTAAAAAGCGATTCTGCGATGTTATCTGCAAATAAAAAAGGGTCGGCTTACTTACGCAAAGTTGGTGACAAGTGCCAAGGTCTGTTCCTGCAACCCGCTGGAGCCCACTTGTCACGTCCCGCGCTGTCCTGCTTTCGGCCCCCAGCGCCAGACGCAGTGTGCGGGTGCGCGCCGACAGCGCGTGCAAGTAGTCCCCTTCCGGGGCCGGAAGCCCAAGTCCGGATCCGCACGGGGAGCGGCGCTTCCCATCGACGGCCGCCAGGTGGAGGTTGCGACACGCAGGAACACTGCTCCGACGGAACTGCGCGTCACGAGCTGAATATTCGCAGACAAAGGCATTCATTCAAAGGTACATTAATTCTGTGTCGCATTTATTCGCCGTAAACTCTTGTAAAGTCGATGCTGGCAGCCGCTGGATTGCGGTCTCCAGGAAAAGTATTCACGTTCTTTGAAGAAAACATCTCGAGCTAGTTGGTTCATCACAGAGCAAAACAGCGAAAAACTTCACAACGGACAGAGAAGGGCAGACGAGACACAGGCGCTGACTAACAACTGAAGGTTTATTGTTCTGACACCTCGGTATATATACAGCAAGCATCAAAAACAAGAAGAACAACAAAGCCTGATAGACACTCATCTCAGCCAGACATCAAGCACGAGCACCATGATCATCCAACACACGATAGGAAAAGCAACTCCTTATCTAGAAGGGCTACGGAGGGAATGCTTACACAGCTGTCTTTTAGGTTTGCAAAATTTTTTCGGCCTCGATTATTTCTCGCGTGGTTTTGTCACCGCACCTGTGCAGCACGCTCGTGTTACGCAATTCAAGTGTGCATTTACAATCTCGGCAGTGTACACCCAGATGGCCCGAGATCTGAATTATACCGTAAGTGGAAAATGCAGATCAGGAAGGAAGATTTCTTTGATAACTCAAGAGGCAGTGCCCTACTTTTTGAAGCCAGATCTCTGTTTCTTTTCAATCAAATTTATCCAATTTTTACCTTCCCTGTCTTTCACCTGTTGCTTAATGCTCTTTATTTCTCCGTCCTTGTGAGTAGCATACTTACTAGTTAGTTTCTAGTTCTTTTTCTCCATTGTGAGTCCACGCTTTTTAAGTACAGGTATTTAAATACTTTAGCTGCCCATCTGTTACTCTCCAATTTCCTCAGGCGTTCTTCATATCATATTTTACTCTGAGCTTCCCATACTTCGAAAGATGCCCAGCCATATCTCCCTGTACCGCCTCATTTGTAGTTTTCCGTGGGCACCTAGTGCTAATCGTCCAACGGATCTCTAATTTGTTTTTAATGTCGACTGCACCTCTGATTTTAGGCACAAAACCGCATTTCCGAAAGTAAGTCCGGGCACCATAATTCCTTTCCAAATACCCCTCAAAACCTCATACCTATTGTATCCCCACAATGCCTTATGCTTCATTATCCCGGCATTCCTTCGCCCTTTGGCCTTAAGTGATTGCTCATGCTTTCCAATGTATGCCAATCGTTTACTCATACCCCCAGATATTTATATTCTGCTACTCTAGGTATTTCATGGCCTTGTATTTCATGACCCTGATCAGTTGAGCCGTTGAAAATCATCAGAGCCGACTTAACTGCACTGAAACTGAAGCCTAGAGCGTCCCCTTCGTTTACGCAATACTTCATGCAAACTTTGCATGAGTTTGCAGCAGCACAGTATCATCTGCATACATCAAACCGGGGAGGCGCCGCTCTACCGCCTTTCCACCTAATCTATATGACAGGTTAAAACCTAGGTTACTGTCTTGTATCCTCCGTTCCAGGTTTATCATATAAAGCATGAACAGCACCGGTGATAGATCGAGGACAGCCTTGTCTTAATCCTTTGCATACTTTGACATCCTCTGTACTTCTTATCCCTTCCCACGTAATTTCTACTTTGTTATCTCGGTATATTTCCTGTAGGAACTCTATTATCTCATAACCGATACCTTCTTCTTTTAATATGTTCCACAGGAGTTCCCTGCTTACGTTATCGTACGCCCCGTTTATGTCCAGGAGAACCAAATACAAAGGTCTATTTTCCACTCTAGATATTTCGATGCATTGGGTAAGCACGAACAGGCTATCATCTAAGCGCCTACCATTTCTAAAGCCGTTCTAAGTTCTCCGAGTATCTCGTTACTTTCTACCTATGCTTGCCCCTTTAATTTCACCGCCTGCATGGCTAACCTATACATAACAGATGTTATGTAAATCGGCCTGTAAGATTTTATGTGCATCCTGTCTCCTTTCCCTTTATAAATCAAATTCATTTTACTCTGCCGCCAGCTGTCCGGAATTTGCTTATTCGATATGAGGGTTTCCATAGCTTTTAACAACATTTCCTTACTTTTTGGACCGAGTTCATTAATCAGCTTGATTGGAATTCCATCTATTCCTGTAGATGTGTTTTCAGGGATATTTTTTTCTGCCTTTTTCCAGTTTAGATTGGTCATCTAAACTGGTCATAAGCGGTCATCTTTGAGCGCCGCGTAGCGTTCAAACCAGTCAAACCGGGCAACGTCGCTAAAGTGAGCTGGAATTGGGTAGTGGGCTCACTCCTCAGCCGGCGCCATACATTGCGATGACGCCGCCTATGTCAGCGGATTCTAGTTCTGCGCCCGTCCGCAGGGGGCCGCCACCACCGCCTTCAATGTTGACAGTTGACAGCCGTGTGGACGGACGCGTGTTCCATCGCTCCTCCGATTGCACGTGGCTACCGGAAACGGACGGACTGGCGACAGCGGGAGCTTTCGAAGCGTCAAATCTTTTATTAACTTTATTTCGTTTTCAGCTAGTTAGGTTAGGTGCAGCCTAAAGAATAGATTTTAGCTCTTGGTCCTAGCGGCCTGGTTTTTCGTGCCGGCAGCTAGGTTTTCTTGGCGTTCATTATTTAGCTATCTTGTTTAGATAAATATTTTTCTTTCTAGGCTATTGGCATTCGCAGAATTGGTTTTTAACGCGTGTTTGCTAGTCGTTTCTTGTGTCTTCTGTTGGCAATTTGTATATTCTGAAAATTCGAAGGGACTGGACAGCTGAACGGGTGGCGCCGCCTCTCGGCGCATCGCTCAATCGCCGGAATGCGCCGGCCCCGGCCGGCGCATTGCCAGCGCATTGGAGGGTACTTTTTGTCGTTGGTTTGTGTGGAAATTGGAAATCCTAAGGTTTAGATAGATGACGTTGTGCCTGAATATATCCTCAAGAGAACAGAAAGTTGGGCTAGTTGATTGTGTGAATATGTCCAGTGAAATGAAGTCTGGTCGAACAAGGCTGGCGAAACGTGGTGCGTTGTTGGCTCCACTGGCAGCTACGCAAACTCGTCGGACGTTTTTAAGTCGATTCATTTCTACGGGTTTACACAGAAGCATGAGTGGCGGATGGTTCTTTGAAAGGCAAAGGCACGAATCTACGTATTTGGTTACGGTGTGGTCATGGAAAGCGCCGAATTTTTAAAATTCTGCTTGCTACCGGATACTCTGTGCCTTTTGTTCCCCAGGAGTGACGACACGAGAGTCTCGGAGCCGAAGCCGCACTCCTTCATCTGTAGTCACTTTATTGACAATTGGAAATTGAAGTAACTCAACAGCGTAAGTTACAACGCTAGCATTTGCCCGCCTGTGTACAAGAAAACTCCAGCACGGAAAAAGAAAAGGCAGCTCCACCATCATCGTTCGGGCTGCGTTACGATCTTCAGTGATGGGCAGAGACAATGTTTGTGCGGATACTTTCGCTGACATAGTCAAAGATAATTTATTTTTTTCTCTTAATAGAAAGAGCAGATAGGAGACAAGAAGAATTCCTATTGCCATGATCTTGTCATTTTTCCTCTTTTCGTTTGTCAACCAATGAAAATGCGCTGAGAGCTCTGCGTTGATACTCTTAGAATTTGTTAACATTGGTTTGTGGCATGTCCATTTCGCCTAATCACTCATTTCACAGCTCAATCAATGCCGCATGGTCACAAAATCTGCTATCGGCTTCATATAAAAGTCGAACAAGAAAAAAATACAATTTAATTTGTGGAAACGAGCATAAACGTAGCATTTTTTTTTTAATTTCGAAGGCCGTGTAGCAGTTTTTTTTTTTCACATTCACGTTGCACCTGACACGGTTTTACGTATTTTCTCAGCAGTGTCTATTTCCTGGCCCGCCTAAATACATGTGTTTTTCATCGGCGTTTTAGTGAACGTGAGATTTCCTGATTGTGGCGTAGTATGACAAGACCGTTTTACCTCTCTCAGAAATTGCTTCTAGGTATGGCCAATGTAAACAGATTTAGCAGCAGTCCGGCAAGCTGCAGTGACAAAGTTGTAAAAGGAATATCCGGATTCCTTTACGTGCAAATAGAAAACTACATACATGGTCGTGTCCCCTCACACTCATCGCAGGTATCGAGGTCAGCTAGGTATAGGACCAGCAAGTTCGTGGTACGCTGAGAAAGTAGACCACCTTAGCGAACGAGCCATCAGAGGGATTCATTTAACAATAGAAATATCTCTTAGTTGTCGTTGGTTTAGCTTACAACACACCACACTGTGTTTTTTTTTTATTGTATTTAACAGTTTGACAGTATTGGACTATTGCCTTCAGATGTTCAAGGCAGGTGCGGTCAATTCCATTGAACTTCCTGCGCTGAGAGAACGCTAGCAGGACATTTTTTTTTTTTTTTCACAACCTCCGCAGTATGTCGGGAGAAAGGCATGCATAGTATAATATTTTCTAAGTCAATTATATGTAGCAGCTCCGACGTGTTCAACAAGAGCATTGCCGTATATGTAAAAATGATGTTGAGGTGGTATTACTCATTTGGCTTATATTATGATTAAGTTTGATGGTCTCAAGGCCGGGTTCAGTGAGCTATTGTAGCGTAATTGTGCAGGAAGTCCTGGAAGTATATGTGTGTTTGCTATTCAAACCATAAATAGGATCCTACTTTTGTCTTGCTTGTTTATTTTTCTCCTTTTACAGCTCTCGTTGCAAGGTTGAAACTGGAATGTCATTTGCTATTATTCTGCTCTTAATCGTTTGAGCCTAGCTATTACCAAAAAAGACAGGTGCAGCATCCTTTTCATTTTACATGAACGCTGATCATTACAACTACTACTACTACACGGCTCGGCGGTATTTGATCTTCAGGCAGATTTCGACTAGACATAATATAAGATAGACGCGCAGTGCAGGCGCAATTCCTGTCTTCGAAGTCGCCTTAACAAGTGCCTAACGAAGGTGTTCCTAGCGCATGGTGAAATCACGCGCGCGGCATTTTCGAGTATATGACAGAAATACCATGCGCCGGGAGGTTTCAAAAAAAAAAAATAATAAGCACGCCCTGCCGAAAACGGCCCTTTTCTTTTTCAAGATTTCCCCGTCAAAAAATACTCCTTGCGATTACTCAAAGCAGCTCAAAGCTCTCAAAGCCACACCGCAAAACGACGGGTAGGGACAGGGTCAAAAACACCTCGTAGAACTGAAACGACTGCGCCGCTCAGCTGCCTCGCCATTCCGCTGTTTCGGCACTCCGCCGCGGGCGGCGCTGTTCCACCGAGGCGACGATGGCGCCATACAACGGGCGCCCAGTCCCTATAGTTCAGTCGATGAGCGCTTAAGATGTGCAATCAAAAGAAGGTAAGGTGTTCTCAGTGTGAGGCGCAGGTTAATCTCAAGGAAACGCGTTTTGACTCTATAGGGGAAGCGGAAGGCAGCGACTTTTTGTGTCAGTGTTGCGTACTGAGTGCGCGTCAAGATAGATTTGATCAAGAAAGGGGCAGTTTAGTGTCTCGTGGGGATGATTTAGAAAATGAAGTACGTTTGTTAGGAGCGGAAAATCAGAAACTGCTTGGACAGCTTACTCAAATTGGAAAAAAAAGCGCCGACTTTGTCCTTGGAACCAACAAGGACGAACATTCCAATGCGGGCCACGTGGCTGGGGCCAGCGCTGGCATGGAAGGCATAAGCAAAGTAGGTCAGGCGGATCCGAACCCTCAGAGTTATTTAGAAGCAGCTAAGACGCCGGAAAAAAATGAAGAAGTAAGGAAGAATGAAAATCATCATCATTATCATCATTTATTTACCCTTAAGGGCCCTTTTGTTAGGGCATTACATAAGGGGGGGAACAACCGTGACATAATACATTGGTCGATAATACAATAATATAAAACAGAAATACATGGTACAGGGTTCATCTTGTAACTATTCTAAAAACAAAACATCAACGTTAAACATCAACATAAAAGACACTGCTGCTCAAGAACAACCTGAAAAAACGACACGCACTAAGAAGCGCGGAAGAATCATTCAGTACTTGAAATGTACTGTTAATAATTGCCTGAATTTATTTGGTTCTGTTTCAGTGACAATGGCATCAGGGAGTTCATTCCATAATGAAATAGCGCTGGGTAGGAAAGATTTATTGAAAGAGTTAGTGGAGCCGTGTATGCGTTGTAAACTTAAAGAGTTAAAGAGTCGGCGTGAAGTGCGAAGCGGCGTGTGGAGGACAGAGGATCTTAGCTGTGGAAAGTTGTAATATAATTTGTGGAATAAACAAAGCTGTCAAATTTTACGCCGAAGTGCCATGGGTTGAAGATAGAGGGATGATTTGATAACAGTTACGCTATGTCGTCTGTCATACTGCGATGTGATAAAACGGGCCGCGCGATTTTGGATGGCCTCGAGCTGATTGATTAGATAGGTCTGATAGGGATTCCAGATCGCTGAGGAATATTCGAGTTTGGAACGAATGAATGTTTCGTAGGCGAGTTGGCGGATAGAACGGGGTGAAAAGGCGAGGGATCGTCTGATGAAACCAAACAACTTGGAAGCATCCTTACAAAGGTTTTCAATGTGCTCAGACCAGGTTAGTTTATTGTTTATAATGATACCAAGATACCTGTATGATTCTGCTTCGGAGAGTGGTATAGAATTTAATGAGTACGGATAGCTGAGGTTATTGTGCTTTCTTGATACATGCATAAACTTACATTTAGAAATATTCAGTTGCATTAACCATGTGGAACACCAAGTTTCTATGAGATTTAAGTCACGTTCCCAGAGATAAGGACACAGCTAACCGAAAGCAGGAGCCAACAGTTGGGAGAGGGAGAGAGAAGGACCAGATGCTTATCGCCGGAGATTCTAACATGAACAGGTGCAAGCGAGACATCTTGGAACGTGTAAGGGGTGATAAGAGAGTGTTGGTTGGAGCCTTCCCAGGGAGAACAATGAGGGCAGTGCTAAAAGAGAGTAAAAATAGGCTTTTGAAGAATTCCGCAGAGCGCAGTATGGTAATAGTAGCCGCGGGTCTAAACGATGTCCTAAATGATGACGCTGCAGGAGTGGTGGAAAGTTTAGCTAAGGGAGTTGACGAGATCAGGCAGATAGCACAGCAGACGCAGATAGTTGTATGCACAGTACCAGAGGTGCTAGGATTGAACGGAAAGATTGAAAAGGACGTGGAGACAGTTAATCAGGACGTAAGAAAGTTAAGCCTGGAGAAGCGTTTCGAAGTGGTTGAGGTAAACAGGGAGGTACATAAAGCAGGTTTTGGTAGGGCTTTTCAGCGAGATGGCATTCATTTTAACAGAAGGATCGGAGCAGAGATCGGTTGGCGCTTGGCAGGCAGGGCTGTAGCTTTTTTAGGGGGTCCGCGAGGACTCCATGCACAGAGGTAGTTAGAAGTGAAGCAGAAGAAAGTGTAATAATGGAGGCTCAGCCCCCTAAAATGGCAAAGAGTAGGTCGAGAAAGAAAAGTACAAGAAAGAAATTTAGCACTAGGATCAGCTACATAAACATGCAAGGAGGTAGAAAAAGAGCGAAATGGCTAGAGATAGAACAGCAGTTGAAGGATGACAAAATAGGTGTGTACCCTCTTTGCGAGAATCATCTCAGGGATCTAGAAGATCCGCCTTTTATCGAAGGCTACGTCTGGGAAGGGTGCAACAGAACGAGAACGGAAAAAAAGGGTGGAGGGGTAGGAATGCTGATACACCAGGGAACAAATTGGCAAAGAATTAAATCATCTTGTAAAGAGCATATCTGGGTTTCAGGAACAATTGCCGGCATAAGGACATGGCTAGGGGTAGTTTATTTAGGAACAGGACATCAATGCAGGCAAGAAAACAGGGATCTTGTTGAATGTCTCAGTGACGATATAAGCCAGTTTGGAAACGGGGCCAATGTTATTCTACTGGGGGACATGAACGGCCACATCGACGATCTGGATGGATAGACGGATTGTAACGGCAAGCTAATGCTAGATTTCTGTGAGCGACACGATCTAGTTATAGTAAATAGAGAAACAAAATGTGAAGGTCAAATCACGTGGGAATTCCGCAACAGGCAGACGACCATTGACTATTGTCTAATGTGGCAGGAAATTTATAGCAAGGTCACAAAAATGGAAATAGACGAAAAAGGGGAGTGTAGTCTGGGAAGTGATCATAATCGTATTAGTCTGCAGATGGGGCCCTTGATGAAAAGAGAAATGGAACTTAGACAAAACGTAAACGCGAAATTAAACGACGATCAAATAGCGAAGATAGCAGCAGACATAGAGGAAGCAATAGAGAAAAGCTCCGTGGAAGACTGGGATTATGAACAGGTAGAACTACTCATAAGGAGGAAAATTCAGGAGGGTAAAGTAGCAAACCGCTGGAATGGAAAGAGGAAGCCACGGAGCTGGTGGAATAAGGAAATCAGGGAAGCTATTGAACAACGACGGGCTGCTTCAAGGGAACACAGAGTGGCAAAGAAAGCACAGGTATCCCAGGAGGAAATCGACCAAAAATGGGAATCATATCGATCAAAGAAACTTCATATGCAGGCCCTCGTCCAAAGTAAAATAAGACTGTCCACCACCGATCGCTGGATGGCTGATATACACGATGCCTCTAGAGGCGGAGCAAGAAAATTCTGGAACCGCATAAGCTGGCTAGGGAAGAAGAATCAAAGAAAGCAGGATCGTATTCAAGGTAACGAGTGAAATTGTTAAAAGGGAGATTACGCAGTGACCTACATTACATCAGTTATAGCCGAGTCATTTAAGAGCGATGATAGGGTAATCTCTGCAAACAAGGAAGCAACACAAGGTAGCAGAATACAAAGCAGCTTAGAACTGACCAATCTTATCTGGAAAAAGGCAGAAAAAATATTCCTAAAAACACATCAACAGGAATAGATGGAATTCCGATCAAGCTGATTAATGAACTCGGTCCAAAAAGTAAGGAAACGTTGTTAAAAGCTCTGGAAACAGTCATAACGAATAAACAAATTCCGGACAGCTGGCGGCAGAGTAAAATGAATTTGATTTATAAAGGGAAAGGAGACATGATGCACATAAAACCCTACAGGCCGATTACCATAACATCTGTTATGTACAGGTTCCATGCAGGCGGTGAAACTAAAGGTGCAAGCATGGGTTGAAAGTAACGAGATACTCGGAGAACTTCAGAACGGCTTTAGAAATGGTAGGCGCTTAGATGATAGCCTGTTCGTGCTTACCCAATGCATCGAAATATCTAGAGTGGAAAATAGACCTTTGTATTTGGCCTTCCTGGAGATAAACGGGGCGTACGACAACGTAAGAAGGGAACTCCTGTGGAACATATTAAAAGAAGAAGGTATCGGTTATGAGATAATAGAGTTCTTACAGGAAATATACCGGGACAACAAAGTAGAAATTACGTGGGAAGGGATAAGAAGTGCGGAGGATGTCATAGTATGCAAAGGATTAAGACAAGGCCGTCCTCTATCACCGGTACTGTTCATCCTTATATGATAAACCTGGAACGGAGGATACAAGACAGTAACCTAGGTTTTAACCTGTCATACAGATTAGGTGCAAAGGCGGTAGAGCAGCGCCTCCCTGGTTTGATGTATGCAGACGATATTGTGCTGCTAGCTGAGAGTCTGGAATTATTGCAAACTCTAGTTAAGTATTGCGGAGACGAAGCGGACGCTCTAGGCTTCAGTTTCAGCGCAGTTAAGTCGGGTCTGATGATTTTCAACGGCTCAACTGATCAGGGTCTTAAAATACAAGGCCTTGAAATACCTGGAGTAGCAGAATATAAATATTTGGGGGTATGGATAAACGAAAGATTGGCATACATTGGAAAGCATAAGCAATCACTTAAGGCCAAAGGGCGAAGGAATGAAGGGATAATGAAGCATAAGGCATTGTGGGGATACAATAGGTATGAGGTATTGAGGGGTATTTGGAAAGGAATTATGGTGCCCGGACTTACTTTCGGAAATACGGTTTTGTGCCTAAAATCAGAGGTACAGTCGACATTAGAAACAAATCAGAAATCCGTTGGACGATTAGCACTAGGTGCCCACGGCAAAACTACAAATGAGGCGGTACAGGGAGATATGGGCTGGGCATCTTTCGAAGTACGGGAAGCTCAGAGTAAAATATTATATGAGGAACGCCTGAGGAAATAAGACAGTAACAGATAGGCAGCTAAAGTATTTAAATACCTGTACCTAAAAACCGTTGACTCACAATGGAGGAAAAGAACTAGGAAACTAACTAGTAAGTATGCTAGTAACAAGGAAGGCGAAATAAAGAGCATTAAGCAACAGGTGAAAAACACACAAGGTAAAATTGGATAAATTCGATGGAAAAGAAACAGAGAGTGGAATTATACCGAAAGTGGAAAATGCAGATCAGGAAGGAAGATTTCTATGATAACTCAAGAGGCAGTGCCCTACTTTTTGAAGCTAGATCAGGATGCCTTAGAACACGGATGGATGGATGGAATATAGGAGCGTCTCCTTTGAAACGGGGTGGTAGCAGTAGCTATCTCGCTCATTCTTCTCCATATATCTTAATTATTAATTTAGAATGGTTAATTAAACCATCATTCTATTTATTAAATTTTGTTCCTACATTACTAACATTATGTCACTTCTCTACGCAGCTACAAAAAGAAATTTAACAATGGAGATGACGCATGTGCTGCATGCGGAAACTCCAGTGAAACAATTGACCATATTATACTCGAATGCAATGGTATCCATCCGGAAGTTGATGAAGGCGCAATCACTGTTCCTGAAGCTCTGGGGTTTAGAGATAACAGTGGCCGGGTGAATAAACCGGCGGTGGAAACTAGCAAAAAACGGCTGGAAGATTGGGGGCTTAAAAGCAGAGAAGTGACATAATGTTAGTAATGTAGGAACAAAATTTAATAAATAGAATGATGGTTTAGTAAACCATTCTAAATCAATAATTAAGATATATGGAGAAAAATTGAGCATGATAGCTATTGCTACCACCCCTTTTCAAAGGGGACGCTCCTATATTCCATCCATCCATCCATCCATGAAGCCGCGTGCGGCACCGCGCGCTGCGCGCCGTCTGCCTGTAGTGCCTAGAATATAGTTGCTAGTGTGCCGAGGGCGCGCGCTCGCGTGGCCGCCGCGGTGATGCCTTCCCGCCGCCACCGCGGGGCGGCGCTACCAATAGCTGAGGTGCCAGTTGACAGCCGAGTGGTGCGGACGCGTGTTCCATCGCTCCTCCGATTGCACGTGGCTACCGGAAACGCACGGACTGGCGACAGCGGGAGCTTCCGAAGCGTCAAACAGATGAGTTCTTTCTTTTATTAACTTTATTTCGTTTTCAGCTAGTTAGCTTAGGTGCAGCCAAAAGAACAGATTTTAGCTCTTGGTTAGCGGCCTGGTTTTTCGTGCCGGCAGCTAGATTTTCTTGGCGTTCATTACTTAGCTATCTTGTTTAGATAAATATTTTTTTCTAGGCTATTGGCATTCGCAGAATTGGTTTTTAACGCCTGTTTGCTAGTCGTTTCTTGTGTCTTCTATCTTTTGGCAATCTGTATATTCTGAGAATTCGTAATAGATATAGTTCAGTCGATGAGCGCTTAAGATGTGCTATCAAAAGAAGGTAAAGTGTACTAAGTGTGAGGCGCAGGTTAATCTCAAGGAAACGCGTTTTGACTCTGTAGGTGAAGCGGAAGGCAGCGACTTTTTGTGTCGGTGTTGCGTACTGAGTGCGCGTCTAGATAGATTTGATCAAGAAAGGGGCAGTTTAGTGTCTCGTGTGGATGACTTAGAAAATGAAGTAAGTTTGTTAAGAGCGGAAAATCAGAAACTGCTTGGACAGCTTACTCAAATTGAAAAAATAGGGGCAAACTTTATCCTTGGCACCAACGAGGATGAACATTCCAATGCGGGCCACGTGGCTGGGGCCAGCACTGGCATGGAAGGCATAAGCAAAATAGGTCAGGCGGATCCGAACCGTCAGAGTTATTTAGAAGCAGCTAAGATGCCGGAAAAAAAGGAAGAAGTAAGGAAGAATGAAAATCACAGAGATAAGGACACAGATAACCAAAAGCAGGAGCCAACAGTTGGAAGAGGGAGAGAGATGGCCCAGGTGCTTATCACCGGAGATTCTAACATGAACAGGTGCAAGCGAGATATCTTGTAACGTGTAAGCGGTGATAAGAGAGTTGGTTGGAGCCTTCCCAGGGAGAACAATGAGGGCAGTGCTAAAAGATAGTAAAACTAGGCTGTTGAAGAATTCCGCAGAGCGCAATATGCTAATAGTAGCCGCGGGGCTAAACTATGTCCTAAATGGTGACGCTGCAGGAGTGGTGGAAAGTTTAGCTAAGGGAGTTGACGAGATCAGGGAGATAGCACTGCAGACGCAGATAGTTGTATGCACAGTACCTGAGTTGCTAGGATTGAACGGAAAGATGGAAAAGGACGTGGTGATAGTTAACCAGGACATAAGAAAGTTAAGCTTGGAGAAGCGTTTCGAAGTGGTTGAGGTAAACAGGGAGGTACATAAAGCAGATTTTGGTAGGGCTTTTCAGCGAGATGGCATTCATTTTAACAGAAGGATCGGAGCAGAGATCGGTTGGCGCTTGGCAGGTAGGGCTGTAGCTTTTTTAGGGGGTCCGCGAGGACTCCATGCAGAGAGGTAGTTAGAAGTGAAGCAGAAGAGAGTGTAATAATGGAGGCTCAGCCCCCCCAAAATGGTAAAGAGTAGGTCGAGAAAGAAAAGTACAAAAAAGAAATTTAGCACTAGGATCAGCTACATAAACATGCAAGGAGGTAGAAAAAGAGCGAAATGGCTAGAGATTGAACAGCAGTTGAAGGATGACAAAATAGGTGTGTACGCTCTTTGCGAGACTCGTCTCAGGGTTCTAGAAGATCCGCCGTTTATAGAAGGCTACGTCTGGGAAGGGTGCAACAGGACGAGAACGGAAAGAAAGGGTGGAGGCGTAGGTATGTTGATACACAAGGGAACAAATTGGCAAAGAATTAAATCATCTTGTAAAGAGCATATCTGGGTTTCAGGAACAATTGCCGGCATAAGGACATGGCTAGGGGTAGTTTATATAGGAACACGACATCAATGCAGGCAAGAAAACAAGGATCTTGTTGAATGTCTCAGTGACGATATAAGCCAGTTTGGAAACGGGGCCAATGTTATTCTACTGGGGGACATGAATGGCCACATCGACGGTCTGGATTGATACACGGATTGTAACGGCAAGCTAATGCTAGATTTCTGTGAGCGACACGATCTAGTTATAGTAAATAGAAAAACAAAACGTGAAGGTCAAATCACGTGGGAATTCCGCAACAGGCAGACGACCATTGACTATTGTCTAATGTCGCAGGAAATTTATAGCAAGGACACAAAAATGGAAATAGACGAAGAAGGGGAGTGTAGTCTGGGAAGTGATCATAAACGTATTAGTCTGCAGATGGGGCCCTTGATGAAAAGAGAAATGGAACCTAGACAAAACGTAAACGCGAAATTAAACGACGATCAAATAGCGAAGATAGCAGCAGACATGGAGGAAGCAATAGACAAAAGCCCCATGGAAGACTGGGATTATGAACAGGTAGAACTACTCATGAGGAGGAAAATTCAGGGGGGTAAAGTAGCAAACCGCTGGAATGGAAAGAGGAAGCCACGGAGCTGGTGGAATAAGGAAATCAGGGAAGCTATTGAACAACGACGGGCTGCTTCAAGGGAACACCGAATGGCAAAGAAAGCGCGGGTATCCCAGGAGGAAATCGACCAAAAATGGGAATAATATCGACCAAAGAAACTTCATGTGCAGGCCCTCGTCCAAAGTAGAATAAGACAGTCCACCGATCGCTGGATGGCTGATATACACGATCCCTCTAGAGGCGGAGCAAGAAAATTCTGGAACCGCATAAGCTGGCTAGGGAAGAAGAATCAAAGAAAGCAGAATCGGATTCAAGATAACGAGGGAAATTGTTTAAAGGGAGATAACGCAGTGACCTACATTACATCAGTTATAGCCGAGTCATTTAAGAGCGACGATAGGGTAATCTCCGCAAATCAGGAAGCAACACAAGGTAGCCGAATACAAAGCAGCTTAGAACTGACCAATCTAAACTAGAAAAAGGCAGAAAAAAATATTCCTAAAAACACATCAACAGGAATAGATGGAATTCCGATCAAGCTGATTAATAAACTCGGTCCAAAAAGTAAGGAAACGTTGTTAAAAGCTCTGGAAACAGTCATAACGAATAAGCAAATTCCGGAAAGCTGGCGGCAGAATAAAATGAATTTGATTTATAAAGGGAAAGGAGACAGGATGCACATAAAATCCTACAGGCCGATTACCATAACATCTGTTATGTACAGGTTAGCCATGCAGGCGGTGAAATTAAAGGTGCAAGCATGGGTTGAAAGTAACAAGATACTCGGAGAACTTCATAACGGCTTTAGAAATGGTAGGCGCTTAGATGATAGCCTGTTCGTGCTTACCCAATGCATCGAAATATCTAGAGTGGAAAATAGACCTTTGTATTTGGCCTTCCTGGACATAAACGGGGCGTACGACAACGTAAGAAGGGAACTCCTGTGGAACATATTAAAAGAAGAAGGTATCAGTTATGAGATAATAGAGTTCCTACAGGAAATAGACCGGGACAACAAAGTAGAAATTACGTGGGAAGGGATAAGAAGTACGGAGGATGTCATAGTATGCAAAGGAATAAGACAAGGCCGTTCTCTATCACCAGTACTGTTCATGCTTTATATGATAAACCTGGAACGGAGGATACAAGACAGTAACCTAGGTTTTAACCTGTCATACAGATTAGGTGGAAAGGCGGTAGAGCAGCGGCTCCCCGGTTTGATGTATGTAGACGATATTGTGCTGCTAGCTGAGAGTCTGGAAGAATTGCAAACTCTAGTTAAGTATTGCGGAGACGAAGCGGACGCTCTAGGCTTCAGTTTCAGCGCAGTTAAGTCGGGTCTGATGATTTTCAACGGCTCAGCTGATCAGGGTCTTAAAATACAAGGCCTTGAAATACCTAGAGTTGCAGAATATAAATATTTGGGGGTATGGGTAAACGAAGGATTGGCATACATTGGAAAGCATAAGCAATCACTTAAGGCCAAAGGGCGAAGGAATGCCGGGATAATGAAGCATAAGGCATTGTGGGGATGCAATAGGTATGAGGTTTTGAGGGGTATTTGGAAAGGAAATATGGTGCCCGGACTTTCGGAAATGCGGTTTGTGCCTAAAATCAGGGGTACAGTCAACATTAGAAATAAATCAGAGATCCGTTGGAAGATTAGCACTAGGTGCCCACGGAAAACTACAAATGAGGCGGTACAGGGAGATATGGCTGGGCATCTTTCGAAGTATGGGAAGCTCAGAGTAAAATATTAAATGAAGAACGCCTGAGGAAATTTGACAGTAACAGATGGGCAGCTAAAGTATTTAAATACCTGTACTTAAAAAGCGTGGACTCACAATGGAGAAAATGAACTAGGACACTACCTAGTAAGTATGCTAGTCACAAGGACGGAGAGCATTAAGAGCATTAAGCAACAGGTGAAAAACACCGAAGGTAAAAATTGGATAAATTCGATGGAAAAGAAGCAGAGTGTGGAATTATACCGAAAGTGGAAAATGCAGATCAGGAAGGAAGATTTCTTTGATAACTCAAGAGGCAGTGCCCTACTTTTTGAAGCTAGATCAGGGTGCCTTAGAACACGCAGCTACAGAAAGAAATTTAACAATGGAGATGACGCATGTGCTGTATGTGGAAAGTCCATTGAAACAATTGCCCATATTATACTCGAATGTAATGGTATCTATCCGGAAGTTGGTGCAGGCGCAAGCAATGTTTCTGAAGCTCTGGGCTTTAGAGATAACAGTGGCCGGGTGAATAAACCGGCGGTGGAAACTATCTAAAAACGACTGGAAGATTGGTGGCTTAAAAGCAGAGAAGTGACATAATGTTAGTAATGTAGGAACAAAATTTAATAAATAGAATGGTGGTTTAGTTAACCACTCTTAATCAATAATTAAGATATAGGGAGAAAAATGAGCATGATAGCTGCTGCTACCACCCCGTTTCAAAGGGGACGCTCCTATATTTGCATCCATCCATCCATCCTTCCAAACTCCAGCTTTGGTTCCCTATACTGCCTATACTGGCTAGTGTGCCGAGGGCGCGCGTTCGCGTGGCCGCCGCGGTGATGCCTTCCCGCCGTAACCGCGGGGCGGCGCTACCAATAGCTAAGGTGCTAGGTCGCCCTAAGGTGCCAGCGCTGCGCGTTCGCTGCCTTGCAGCATAGGCGGCATAGGGCCAGATAGTCAGGCGCTGCGCTTTTCACTGCGAAACCTGTCTCTTGACGGTTTCAGCGGACTTTTTGTCTAAGAACAGTCTTGGTGGAAGACAATCGTGTCGTCCTAGTACTGTGCGAAGAAAATCATACGCTGAAATAGCGCTCGAGGAAGCGTTTAACAAATACTGTCAGGTCCATGTCTGCTATATCTAACTGTTTTATTTATTCAGCTGAACCGGATAATGTGTTAAGCAGAACACATGTTGACTTTCTGATATCCAGCGAGACAAGAAATTTGAAACAAGCACCTAAAGTTGACACGTCGGTTGCAATACTTTGTTTTGAATAAACGATCGAGTCCGGGCCGGGTTCAATATATTGCTATGAAATATTCCGACGGCGATTTTGTTTGATCTGGGGCCAGTCGACTGCGATGCACGCATCGCGATCGCGGATGTAGGGTATCGTATGCATCATCCTTCTGAGTGAGCGCTCAGTCAGCCCAGGTGGTTGTCCCGAATTATGGGAACTATATATTCTCAATCGCGATCTAACCCGGAACGGATCGACGACGACTGTTATTGTCCGTGTGACACAGGCATCGGAAAATACCCTTAATATTTTACACTGTTCATTAATCCAACTTTAAATTTTATTACTCTTCGGTCTTTTCTTATGGTCCATGGTATATCGCGATGCCGCAGTCAAGTGCTACGAACGTCAATACGGGCCTCATGCTTACGGATAGGTTACGTCGACGTTTTTGCAATTTAGTCATGCTTATTGCCAAGGTGATATATATCAGGTTAGTGACGTTTCATAGCGTCACATTGTATGCTACGGAAAAGAAGGGCGATCTTGCTTTTTCGTAACACATGGCACGCGCGCATGTTTTAAAAGATCGCATGCGGCAAATAAACACAAGCAGTCTGAATCTGACTTCTGTTTTTGTTCTTACTCTTTATTCATGTGTTTTATTAGGAAGTCACTTAATTGTTGCTTCATGCATAAATGATTATTGTGCGGTGTACTTCCTTTTGTAACAGAAGGAAAGGCAAGAAATAAAAGTGGGGATTGTATCATTGATTCTTTTTTTTTACAAAGTCTACAATACAGTAAAATTTGAGCAAAAAGGCGCAGCAACAATAAACAAGTATAAATATAGAAATGCACCGCTAAAGGTTTAGGAGAAAGGCCGCACATATGACACCGCAATAATTTCAATTTTAAACTAGTATTGGTAGTATGATACCAATTTTTGGTGGTTTTTTTTTTTTTTTTTTCACTTGCTAATGATGCGCTAGATATTCTTGTATAATTCTCCACGTGGTTTTTCGCTTACCACCGCTAAGTAATTTATAATTGATTTTACTTCCTTCACCAGTTTCGACTTCGCGGTTTCAGCAGCCGAGCGGTTGTTGTACGGTCACATATAGGTCACGCGCGGGATTAAAAACAGGAGCTTCAACAACAGACTCACTAATCAGCGCCTCATTTTGCGCCTTCATTTGAGCCACTTGCTTCTGCGCTCCAGCCAGTTTTCTCTTAGCTCTTCTCAGAGTGCGAGAAATGTTGCTGCATTTCTTATGCTGGTTGCATGCTTTTTCCCTCTTCTTGCTCATCTTGTTCTGTGTAAGCCTCCGCTGGTATTTGCATTAAGCGCAGCTAACCCCTTCAGAGTTGACGGTCAAGCGACACTTTTTCTGCAAAATACATTCCCATGAATGATATTGCTTCCTGAATCAGCTGGTTGCAGGCTACATCCGGACCAAAGACGTACCCTCCAGTGCACTCTGCCTATTATAGCTCTTCAGCTTTAGATATTGTTGTATTGTACGTGCTATTGTTTCTTTCTTTTCCGAGAATATACACTGGTAGCGTCCACAGAACTGCGTTCAGGCTTCAAGGTTCCAAAAGTTAACATTTTTTCTAGGTACAAAGTGGCAAAGTTCCTTTTTTTTCGGCTCGATAACGCGCGTAGGCTACAGAGCCAGCAGGTGCTTGGGTTAATTTCGTCCAAGTTGCAGGGATGTAAATTGAGTCAAACAGATCCTGATGTTCAAAGCTGCACATCTGCTGCTGCGGGCATGAGTTCTCGCTCGGCTCTTCTGCTGCCGGCTCCTTGGAAGCATTGTCAAACATCCTTGACGGTCCGTGGCTGTCGTCTGCCCCACTGGCATTATATACTGGCACTGCGCTTTTGTCGTTTAGCGGCCGGTGGGTCACAGACGTTCCTCAACTTCCTTTTCGATGTCTTCTTAGGCAGAAGATGGTTCGGATAATGGTCGAATAGCGTTGGCACGGTTTCGGGCTTAAGGCGTGGTCTATCTGTAGCGAGCTCGTTGACGATGCCGTTCACCGTCACTTTGAACGTTCTCTCGATGTAGCTCTCCTCAAAATATTTTTCGCAGACAGCACTCATTGAAGTCAACTTGCGGTCCTGTCTTTTAATCAGCCGCTTCCACTACGCAAGCTGCGCAGGGTCCGATGGCACACCGAACATAGAAACCTAGTCCTGATTCGAGCGGTAGCCACTCCGACTGAGCGGCGCGAAACATATGTCTTTTCCCTGCCCTGATGCTTTATTTTTAGCATCATTAGTTGTTGCAAATTTAATTCTCTCACATGAATGCAAGGAACAGAACGACTAAAACAAAAGAACAGCGTAGACGCGTCCAAAGCGCTCGAACCACTGATGGCTCGGCCAGTGCAACTGCGGCAAATCAAGGGCGCGCCGGCGGCCGACGGCATCGACGGCGATGGATGGATGGATGGATGGAATATAGGAGCGTCCCCTTTGAAACGGGGTGGTAGCAGCAGCTATCATGCTCATTTTTCTCCCTATATCTTAATTATTGATTTAGAATGGTTAACTAAACCTTCATTGGATGGATGGGATGGATGGATGGAATATAGGAGCGTCCCCTTTGAAGCGGGGTGGTAGCAGTAGCTATCATGCTCATTTTTCTCCCTATAACTTAATTATTGATTTAGAATGGTTAACTAAACCATCATTCTATTTATTAAATTTTGTTCCTACATTACTAACATTATGTCACTTCTCTGCTTTTAAGCCACCAATCTTCCAGTCGTTTTTTGCTAGTTTCCACCACCGGTTTATTCACCCGGCCACTGTTATCTCTAAACCCCAGAGCTTCAGGAACAGTGATTGCGCCTGCACCAACTTCCGGATGGATACCATTAGATTCGAGTATAATATGGTGAATTGATTCACTGGAGTTTCCACATACAGCACATACGTCATCTCCATTGGTAAATTTCTTTTTGTAGCTGCGTGTTCTAAGGCACCCTGATCTAGCTTCAAAAAGTAGGGCACTGCCTCTTGAGTTATCAAAGAAATCTTCCTTCCTGATCTGCATTTTCCACTTTCGGTATAATTCCACACTCTGTTTTTTTTTTTTTCATCGAATTTATCCAATTTTTACCTTCTGTGTTTTTCACCTGTTGCTTAATGCTCTTTATTTCTCCGTCCTTGTTACTAACATACTTACTAGTTAGTTTCCTAGTTCTTTTCCTCCATTGTGAGTCAACGCTTTTCAGGTACAGGTATTTAAATACCTTAGCTGCCCATCTGTTACTGTCCAATTTCCTCAGGCGTTCCTCATATAATATTTTACTCTGAGCTTCCCGTACTTCGAAAGATGCCCAGCCCATATCTCCCTCTACCGCCTCATTTGTAGTTTTGCCGTGGGCACCTAGTGCTAATCGTCCAACGGATCTCTGATTTATTTCTAATGTCGACTGTACCTCTGATTTTAGGCACAAAACGGCATTTCCGAAAGTAAGTCCGGGCACCATAACTCCTTTCCAAATACCCCTCAATACCTCTTACCTATTGTATCCCCACAATGCCTTATGCTTCATTATCCCGGCATTCCTTCGCCCTTTGGCCTTAAGTGATTGCTCATGCTTTCCAATGTATGCCAATCCTTCGTTTACCCATACCCCCAAATATTTATATTCTGCTACTCTAGGTATTTCAAGGCCTTGAATTTTAAGACACTGATCAGTTGAGCCGTTGAAAATCATCAGACCCGACTTAACTGCGCTGAAACTGAAGCCTAGAGCGTCCCCTTCGTCTCCGCAATACTTAACTAGAGTGCAATTCTTCCAGACTCTCAGCTAGCAGCGCAATATCGTCTGCATACATCAAACCGGGGAGGCGCTGCTCTACCGCCTTTCCACCTAATCTGTATGACAGGTTAAAACCTAGGTTACTCTCTTGTATCCTCCGTTCCAGGTTTATCATATAAAGCATGAACAGCACCGGTGATAGAGGACAGCCTTGTCTTAATCCTTTGCATACTTTGACATCCTCCGTACTTCTTATCCCTTCCCACGTAATTTCTACTTTGTTATCTCGGTATATTTCCTGTAGGAACTCTATGATCTCATAACCGATACCTTCTTTTAATATGTTCCACAGGAGTTCCCTGCTTACGTTGTCGTACGCCCCGTTTATGTCCAGGAAGGCCAAATACAAAGGTCTATTTTCCACTCTAGATATTTCGATGCATTGGGTAAGCACGAACAGGCAATCATCTAAGCGCCTACCATCTCTAAAGCCGTTCTGAAGTTCTCCGAGCATCTTGTTACTTTCAACCCATGCTTGCACCTTTAATTTCACCGCCTGCATGGCTAACCTGTACATTACAGATGTTATGGTAATCGGCCTGTAGGATTTTATGTGCATCCTTTCTCCTTTCCCTTTATAAATCAAATTCATTTTACTCTGCCGCCAGCTGTCCGGAATTTGCTTATTCGCTATGACTGTTTCCAAAGCTTTTAACAACGTTTCCTTACTTTTTGGACCGAGTTCATTAATCAGCTTGATCGGAATTCCATCTATTCCTGTAGATGTGTTTTTAGGGATATTTTTTTCTGCCTTTTTCCAGTTTAGATTGGCCAGTTCTAAGGTGCTTTGTATTCTGCTACCTTGTGTTGCTTCCTGATTTGCGGAGATTACCCTATCGTCGTTCTTAAATGACTCGGCTATAACTGATGTAATTTAGTTCACTGCGTTATCTCCCTTTAAACAATTTCCCTCGTTATCTTGAATCCGATCTTGCTTCCTTTGATTCTTCTTCCCTAGCCAGCTTATATGGTTCCAGAATTTCCTTGTTCCGCCTCTAGAGGCATCGTGTATATCAGCCATCCAGCGATCGGTGGACTGTCTTATTTTACTTTGGACGAGGGCCTGCACTTGAGGTTTCTTTTGTCGATATGATTCCCATTTTTGGTCGATTTCCTCCTGAGAAGCCTGTGCTTTCTTTGCCATTCGGTGTTCCCTTGAAGCAGCCCGTCGTTGTTCAATAGCTTCCCTGATTTCCTTATTCCACCAGCTCCGTGGCTTCCTCTTCCATTCCAGCGGTTTGCTATTTTAACCTCCTGAATTTTACTCCTTATGAGTAGTTCTAGCTGTTCATAATCCCAGTCTTCCATGGGGCTTTTCTCTATTGCTTCCTCTATGTCTGCTGCTATCTGCGCTATTTTATCGTCGTTTAATTTTGCGTTTACGTTTTGTCTAAGTTCCATTTCTCTTTTCTTCAAGGGGCCCATCTGCAGAAGGTGGGCTCGGTGACTGCACCACAGCGCAGCCACCTAATCCGCTTACCTTTGCGATGCACACGACCGTCCTCGCATTTGCCAGCCTGCTGCTGCCGTCCCTGGCAGGCCTGTCTACGGGGCGTCATCGGTGTGCGCACTGCCGTACACTGGAGATGACCCTGGATCCTGCCATCCACCGCCCGGCGAGTGCTCGTCCCTACTGGATATGCCGCCAGAGGAGCTGCACACACCGGAAATCACAGTACCATGGATGGCCACATCGACATCAGCAACAATGCCAACATGTATAAAAGAGCTTCACCCGCTGACACCGCTTCTTGGGCTCGGTGACTGCACCACAGCGCAGCCACCTAATCCGCTTACCTTTGCGATGCAGGTCAGTACACCGTATGCCCTCTTCGCTAAAAAATCCAGTAATTATATCTTGGTGCAGTTTCTGAGCCCGCACTGCTGTGTCGCCATTGCCGTTGAGTGTGCTCACGTAATTCATTCCTTGCTCATGCTATCAGGTGACGTTGAGACTAACCCTAATCCTGAGGGCAACGCTGCTGTACTCGCTGAACTACAGAAGCTAAACGCGGGACAGACCCTGTTGATTACGGAAATACAGGGCCTCAAAACACAACAGATCAAACCATAGCAAGCCTAGACAAACGAATGGCCGATCTCGAAACGCATTACCAAACACTTGTTCACCTCAAAAACGATATTGAAATAATGCAGTCAACCACAATCGACCAAGCTAAAAAGATTAAAGAACTAGAAACACGCCTGGATGACGCGGAAAACCAATCACGTCGGAATAACCTTATTTTCTATGGCATCCCTGATCCTGCTAGCGCTGAAACGTGGGCTGAGTCAGAAAAACTAGTCATTGATGTTTGCCGCAATAATCTTGATATAACCTTGGAACCTAACGACATTGAAAGAGCGCATCGCCTCGGAAATCATTCAGCCGACCGAATTCGTCCCGTAATCGTAAAATTCCTATCTCATAAAACCAAAGACGCACTGTTATCAAATGGCCGTAAATTGAAAGACACAAACTACAGTATCGGAGAGGACCGTTCGACACGCGCGTACAGTTGCTAGCGTTTGCCAATTCTAACAAGTATCCCTTGCGCTTCAAAACATCGGCTCAAAACGCTACGTATTTGACGCATCATCCGTTAAGGAAATAGCATAGCAATTGCCCCGTCACAAAACTTTAACAAATCGTCGACCCGCACAATGTTCTCTCGTTTTCGACAATATTCACTAACATCCGTAGTCTTCTTCCAAAGCGCGAACTCATATCAAACATCATGTCGTCATCCGGGAGCAACATACTAATACTAACAGAAACTTGGCTAACTAGTGATGTAACGGATGCGGAAATTTTGGCCGATTTACCCAACTACGAAGTGTATCGAAACGATCGAAAAGGCAAACGGGGGGGCGGTGTTCTCGTTGCCATTCATCGAGGCATATCATGCTCTGTTGTTGACGTCGCATCCGACATTGAAGCCATATGGCTCATCTGTCGCGCTCCCCCCGTAACAGTTCTGCTTGGCGTTTGCTACAGGCCCCCCCAGGCTAATCCAGACTTCCCACGTCATCTGAACAACATCCTTCATAAACTTGTTTTCACATATCCAAATGCCCGTATTCTTCTTTTTTGTGATTTTAACTACCCGGATATTGATTGGCAGAGCATAGCTAGTTCCACAATAACGTGTCATGCAGAGGCGAAGAACTTCATCGATGTCTGTTTAAATTTTAACCTCACTCAATTAATTTCCCAACCAACCCGTGTCTCACGAGAATCAGCAAACACGCTCGACCTGATACTAACAAGCAGCCCCGAGAATGTATCATCCATCAGTTACCTTCCTGAAATCAGCGATCACAAAGTCATGCATGCTTTATTCTCATTTACCTCGACTCAAAAACAGACATCCGATAAAACGATACAACTCTACGATAAGGGTAACTATAATGCAATAACTGAAGAACTTAACACCTTTTTTCCTGAATACGTATCCGCTTTTCACACTCGCTCAATTCATGAAAACTGGCTGATATTCAAGAACAAATTAAATCATCTCACTAACATGTTCGTACCAAGGATTACCTTTCAAACTAATCGCCATGGTTTACCCAGCACTTAAAACGACTCGAAAACAAAAAAGAAACGATTGTTTCGTACCGCCGAACGAAACGACACGCCTGCCGCATGGGAAAAATACTTCGAGGCCGAAAAATCATACCTACTTTCTGTTCGTAACGCCAAGTACTCATTTGATCACAATGACTTACCAAACTTACTTATAAGAAACCCCAAGCAATTCTGGCAAGTTTTAAACTCAACACATCCTCCCGATATTAAACTGACGAATGATTCACATGAAGCGGTGACTGACCATGATTGCGCAGAAATATTTAACCATGCATTCACATCTGTGTTCACTACCGAACTCGACGCACCTTCCCAATTACCACCCTTTAACTTAGAAACCCCCATGCCGGCAGTCACATTCGTCGAAGAAGGCATTTCATCCATAATTCATAAAATGAAACTTTCATCATCAGCTGGTATGGACCTGATTAATTCAAAACTATTGAAAAATGTGGAATCAATTTGTGCATCATATTTATGTCTCATTTTCTCACAGTCACTCTCCTCAGGAATTTTGCCTCTTGATTGGAAAACGGGGAAGGTCGTTCCAGTCTACAAATCAGGTAACAGAGACTCGCCCTTGAATTACCGCCCCATTTCATTGACTAGTGTGCCTTGTAAAATCATGGAACATGTCATCTACTCACAAATCGTAAACTTCTTGGACCGAAACCATTTTTTTCACCCTTCACAACACCGGTTTCGTAAGGGCCTCTCTTGCGAAACCCAACCAGCGCTTTTCCTTCACGACTTGCACACTAATCTAGACCGTAATGTGCAGACCGAAACCATCTTTCTTGATTTCGCCAAAGCTTTTGATAAGGTTCCCCACCGTCGGCTATTACTAAAACTCTCAAAGCTGAACCTACCCCCTAATATTCTCAAATGGATTGAAGAATTCCTAACTAACCGTTCTCAGTCAGTATATCTTAACGGCCATCTGTCTACTTCAGGCGTCCCACAAGGTTCTGTCCTCGGTCCCCTCCTATTCTTAATATATATTAACGACTTGCCCCTGCATGTTTCCTGTAGTATTCGAATTTTCGCAGATGATTGTGTTATTTACCGCACCATTAATAACTGTCACGATCAATACACTCTTCAGACAGAGCTTAACAACGTACTAAATTGGTGTAATAACTGGCTAATGTCCCTCAATCCTAGTAAATGTAAACTCATGTCCTTCACTCGTCGTCACAATCCATATCTCTTTCATTATTCAATTTCTAACACACAGATTGAGCAAGTACAATCATATAAATATCTAGGAGTCACTCTCTCTTCTAATCTATCATGGCAGGTTCATGTCGGTAACATCATTTCAGCATCAAACAAAACACTCGGTTTTCTAAAACGTCACCTTCTTCTTGCCCCACCACATGTTAAATTGCTCGCGTGTAAATCACTTATAAGACCCAAATTAGAATATGCATCCCCCATCTGGAGCCCACATCAAGCATATCTAATCACCGCATTAGAAGCTGTGCAGAATCGTGCTGCCCGATTCATTCGTTCCTCATACTCATATGACGTCAGTGTTTCATCCTTGAAAGCTACATCCGGACTGCCACCCCTCTCTTTACGTCGTCGCATTGCTGGCCTCACCCTTTATCACAAATGCTTTTATTCTCCTCTCAATCAAGCACCGTATATCACCGCCGCATCACGCATATCTCACCGCACCAGTCATCCCCATTCAAGTTGCCCGCCCACTATCACGCACTGCTACGTTTTCAGCTTCGTTGTTTCTTCGAGCAGCCACGGACTGGAACGGCCTACCCCATGACATCGTCGCCATCGCTTCAACATCTGCTTTTCAAGAACGCGTAACAGATCACTTTCAATGTTAAATTACCATCGCTGTTTGTTTTCCTCACTACAAATGTAATCCCACCCCTTATGTAACACCCCCTGAAATGGGGGCCTTTAAGGAATAAAACTGAACTGAACTAATACGTTTATGATCACTTCCCAGACTACACTCACCTTCTTCGTCTATTTCCATTTTTGTGACCTTGCTATAAATTTCCTGCGACATTTTTTTTTTTTTTTAGGACTGCTGCAGCTGAGGCTCTAAGGGAGCACTTCAGGTGAGGGGTCAAAGGAAGTACCTTTGAAAGACAAACAGAACCACCTTTGCAGGCTGCGAGGTTCGAAACTGGGTTTGGGCCCACTGCGGAGGAGGGGCGCGCAGCGGGGTTTACGGAGCGGTCAATAGTCGTCTGCCTGTTGCGGAATTCCCACGTGATTTGGCCTTCACATTTTGTTTCTCTATTTACTATAACTAGATCGTGTCGCTCGCAGAAATCTAGCATTAGCTTCCCGTTACAATCCGTGTATCCATCCAGATCGTCGATGTGGCCGTTCATGTCCCCCAGCAGAATAATATTGGCCCCGTTTCCAAACTGGCTTATATCGTCACTGAGACATTCAACAAGATCCCTGTTTTCTTGCCTGCATTGATCTCCTGTTCCTAAAAAAACTACCCCTAGCCATGTCCTTATGCCGGCAATGGATCCTGAAACCCAGATATGTTCTTTACAAGATGATTTAATTCTTTGCCAATTTGTTCCCTTGTGTATCAACATACCTACGCCTCCACCCTTTCTTTCCGTTCTCGTCCTGTTGCACCCTTCCCAGACGTAGCCTTCTATAAACGGCGGATCTTCTAGATCCCTGAGATGAGTCTCGCAAAGAGCGTACACACCTATTTTGTCATCCTTCAACTGCTGTTCTATCTCTAGCCATTTCGCTCTTTTTCTACCTCCTTGCATGTTTCTGTAGCTGATCCTAATGTTAAATTTCTATTTTGTACTTTTTTTTCTCGACCTACTCTTTGCCATTTTTCGGGGCTCAGCCTCCATTATTACACTTTCTTATGCTTCACTTCTAACTACCTCTGTGCACGGAATCCTCGCGGACCCCCTAAAAAAGCTACAGCCCTGCCTGCCAAGCGCCAGCCGATCTCTGCTCCGACCCTTCTGTTAAAATGAATGCCATCTCGCTGAAAAGCCCTACCAAAACCTGCTTTATGTACCTCCCTGTTTACCTCAACCACTTCGAAACGCTTCTCCAGGCTTAACTTTCTTATGTGCTGATTAACTGTCACCACGTCCTTTTCCGTCTTTCCGTTCAATCCTAGCACCTCTGGTACTGTGCGTACAACTATCTGCGTCTGCTGTGCTATCTCCCTGATCTCGTCAACTCCCTTAGCTAAACTTTCCACCACTCCTGCAGCGTCATCATTTAGGACATCGTTTAGACCCGCGGATACTATTACCATACTGCGCTCTGCGGAATCCTTCAACAGCCTATTTTTACTCTATTTTAGTACATCCCTTATTGTTCTCCCTGGGAAGGCTCCAACCAACACTCTCTTATCACCCCTTACACGTTCCAAGATATCTCGCTTGCACCTGTTCATGTTAGAATTTCCGGCGATAAGCACCTGGGCCTTCTTTCTCCCTCTCCCAACTGTTGGCTCCTGCTTTCGGTTATCTGTGTCCTTATCTCTGGGATTTTCATTCTTCCTTACTTCTTCCTTTTATTTCCGGCGTCTTAGCTGCTTCTAAATAACTCTGACGGTTCGGATCCGCCTGACCTACTTTGCTCATGCCTTGCATGCCAGTGCTGGCCCCAGCCACGTGGCCCACATTGGAATGTTCATCCTCGTTGGTGCCAAGGATAAAGTCGGCCCCTTTTTTTTTTTTTTCAGTTTGAGTAAGCTGTCCAAGCAGTTTCTGATTTTCCGCTCTTAACAAACTTACTTCATTTTCTGAATCATCCACACGAGACACTAAACTGCCCCTTTCTTGATCAAATCTATCTAGACGCGCACTCAGTACGCAACACCGACACAAAAAGTCGCTGCCTTCCGCTTCACCTACAGAGTCAAAACGCGTTTCCTTGAGATTAACCTGCGCCTCACACTTAGTACACTTTACTTTCTTTTGATTGCACATCTTAAGCGCTCATCGACTGAACTATATCTATTACGAATTCTCAGAATATACAGATTGCCAAAAGATAGAAGACACAAGAAACGACTAGCAAACAGGCGTTAAAAACCAATTCTGCGAATGCCAATAGCCTAGAAAAAAATATTTATCTAAACAAGATAGCTAAATAATGAACGCCAAGAAAATCTAGCTGCCGGCACGAAAAACCAGGCCGCTAACCAAGAGCTAAAATCTGTTCTTTTGGCTGCACCTAACCTAACTAGCTGAAAACGAAATAAAGTTAATAAAAGAAAGAACTCATCTGTTTGACGCTTCGGAAGCTCCCGCTGTCGCCAGTCCGTCCGTTTCCGGTAGCCACGTGCAATCGGAGGAGCGATGGAACACGCGTCCGCACCACACGGCTGTCAACTGGCACCTTAGCTATTGGTAGCGCCGCCCCGCGGTGGCGGCGGGAAGGCATCACCGCGGCGGCCACGCGAGCGCGCGCCCTCGGCACACTAGCCACTATATTCTAGGCACTACAGGCAAATAAAATCCCTTGATAATTTGAAAGTAGCGACTTTCTGTGAACTATGCCGCCGCGCCGCGCACCCTCGCCGATTCTCCTCTCTCACCTCTCCCATCGGACGGTGATTGGCTCCGCGGGCGGCTCCGCGGGCGGTCTTCGAGAAAAGCGCGGGATAAGTTCGCTCTTTTTGTGTTTTTATTTTTCGTCGGCGACATTTTTTGGGCAGCCGCCGCTGCTACGACCGAGCTCCTTGACGTTGCGGGCTTGCCCTTCGCGTTATTCGCGCTCCTTTAGTGCAGCACTACGCCCAGTTGCTGCGCATTTCAGTGCCAGAGTGAAAAAGGCTTTGTTCTTTTCGCGATTCCGAGCGTTAAGAAAGACACAGAAGAAAAACGTGGCTGCACAATATCGGCCGCAAGAACTTTACGCCGACGAAGACTGCCCATCTCTGCGGGGTTCAAGCGACTGTGTATACTGATACTGCATGCAAGCGCATCACTAATCTGCCAATCTCACTTAATTCACTGATCATTTTGCGTCGTTATGCGTGTTATTGTTTTCACTTCATGGTTCCGCTCAACGTGCTATAATAGCGACGGCTGATGCATACAATGCGCATACATTCGCATACAATACCCACTTTAGTTTCTGAACCTAGTTCTCGCTTTTCAACGATAGCGCGTGCAATGAGGGAGATTATTAAGCATTAATAGGCTTATGTCGCAGGAAAGCGTGTAGAGAACTCGTCCACAGAACGTGTCCGCAAAACTATATATCAGCACATCAAACATTTCTCTTTAAACCCTTAAAATTTGACCTTGTCCGTATCTGGTGAAATTGGTGTCTAACTTAACTTGAATATGGCGAATTCAGTAGTTACGTCCAAATTTCGGGACCTCCCACAAAATGCAGCCCCAGGAACTCTCTGAATTTGACCTCATCCGAATGTGGCCAAAATCGATGTCTAACTTATAATTTGGGTATGGCGAATTCAGTGAAGTCGAATCCAAATTTCGGTGGTCGAGAGGGCTTTGGGGTGCGGACGCTTTCCTTGGATGACGGGAAATCGGTGCTTGGATCTTTGGCTCTCGATTTCGGCTCGACACCACCTCAATGTCGCCGACAGCGGGACCAAAAGGCGTTTCATGCTTAATAGAAAAAAGTTCATCATCATCATCATCATCAGCCTGATTATACCCACTGCAGGGCGAAGGCCTCTCCCATATCTCTCCACTTAACCCGGTTCTGTGCTAGCTGCATCCACTTGACCCCTGCGAACTTCTTAATCTCATCCGCCCACCTAACTTTCTGCCGCCCCCTGCTACGCTTTCCTTCCCTTGGAATCCAGTTTGTTACCCTCAGCGACCATCGGTTATCCTCTCTTCGCACTACATGTCCTGCCCATGTCCATTTCTTCTTCTTAATTTCCACTAGAATGTCGTTAACTTGAGTTATTTCTCTGACCCACTCTGCACGCTTTCTATCTCTTAATGTTACCCCTACCATTTTTCGTTCCATAGCCCTCTGGGTTGTCCTCAACTTAAGTAGAACTCTCTTGGTTAGCCTCCACGTTTCAGCCCCATAGGTGAGTACAGGCAAGATGCAACTGTTGTATACTTTCCTCTTGAGCGATACCGGTAAGTTGCTAGTCATAATCTGCGAGTGCTTGCCAAATGCGCTCCATCCCAATCTTATTCTTCTTGTTATTTCCTTTTCATGGTCCGGATCTGCGGTTACTACCTGTCCTAAGTAGATATATTCGCCTACTACTTCCAGTATTTCGCTACCTAATGTAAACTCCTGTTCCTTCCCGAGGCTGTTGAACATTACCTTAGTCTTCTGCATATTGATTTTCAAGCCTACCTTTCTACTTTTCCTGTCAAAAAGTTCATATTCGTTTTAAAGTCGCCGTGCAAATTCTCAACTACAAAATCGATTAAGCCGTTGCATGTGCACTGCGCGGTGCCAAGCTCCTGAACGTTAATGAAAATTTTTTGGACGGCCATCAAAGCAAATATCCCAGCTTGTTCCCAGCAAACATCCCTCTACTAAAACTCCACTCGTGAGCAACTTCATAAACTGTACTTCCGCGAAAATTAGTTCGAGGTGAATCTAAATTTAACTAACAATTGCTATGCTGAAAATATTCTGGAATGTTCAAATATATTGTAAATATTAAGCTTCATATACTATGCCGTGTTTAGACAGACGGTATGGAAAAGTCAAAAGGATTGTGAGCTGTATGCAGCAAGTGGTTTTGTTCGTGCCGCAAGCGCACTTTATTGGCCCTTTCATTGCGCGTACGAGACGCTAACTTATGTGGCTCGTGGTAGTCAAACGTGTCGCGTATCTTACTCGTGATTTTATTCAATAACAGAGTGTGGAAAAAGCGCGAACTTAAGAGCGCGCGCATGGGCCAGCCAACTGCCCGGACGGCGAGAGAGCGCTGCCCAAAAAAGCGTGCCGTGTGCAGTGCGCGCAGCCGGCGGGCGAGGATATTCGAGGAGGAAAACGCCTGAGTGGAGGAGAGTGTCGCTACTTTCAAATTATTGAGGGGTTTTACAGGCAAACAGCGCGCAGCGCGCGGTGCCGCACGCGGCTACATGGATGGATGGATGGATGGATGGATGGATGGATGGATGGATGGATGGATGGATGGATGGATGGATGGATGGATGGATGGATGGATGGATGGATGGATGGATGGATGGATGGATGGATGGATGGATGGATGGATGGATGGATGGATGGATGGATGGATGGATGGATGGATGGATGGATGGATGGATGGATGGATGGATGGATGGATGGATGGATGGATGGATGGATGAATGGATGGATGGATGGATGGATGGATGGATGGATGGATGGATGGATGGATGGATGGATGGATGGATGGATGGATGGATGGATGGATGGATGGATGGATGGATGGATGGATGGATGGATGGATGGATGGATGGATGGATGGATGGATGGATGGATGGATGGATGGATGGATGGATGGATGGATGGATGGATGGATGGATGGATGGATGGATGGATGGATGGATGGATGGATGGATGGATGGATGGATGGATGGATGGATGGATGGATGGATGGATGGATGGATGGATGGATGGATGGATGGATGGATGGATGGATGGATGGATGGATGGATGGATGGATGGATGGATGGATGGATGGATGGATGGATGGATGGATGGATGGATGGATGGATGGATGGATGGATGGATGGATGGATGGATGGATGGATGGAATATAGGAGCGTCCCCTTTGAAACGGGGTGGTAGCAACAGCTATCATGCTCATTTTTTCTCCATATAACTTAATTATTGATTTAGAATGGTTACCTAAACCATCATTCTATTTATTAAGTTTTGTTCCTACATTACTAACATTATGTCACTTCTCTGCTTTTAAGCCCCCAATCTTCCAGCCGCTTTTGCTAGTTTCCACCGCCGGTTTATTCACCCGGCCACTGTTATCTCTAAACCCCAGAGCTTCAGGAACAGTGATTGCGCCTGCATCAACTTCCGGATGGATACCATTGCATTCGAGTACAATATGGTCAATTGTTTCACTGGAGTTTCCACATACAGCACATGCGTCATCTCCATTGTTAAATTTCTTTTTGTAGCTGCGTAGAGAAGTGCCATAATGTTAGTAATGTAGGAACAAAATTTAATAAATAGAATGATGGTTTAATTAACCATTCTAATTCAATAATTAAGATATATGGAGATAAATGTGCATGATAGCTACTGCTACCACCCCGTTTCAAAGTTGACGCTCCTATATTCCATCCATCCATCCCTGTTCTAAGGCACCCTGATCTAGCTTCAAAAAGTAGGGCACTGCCTCTTGAGTTATCATAAAAATCTTCCTTCCTGATCTGCATTTTCCACTTTCGGTATAATTCCACACTCTGTTTCTTTTCCATCGAATTTATCCAATTTTACCTTGTGTGTTTTTCACCTGTTTAATAATCTTTATTTCGCCGTCCTTGTTACTAGCATACTTACTAGTTAGTTTCCTAGTTCTTTTCCTCCATTGTGAGTCAACGCTTTTTAGGTACAGGTATTTAAATACTTTAGCTGCCTATCTGTTACTGTCTTATTTCCTCAGGCGTTCCTCATATAATATTTTACTCTGAGCTTCCCGTACTTCGAAAGATGCCCAGCCCATATCTCCCTGTACCGCCTCATTTGTAGTTTTGCCGTGGGCACCTAGTGCTAATCGTCCAACGGATCTCTGATTTGTTTCTAATGTCGACTGTACCTCTGATTTTAGGCACAAAACCGTATTTCTGAAAGTAAGTCCGGGCACCATAATTCCTTTCCAAATACCCCTCAAAAAATGCCTTATGTTTCATTATCCCGGCATTCCTTCGCCCTTTGGCCTTAAGTGATTGCTTATGCTTTCCAATGTATGCCAATCCTTCGTTTATCCATTCCCCCAAATATTTATCTTCTGCTACTCTAGGTATTTCAAGGCCTTGAATTTTAAGACCCTGATCAGTTGAGCCGTTGAAAATCATCAGACCCGACTTAACTGCGCTGAAACTGAAGCCTAGAGCGTCCCCTTCGTCTCCGCAATACTTAACTAGAGTTTGCAATTCTTCCCGACTCTCAGCTAGCAGCACAATACCGTCTGCATACACCAAACCGGGGAGGCGCTGCTCTATCGCCTTTCCACCTAATCTGTATGACAGGTTAAAACCTAGGTTACTGTCTTGTATCCTCCGTTCCAGGTTTATCATATAAAGCATGAACAGCACCGGTGATAGAGGACAGCCTTGTCTCAATCCTTTGCATACTCTGACATCCTCCGTACTTCTTATCCCTTCCCACGTAATTTCTACTTTGTTATCCCGGTATATTTCCTGTAGGAACTCTATTATCTCATAACCGATACCTTCTTCTTTTAATATGTTCCACAGGAGTTCCCTGCTTACGTTGTCGTACGCCCCGTTTATGTCCAGGAAGGCCAAATACAAAGGTCTATTTTCCACTCTAGATATTTCGATGCATTGGGTAAGCACGAACAGGCAATCATCTTAGCGCCTACCATTTCTAAAGCCGTTCTGAAGTTCTCCGATTATCTTGTTACTTTCAACCCATGCTTGCACCTTTAATTTCACCGCCTGCATGGCTAACCTGTACATTACAGATGTTATGGTAATCGGCCTGTAGGATTTTATGTGCATCCTTTCTCCTTTCCCCTTATAAATCAAATTCATTTTACTCTGCCGCCAGCTGTCCGGAATTTGCTTATTCGCTATGACTGTTTCCAAAGCTTTTAACAACGTTTCCTTACTTTTTGGACCGAGTTCATTAATCAGCTTGATCGGAATTCCATCTATTCCTGTAGATGTGTTTTTGGGAATATTTTTTTCTGCCTTTTTCCAGTTTAGATTGGTCAGTTCTAAGGTGCTTTGTATTCTGCTACCTTGTGTTGCTTCCTGATTTGCGGAGATTACCCTATCGTCGTTCTTAAATGACTCGGCTAAAACTGATGTAATGTAGTTCACTGCGTTGTCTGCCTTTAAACAATTTCCCTCGTTATCTTGAATCCGATCTTGCTTTCTTTGATTCTTCTTCCCTAGCCAGCTTATATGGTTCCAGAATTTTCTTGCTCCGCCTCTAGAGGCATCGTGTATATCAGCCATCCAGAGATCGGTGGACTGTCTTATTTTACTTTGGACGAGGGCCTGCACTTGAAGTTTCTTTTGTCGATATGATTCCCATTTTTGGTCGATTTCCTCCTGAGAAGCCTGAGCTTTCTTTGCCATTCGGTGTTCCCTTGAAGCAGCCCGTCGTTGTTCAATAGCTTCCCTGATTTCCTTATTCCACCAGCTCCGTGGCTTCCTCTTTTCATTCCAGCGGTTTGCTGCTTTAACCTCCTTAATTTTACTCCTTATGAGTAGTTCTACCTGTTCATAATCCCAGTCTTCCATGGGGCTTTTCTCTATTGCTTCCTCTATGTCTGCTGCTATCTGCGCTATTTGATCGTCGTTTAATTTTGCGTTTACGTTTTATCTAAGTTCCATTTCTCTTTTCATCAAGGGCCCCATCTGCAGACTAATACGTTTATGATCACTTCCCAGACTACACTCCCCTTCTTCGTCTATTTCCATTTTTGTGACCTTGCTATAAATTTCCTGCGACATTGGACAATAGTCAATGGTCGTCTGCCTGTTCCGGAATTCCCACGTGATTTGGCCTTCACATTTTGTTTCTCTATTTACTATAACTAGATCGTGTCGCTCGCAGAAATCTAGCATTAGCTTCCTGTTACAATCCGTGTATCCATCCAGATCGTCGATGTGGCCGTCTCTGTCTTTACAATGAGCAGCGCCCCTGGCGGCCAAAGTTGGAAGGCATCGCCGGCGCGGCCACCTCCTCCCATTGAGAGACCCCTCCGCACGGCACACTAGCAAGTATATTCTTGGCACTATAGTTTGCCTTTGCCTGCCTTCCCCTTCGCTGCTGTACTCTTGCCATTGCGGAGGTTTTGTTTTGCTGTGGGCGATGTGACTTCTGATACGAAGAAGCCACCCCGATGACAAAACCATTGTGCTAGGCTGCCGGACATGCTTACGGGAAAGGCGCCACGAATCGAAACATATGTGGCTCTTGGAAAATAATGGGGGCGAATATAAATACTCCCTAAAGGATAAAAATACACGATGACCTGATCACATCAATGACACGTCATCACATCACATCAATTCTATGGCCTTGTGGAAACAATAAGCCAGGGGAAGGGCAAGCAGGGCCAGCTAGCCGGATTGTCGACATGCTCTGTCAAGGAAGCACAAAGCCAGACACGAATGTGAACAAAAAGTGGACCACTAGTTAGGAAACAACTTTATTCAATGCATTACTAAGCTTCAAGAATACGCTGGTATATCTGTTGACCACAGCCAGCATACTATAGGCACCGTGCAGAAACCCAGGGGGCAGCACTCGCGGCGAACAGGCAGCGCCATGAGTGAGCGCCGGAACACTTTGATAGGGAGACGCGCGGCCGCCTGGGCAGGGCGCGCGCTTGAAAAAAGGCGGCCTGCGCCGCGAAATGGTAGCAGCTTCAGCCAGCTCAAGCGACTTAGCGAACCACAAACAATGCGAGAGCCACACGACACAAGACGGAGAGACAAGGACAAGCCCTGGCCTCCCGCTGGGCGTTTATTTCTGAGCTGGAAACACGCGAAACGGAAGACAACAGGAGAAGCGCGTGCAGTTGGAAAAGGCCGAGCAAAAAACGAAGGGGGTGGGAGGGTGGGGGCGTAAAAAACACGGTAAAAATGTAGAAAAATACAAAAAACATTTGTGGCGAACGCCCCTCGTCCCAAGTGTGGTACAGCTTCAAAAAGGTCAGCTCGAACGCCCAAAATTGGGGTGGGTGAGAAAAAAAAAAAAGCTGCGGGGAATCGAGCGGCCGAGAAGGGTGGAACGAGTATGGGAGAAGGATAGGAATGAATGAAGCTGTAGTCGAAGAAGAGAAAAAAGCCTAAAAAAAAGGGACAAGCCTGAAAACTCGAGAACGCGATTACCGGGGCCTGAAGATGCCGCAGGCACCTACATTGCGCACACGGATTTTGAAGAGCTTAAGCTGTTTCCTGGTGAGGCGGTTGCCACTTTTATCCACGATAAAGGAAAGGATGGCAGATGGCACGCGGTTGCTGATACAGCGACACAGCTATGAGAATGGAAACTGCCTTACAGCACCGCACAAACGATCTACCGTTTCTAATACACATTCATGTCTTCCTCTCTGTCACATGTCAGAATTGTAGCATGCTTAATTTTCTTTTTCGTTGAAAGAACGTCCTGCCTCATCCCGACTTCAATGCTAGTTTTCTTTCGTTTTTTTAACGATCCTTAATGCCTCTTTAACGGTACTTTCAAGTCCTCTGCCGCAAAATTAAGTTTTGACAGGGGAAGGTAACAGGTGGCAGCCAGCCGCTCGACAACTTGTTTGGAGCCGGATGGCATGTAATGAATGCAAGATCTGTTCAGAGTATCCACGAATAAGTGAAAAAAAAAACCTCTTTTTTACTTATTTTTTACTATAGTCTCGATTGAGCAGTATGGCATGAGAAACAGCTTATCATTCGAGGTTCAACAACTCAGTAGACATCGAAATGTCATTAACACAACTAAAGGAATAAAGCGTATGGAATGGCACCTCCTGAATCACATCTACAGAGGAGGGCGAAGTGGACAGCGAAGGATGGCGAGGAAAAAAAAGCAATATCAGGCTGGGGGACGGACAAAGGAAGCCGCCCAAGTGGGGAAAGAAAGTAGCGGCATAAGCGTGGAAGGAAAGGGTGTGGAAAGAAGAAAAGGAACGAGTTGAGAGGAGGAAAGAAATAATGAAAGCAAGCAAGCAAAAAAAAAAACGTTCGCGAAACTCATGCGCAAGACATATTAAATGCGCCATTTAAACACTCCATTCCTGTTGATTACTCTCTGCATTGTACTGGTGCTTATGCAAGCTATCGTAGACAGGGAAATATAGACCACAGGACAGCATAAATAAAAATTATGCAATGAACAATTGCATCCACGAGCGCGGCCCACAGGCCCGCACGGCGGTCCCAGTAGCGCTGATGCCTATGAGTTGCCCAATTTCTTTAAATATTATTTTTTTTTGCGGGTTGAGAAAGGATGCTAATGCAGATGAAGGTATAGTCTGTCCTCTTTCGGGAAAAGTGCTTCGCGGTAAATCTGGACGCGGCAATACCCGGGCATGATTGCCAGCTCACTGCTCGTTGGAAGGCAGCGATTCGCCTTAGCGTCGCTTCGCTTCGTAAAGCTTATTCGGTGACGCGAAAAATATTTTATCAGGCCAGTGAAAATGTGTGCAACAGCAGCAATCCAAGGTCTGCAACCTAGCAATTCATTTGTGACCATAGAATGCCGCGAATCGAAAGAACGAACGGCGAATGCGCCCCACGCTCAGCATATCCGCCGCGTCTCCGCTGCACGGCCGGGCGCACGTCTCCCTACCAAACTGTTCTTCCCGCCGCGAGGGGCGCGCGCGTCGCGCCGCGAGTTACTCCTGCACGGTGCCTATAACCGAAGTGCGTGATTATAGGCTAATATTTCACACGTATATGTTGCTAAATACAGTCTAATGAAATTGAATTGCGAAGCTTGTAGAAGCCTGCTAACCGCTTACTCGGCGCAAACTTCCGCGACAATGGGAAATCAGCTATTGTAAGTTCAGCTTTTGCTTCTTGAGCAAGCTCGAAAAATGACTGCCTGTGGGGCGATCATTCATGACATGAAAACCACTGTACACGGCGCAAAGACGACAACACAAGAAATAAAAGAACGCCATGTGAGCATGTGCTGTCCTTTTCTTTCTTGTGTTGTCTTCTTAAATTTGTGCCGTATACTTTGCATGCAGTGGTTCTCGAAGATATATGTTCACGGAGTTTTTGTTTTTTTTTTCGTGCCATAAACTGCATTCGGGCAGCAAATTAATTGATGCACTCGGAGTAGTAAAAGACACGCTCCCGCGAGAAATCGGATGCTTACAACATATACGCGCCTCGCCTCTCTCATCATGATTAACACGGGTGTACTTTTTGTCAAGGAAGCTAGCAGTGGAGCCGCCGTTCATCAGCCCGAGATGCCTACTAAATGCTTGTTTTCACACTCCTAGAGCTCCTGTCAGGTCCTTCCCTATCGATCAGAACACTGTCTACACGAATATAGCTAATTCGCAATTGTGCAGTTATCTGAAAATTTTCAGATTAAACTGCTGATAATGGACGGGGGATGCTCAACTGCAAGCTTTCAAGATGTGTTCAATAATGACTTGTGGCAATTTTTATGTACCTTTCTTCCATAAACAGCGTCGACAGTAAATTAAAATTCACGATCCAGAAGGCAGGCGCGACAAAAAGGTGCTGACAGCTGCGGCCTATAGGGAACCCAAGCTCAAGTTTCGCCACGCGATGGCAGCGCCGCATTCCTGGCGTGGTGGCGAAATGTGAAACGATGGGGCTTCGCCGGAGCAGACGCTCCGCTAGATTCCTGTGCACGCGCGGCGATCGTGTTGCGCCTGGCGGTTATTTGGCAATACAAAAACGCATCCGCTGATGCGGAACGGATGTACAAAGTAGCATTGTGCCATGGGAAGCCACAATAGTAGGCGAAGCACCAAAATTCGAGGCTCGCGTGTGAAACTTTGCAGATTCCTTTGGAAGCGTGTCCGCAAGACCTGTTTTCCAACCCCATGACAGCGTTCTGAGAAGTCTCGCGTTCTTTGTGGAAACGAAAAGAGCCAATTTCCCCTTTCTTCGTAAACTCAGAAATGTTGACAGTTGACAAAGACGGCTTGGAGAGCCATCAAAAAAGTACAGTGGTTAAACACCATGCATAAAAAGTGAAGAGGATGGAAGATTATCCTGCTCGTCGCTCCCCGCGTGTCTAGTTTTGCCGATTTTTTGTGCTCTCTCCCTGCTTTGTGAGTGCTCTGAAAGCAACCAAATCAACAGATGTGACGTCCGCAATCGAGACTGATGTTTGAATGTACCCTAAGTGTCCACAGCTGCCTTTTCATTTTTAGATTGACCAAGAAAATATCTAGGAACGAGGCCTTTTTTTTTCGGGGGTGGGGGCGGCGTTGGAAAACATGCCTTGCTGAGACGCTTTTACAGATTTTCGCAAATTGGCCAATACGTGAACCAATTATTATTATTATTATTATTATTATTATTATTATTATTATTATTATTATTATTATTATTATTATTATTATTATTATTATTATTATTATTATTATTATTATTATTATTATTATAGTACTTTATCACATATAACTCCCACTTTCTAGCCTTAAATTGTATTTACTTCACTTTTTGCTTTTTCTCCTGTTCAATGCTGTCTGTATCTTGAACTACTTTTTATCCGTTTCTTGCTTATATTTCAACTTTAAACTTTATATTCGAATCTTACTGTCCCTTGTTCAATTTTACTTCTTTATTGTATTATTCTGTATTTCTAGCCTGTGTTTTAAGTACCATGCACTTGTTGCGCCTGGAATGGTTGTTTATTTTATGTATATTTCTATATTACTATAATCAATGTCAGTTATCTGTTTTTTTTTTTTTCTCTTCTACCTACCGTTCTTTTTTTTTTTCTTTATTTCCTGGTGTGCTAAAAAATTCTCTCACTGTGTATATAAGTGATGATACTCGTTGTTTGCTTAATTTCCGTGATACTTTTCGTCTCAGTTTCATTTCATGTATTATTTATTTCTTTTTTTTGTGTTCTCTCTGTGTGTGTAAACATGTTTGTGCTTTTTCATTTTTTTTTTTGTGCTGCAGCACAAAGACCACATGGTTGTTCCTGCGCACATTAAATAAAGATTGATTGATTGATTGATTGATTGATTATTATTATTATTATTATTATTATTATTATTATTATTATTATTATTATTATTATTATTATTATTATTGTTATTATTATTATTATTATTATTATTATTATTATTATTATTATTATTATTATTATTATTATTATTATTATTATTATTATTATTAACGAAGATATGTCGGAAGTGCAGTACAAAAGTGATCCTAGCTATGGCTCGACTAACACTACTCGCACGGAGCATCCCATTCGCGTCACAGGGTTCGTGAGTGCAAACCAAATATTATCATAAATGAAGCGCAACCATTTAATAAGAACCAAAATAAAACACTGTGTAGTACAAGCTTGGATTTCACCTGCCTTCCGAGCCAGCGAGCCGGTTATATCGCGAGTAGCGCACGGAGCACGCATGTGCTTATGAGATTGCTAGCGTTCTTGTCTTTGAAGAAACACCTCCTTCGGACTATATACTTATTCTTCTACTGCGAAATTTCCTTTGGTAACGTCGTAATAATAAAAAAACAAATCCGTATATAGATCGCATGCTACAGGCCAAAACGATGGTCAACGAGCGGGCCACTTTATTCCACAGTACGGATGATACTTTAGCAGTTTTTGAAGATATTATGTACGACAATATAATTACATAGCGAACTTACCTCGAGATGCATTCCTACCCAGACGGCCACTGACGTCAGACGGACAATCGAACTCGGCCGAAACTCGGAGGCCGATTTTGGACGTCCGCCGGAATTCCGGCGTACGTACGAAAGCGGATGGTCGAATCCGTTCGCCCAGCGGACAGCCGCCGTACGTCCGCCACTGGATTTGCTTTTACACAGCTATGCTCGTCTGAACTGCGTATAAATCAGTAATGCCGTCAAGTCTGCATTATATGATGCCAGAGCGGAAAGGCGCCAAGCACGAATCGAAAGATAATGTGACTCTTGGAAAATAATGGGAGCAAATATAAATTCTCCCTAATGGATAAAAATACACGATGACCTGATCACATCAATTACACGTATACCATCCTAGTTTTTCAGTTGTATTATATTCTATGGCCTTGTGGAAACAATAAGCCAGGGGAATTCGTGCAAGCAGGGCCAGCTAGCCGGATTGTCGACATGTTGCATTGCATCAAGGATAAGCACAAAGCCAAATACGAATGTGAACAAAATGGAGGACCAGTAGTTAGAAAATAACTTTATTCAACGCATTACTAAGCGTCAAGAATGCACTGGTATATCTGTTGACCACAGCCAGCATATTACAGCTGAAGTGATTATAGGCTAATATTTCACAGGTACGTTGCAAAATAGTCTAATGAAATTGAATTGCGAAGCTTGTACAAGCCTGCTAACTCGGCGTTGCCTTAAGCAAACAGCTTACTCGGCACAAACTTCCGCGACAATGGGGACTCAGCTATTGTCAGTTCAGCTTTACTGCTTCTTGAACAAGCTCGAACATATGACAGCCTGTGGGGCGATCATTCATGACTTGAAAACCACTGTACACGACGCAAAGATGACAACACAAGAAAGCAAAAAACGGACACGAAACATGTTGTGCCCTTTTCTTTTTTGTGTTCTTAATGCAGTTAATGGCACGAAATAAAAACCCTCCGTGAATTGGATTGGATTGCTAAAACGTTTCTTTGGGGCCTGCAGTAGAACGCGCGCTCGCGCGCGCGCGCTCCGGACGGGGTCTCTTCTCAGCACCGGCCGCCCGGCCTGGGTCCCCTCTTGCCGGACAAGAAACACTGTATACGGCGCAAAGACAACACGTACAAGAAATAAAAGGATACCATATGTCAGCATGTGCTCTCCTTTTCTTTCTTGTGTCGTCTTAAATTTGCGCCATATACAGTCGTTCTCAAAAATATATGTTCACCGAGTTTTTTTTTTTTTTTTTTCATGCCATGAACTGTATCCGGGCAGAAAATAAACTGATGCACTCGGAGTAGTAAAAGACACGCTCCAGCGAGAAATCGGATGCTTAAAACATATATACGCCTTGCCTCTCTCAGTTAATATTAACACGGGTGTACTTTTTGTCAAGGAAGCAGTGGAGCCGCCGTTCATCAACCCGAGATGCCTCCTTGCTTGTTTTCACACTCCTAGAGCTCCTGTCAGGTCCTTCTCTATTGATCAGAACACTGTCTACATGAATACAGATAATTTGCAATTGTGCAGTTATCTGAAAATTCTCAGATATTAAACTGCTGATAATGCACGGAGGATACGCAACTGCAAGCTTTTAAGATGTGTTAAATAATGACTTGTGGCAATTGTTATGCACCTTTCTTCCGTAAACAGCGTCGATAGTAAATTCACGATCCAGAAGGCAAGCGCGACAAAAAGATGCTGACAGCTGCGGCCTATTAGGAATACGAATACAGCTTTACACGTTACCCGCGCAAACCTATGTGTCTCTGTACTCTTTATCATCGCGGCCGTGAGTCACAAACGTCAGAAAATGGGGCCATCGAGCGCCGCAGTCATTTTCATACGAGCGCCTTAATTCACTTTTCGCCAAGGACTCCGGAGAGAAATCGGACACGCGTTTGCAGTTAGAAACCTCTTAGCTTATCGTATAGCACCAGTAGTAGCACAACTTGCTAATATACCCAACCTCTGCATAGCTGCCACACCCAAATCTAAAAAGTGTGGACGAAGACGCTGCGTTTTTCTAAAGTGAGAAGGCCGCGGTTGCACGAACGCAACCCATCAACCAGCAGAGCGCTACATTGAAGTCTGCGGTGGCGCCACCTAGTGCATGTAACATGCACTGCGTCAGGGAAGGAGCCCCAGTGAGCCCACTAACCTATTCTGGCTCACTTTACCTAGGTGGTGCCGCCGCGTTTATCCCCAGTTTCTATTTTTCTATAAGAGATGGCGCTCCCTGTCAGGAGCGCCAGTTGACAGCCGTGTGGTGCGGACGCGTGTTCCATCGCTCCTCCGATTGCACGTGGCTACCGGAAACGGGCGGACTGGCGACAGCGGGAGCTTCCGAAGCGTCAAATAGATGAGTTCTTTCTTTTATTACCTTATTTCTTTTTCAGCTAGTCAGGTTAGGTGCAGCCTAAAGAATAGATTTTAGCTCTTGGTCCTAGCGGCCTGGTTTTTCGTGCCGGCAGCTAGGTTTTCTTGGCGTTCATTGTTTAGCTATCTTGTTTAAATAGATATTTCTCTTTCTAGGCTATTGGAATTCGCAGATTTGGTTTTCAACGCGTGTTTGATAGTCGTTTCTTGTGTCTTCTATCTTTTGGCAATCTGTATATTCTGAGAATTCGTAATAGATATAGTTCAGTCGATGAGCGCTTAAGATGTGCAATCAAAAGAAGGTAAGGTGTACTCAGTGTGAGGCGCAGGTTAATCTCAAAGAAACGCGTTTTGATTCTGTAGGTGAAGCGGAAGGCAGCAACTTTTTGTGTCGATGTTGCGTACTGAATACACGTCTAGATAGATTTGATCAAGAAAGGGGCAGTTTAGTGTCTCGTGTGGAGGATTTAGAACTTGAAGTACGTTTGCTAAGGACGGAAAATCAGAAACTGCTTGGACAGCTTACTCAGATTGAAAAGAAAGGGGCTGACTTTGTCCTTGGAACCAACAAGGACGAACATTCCAATGCGGGCCACGTGGCTGGGGCCAGCACTGGCATGGAAGGCATAAGCAAAGTAGGTCAGGCGGATCCGAACCATCAGAGTTATTTAGAAGCAGATAAGACGCCGGAAAAAAGGAAGAAGTAAGGAAGAATGAAAATCCCAGAGATAAGGACACAGATAACCGAAAGCAGGAGCCAACCGTTGGGAGAGGGAGAGACAAGGCCCAGGGGCTTATCCCCGGAGATTCTAACATGAACAGGTGCAAGCGAGATATCTTGGAACGTGTAAGGAGTGATAAGAGAGTGTTGGTTGGAGCCTTCCCAGGGAGAACAATGAGGGATGTACTAAAAGAGAGTAAAAATAGGCTGTTGAAGGATTCCGCAGAGCGCAGTATGGTAATAGTAGCCGCGGGTCTAAACGATGTCCTAAATGGTGACGCTGCAGGAGTGGTGGAAAGTTTAGCTAAGGGAGTTGACGAGATCAGGCAGATAGCACAGCAGACGCAGATAGTTGTATGCACAGTACCAGAGGTGCTAGGATTGAACGGAAAGATGGAAAAGGACGTGGTGACAGTTAATCAGGACATAAGAAAGTTAAGCCTGGAGAAGCGGTTCGAAGTGGTTGAGGTGAACAGGGAGGTACATAAAGCAGGTTTTGGTAGGGCTTTTCAGCGAGATGGCATTAATTTTAACAGAAGGGTCGGAGCAGAGATCGGCTGGTGCTTGGCAGGCAGGGCTGTAGCTTTTTTAGGGGGCCCGCGAGGACTCCGTGCACAGAGGTAGTTAGAAGTGAAGTAGAAGTGAATAATGGAGGCTGAGCTCCCAAAAATGGCAAAGAGTAGGTCGAGAAAGAAAAGTACAAAAAAGAAATTTAACACTAGGATCAGCTACATAAACATGCAAGGAGGTAGAAAAAGAGCGAAATGGCTAGAGATAGAACAGCAGTTGAAGGATGACAAAATAGGTGTGTACGCTCTTTGCGAGACTCATCTCAGGGATCTAGAAGATCCGCCGTTTATAGAAGGCTACGTCTGGAAAATGTGCAACAGAACGAGAACGGAAAGAAAGGGTGGAGGCGTAGGTATGTTGATACACCAGGGAACAAATTGGCAAAGAATTAAATCATCTTGTAAAGAACATATCTGGGTTTCAGGAACCATTGCCGGCATAAGGACATGGCTACGGGTAGTTTATTTAGGAACAGGACATCAATGCAGGCAAGAAAACAGGGATCTTGTTGAATGTCTCAGTGACGATATAAGCCAGTTTGGAAACGGGGCCAATGTTATTCTACTGGGGGACATGAACGGCCACATCGACGATCTGGATGGATACACGGATTGTAACGGGAAGCTAATGCTAGATTTCTGCGAGTGACACGATCTAGTTATAGTAAATAGAGAAGCAAAATGTGAAGGCCAAATCACGTGGGAATTCCGCAACAGGCAGACGACCATTGACTATTGTCTAATGTCGCAGGAAATTTATAGCAAGGACACAAAAATGGAAATAGACGAAGAAGGGGAGTGTAGTGTCGCGAGTAGGATTTTCGCTGGTACGCCGGGAACAAATATACGCAAACACACAGATCGATGTTTGTGATGGAGCGCGCAGCGTGAGTCCGACAGGGGGGCGTGGTTTTCTACCTGGGCGACAACTGCACGGCGCTAGGGGGCTGCTCCGCTAGCTGAGGGAAGCGAGGGCTCGTCTGGCATGAAGCCAGTGCCACTGCACTCAGAGCGCTGAGGGAAGCGAGGATACAGCGAGGGCTCGTCTGGTGGGACACCAGTGCCGCAACGCCGAGGTCCGCGATGCCGGACCCGCTAAGCTACCCTAACTAAGCCGCGATCCATCGGAGCAGTGAGGGCTTCTGATAGCGATCAGTGCCACAACGCTCACTCCGATAGACCACGGCGAGCTGACGGAAGGGAAGGTGTTTACTCCTACTCTTCCCGGTAGCCCCGGGCCTCGACAAACTCCTTTGGCTCCCGGCTGCCCTTCCCTATCAAACCTGCTTTACTCTTCGTGCGAGTTTCTTCCTCTTCATTCTTGATCCCTCCTCGAGGCCTCATGTAACTTAACTGTCCTCCTATATTGCGCTACATTACTTGGTAGCGCAGGCTGAAACCTCTTTACTCTCCGAGGCTCTACTTGAATCGTCATAACTGCCAGCCCTCATATTCCCTCATATTACATAATCGTTGCGCCCAGCAAACTCAGAGATAATGTACTAATCTAAATTCAACGAATATAGTTAGAGCTGTGGCTCCACCTGTCGGACATCAGCGCAGGCTGCTTTCATAATTTTATTTTCAGTTATGGCTCATAGATGGCGCTGCTGCGCTACATTCCTTCCCGGTACACAACAATGGTGAGTGTCCTCACTCACAATCTCAGTTAACTTATACAAAGTTATAATAAAAGAAAACACAAAATTTGCAATACTACATGCTGCATATGCGATAATCGTCCTTTGATGGTGCATTGTCCAACGTTACTGCGAAACACTGCTCCAGTAGTTGTCACTGTCACTGCTCGCGATTCACCGTAGGTGGCGTCACTGTGGGGAGAGGGCGGTAGTAGCCCGCTCTCATTAGCTCACCTCCATGGCTCATGTAGTCTGCTGTCCACAAAAGTCAGTTTCCGGCTGTCTGGAAACACACTGCACTCGTAGAGTCTAGTTCACTTTAGCACACACGTACCCACATACTCCTTTGTGGAAGTACTTGTTCGTACACACGCACTGCGCACATGCGTTTAGTCCCGTAACGTGTTGTCCTGTAGGCTCCCTTAGTGTTGCAGGCACACTCACACACACACACGCGCGCACTTCTTGCCTAATAGTACACAAAGTCGTCTCTTCGTGGAGGTAGTATACGTCGGCCGCTTCTTCCGCGTCTGGTTGGAACTGGGTTGTCCGGGACTGTGTCTGAAGTATCAAAGAACTCTTCGTCCGGGACCGTGTCCGATGCGTCGAAGAATTCTTCGTCGTTACTGATGCCGGATGGCTGCTCGTCCTCAGTGACCTCTAGGCGTGGCTCTGTTGCGTCTTCTGCTCCGACGGGGGTGTGTTCTTCTGAACCGACTTCTGGGTTACTATCCCGTTCTATATAGGGCTTTATCCTGTTAATGTTTACAATATCTCGACGTCCTCGGCGACTTTCTATTTCCCAGTCGTTTTCCGCGGTTTGTCTCACGAGGCGGAAGGGGCCGTGGTAAGGATGCAAAAATTTTGATGTGTGACCACGTTTGGATGTAGGCATACGCACGTAAACAAGATCACCAGGGGTTAGTGGCAGCGTGCGGCGTGTTTGATCGTACCGCAGCTTATTTGCCTCCTGTGACCTTCGCTCCCGCTCTAGTACCAGTTCCCTAGCGTCATTCCACCGGCGCATCGTCTCCTCGCTTGTCAGGCCCATGGCGCCCCCCCGGGCTGCCCCTACGGCCACGTCGATCGGCAATGTTGGCTCGTGTCCGTACAGCAAAAAGAATGGAGAGTATCCAGTCGTCTCATGCACGGATGAGTTGTATGCGAACGTCACGAAGGGAAGAAACTGATCCCAGTCGCGGTGATCGGACGAGACGTATTGGCTGATCATTTCAGCGAGTGTCCGGTTAAAACGTTCGCAAAGGCCATTTGTCTGAGGGTGATACGCCGTCGTGCGCGTGTGGTTCGTTTGAGTGAGACGGAACAGCTCTTCGATCATGTCGGCCACAAAATGTTGCCCTCGGTCTGTGATCACCTGTTCAGGTGCCCCATGCCGTAGAACCACTGCTTCCAAAAATGCTTTCGCGGCGCTTGCAGCTGTGGCTTCGGGGACGGCGACGGTTTCCGCCCACTTAGTGTGGTAGTCGATCAGTACGAGTACATGTCGATTTCCGCTTGAGGACTGCGTCAGGGGACCCAGGAAATCCATTCCGAGCCGCTGAAAAGGCCGCCGAGCAGGCGCGGGACGGGCTGCAACAGGCCGGATGGCTTAGCTGGAGGGGTCTTGCGAGTTTGGCAGTCGGGACAGGAGCGGACGTACTTGGTTATGTCGGCAAACATTTTTGGCCAAAAATAGCGTTGGCTGATCTTGCTTAGTGTTCTCTTCATGCCCAGGTGCCCAGCTGTTATGTCGTCGTGACAGGACGCCAGAATCTCTCGGCGGAGTGGTTTAGGGACTGCCAAGGCCAGTCTGTCTTCCTTGAAGCCTTTTGCTCTTCTGAACAGAATTTCCTCTTGTAAGCTGAAGGCTCGTGCTGTACGGCGGGTTTTTCTCTGGACAGGTTCACTCGGGTTCCTCAGGTGCTCAATGATAGGTCCGAAGAAGTGGTCTTCCCTCTGGAGCTCAGCAATTCTTTCCCTCTGGTCGTCCGCAAGGAAGAGCGGCATATCTTCGCATAAGGGGTGTGTGCCTTCTGCGTCATATGGGAGACGAGATAGCGCGTCTGCGTTTGAGTTCTTGATACCGGGGCGATGCTTGAGGCTGATGTTGAATTCCTGAAGGAGCAAGCTCCATCGCGTGAGACGTCCACTTGGATTCTTGGTGGTCATGAGCCACGTCAGGCTGGCTTGATCGATGACGATGGTAAACGGTATGCCAAATAGATACGGACGAAATTGCCTGACCGCGAATATTACCGCGAGACATTCCTGTTCGGTGACGCTGTAATTTTTTTTCGGCCTTATTCAGATGTCGGCTGGCGTAACTGACCACGTATTCTTCCATGCCGTTCTTTTGCACAAGTACTGCGCCGATCCCATACCCGCAGGCATCCGTATGGACTTCAACAGGCAACTCGGGGTTGAAGAGTCGCAGCACTGGTGAATTGGTAAGGCGCTGCTTGAGTTCTTCGAAGGCGTTTTGGCATTCGATGCTCCAGTCCCAGCCTTTGCCTGTCTTGGTGAGCTCGGTTAATGGTCGTGAGATGCGGGCGAAATCTTTTACAAAGCGTCTGTAGTAGTTGCAGAGCCCCAAGAAGCTGCGGACCTGCTTCACGTTCTTGGGTGCCATCGCTTGCTCGATTGCTTGAATATTGCTAGGGTCAGGTCTTGCCGAACATCCATCGATTATGTGGCCCAGGTACTTAATTCGGTCGGTTGCGACGTGGCACTTCTTGGGCTGCAGGCGAAGGCCCGTTAAGTCCAGTGCGTTGAAAACATTTCTGAGGTCCGTTAGGTGGTCGCCAGCGGTCTTGGAGAAAACAATGATGTCGTCAAGATATGCGAGGCACACTCTCCAGAGCTGGCTTGCTAGCACTTTGTTTATCATGCGCTGGAAAGTGGCAGGGGCATTGCAGAGGCCAAAGGGGACAACGTTGAACTCGTATAGTCCGTATCCTGTAGAAAAGGCAGTTTTTTCTTTGTCTGCCTCCTGTATGGGGACTTGCCAATACCCAGACGCCATGTCTAGTGTTGTAAAGAAGTGGGAGCCTTGCAATCGGTCCACAACGTCGTCTACCCGAGGAAGCGGATGTACGTCTTTCTTCGTGACCATATTGAGTTTCCTGTAGTCTACGCAGAAGCGCCAAGTCCCATCTCGCTTCCGAACGAGAACCACGGGGGATGACCATGGGCTGCTGGACTCTCTTATGACTCCCTTCTCCAACATCTCCGAAACCTGGTTTTGGATTCTCTCTCTTTCTGTTGCCGAATGGCGATATGGATTCTGCCGGACTGGTCTTGCATCACCGGTGTTGATCTCGTGCTCAACTATGCTTGTACGGCCGAGGCCTTCATTTGCATTGACAAAGAGGTGCTCATATTCTTCCAGTAAGGACAGGAACCCTTGACGCTGGCCTTGGTCTAACTGGGCGCCGTACTGGACTTCGTCTATTCCAGACCTAGACTGAGTCGGAGGCCTTACGCAGATTTCAACGTTCAGGAGGGGCGTGGTTTTCCCTAGTGCTGTTCCCTTGTTAATAGTCAGGGGTGTAGGTCCCGGATTGGCGATGCGGATATACGTCATGTTGTTCTGGATGCTAGCCAGTGCTCGGGCTACGCTCGGATGGGGCCTGTCTGGTGTAGGGCTTAAGGGTTCTACCAGGCATGGTCCGTTTCTGCCAACCGTAACTGGAACCATAACCTCCGTAGAGGGTGGGATCTGTAGGTGTTGCTGGCAGTAAATGACCTCTGGGTTTACCATGTCTGTGTCGAACTCATCCAGACGGAGCTTCAGGCTGTGTCCCCGCAGCGTGACTGTTCGGTTTGGGAAACTGATTGTCATTTCAGAGTTCGCGCACATCGGTATTCCACCCAGGAGGTCATACGGTAGTGTATCCATTACCAGGAATGATTCTTGCAGCTCTATCGGTCCGATATGTACATTGAGCTTCACTTCGCCTGCTGCACTGACAAGTTTTCCATTGACGTTCCTGACAATGGCTGTAGTTTTGCCCATTTCTGCACCTATCCTGGCCACGAAGCTCTGGGAGGCAATGTTCACCGATGCGCCGGTGTCTACTATCATTGCCGTTTTCCGGCCTTTCACCGAAACAGGAAGGGTGACGAGGTGAGAACTGCATGCGTAGGCCGCCTCTCCTGGGGAGTTACCTTTTTTCATTTCGGGGGGAACTCGTGGACCCCGCCGTCCTAGTTTCCCGATGGCTGGGCGCCTTGTGCCCCTGTTGGCCCTAGCTGCATGTTGCACTGACGCATTATATGCCCGGATCGGCCGCAACGGTAGCATCTCACTTGCCCGGCCTGATTCCGGGACTGTCGGCCCGGGAACCTGCGTGGCCCTGGTCGAGCAAGTTGTTCAACGGCATATGTCAGAGCCTTCACGCTCTCTTGTAGGGCGTCAAACATTTCGGTCGTTACGACCTGTGCTGCTGAGGCGTTATGCCTCGGAGTCGACTCCCAGTTATGTTCGGGCGGGCCTGCCGCAGCATGGTAAGGGTCTGCTGTTAGAAATGGAGAGGCCGCTGCAAATCCTGGGAGGGGGTGCGCTGGCATGGCCGCCACAGCATGCTGCGCCATGGCACCTACGTGTGTTAATCGCTGCAGGTGTTGCAGAAATTCTGACGGTGTTTTGGGGTTTGAGATGGCCACCCTCTCCATCATTTCCGGTCGCAGCCCGCGCAGCAGGCAACGCACCCTCTCCGCGTCTGTCATGGTGGTGTTTGCCCGAGCGCAAAGGTGAAGGATGCTCGATACGTATTCTCGAGGAGTTTCACCCGGCTGCTGCCGCCTCTCGTGTAGTTGGATGAAGGCCCAATCCCTGACGTCCTCCCCGGCAAAACTTTCGCGAAGAGCCCCTTTCCACTGGTCCCAAGTCTCCAGCTGCCGTGCAGGTGAATCCCTCAAGATGGCGCTGTACCACCGACTGGCCTCGCCGCCGAAGGCGAAAATCAAATTGTTGGCTTTTTGGGCGTCGCTCCATCCCACTGCCGTTGCGTAGCGCTCATATAAGCGCACCCAGTCTTCCACGTCTTCGTCAGATTTTGCAGAAAAGCGTGGAGGGGGGCCATAGAGCCTTGACGCTTGCTCGTTTCCGGCGCCTTCCATTGTGTTTTGGATGTTACGATTGCTACGACTTCGTAAGACCCGCTCGTCACTATTCCCGATCATTAAATTTTTTTTTTCTCTCTTTTATTTGCACGTCGCTGCGGCGGTTGCGATTTCAAATATTTTCGCGAAGCGGTCGTTCAGTGACCTTGGTTTTTCTTCTAATTCAATGTCTTGCCACTTTTCTTCCGGGTTAATTGGCGATGATTGTTGGACCGCCTTCGCCTGCTTCCTCCGGTCGCGGCGTTGCCGGGAACGCGACTTTCCTTCGCTACAGCTGTTCATCGTCTGTACGTAGTCTTACCCCGCACCTCCACCACTTGTCGCGAGTAGGATTTTCGCTGGTACGCCGGGAACAAATATACGCAAACACACAGATCGATGTTTGTGATGGAGCGCGCAGCGTGAGTCCGACAGGGGGGCGTGGTTTTCTACCTGGGCGACAACAACTGCACGGCGCTAGGGGGCTGCTCCGCTAGCTGAGGGAAGCGAGGGCTCGTCTGGCATGAAGCCAGTGCCACTGCACTCAGAGCGCTGAGGGAAGCGAGGATACAGCGAGGGCTCGTCTGGTGGGACACCAGTGCCGCAACGCCGAGGTCCGCGATGCCGGACCCGCTAAGCTACCCTAACTAAGCCGCGATCCATCGGAGCAGTGAGGGCTTCTGATAGCGATCAGTGCCACAACGCTCACTCCGATAGACCACGGCGAGCTGACGGAAGGGAAGGTGTTTACTCCTACTCTTCCCGGTAGCCCCGGGCCTCGACAAACTCCTTTGGCTCCCGGCTGCCCTTCCCTATCAAACCTGCTTTACTCTTCGTGCGAGTTTCTTCCTCTTCATTCTTGATCCCTCCTCGAGGCCTCATGTAACTTAACTGTCCTCCTATATTGCGCTACATTACTTGGTAGCGCAGGCTGAAACCTCTTTACTCTCCGAGGCTCTACTTGAATCGTCATAACTGCCAGCCCTCATATTCCCTCATATTACATAATCGTTGCGCCCAGCAAACTCAGAGATAATGTACTAATCTAAATTCAACGAATATAGTTAGAGCTGTGGCTCCACCTGTCGGACATCAGCGCAGGCTGCTTTCATAATTTTATTTTCAGTTATGGCTCATAGATGGCGCTGCAGCGCTACAGTAGTCTGGGAAGTGATCATAAACGTATTAGTCTGCAGATGGGGCCCTTGATGAAAAGAGAAATGGAACTTAGACAAAACGTAAACGCAAAATTAAACGACGATCAAATAGCGCAGATAGCAGCAGACATAGAGGAAGCAATAGAGAAAAGCCCCATGGAAGACTGGGATTATGAACAGGTAGAACTACTCATAAGGAGTAAAATTAAGGAGGTTAAAGCAGCAAAACGCTGGAATGGAAAGAGGAAGCCACGGAGCTGGTGGAATAAGGAAATCAGGGAAGCTATTGAACAACGACGGGCTGCTTCAAGGGAACACCGAATGGCAAAGAAAGCTCAGGCTTCTCAGGAGGAAATCGACCAAAAATGGGAAACATATCGACAAAAGAAACTTCAAGTGCAGGCCCTCGTCCAAAGTAAAATAAGACAGTCCACCGATCGCTGGATGGCTGATATACACGATGCCTCTAGAGGCGGAGCAAGAAAATTCTGGAACCATATAAGCTGGCTAGGGAAGAAGAATCAAAGAAAGCAAGATCGGATTCAAGATAACGAGGGAAATTGTTTAAAGGGGGACAACGCAGTGAACTACATTACATCAGTTATAGCCGAGTCATTTAAGAACGACGATAGGGTAATCTCCGCAAATCAGGAAGCAACACAAGGTAGCAGAATACAAAGCACCTTAGAACTGACCAATCTAAACTGGAAAAAGGCAGAAAAAAATATTCCTAAAAACACATCTAAGGAATAGATGGAATTCCGATCAAGCTGATTAATGAACTCGGTCCAAAATGTAAGGAAACGTTGTTAAAAGCTCTGGAAACAGTTATAACGAATAAACAAATTCCGGACAGCTGGCGGCAGAGTAAAATGAATTTGATTTATAAAGGGAAAGGAGACAGGATTCACATAAAATACTACAGTCCGATTACCATAACATCTGTCATGTACAGGTTAGCCATGCAGGCGGTGAAACTAAAGGTGCAAGCATGGGTTGAAAGTAACAAGATACTCGGAGAACATCAGAACGGCTTTAGAAATGGTAGGCGCTTGGATGATAGCCTGTTCGTGCTTACCCAATGCATCGAAATATCTAGAGTGGAAAATAGACCTTTGTATTTGGCCTTCCTGGACATAAACGGGGCGTACGACAACGTAAGCAGGGAACTCCTGTGGAACATATTAAAAGAAGAAGGTAGCGGTTATGAGATAATAGAGTTCCTACAGGAAATATACCGGGACAACAAAGTAGAAATTACGTGGGAAGGGATAAGAAGTACGGAGGATGTCATAGTATGATTAAGACAAGGCCGTCCTCTATCACCGGTACTGTTCATGCTTATATGATAAACCTGGAACGGAGGATACAAGAGAGTAACCTAGGTTTTAACCTGTCATACAGATTAGGTGGAAAGGCGGTAGAGCAGCGCTTCCCTGGTTTGATGTATGCAGACGATATTGTGCTGCTAGCTGAGAGTCTGGAAGAATTGCAAACTCTAGTTAAGTATTGCGGAGACGAAGCAGACGCTCTAGGCTTCAGTTTCAGCGCAGTTAAGTCGGGTCTGATGATTTTCAACGGCTCAACTGATCAGGGTCTTAAAATACAAGGCCTTGAAATACCTAGTGTAGCAGAATATAAATATTTGGGGGTATGGGTAAACGAAGGATTGGCATACATTGGAAAGTATAAGCAATCACTTAAGGCCAAAGGGCGAAGGAATGCCGGAATAATGAAGCATAAGGCATTGTGGGGATACAATAGGTATGAGGTTTTGAGGGGTATTTGGAAGGAATTATGGTGCCCGGACTTACTTTCAGAAATACGGTTTTGTGCCTAAAATCAGAGGTACAGTCGACATTAGAAACAAATCAGAGATCCGTTGGACGATTAGCACTAGGTGCCCACGGCAAAACTACAAATGAGGCGGTACAGGGAAATATGGGCTGGGCATCTTTCGAAGTACGGGAAGCTCAGAGTAAAATATTATATGAGGAACGCCTGAGGAAATAAGACAGTAACAGATAGGCAGCTAAGGTATTTAAATACCTGTACCTAAAAAGCGTTGACTCACAATGGAGGAAAAGAACTAGGAAACCAACTAGTAAGTATGTTAGTAACAAGGACGAAGAAATAAAGAGCATTAAGCAACAGGTGAAAAACACAGAAGGTAAAATTGGATAAATTCGATGGAAAAGAAACAGAGTGTGGAATTATACCGAAAGTGGAAAATGCAGATCAGGAAGGAAGATTTCTATGATAACTCAAGAGGCATGCAGTGCCCTACTTTTTGAAGTTAGATCAGGGTGCCTTAGAACACGCAGCTACAAAAAGAAGTTTAACAATGGAGATGACGCATGTGCTGTATGTGGAAACTCCAGTGAAACAATTGACCATATTATACTCGAATGCTATGGTATCCATCCGGAAGTTGATGCAGGCGCAATCAGTGTTCCTGAAGCTCTGGTGTTTAGAGATAACAGTGGCCGTTTGAATAACCGGCTGGGGAAACTAGCAAAAAACGGCTGGAAGATTGGTGGCTTAATAGCAGAGAAGTGACATAATGTTAGTAATGTAGGAGCAAAATTTAATAAATAGAATGATGGTTTACTTAACAATTCTAAATCATTAATTAAGATATATGGAGAAAAATGAGCATGATAGCTACTGCTACCACCCCGTTTCAAAGGGGACGCTCCTATATTCCATCCATCCATCCAGCAGCGCCGCTCGACGGTGCTTTGGAAGCCTATTAGGAATACGGATACAGCTTTACACGTTACACCCGTAAGCCTACGTGTCTCTGTACTCTATCATCGCGGCCGTGAATCACAAACCTCGGAAAATTGGGCAATCGAGCGCCGCAGTCATTTTCATACAGCGCCTTGATTCACTTTTCGCCTAGGACTCCGGAGATAAATCGGACACGCGTTTGCAGTTAGAAACCTCTTAGCTCATCGTATAGCACCAGTAGTAGCACAACTTGCTAATATATCCAACCTCTGCATAGCTGCCACATGCAAATCTAGAAAGTGTGGACGGTGCGTTTTTCTAAAGCGAGAAGGCCGCGGTCGCACGAACGCAACCCCTCAACCAGCAGAGCGCTACTATATAGTGCCTAGAATATGTGCATGTGACACAGACTGCGTCAGGGAATGAGCCCCCGTGAGCCCACTACCCCAATCTAGCTCCCTCGCGGCGATCGGCGAGCCCATTGAAATCGAGAGGCTTGTTCTTCGCGAGGAATCAAGGTGGGCACGAAAAATGTGCATGCACCTCTTCATGAAAAGCCTGAATACGAAATGGACTAACAGAACCCGAAAGCTCAGATTTAAGTACCTAGAGTTTGGAGATGCACCGCAGCAAAACAGCAGCATTGAAAAGCGGGTAAAGTAGGCAGAAAGGAAAATGTGGGAGGAAAGAATGCAAGGAAAATCAGCATTGGGTATGTATAGAACTCGAAAACAGGATATAAAGAAAGAAAGTTTATTCAACAACTCACGAGGGAGCTTATTGCTGTTTGAGCCCAGACGGCCACTGACGTCCGACGGACAGCCGAACTCGGCCGCAACTCGGCGGCCGATTTCGGACGTCCGCCGGAATTCCGGCGTACGTACGAAAGTGGATGGTCGAATCCGTTCGCCCAGCGGACAGCCGCCGTACGTCCGCCACTGGATTTGCTTTTACACAGCTATGATATTTATAGTCGTCGTGCTCGTCTGAACTGCGCGTATAAATCAGTAATGCCGTCAAGTCTGCATTATATTGCCAGAGCGAATCGATGCGATAGAAAGCGTTTCCATTAAACAGTTTTTTTTATTTTCCGCATGTTTCATCGTTGAATTCTTCCATCAAAAATTTTTGATTAAAAGTTAAATGACCATTAAACATTTTTCTATCATGATGCTTCGGTGAAATTTTAATCAGTGGCTGAACATACGCAGCAAGCAGCAAGCTCAAAAAGAACGAAACCGAACCTATCCTCAAAAAAATCTGAAATGAGCCAATCCAATCCACCTGACAAGTTGACGTTTAGTCATGGAAGATGGCTTCACGTTTCCGTGTTCTGCATTTTCTGCGCAGTTACAAATACCTACGGCTGTAATGCACTGCTAGCATTGTTTTTGCTGTGGCTTGGTGCGGCTGGCACACTTTGTTCATCCGCCGATTCCTCTGTCACACGGACACGGCTGAACTCCTTTCAACTCCCTTCAACCAAGGTAGCCATTACCTCGAGGGAGATACGTGCCGTGTCACACGGCAGTCCATTATGGAAGGAAGTTAAATGGAGTTTTGAAGCAAAGGAGATCGACGATCTCCATTGATGGGCGAAGGGAGTACTCTCGTTTCCAATGTGCTTTGCTTCCGAGTCATTAAATAACATATTTCTTCAATAATGTAATTTTTACTCCTAAATATATTAGTTTTTATTGCATAAAATTGTATTCTAACTCGGTTAGTTGCGTTTAATTGTCGCGACTGCACCACGTATTGCACAACGACGCGCATGGTGTCCAGCAGAGCGGAAAAAATGGCTATGTTTAGAGCATGGTCGTTGTTTTCAGCAAATGTGTGTTCTTTTATATTGATATGACTAAAGCTAATTGCATTTTGCGAGGAAAATAGTAGTATAAAAAATATTTCAGTTTGTTTTGGACATTATTTTTTATATCTTTGTGCAAAATAAACAGCGCCTAATGGCCCCCTGTTGGCTGCTCTGAGAAGCTCGTTGCAAGCCGTGTGACACGGGGACAACTCCTTTAAGGCGAAACTCCCTGCGACTCCCTTGCGCTCCTTTAGACCAAGGAAGTTCAAAGTAGTTCCGAGTCGGCCGTGTGACAGGGATATAAGTGTTTCACCGAACTTTTGTTTCTTTTGTGGAACTTTTCGATGCACCGATGTGAGCTTTTGGGCAGCCGAACGGTCGAGTGTTTTAGGCGAGACTGACAGGATGGCTCCGCGCCGACTAACTAAAGTGCAGCCTCAAGTCTGAGGGCCATCTTTCTCGGCATGACTGGACGCTGCGCCAGTAAGCCGCGCAACTTCTCTGTCTCTGATAAAGGAGTGCCTGCCCGAGCTATAAAGGAGTTAATTTGTTAACCATGCGCAACGTGCTGAGTTGTAAAAACTATACGAGAAAACTTTTGCACTCCTCGAGCCCATCGTGCGACATGCCTACACTTGTGAAAACGTCGCGAGTTTTTTTTTTTCTCTCTCTCTCTTTTTCTTTCTTTTCTTTTTTTTTTTTTAATGGACAGCCGCTGATCTTTCTCTCTCGAGCTTTACGGCAACTACAGTTTCTAGAAGGAACGGCTGTAGCTACTAAATAACTAAAGGTTTAGTACTCTCCTTCAGCTTTGACAAACCAGGACAGCACCTTGCGCATGTTGGTTATGCATGTGGGACCGAACCGCGCAGAACAACCGGACAAGGAGATAAGAGAAAAAAAAAAAGTCAGCACTTGTCTTTTTCTTGACCCGTTGTTCTGTGCGGTTCTGGCAGGAATTTGACATACCGCCGCCGCGATACAGTTGGGCTGTGAGCTCTGGTGCCTGCAACGCCTTCTTTTATGCAAAACAGGCATACTGGGAGGCCATGCAAGCCGCGGGCTAAAACAAAAAAACAAACGAGTTGAGCAAAAGTGAGATGAAAACAAAATTGTTGTTGCTTTGTCCTTACAGATATTCAAAGGCTCCTCAGAACTTCATTGCATAATTGACAGCGAGATAATGCCAAAGCTACACTAGAGCCATGCAGCACCTTATAGTGCATGATACTGAGCTTATGTCTCGCACTGAAAGCTCTTACCATGTTCTTAGATTATCATATTAAAGTAGCTTTAAAACCATGCTTGTTAATACAGTGATAGCCATAAATTGAATCTAGGGCATCATGCTCACATACAAGGCTTCTGATAACTGCTGGTCACATGATGTGGGCTATAGCAGAAACCTGTACCTGGTCATCTTACAAGCATTTGTGCAATTGATGCTTTTAATGTTTTGTAAAAGTTTTTGCGTTCTGTTTCTGTATGGGAATGCTTTCCTTATTGAAGGCTAACATTTGGCTTGCTACAGCAAAACCTCTACCTAGTCGTCCTAAAAACAGCACCGCAGTTGGTGCTTTTAGTGTGTTGTAAAAGTATTTGTGTTCTGCTTCTGTATGGCAATGCTTTTCTCGTTGAAGACTAGCATGAGGCTTCCAAAAATTTTTCAGATGCCATTTGCTGTAGCCGATTTCGTAAGCCAACAGGAAGCAGCACTTTGAACATGGAAAACTGTCATCCACGGGGGAAAAACAGCAACATCCCTTTGCATTCTCATTTCTTTGGTATGGCTAAAAGTGAGTATTGTATCATTATCTATATTATTAATATTGAATCATGATTGTCAGTGTTGAAGTTGTTTGAGCGTGATGATTTTAAACACACAGGACATCCCTTCGACATTAAGGTTTTAGCTTGTTTACATGTAGGATGTAGAACTGGTTTCAACAAACTTTATGCAGCAAATTCTTTTTACATTGTCCACCATGTTACTTTTTGTCATTGTCCGTTGAAGTAAATAACCAGTATTTTACGTTTACACAGTCGTCCACTCTTAGCTTGAATGGGAATGTGTGGCATGCAGTTTGCAAAATAGCAATGCATCCGTCACATCCATGCATCAAGGCTAAGTGGCTTGTGCGTAGAGGGACTAGCCGCTCCAGCTTCACGTCATCTGCCTCTTTGCTCCGGTGTGCAGACGTGCATTGAGGCAAAGTGGTTTATTGTGTAGAGAAACCAGGAGCTTCTTTGTCACATCTGGCTGTTTGTTACAGTGTGCAGATGCGCATCGAGGCAAAATGGCTGATGTGTAGAGGGACCAGGAGCTGCTGCTTAACGTTCTTCGCCTCTTTACTACAGTGCACAGCCGTGCATTGATGCTAAGTGGCTTGTGCATGGAGGGCCCAGGAGCTGCAGCTTCACGTCTGCCTCTTCGCTCAGGTACGCAGGTGCGTATTGAGGCAAAATGGCTTATGCATAGAGGGACCAGGAGCTGCTGTGTGGCGTAGTCTATATTTGCTATGGTGCGTATTGAAGTACAGTGGGGGGGCTCATGTGTAAAGGTACCATGAGCTGCTGCGTCATGTCGTCTGCCTCTTTACTATGGTGCACAGGCATGCATCAAGGCAAAGTGGCTTATGCATAGAAGGACCAGGAACTGTTGCTTCACATCTGCTATGATGCGCAGCTGCGTATTGTGGGTGGTGGTGGAAAACATTTCCATCAGATACAAATACAGGAGGTTACTCACTAGCTGACCCTGAGGGGGCCTGTCCTGACAAAAACAAGGGGTCCCTAGTTTGGGACCCCAGTGATGGTAGAGGGACTAGAGGCTGGTACTTCACGCTGTCTGCCTCTTCGCTACGGTGTGCAGCTGTGATGGATGCAGTGGCATCTCAAAAAGTGCATGCCACGCACTCGCATGTTCAGCCTGAGTGGACGACTGTGTACCTGCTATAGCTTTGTTATTCATAGAATAAACCTAGGCCAAGTTGGATAAATTATAGCTCACCTCGTATGTGGTCAGCAAAGAAAAGCCACTCCAGAAAATCTGATGCATTTACTGTCATAGGATTCTTATTCATATACATGCTACTGACAAGTCAGATTCTTCACCCTCAGAAATGCCAGAAAAATAACCAAGGGTGCGTCTGCAATAGTCTAGCTTGCTCTTTCTCTGCAGACTTGAGTCAGATGTGTTTCCATTGCTGTGGGTGGGACAGGTGTGAATCTTTGATTTTAAGCTTGCAACAAGTATGTTATTGTAGTTTAAAGGCAAAACGGTACTAATAATCGCAGCCCCCCGTGGCCTTTATCCCCTTTTAATAGTGTTGCTAGACACTGAATTATTAGTTTACTCTGCACTGTTTCTGTCTAGTTAATGTGCGGAGATGTACATATATTTATATGACTTGGAGTTGTCGACTTTGCACATAGAAACATTGTAGCGTTATCTGGTGTGTTGCTTTCATTTCTTTAATGATTTCTGTAAGGGATCGGTGGGTATGCTGGGCACCATTATTAGTCTGCTCTTTTTGGGTCACCTGTTAATGCCCAGCTGCAGCCGTCTCCCACTTGCCTTCGGACAGGAGGCGGAGAGACGCGCACAGAGGCAGCTACAGCAGCTACAGTGCTTAACGGAAACGTAGGCAGAGAGGGAAAGAAGTCCCCTTTTCCGAGGACTTTGCTGTCGCACTCGAAGACGCGGGGACAGGCAGTTTGTTCTCGTTGCTGTGTCATGTAGGGGGCTCATTTTTATTTAAGGAGCTTTACGAACAGTATACAACTAAGGGGTCCTTAGTACTAAGCGTACTAAGGGGTCCTTAGTACGCTGGCTGGACCCATGACCCGGAGGCAGCACAGCTTTGAAACGAGCACCTCTTTTGGAAGAACTGCTTATCGTTCAAAGAAAAAACACTGTCAGGTTGAAGGGTGTAAGGCCCGCTTCCTTGTTGGGGAGCCCATAAAAGTGACAATTATTCAGTGCAGGCGCGCTGAGTGGGGTCTCATTGAGGATTCCAACCCTGGATGTCAACAATGGTGGGAGATGGCAGCGTTGAAAAAGGGCAAGTGTGTAACAGTGACAGTATGATGCGGAGCGGGAGGATGTGGGTTGGCTCTTCTGATGTGGTCCGCAATGGTGCTGACTCGGACGCCAATAATTGCCCTGTAAAAGGAGCCGCCAAGGATTCAAGCTTTGGGCAATAGTTGCGCACGTGGGACACCGTTTTGATGGGTTCTAATTTTTTTTTTTTTTTTTCTTAGGGGAGAGAGTTTAGCATGTGACCTAGTGAGCCAATCATTTCGAGGTTCATTCTCTAAATTCTGTTTGTTGTGAAACGAATTTGTTGTCCCTTTTGCATTGCTTGTATTAGGGAGAGGGTGAAGAACTTATGAAAGTGGAGACATGCCAAAATGTTTGTTAGCCAGTCATGTGTGAGTTCGTTGTCATTGGGGATGAGAAATGTGGGCGGAGTCCCGAAGTTAATGAAACGGCCCCGCGGCCTGGAGAACTCGTTCTGAGCTAAATTTTGATCTCTTTCCTCTTCGGCATAGATCATGGTCATTGTTTCACCTGTTGTAAATACGTACATTCATGTATAAAATTTTCAGTTCATCTTCCTCTCCGTGTGCAAGTTGTTGTGGCCAGATGCAGTAAATTCACTATTTTCATTTCTATATAACGTGCCTTTCTGAAGATGGTGAGCTCTTTTGTCTAGTCCTGTAAGAAAGCAGCAAAGCGCTCCCAAATTTTCCACAAAACTGTGTGATATCTTTAATACTAACTGCGGCTTGGTGTCACTCAAAACATGTAGTTGAGGTAGATTTCTTCCCCCCCCCCCCCCCCCCCCTCTTTTTGTTCGTTCAAATGAGGACCAGCGGACACTAACTCTTGCTTTTGTAATGCCCTAGGCCCCCGCCTTAAGGCAGTACTCCAATGTCAATACCATTTTTATAGCTATGGCTGTCCAACAGCACTAATGTCTTTTATACACTTCTTTTACTAATCTCTTACCCAAGTGGTGGCTTATACTGCGGGGGTAAAAGTCTCTGGACAGTATGTGTAGATTTTGGACTAGAATTGCGATGTAAAATTGTGACCTTATTTTTCTTGCACACATGAAAGAACTAACGTTCAACTTTCACATCGACAAGTATGGTCCGAGTTTTCTGGTTGATGTGAAAGTTATGTGCTTTGATTGCAGTTCGTGTAGTCCACACACTTGTCCCCGATATTACATAGGGGCAAATTAGGCGCCTTTACAGGGGCAGTTTCTTTGGCGCCCACTACCTTCCCCATAAATAAGCTACAGTGTTTCTTGTGAACAGCTGGCTGCATTTATAAATACCATTATTTTTTTTGTAATTTGTTGTGCGTCTTTGAGAAATCCATGACATACATGCGCAGCTGGTTGCCAGAATTGTGCAGCCATATTTCAGTAACTAACATCCATGCTGCATGCTGCCGGTAATACATCAGGAGCTTGTGGTTGTCAGCTTTTTGTGTTTTGTGTGACTATAAGCCTTGCTATTGTAATGTCACATATAGCGCTGTGGGTAAACAAATAACTTTACTTTTAACTCTTGTAGAAGCATGAACACTGCGCAATCACTGCGGCGGGCTATGCTTCCACATTGGGCTTTAGCCACATGTCAAATGTCTATCTTTATTCTGCTGCAGCAGCTTGCATGTTATCAGATAAGTTACTTCGTCACAGCTGCTCTAAGGAGACGCTTTCTAGACGCTTGTAGCCTAGATGTTGATGTCGATATACCCCGACACGCCCAGGGAATGTCTTCGGTAGAGGGCACATGGAAACCAGCGAAATGTGCAGTTTACAGAACAAAAAGGTAACAATTTTAAATGATGTTATTATTGATCACTTCTTTTCAGAGCAGGAACAATGACTTTAGAAATCTGCCTGTTAAACCGCTCAAAATGCAGGTTTCTGCCGCCAATGCATACCTGTGTAATACTGCAATGCTCTGGCTGTGCTTTATGTTCATATACAGCATCCTTTATGCTTAGTTTCTCTGCATGTGCACTCGATGTCTTGGGCATTGCTGAGGGCGCATAGCAGCAAGCATAACATGCCATGTTTGGTCAGAGGCATGTTCAAAAAGACGACATAAAAACATTAAAATACTGAATGCCAGGTTCTGGTCAAACTACGTTTGTATCTTTTGTTATTCTGCATGGGTTTTGCTGCAGTTATATGACCTTTCTATATAGTATGTGACAGTTCTGAATGGAGATGCATGCGTACAGTGCCACCTGGAAAAAGCAATTGAGAGAAACTGGCAGTTGCCCTTGGAGATGTGTAATCAAAGTTCAGCACAGATAACTTGAATTTCATTTTCCCTTCTATTGCAGGAGGAGCCCAGCCTGCTCTTTCCATCTTAGGCCTGAAAGACCAGCAACAGCTGATCGAGCAAATGCACAGGATAGTAACTGCTCCTGGAATCCCGGCCTGCGGAGGCCGCCCACAGAGAACTCGATCATCTCCTCGCTAATTCCGAAATATTAGGTTTCAATAAATACCTTTTCCTCCACCACCTCCCCAAGGGAAGAGCTGTCACGGGCAAGGATAAAAAAAAATTATTCAAGCAGATTCTTAATACTCCAGTTGGCCTGCATTTTAACATGCCATTCCTTAACATCGATATTTTTTTAGTGTAGACTATTTATGCATGCAGTTTTTGCAATAAAGCCAAAAAAAAATGCTTTTTTTACAACCTCGCATGCTGGTATGCCTATGCACTTAGCATGTTTTCAGGAATGGCGCATTTGTGTACCATATCTACAGCGCGATAAACGGGACAAGAGAACACAATAACGACAAACACAGCGCTGACTGACAACTGATTTTTTATTGCTTGTCCAGTCGGTATATATACCCCACTGGAAGGCAGAGATAGAAATCAAGACACACAGATCATGAGAACACATAAAATTCACACTACTACAGGGTCGCATCAACATTCGCATTCGAGATAAGCTGTTTCTTTTTCTGATAATGCCACAGATGGTGCACTTATACAACTTTCCGAGAGCCTCGTTATCATTTGTGCTTCCACCACCTCTCTAGTCAACTGGTCACGATGGCTTCCTAAAATCATACACTCATTGTACAAAGGTTGGCAGGCACTCCTATCGTCACCTTCGTCACCTTCCTTGCAGCTGCTGCAGTGCTTAGCCACGTGACCGGTAATAGGGACATGCGTAACATTATAATAATGTTCTTTTAATCTTTCGTTAAGACATCGGCCAGTCTGGCCGATGTAACTCTTCCCACATGATAGCGGCAGGGAATAGATTACACCTTCCTGGCACTTCACAAATTTTTTGGCGTGTCTTTTTCTGCAGCCGCTTGGTTCATCGTTAGCCGAATTAACTTTTTTTACCAGTTTCGAGAGTCGGTTAGGAGCCGAAAAGACAACGTCGACTCCGGCACGCTTGCCAATCTTTCTCAGGTTATGTGATACCTGATGCATATATGGCACCACAGCAAACTTCATCTTCTTTTTATCTGGTCTTTTCTCGCCTTTCATCTCAGCTTTCACTTTTTTCTGGACTTTCTCTGCCACAGAAGTCAGAACGTCAGGAGGGTAACCGGCCTGTGTGAGGCGGCACACTTGGTTTTTGAAGCTAAGTTTCAGCCTGTGCTGACATGTCTTTTTTACAGCATTGTAAAACACTGAATGAACAATGGCTCTTTTTACGAGCTTTGAATGAGCAGATGCATACGGAAGAATCGGTTTTTGACCGCGCGGCTCGAACGCCCAACAAACATGGGATGAGGTGAAGTGAAATGACAAATCTAAAAACCTAATAAAACCATTTTCAGGCACTTCGTGCGTTAAGGCCATAGGGTTAAGATGCTCTAAGAACACTGTAAAAACATGACGGAATTGCTGCTCGAAATCGAGGTTGTCACATTCTAAAAACACAAAGTAGTCATCTAGAAACCTAAAAATCCCACAAACACAGGACGCTTCAAGGCGATCTTTCAAAATCCTATCGCGCGATGCCTAGAACACATCACTAAGAACAGGTGCAAGGCACGAACCAATACAAATTCCATTTCTCTGAATGTATACATCTCCATTCCATTCAGTGAATGTGGATTCTAGGTAAACAGACAGCAATTCAAGGAAACTGCCTGTTGACATCCCGCACTCATTTTGGAATGCTATGGCACCATTCGCATCAATAAGATCACTTACCGACGACAAAATCTCTTCCTGGGGTATCGTGTAGTACAAATCTTTTATGTCTATGGAAAATCCTTGAAGTTTTTTGCTGCAGTTCCCTTCTAGAAACTGAATGACTTCGTCCGATCTTCTTACTCTAAACGGGTCATCAATAGTCAATGCCTTCAGGTTACCTTGCAGAAATTTCGCAACGTGCTTCTGCCAAGTTCCATTCTCGGAGATTATCACCCGGAACGGCCACTCAGGTTTATGGGTTTTCACTGTAAAAAACATTTCTAGGCTCAATCCTTGGCTGCTGTCGACCATACTTGAGAGCCTACTCAGGTTCAGCCGATTAATTAGCTTCTTTGCCTTACTTTTTACCTTGGCTAACGACACATCATTCCGTTTGTAGAACAAAGCTCCTACAGCATCCGATGCCTTAGTCACATACGCATCATTGTCGAGAACAACAAAACCCCCGTCTTTATCTGCAAGTAACAACGAAAACGAACCTTGCTTTAGCCATCTAACCGTCTTCTGAAGAGGTAGTTTCTTTGTAGAACACCTATACCTCGTTAGAACGTCAACCCCTTCAGAAATGCAACGTTCCGCCTCCGTTTTGTCGGCCTGCCTAGAAACTTCTCTCACCATGGCTAGGAGTTCCGGTCTGGTTTTCCTTGGTTCTACCGCGAACTTTGGTCCCTGGCTAAGGACTTGCCGCACGTACCCAGGGAAAGAGATGTTCTCAGATGCATGGATCGGTTGTCCAGCTGTTGCACTTTTCTTTGGCAGTAGCGCACGTAGTTCGGGAAGCGTCTGTTGCCATAGGACCTCTGTGGTTCGGTCGATGCACGCTGATAGTTGATGCCACTGGTACTTTGAGCCATCCGGTCCCCCAGACAGCTGCACTCGAAGCTTGAGATGCTCCCTGTAGACCCGCACTTGTCGCTGCCATTCTGCTCTGAGTATCTTGCACATCCTTCTTCCATGTCCGGCTGAGGGTTGAACGCCACCCAGCAAAAACGAGACCGCAGGAGGGAGGATCTTCTTGCGGACGCAAAAACCCAGCGTTCTTGCGTTGCACGATGCGACGGCAACACTTGCCACAAATTGAAGTGGATCAAAGTCACATGCAAAAGGGCCCTTTGTGCGAGAAATGAAGTTCGACAAGGTCAGTTGTTGGGCGAGTTGGTGACGATGTTCCATATCTACAGCGCGATAAACGGGACAAGAGAACACAATAACGACAAACACAGCGCTGACTGACAACTGATTTTTTATTGCTTGTCCAGTCGGTATATATACCCCACTGGAAGGCAGAGATAGAAATCAAGACACACAGATCATGAGAACACATAAAATTCACACTACTACAGGGTCGCATCAACATTCGCATTCGAGATAAGCTGTTTCTTTTTCTGATAATGCCACAGATGGCGCACTTATACAACTTTCCGAGAGCCTCGCTATCATTTGTGCTTCCACCACCTCTCTAGTCAACTGGTCACGATGGCTTCCTAAAATCATACACTCATTGTACAAAGGTTGGCAGGCACGTTTCGTTTTCGGCAAGGTTCGTTTTCGTTGTTACTTGCAGATAAAGACGGGGGTTTTGTTGTTCTCGACAATGATGCGTATGTGACTAAGGCATCGGATGCTGTAGGAGCTTTGTTCTACAAACGGAATGATGTGTCGTTAGCCAAGGTAAAAAGTAAGGCAAAGAAGCTAATTAATCGGCTGAACCTGAGTAGGCTCTCAAGTATGGTCGACAGCAGCCAAGGATTGAGCCTAGAAATGTTTTTTACAGTGAAAATCCATAAACCTGAGTGGCCGTTTCGGGTGATAATCTCCGAGAATGGAACTTGGCAGAAGCACGTTGCGAAATTTCTGCAAGGTAACCTGAAGGCATTGACTATTGATGACCCGTTTAGAGCAAGAAGATCGGACGAAGTCATTCAGTTTCTAGAAGGGAACTGCAGCAAAAAACTTCAAGGATTTTCCATAGACATAAAAGATTTGTACTACACGATACCCCAGGAAGAGATTTTGTCGTCGGTAAGTGATCTTATTGATGCGAATGGTGCCATAGCATTCCAAAATGAGTGCGGGATGTCAACAGGCAGTTTCCTTGAATTGCTGTCTGTTTACCTAGAATCCACATTCACTGAATGGAATGGAGATGTGTACATTCAGAGAAATGGAATTTGTATTGGTTCGTGCCTTGCACCTGTTCTTAGTGATGTGTTCTTGGCATCGCGCGATAGGATTTTGAAAGATCGCCTTGAAGGGTCCTGTGTTTGTGGGATTTTTAGGTTTGTAGATGACTACTTTGTGTTTTTAGAATGTGACAACCTCGATTTCGAGCAGCAATTCCGTCATGTTTTTACAGTGTTCTTAGAGCATCTTAACCCTATGGTCTTAACGCACGAAGTGCCTGAAAATGGTTTTATTAGGTTTTTAGATTTGTCATTTCACTTCACCTCATCCCATGTTTGTTGGGCGTTCGAGCCGTGCGGTCAAAAACCGATTCTTCCGTATGCATCTGCTCATTCAAAGCTCGTAAAAAGAGCCATTGTTCATTCAGTGTTTTACAATGCTGTAAAAAAGACATGTCAGCACAGGCTGGAACTTAGCTTCAAAAACCAAGTGTGCCGCCTCACACAGGCCGGTTACCCTCCTGACGTTCTGACTTCTGTGGCAGAGAAAGTCCAGAAAAAAGTGAAAGCTGAGATGAAAGGCGAGAAAAGACCAGATAAAAAGAAGATGAAGTTTGCTGTGGTGCCATATATGCATCAGGTATCACATAACCTGAGAAAGATTGGCAAGCATGCCGGAGTCAACGTTGTCTTTTCGGCTCCTAACCGACTCTCGAAACTGGTAAAAAAAGTTAATTCGGCTAACGATGAACCAAGCGGCTGCAGAAAAAGACACGCCAAAAAATTTGTGAAGTGCCAGGAAGGTGTAATCTATTTCCTGCCGCTATCATGTGGGAAGAGTTACATCGGCCAGACTGGCCGATGTCTTAACGAAAGATTAAAAGAACATTATTTTAATGTTACGCATGTCCCTATTACCGGTCACGTGGCTAAGCACTGCAGCAGCTGCAAGGAAGGTGACGAAGGTGACGATAGGAGTGCCTGCCAACCTTTGTACAATGAGTGTATGATTTTAGGAAGCCATCGTGACCAGTTGACTAGAGAGGTGGTGGAAGCACAAATGATAGCGAGGCTCTCGGAAAGTTGTATAAGTGCACCATCTGTGGCATTATCAGAAAAAGAAACAGCTTATCTCGAATGCGAATGTTGATGCGACCCTGTAGTAGTGTGAATTTTATGTGTTCTCATGATCTGTGTGTCTTGATTTCTATCTCTGCCTTCCAGTGGGGTATATATACCGACTGGACAAGCAATAAAAAATCAGTTGTCAGTCAGCGCTGTGTTTGTCGTTATTGTGTTCTCTTGTCCCGTTTATCGCGTTGTAGATATGGAACATCGTCACCAACTCGCCCAACAACTGACCTTGTCGAACTGCATTTGTGTAAAGCTCAGCTAGCATATGTGCCTCTTTGATGGAAGTTTTAATTGCACACTACTGTGCAGTGCTTTGTGTGTGAAAGTAAAGCAGACAACAGGAAACTTGAACCTGTTGCATATTCTATTGTCTGCTTTACTCTCACGACAAAGGCATTGAGCACTAGTATGTGACTGAAATTTCCATGGCACATACTTGCTGAGCTTTACACGAATGTTATTGGCAAGTTTTTACACCAATAGCGGGCCCTGCAAGTATGTTCCGGGACGTCCGGCTGCCCGTCGGACGTCCGTGGGACGCGATCCGGATCCACGAACGATAGTCCGACGGACGTCCGCTGTACGTATATCGAACATAACCGGACTTCCGTCGGATGTCCGAAGGTCCGAAAAAGGACGTCCGTTGGTCGACCGTCGGACGTCTATGGCAGTCTGGGAGGCTAGGACAGGGGCCCTCGGAACAAAAACGTACAGGAAAAAATTTCAGGAAGTAGATATATTATGCGCGGCGTGCGGAACTGAGGAGGAAACAACGGAACATGTTGTTGTAAGGTCCAAAAACTTCGTCCTGCCCTTCCCGCGGGAAAAGCGGCAGATCTGGAGAGAGCGCTGGGATTTGCTGGGGAAGATGGACGAATGGATGAGGAACGCGTTTTGATAACAAAAGAAAGGTTAGAGGATTGGTGGAAAAAGTCAAGAGAATAAAGAAAGGAAAAAAAGGGAGGGGGGCAGATACGGGCGAATTAGAAGCTAAAATTGGGGAAGAGATAAATATATTTCTTTTAATTTTTTGGCTAGGCGGCGCAAGCTGCCGTCCGATACAAAGGGCAGAGCCACTATCATCCATCCATCATCCATCCATCCATCCTAACCTTACCCATCCATCTGGGTCTGCATGTGCGGTCATGTTCTACCTTGGCATGTTCGCGGCCATACTTACTTTGTTTTGCGGGTTGTTCTTCCTCCATGTGTGCGTGTCGCAAAGTTTCAGTTGTCGGGCGTCTTCAGTTTGAACTACTGTCATAACCTTGAAATATGGAAGAGAACATTTTGTACTACGCTGTGTTGGTTCCTCTCACGTTGCCAGTGGCAATGTTCTTCATGTTTTGGGCCTGGATGGGCTTTCAGGCCGTCGTCAACAACTGATCCCAGGCTGATTTCGTGCTCTCGGCCAGCCGTGCGCCCACTACAACCCTTTGACAGGTAACGCGCCTTGCGCTCGCTTAGGATGTGCGTCTACGTACTACAGTAATGTGAGCGCCGAGTTGGAAAAAAAATTCGTGACATCTCTCTTGCAGGGCTAGCGTAGTTTGTACCACGATTGGAATGCTTGCACTACGTGGTCGGCGCCTCAAATCGTCCGGGGCTTGAAACTTCGGGTTCCGGCCGCTACAAAAAACAAAGCGAAAAAAACGTCTCTGTAATTCTGTGTGCAGACCATCTCGCTCGAAATATCTTTAATTGATGGCAGTTATATTCCTAGCTTCGATGTAATCAGTTCTGTCAACATTTGGACGAATCTTGGGCTGATAAGTTTATTTTGTGTACTGTGGCGTGTTTTGATAGTTTGAGCGATTCTGACATTTTTGCAGACTGGGCGTTAATTCGTCACGATGAACCGAGTCTCATTGACCTGCTTTGCTGCTGTGAGGAAAAACGTTAAGTTTGTGTGATAGTTCCCTCTATCTATCTATAGAGGGAACTAAATATTGCATATTGCATGGAACAAGGATGCATAAATATTCTGCATCCTTGTGCCAGATGGTGCGTTGTTGCTTGGAGGTGAACCGACATGCAGGCGAGGGAATGTCATCCAGCTGTCAAGAGAAAAATCTTCGCGACATGTGACTAGAATTTTAGTGATTACCCCTTCAGATTGGCCGAGTACTTTGCTATTTCACTCAAGCGACTGACTCCAATCTTGAGGTAGTGCCATGGTAGAAGAACAAATGGTAGCGTAACTCCCATAGAAGCCTGCGTGTCGACTCTGAGCGAGGATGGATGGATGGATGGATGGATAAGGCTGAACCCTTTGAATCGGGCGGCGGCGCCACAGGCCGCCTAGCCGTGAATAGTAATATATAGTGTGGACCTATTCTTGCCTTCCTTTCAGCCACCAATCAGCTAACCTTCGTTTGGTTATCTCTACCCTTTTAAAGTCTATTTTCCCTTCATTATCCTTAAACCCCAATGCTTTGGCTAAATCTGGCCCATTGCCTTGAACTATAGGGCGGAGCCCTTTACAGGAAATTATTAAGTGTTCAGGCGTTTCCTCATCCTCCCCACACACCCTGCACAGCGTGTCTATCTCTTGGTACTTGACTCGGTACGTCTTAGTCCGCAATACTCCTGTCCTAGCCTCGAACAACAATGGGCTGCCCCTAGAATTATCCTAAATGTTTTCTTTGGCTATTTCCTGCTTGAACGTTCGGTACATTTCTAATGCTGATTTAGTCTCCATCCCTGTTTTCCACAGACCCCTCTCTGTTTCCTTAACCTTTTTCTTAATTGATAATTCCTGGCTGGTCCCCCTACTGCTGTCCAAATATTTGCTTGCCAATTTTCTTGTCCGCCTTCTCCATCTTGTGTCAACATTCCTCATGTAGAGGTAGCTGAAGACTTTCCTAGCCCACCGCTTTTCTCCCATTTTTCTCAATCGTTGCTCAAACGCTATCTTGCTGCCAGCTTCCCTGCTCTCAAAAGAAGACCATCCCAGGTCACCCTGCACACCTTGGTTTGGCGTATTCCCATGAGCTCCCAAAGCAAGCCTACCCACCCCGCGCTGTTTAATTTCCAACCGTGCTCGGACCTCTGATCTCATACACAGGACTGCGTTGGCAAAAGTCAGACTAGGAACCATCACCCCTTTCCAAATCCCCCGCACCACTTCATACCTATTGTAATTCCAAAGCGCCCTGTTTTTCATGACGGCTGCGTTTCTACTTCCCTTAGCTGCCACATATTTTTCATGCTCCGTTAGGTATTCAGCTCCAGTATTTATCCACACCCCAAGATACTTGTACTTATCCACTACTTCCAGCATGTCCTCCTGTATCCTATGTTCGCCGGTCTCATTATCATTAAAAATCATGACTGCCGATTTTTCCTTGCTAAACTGCAGACCTAACTTATCTCCCTCTGTACCGCAGATATCCATCAACTCCTGCAAATCTACCCTGTTGTCAGCCATCAGTACTATATCATCTGCATACATTAGTCCTGGTAATGACTGTGGGATAAATTCTCCTTGCTTGAATAAAGAAAGGTTGAAGCCGAGTCCACTCCCCTCTAGTTTAGCCTCTAATCCTTGCAGGTACAGCATGAACAACAAAGGTGACAGGGGACATCCTTGTTTAAGCCCCTTCTTTACCTCTACAGGCTTCGACACCTTTTTTTCCCATTTTATTAGCACTTGGTTATCCTTATAAATATCTTTTAAAAGATTAGTTACTCCGCTTTCCACACCTAACACATCCAGAATACTCCATAAGGCTTCTTGAAGTACACTGTCATAGGCTCCTTTGATATCTAGAAAAGCTAGCCATAGGGGTCTGTGTTCCTTTTCTGCTACCTCGATACACTGTGTCAATGAGAACAGATTGTCCTCTAACCTCCTTTGTTTCCGGAAGCCATTCTGCAGCTCTCCCAGCACCCCCTTGCTCTCTACCCATGCCTGCAGTCTGTCCTTTATAATCTGCATCACCACCCTGTAGACCACTGATGTTACTGTTATGGGACGGTAGTTGCCTATGTCAGCTTTGTCCCCCTTTCCCTTATATATCATGCTCATTCTACTTAGTCTCCATTCATCAGGAACTTTGTCATCCATTAACATTTTGCTCACCACCTCTCTTAACGTTTCCTTAGACTTTGGGCCCAACATCTTTAATAACCTAACAGGAATACCATCTGGGCCTGCTGATGTGCTACTTGGTACTCTCTTCTCAGCCCTTTCCCACTCTCTTTGTCCAATTGGAACAATTGCACTAACCGGTCTATCGTCCTCTACTAAGGCACCTACTACATTTCTTTGTTCTTTAAACTTTTCTGACATCGTTAGTCGTATATGCTCTATTGCCTTTTCCCCTTCTAGCCGAATACCTTGATCTGTAACAATAGACCTCTGCTCTAGGCTAGTCTTATTATTCAGGGAATTCAAGTGTTGCCAGAATTTCTTAGCTGCATTTTTATCCCTTTTGTTTACTTCTGACAGCCACTGGGAACCTTGTCTTCTAATTTTCTCATTGATTAAGTAGGATGCCTCCCTTCTACATTTTATGTATTTATCCCATTTTCTCTCAACGTCTGCTTCTGGGTCTCCCCTATGCTTAGAATATCTGTGTTCCCTGGAGGCTTCCTGGCGTTTCTCTATGGCCTTCTTCACCTCCCCATCCCACCAGCTCTTTGGTTTTCGTCTTGTCCTTTTTTTCCTGACTCGCACCTTAGCCAACTCTAGCCCAAACAGTCCCATTAACTTTGTGTATGTCCACTCTGCTTTCTTATCCTTAGAGATTACTGCTTCAATTTGGGTGCTTGCTGTTTCTATTTGCTGCTCCGAGTAAAAGATCCCATCTGGCTGGTCATCATGTTTCATTCCTGAATTAGTTTTTATTCCAAAACTCATCTTGATACGTTTATGATCACTGCCTAGACTCCTGGCACCATGTTCATCTATGTTCATGACCCTTAGCCTATCGTACATCCTGTGTGACATTATCGCATAATCTATTGTCGAATGCCGACTCCCTACCTCCCACGTTATGACCCCGTCACACTTCTCAGTACTGTTACAGACAACTAAGTCGTGTCTTTCACACATATCCAGCAGCATGGTACCTGTCGAGTCTGTGTATCCATCTATATCTTCTATATGAGCATTCATGTCCCCTACTATAATTATTTCGCATCCTTTTCCTAGCTCATTAATGTCACCTGCTATACATTCTACCATTTTTTTGTTTTCCTCTTTGGCAGTTGCTCCTGTCCACAGGTATACAAAGCCAAGGAGTGTTTGCTCCCCTGCCACTTTTCCTTTTAGCCATAAATGTTCCTTACATTCCTGTTTGACTCTTTGCCAATTTGTACTTTTATGGATGAATGCCCCAATTCCCCCTCCCTTTCTGCTGTCCTCTGTTCTGTTGCAGTATTCCCATGCATAATCAGGGTTACAGGGTGGTTGCTCCATGTCCCGAAGATGCGTCTCCACAAATCCATAAACCATTAACTTCTCCTGCCTAAGCTGCTCTTCTATTTCCTCCCATTTTAGCCTATTCCTGCCTCCTTGCATGTTAATATACCCTATGTCTGAATTAATTTGGCTCTTGCGCTTATGCCTGTTGCTTCTCCTATGGCTTCTATGTTTCCCTAGTCTATGTTCGTCCTCTTGGTCGCCTTTGTTTAAACTGGTGGCTTCAGAGCCCTGGGCCCTCCTAAAAAAGCTGTTGCCTGGCGGCCTATCCTGCCTCCTACCCTCCTACCGGTGGCCCGGCTGTAGTGGATGCCTTCTCGTGCAAACGGGTGGAGGCCGGCCTCGTACACATCCCTGTTAACCTCCATTGTGGTGTACCCAAGTCGTCGGCTTAGGCTCCTAATGACCCGGTTGGCTTCGACTACTCTCCCCTCTGTTCTGCTGGACTGCCCTTCTACTTCCGGGATTGTGCATACAGTCACGTGTACTTTCTCAGAGGCCTCCTTTATGTTATTTATACCTACCTCTAACTGCCTCCCGAGATTCCGGCTCGTCCCCTTCAAGACATCATTGAGTCCAGCATGGATGATGACCAGGGTTTCTACATCCCTGTTGTTCCCTACCACCTCCTGGGCTTTGGTCATCGCTTCAACCATACCTTTCCCCGATTGGGCCTCCACCTTCAAACGCCTGTCACCCTTCACTGTTGCTAGGACAGCTTCCTCAAACCTTGCTACATTTGAGTCCCCCACCACCAGAACTCTCCTACGATCCAGCCTTTCATCTCCAGCTTGCGCTAACTGCCGCCCGGTTCGCTCTCGTTGGTTCTCCTGTCGTAGCGGCGTTTCACCTTTCTCGCGCGATTCCGGGCTTGTCGCTAGCCCTCCCGCCAACTGTTTTGCTACGTCGCTGTAGCATCGTGTAGCCGCCTCTTGCGACTCCACCGCCACCGGGTGATCTTCTCTGCCCGCCTCCTTTCCATCTCCGTCATCACGAGGGGTCTTAACACTGGTCTCATCCACCCCCTGACTTTGCTTCGACCTGGGGTCTTTCGCTGTCCGCGCCATAAGCGCCTTCACCTGACCTTCCAGCTCGGCTCGCTTTTGTTGTTCTTCCCTGAGCTGAGACCCTATCTCCTCTAGCTGGTCGGTCTTTGCCCCTTCCATCCTAACCAGCTCTACTGCCTGTGCCTCCAGCGCCATCCTTTTCTCCCTCTCAACCTTCAGGTCCCTCCCGAGCTCCTGAATCTTTACGGCCCATTCACCCTCCAGCCTCAGAATGGTCTCCTTAAACCTAACGCACAACTTGCACGAGAAACTAGTCTCCCCCGCGTCATCTAAGCTTTCAAAACCAGTTTCGTCCATGTAGCACCAGCGCCTGCACTCGTCACATTGCACCAGCCCCTCGCCCCCCATGTCTTCCTTAACTTTACGACCCATAGGCAGCCCGCCCACCTACCTAGGGAAAATCGGTTACCTCCGCTTTCCCTGGTCCTATGATTGAAATTAGTGCTTTAACGCATGCAGGAGAATACGCTTTCAAAGCTAAACAATAAATATAAAAGCGCACTTAGCTTCGGACGACGTCGCTGGCAAATTCCCTCGGAGTCCCCAGAAGTCTGCACGTGGTCCGCACGAGGCTTTAGTTTCCCAGCGCCCCCTGCGAACTGTGAGGCACAACAAACGCGTGACGTTGCTTGTGACGTCACAGTGACGTACTTTTGGCGGGGAATTCGATTGTCTTTTTACTTGTGAACGAAAAGCAAGGCCAACAACAACGGAGGCAGAACGATGCTCGGATAAGGCAGAAAAATGGACACCGTAACTGTTCAGCCAACTTTACTTGACATGGATTTCTACTGTCAAGGTTTACGTTAACTGAAATGTTACGGCATCTTTAACCACCTGATCATAGCATCGTTCTGCCTCCGTCGTCGTTAGCTTAGTCTTTCGTCGCGCGTTATGTAAACGCATTCTGGGGCTTATTTCTTCGGGCACGTTTGTGAACAAGGGCCTTCAAGTGAATTCGGCAAGCACATGGATAGAACCACATGGCTTGAGGCATTTCACTAGGGCATAAATGAGTGAAGCTGCGCTGCACAGAAAGCCAGGCTTTATTAATTCACGATTACTGACATAGACGCTTCACGACTGATGTGTGTGATGTTAATATATAACGGTAAATTAGTAGTGTAATTATTATGTTTTGCAATGCGAATAAATTTCACCCTGTGAGAGAACTTTTACACGCTTGACAGAATTTACAATAATCAGCGACTAATTTTCAGTAACGTTAAAGTGCAAGCTACGAATTACTCGCTGCGAAGACATCGTTATAAACTGCGCATGGGCGCTGTTCCGGCTGCCAGTGCGCGGACGCGGTCTCCGGGGTGCGCACTTCCCCACCGCCGGTAGAACGCCGCGACGGACGCGGGTAAATGGGAAAAGTACGACTTTGAGTCCGGCTGTGGAGGTGACCTGCCCGTCGACAACGAAATCTAAGTGTAGGAGAGCGACCACCGCTCATTCGTCACGGTCTTCATGAAATCCTCGTGATAAAATGACCTGAGCGTAGGTCTCCAAACGAGACGCGGTGAGATTATAAAAGGGTAAAAGATCTTGCTAACAAACAAAGTATACATATCAGCGTCAAAGAACAACAAAAACAAACGAACGGAACAACTAACGCTAGCGCTAGAACGCCAACCTGTAAGAGCTTAGGTAAGCAATTCAAATTGGGATTGCTAGTATTTAGAAGTTAATGCGTCTGAGAAGTGAAACTATCTACGATATAGCTTCGCTCCAATAAATCTTGCCCTGTTCATGATTCCCATATTTTACTCGCGCTTCATTTGCCACTGAAAGGAGTCAATGTGAGGTTACAAATTTACAACTTAAGCATTTAACATGTTCATGAGAAAGATCCCATTGACAATAGGAACGTCACTGTAATAACAGCTAAAGCACGTTCAGCGAACGTTGGTGCGGTAATACGACGCAGTAAGCAAAACACGCAGCAAGGGGAGCGGAACGGAAGGCTTTGAGCAATGCGACACGCTTCTTGGGGGCAATAAAATCTCACCTTCACCGCTCAATTAAAACATGCAGCGATACGCCGCTCATGCAGACGTGTATCCGTAAAACAAGCCACCACTTTTGCGACGTGCCTGGGAGGCCGAGCCGAGCCGCCGAGCTGTGACGCAGCATTGTCCCATCGTCCGGAAATGCGCACATGCAGCGGCAATCAGTTTCTCATCGAGCACAGACAGTCTTCGCCTTGCAGTAAAGCTCTACCAAAACCAGCAGAATGAAATACTGACTGTTTGTCACAGATAACCCACTCTGTACGCAGCACGCAACGATGAACGTTGAACCGGGGCCGACGACGCACCCAATCCGCGGATGAAAAAAGCTTTGGTCTGAACAGTCTGAACCATATCTGAGCTTTGGGCAACTACGCAGCGGATAATAAGTGGCCGAGAGAGGCCGTTAGAAACAAGTTAAAATATTATTAAAAACGTGACACGTTTTTTCTTACGCAAGAAACAAAAACTGCATTCATTCCTGAGCGCGAATATTATGTTTACTTTCTAGTTCTTTGGAGTTCTGGCAGATCTTATTTTTTGTGCGTTAGTAATTTGCCTCACAGTTCGCAGGAGCCCTCATCATCGAGTTGATGCCGCTGGCAGTAGGCAGCTGCACGCGTTTTCTTCCGAGTTGCGCGACCAGTTGTACATTGACCTTGGTAGTGCTTTTTGAACTCCCAGCTTGAATGCTGTTGCCCATTTCTATCATCATCAGCATCTCCTTTTCACTGCTGGGCCTCTCGTAGATTCAGCCATTTCACCCCGCCATTGTGGCAGCTGCAGCCCCTTTAATCCTTATGAGCTTCCTCATGTCTCTTTCCATGCCCTGACCGTGCACATTTGTTGTCTTGATTTGAACTAGTGGGTTGATATCGCGCGTTCGTATTTTACGCCAGCACCGCAGCGTTTATTTGCTGGTAGGAGATTTGAAGGCACCCTTTCCCCCACAAACCTAGCCTCCGGGGCGATATTACAGAACTGCGTTCAGTTCGGAACACTCTGTGATTGGTTGGAAGCACGGTGTAAGAATTGACAGCACTTCCGCTCAAAGCCTCTCAGAAGGTGCGTGATGTAAAAGCGTTCAGTTCCGAGGCTGAGCTGAAGTGTTTCCAACCAATCACAGAGAGTTCTGTAATACGGCCCCGGTACGGCATTCTTCTTCATGTTTTATTTATTTATTTATTTTTTTTTGCTTTCCTAGAGACACTGTCAATCCTATCAGGACGAAGGTGGAAGTGATGTTACAAGTGAAATTCAAAAACAACAAAAAGAAAGGCAAACGTAAAGATGTGTCAGCTGGTCTTCTGTTCTCTTTTCCTGTTTTCTCGGTGCAGTTTCAAGTGAAATGGAAAGGGTCATCACTCTTATGGTTCTTACCAGGTTTTATTTGCTTTAAGTGCTCTTTTCAGTTTTTGTTTTGTGCAAAAAGCTTACAGGAATTGGGTGTTATATTTTTAATCTATTTGCCTTAGAATAAAGGAGCTAATTCGAAACTTGGTATGCAGCCATCAGAAAGGCTGGTGGCCACCTCCATTCCGCTGCCTAATATCGCCACTGGTTTGGGACAGCATTGGCTTCACATAAGCCTTTCTGAAAGGAGAATAAAATATAAAACATCACTATTTAGGGGATCTTCTTGGGTGTTCAGACATCACTATGTTCCATGCTATCCATACAAAGAATAACAGAATACACATAATCCTTTCACCACACTAGGTTCACCATTTCCTGCAGCAAGAGGTTTTTTGCCTGAGGGCTATTTTTTGCAGGTGTTGGGAGGCATTTTCTGTGCCTCTCTGTGCTTGGGAGCGATGATGGCAGAGTTCATCTGTGTGACTAGTCGAGGACAGTGTTGCAGAGTTGTGGGATGAGAGCACTGCTGCCGCCATCTCTGAATGAGGCATCACGAGCATGTTGGCAGGCACTGACTGCTTGGCGGATTGTGTCATGTACCACATGGTATGGCTCAGTTGGTGGTGGAATCAGGCACACTAACCGTTACATTTGGCCTCTCTCTGGGGTGGTCTTTCACACAACATGATGTGATCATGTGTTGGGTAAATTAAGAGATCAGTGATTAAGCAAGTAGCAGTGTGCACAAGGGGCCCATTATCATACATTTAAAGTGTCTTTATATTGTTTCTAAAGTAAGATATGAGATGTTCAGCACAAAACTGTTTCCGGATTTGGATTGTTAACAAATGACCCTGAGTGATTCTGAGAGGCTAATCTTTCAATGCATGATCTCTGGGCACATAAAGTGCCACAGCATTCCACTCCATCCTGCACAGTACTACACCAAAATGGTTCCATCTCCCACGGTGTTTTGCAATAAAATTCTGTCACATTCACAGAGACTGACTTTTGAGTGTGACCGAAATACGCTAACAACATAATGACTTAATTATCATGCTGAACGTTTTCATGATGCACAAACAATTTGTTTTACTAAGCAGCCTCGAACAATTTGGAACTCGTTATACAGCTGTGTACCCAGAAGGACATTTCCTGTTGACACCTTGTAGGTGCCTAAGGGAAGACTTCATCACACTCAAAGGATTGCTTGCATTGGAAATTTAATCTGCATCTATCAGAGCAAATGTATCTTACTGCCAACGTGAGTGAGCCAAGCTGTTTAAATGTTTCTCCAACTCTCACATAATACCACCAAAAAAGGTATCTCATTTGGCATTTTTTTTGCAGTCTTTGCTGCTACACCATTAGCTGTTACCATAATCAATCATCTTAACCGCACAGCCAGGTCACCCCTTTCTACCGCATCGAGTTGTCTCAGATTGCCACAGGAAAAGGTTGAACCGCTCTGCATGCTTCTATGCTGTTACCTACAATACATTATCTTTGGTTATTACAGAGCCTCCTGTGCATCCTGAAGGGCATTTAAAATGAGCAAATCAACAATCCGCACTGAAAGAGTTTGGGCAGATTGGCACTTGAGCTCATCTGTGTGCCACCTCACATATGGAAACTGGGCCAAGTCATTTTCCGTGGCGCCTCATGGGGGATTATGATGATCGTGCAGGTGTACGTTCACTGTTTCTGCGGCAACAGGGATAAAAAAAAACTAAACAAGAGACTGACATGCAGACGTCGCAGCTCTGTGGGATAATCGTTTCTACTTATGTACTACTGGGGGATAATTTCATAAAGCCTAACTACAGGGTCAGTCAAAAGTTCCCTTGAGTGCCTTGTAGTTAGGCACTCAGGGCGGCTGTGAGGCGACCAAGTTCCTGACAGGTGAGAATGATGCTGCTTCTACCTCCTGTTCAGAATTTGAGTTTTTGGGTTGTTGTGAATGCCCCGAAGCATGGCTCAAAAGCAGAGAGGAACTTTTCACCAACTTTGTACATGTGATGGCTTGTGTGTGAAAGGAAATCTGGTAGGTTCAGTTTGTTTTCCTTTACTGCCTTCCCTTGGTGAGCATGATCGAGCAAACAGCAACAAAAGTGCACACAAAAAAATTGCTTGAGGGCAGGGGTGAATGAAAATGAGAACCAATTTTTTTTCCTTCCATGTGTTAATTTGCCAATGACCTGCAGAGAGGATGGCTATCAGCGCTACAGAACTCTGGGCTTGTTCCCCTGTCCCACGGCATATTGGGTTAGTGGCCAAAACGTGGGTATTCAACATGATTGCGGTGTAATGAAATACAACATGTTTCTGCAACTGGAGTTAGTTTGGCAAACTGTTGTTTTGTTGTGAGAGGCATTGTTCTGACCCTTTGGGTTCTATTGCCCGTGCCACAGTCCAAAGGCTGGTTCAAATTTGATTGGTTTCATCATGTAGTTTACGCGATAGTGTGTGCAGCTTGTTCGGTCGAAAAGACATTGCTATTGTTGTAGCCCTAGATTGAGAAAAAAACATGATAGAAAAAAATGTGCACGCAATTTCATATTATAACAGTTGTTTCCGCAGGGTCATTTTGCTTGCCACTGAGCATCTATCTGCAGGGCAAGTTGGAGGTTAGTTTAACGTGTGTTCATTGTAAGTGTTGGTGTTTATCGAGCAACAAGACAGATTCTGTGCTTTCCCCGAAAACCGAACCAACTTAAGATGTTTAACACCTTGCCAAACTCTGTGCCTGTCTCTCAGTGCTGAAAATTCCCGGAAGGCAATGTTAGATGGGAAATTACCTCCACTCTTAAGCTCCAGTGTCCTCCCAATTTTTTGCCTAAGTTCATGGACGGTGCAATAAATGAACCTTGCAGCTTTATATCATGCGAACGGAAATTGTGATGAGAGATTTTAAAGGGACCCATTATACTGTACTGGCTGGTGACCCTTTCAGTGTGACATGAGATGCATCGCACGCAAAAAGAAATATGAAGCAATGTGTGCGTTCACTTTGCGGTCTATGCTTAACATTGCTATCGAACCAACTCTGCTGTGCTGCTAGAATGTGACGGCACAAGTGAGCCTTTGTGCATTCCTGTGTGTGCAGGGCTTTCAACATGGACCCAGCGGAGCCTGTGGTGCCAGGTGCCATGGATGAGCTGCAGGGCCTGGGCGTGTCTGCGCGCAGCCAGGCAGACTTGGAGCAGGATGTTCTGGAGGAGATGGATCGCATAGTCCAGCAGAAGGAGGCCGAGGAGCGGAAGAAAGCAGCAGAGAAGGAGCTCCTCGTAGTTCGGCGCAACATTGCGTAAGAGCCCAGTTATTTGGAGCTTCATTCAATGGTCCCTGCATGCGCTGATGCCAAAGGGAGACAATTTTGGGCTTCTTCCTGGCTGTGGGGTAAGGCAGCAAAAGAAGTAGAGAAAACTTGCATTTCAAAATTATCCAGTTGGGGAAACTGAAAGCTCTCTGCGCAACCTAGCCTCGGGTGACAGGGGAGGGATGTCCCCTAAACAGCAATGACTGAAACGAGATTATGCTGCAAATAGACACCTTGGATCAGCTCTCCTTTATCCAAGGTTCTTAATCTGGCATTGACTCTGCAATAGCTACGCTAACCACATCTGAGTAAAACATCTCCTTAAGGAATGTTTTTGTATATATCATTCAGTAAAAGCAAATGTGCCATCCTCGTTTTTTTGCGCTTTGAATTTCTCGGATGAAGCAGTAAACGTGGTCTACTAAAACTTTTGTCAGCAGTTTGCATCTTTCTCTTGTGCCGTAACAAGTTTAAGCTTAACGAGGGCCTCTCAGAAAGTAAACAAGGATAACCTCCTCTACCTCAGGAGGATGGGCAAAAACTGGAGAGAATTGCACTGGGTATCTGCAGAACCTGTTGGTGCTATCCCCTCTTTACTGTGGTGCTGCGATATTTACGCCATTCTGATGGATCCTGCTCTGCTCCGAATTTGGCAAGTTTGTCAATATTGTGCTTTAGCTGCACCAAAAAGGAGGCCCGGTCACAGGAAAGCAACTGTGTTTAGAACCATTCAGTCTCTCAGTTGGCAACCCAGGGCAGTGATGGGTGGTAGAATTTAGCAACCAGTTCAGCGAACCTGTGAAGGGAGGCGACGGTGCAAGCAAGACCTTGAGCATCAGAATTCCAAGCTCCTTGCTACTGGGGCTGTCAAGAGTTTGCAGAATATATCTGACAGTGTTCAACTCCACGTGGGAGCCCTGATGATGCGTAAGTACTGCTTTCTGCACTTGTAGGGCCAAAGTGGCATAGTTCAGTATGTTAACACATTCTTTGAGGTTTCATTAACGTACTTCTGAAAAGTGGTGTGCATTGCCTGTGACTGGTCCTGCGCGTGTGCAAAATTTGAAATCAATATTATTATTAATAAATATTGTTGTAATTCAAGATAGTGTCCGCTTGGTCAAGTTGTTATATCGTGACTTCAGGCCGTAGTGCGGAAAACACAAACGATGATGAGCAGAGCTTGTGATTTGCGTTCTCTTCTTTGTCCTTCGTGTTTATCGTGCTCTCTGAGTGATCATTCCGAAGTTCATTCAGGCCTAGTTGATATGCAAGCGAAAACGATTCTTGCCATCCTGAGTGGCTGAGCAGCAGAGTGGCGGGGTGTGAACAGGTTGGGAAGTCTGCTGCGCCGCTCATAAGCAAGTTCGTCAAAATGCTTGCATGGGGAAACAGGTTATACGCGGGCATATTGAACTTATTGAACCAGGAATGTTACTGTGTTCGTTAGGAAGATGCAGAAGACAAATTTTTTTCTCTGGGGATTTGTTTTGAGATAGTTTTTAGTGGGAACATGTGTGTGTGGAATCATTTATTTTCTTGATTAAAATGTGTCACTTTGTTGTTTGTAACGTTTAGCATTTTGTCTTTCTAGGGCGAATCAGTGGACTCCAACAGTGAGGTCATTAATTTGTTGTTCAAGAAGGGGACTAAAGAAACAAATGGTATTCTCTACCTGCAATACAGTTATGTGCTAAGCATGGGGTTGCAGCCGTCAAACGCCATGCAACTTTGAATTTGCTGCACAGGGACAAAGATGGAAACCACTTCTCACACAGCATATCTCGGCCGGAAGCCATTTTTGCTCTGTCTGTCGTCTGCAAGTCTACCTTTTTCCTACAGAAATATACCACAGTCAGCAACTGTGGCAGAACAAAGTTGTCATAGTTTCTGATGGGCTTTACTGCAAATCTCAAGTGAAATGCGTACTAGTCCTCAATAATAGCCCCCGACCAAAGGGTGCAGAAATGACAAATAGTTGTCGTGCGACTGCAGAGAAAATTGTTGAATGCATTCAAGATGCTCTTAGGTGTTTTGATACGGCTGCATTTTTCTGTGCCAAGCTGCGCCATAAATGCGAAATTCGTTAAATTTGCTTCACGCTGTGCCAAAATGCCCTGGCTAGCCGCACAAGTTTGCCATACTCAGGGACAACTTTCCGCGGCCGTGATATGGCCAGTCGCCACGTTTCAGACACTGCTGCGTGTGTCACTGACCATTTAGTTTTATTTTGATATGATGTCACGCTGCTCTAACTGATATTTGTCTCTTTTGCATCCACTTGCTTCTTCCCAGTGCGCTGAACCGTTGTGTTGAGGATCCTTCACCGCATGAGTGACAGTCCATTGGCGAAGCTTCCCCATAACACAAAGGGGCCGTTTCTAACCAGGCACCACTGAAAGTTTTCACTATATTATTGGGCCATTCATGTACAGTGAGGTTGTTTTTGGGATGTCACTAGACTCACTTTCCCGTCGATAGACCCTATTCACTATTAGGTTTAGCAGGCGGCAGTTGTGGCAACCCTGTACTGTGGAGACGCCATAACATAGGGTGGTTCGAAATTAAAAGCACAGAAAAAATGTTTCCGATGAGTTTCGGCGCCGGTCTGCCAGCTTCCTCTCTGCTGCGCGCCGGACATTTGAGATGCCGTTTGCAACGTCGTCCAACCAGAGCTCGGATTTCACATATACGCTGTGTCATGATTCGCCTTGGGCCCTCTCTCTCTCTCTTTCTCCTTCTCCGATGTTGTGTTGTGCGTGGCACGGTTGCCAGTAAAGCTGCAATGACGTCACGTGAATAAGTTCTATAGATAGTGTAGGACCTCAGTCACCAGCAGCTGTGGAACAACTGACCACGACGGCGGTTGGACCTGTGACACAGCAGGGGGTGCTAAGAATGCCTGGCTCCGCTGGACAGGCCGCCATTGGAAACTGACCCTGGCAACGTTTAACGCTAGAACCCTAGCTAGTGAAGCTAGTTTAGCAGTGCTGTTAGAGGAACTAGAGGGCATGAAATGGGATATCATAGGGCTTAGTGAGGTTAGGAGGACAAATGAGGCATATACTGTACTGAAGGATGGGCATGTGCTGTGTTATCGAGGCTTACCATAGAGGCAACAACTAGGGTAGGTTTCCTTGTCAATAAGTATATAGCGGGTAATGTAGATGAATTCTATAGTATTAATGAGGGTGGCAGTCATCGTAATTAGGCTTAATAAGCGGTATAAACTGAAGGTTGTACAGGCCTATCCACCTACATGTAGTTATGATGACCAGGCAGTTGAAAGCTTCGATGAAGATGTAGAATCGGCAATGCGAAAAGTAAAGACGCGGTATACGATACTAATGGGCGACTTCAATGCCAAGGTAGGGAAAAAGCAGGCAGGAGACAAGGCAGTAGGTGACTATGGCATTGGCTTTAGGAATAGCAGGGGGGAGTTACTAGTTGAGTTTGTAGAGCTCAATAACTTAAGAATCATGAATGCCTTCTTCAGCAAACGGAAGAACCGGAAATGGACATGGAAAAGTCCTAACGGAGAGACTAAAAATGAAATCGAATTCATAATGTGTTCAACCCCCCCATTATGCAAGATGTAAAGGTAATCGGGAAAGTGCGATGCAGTGACCACAGGATGGTGAGGTCCCGAATTAGCCTAAATCTGAAGAAGGAACGCAACAGATTAGTAAGAAAGAAACCCATCAACGAATTAGCGGTGAGGGGGAGGGCAGAAGAGTTCAGGATCTCGCTACAGAATAGGTTTTCAGCTCTAACTGAGGATGGCGACATTACCCTAGAGGCAAGGAACAATAATTTCAGAGATATCATTACTGAGTGCGTGGTAGAAGTAGGCGGTAGGATAGTTAGAGAGGATACCGGTAAGCTGTCTAAGGAGACGAAAGATTTGATTAAGAAACGCCAGAGTATGAAAGCTTCCAATCCAACAGACCAGATCAAATTGGCTGAGATATCAAAGCTAATCAATAAGCTCAAGGTGGCCGATATAAGGAAATATAACATTGAGAAAATTGAGCATGCTGTAAAGAGCGGGGGAAGCCTTAAAGTGCTAAACAAGAAATTGGGCATAGGCAAAAACCAGATGTATGCGACAAGGGACAAGGCGGGCAACGTCATCACGAATATGGACAAGATAGTCAAAGTAGCCGAGGAGTTCTATACAGTAGCCAAAGAAGTCAGGACCGTAACGAGATTGGCGGTAGAGAAAAACAGTCAGACATTCCACCAGTGATGAAGGACGAGGGCAAGAAAGCTTTAGAAACTATGAAAAGGGGGAAATCAGGTGGAGGGGATCAGATAACTACAGATTTGGTAAAGGACGGGGGGGATATCGTGCTAGAAAAACTGGCCACCTTGTATACGCAGTGCTTGGTGTCATCGACGGTACCGGAACCATGGAAGAATGCAGACATCGTTCTCATTCGTAAGAAAGGGGACTCTAAGGACCTTAAAGATTACAGACCAATCAGCTTACTGTCTGTTACGTACCAGGTATTTACTAAGGTAATCGCTGATAGAATCAGGGCAACCTTAGACTGCAATCAAGCAAAGGATCAAGCAGGTTTTCGTAAACGGTACTCCACTATCGATCATATCCATACCATCAACCAGGTGATAGAAAAATGCTCGGAATATAACCAGCCCTTATAAATAGCATTCATTGATTACGAAAAAGCATTTGACTCAGTGGAAACCTCGGCACTGATGCAGGCATTGCGAAATCGGGGTAGACGAGCTGTATGTGAAAGTGCTGGAAGATATATATAGTGGCTGCACAGCAACCATAGTTCTGCATAAAGAAAGTAACAAAATTCCCATAAAGAAAGGTGTTAGGCAAAGAGACACAATCTCCCCAGTACTGTTCACAGCTTGCTTAGAGGAAGTATTCAGAGTCTTGGAATGGAAGCAGTTAGGGATAAGGGTAGATGGAGAACACCTCAGTAATCTGCAATTGCCGATGACATTGCCTTGCTAAGTAACTCGGGGGATGAACTGCAAATAATGAAGTTCAGAAGTGCAAGATGCCGGGCTAGTTGGTGCTAGCACTGTGCTGACTGCAAGAAAGAAAACAAACGGGAATGCGTGCCTTACTTTGAGAGGACGAAGTTTCTGGCCAGGTCGAAAGACAAATGGGAGCGCCTAGTGATTGAAACCTTCTTCATCAGCACCACAAGCTTTTGCGTCAGCAAGCCCTCTATTTCGTTGTCGGATAAAGAATTTAAGTTTTGGAAGGTCATGTATATAGGCTCTGCTTTGGCCTTTTATGTGTCTGCGTTGTGGGTTGCGTGTTGGTAGAATGTCATAGCTTCGTGACTTTTTTTTTTTGTTTTTGGTTGGCATTAATGTTAGACAATTGGTTTTAGCCTGACTTGGTGACTTTTTTCACTGTATTTATTGTTTCTGATGAGGGTTGTATAAGCTGCTTGTGTGACCTGGTTTTTTATACAATTTTTTCTTTGTCCATCCCGAAGATAGTGTTCTGACGTACTATGGGTTTTGTCTTACATCACTGTGTTGTATTCGTGCATCACCATTTGATGGTTGTTCTGATAATCCGTTAGACTGGAAGACTTTTTGGTTTTGGTTTACTTAGTAGGCTGGCCCCAGTTAAGTTTATCATCTCTGCAGCAGAATTTGCTATTTTGTGTTGATTTAGTGCACGTCACTTCTTCGCTTGCAGTTTTTTTTGTGATTCATCATCATCATCAGCCTGATTATACCCACTGTAGGGCGAAGGTCTCTCCCATATTTCTCCACTTAACCCGGTTTTGTGCTAGCTGCATCCACTTGACCCCTGCGAACTTCTTAATCTCATCCTCCCACCTAACTTTCTGCCGCCCCCTGCTACGCTTTCCTTCCCTTGGAATCCAGTTTGTTACCCTCAGCGACCATCGGTTATCCTTTCTTCGCGCTACATGTCCTGCCCATGTCCATTTCTTCTTCTTGATTTCTACTAGAATGTCGGTAACTTGAGTTAGTTCTCTGACCCACTCTGCACGCTTTCTATCTCTTAATGTTACCCCTACCATTTTTCGTTCCATAGCACTCTGGGTTGTCCTCAACTTAAGTAGAACTCTCTTGGTTAGCCTCCACGTTTCAGCCCCATAGGTGAGTACAGGCAAGATGCAACTGTTGTATACTTTCCTCTTGAGCGATACCGGTAAGCTGCTAGCCATAATCTGCGAGTGCTTGCCAAATGCGCACCATCCCAATCGTATTCTTCTTGTTATTTCCTTTTCGTGGTCCGGATCTGCGGTTACTACCTGTCCTAAGTAGACATATTCGCCTACTACTTCCAGTATTTCGCTACCTAATGTAAATTGCTGTTCCTTCCCGAGGCTGTTGAACATTACCTTAGTCTTCTGCATATTGATTTTTAAGCCTACCTTTCTACTTTTCCTGTCTAGGTCGTCGATCATTATTTGCAGTTCATCCCCCGAGTTGCTTAGCAAGGCAATGTCATCAGCAAATCGCAGATTACTGTGGTATTCTCCATCTACCCTTATCCCTAATTGCTCCCATTCCAAGTCTCTGAATATTTCCTCTAAACAAGCTGTGAATAGTACTGGAGAGATTGTGTCTCCTTGCCGAACACCTTTCTTTATGGGAATTTTGTTACTTTCTTTATGCAGAACTATGGTTGCTGTGCAGCCACTATATATATCTTCCAGCACTTTCACGTACGGCTCGTCTACCCCCTGATTTCGCAATGCCTGCATCACCGCCGAGGTTTCAACTGAGTGAAATGCTTTTTCGTAATCAATGAATGCTATGTATAAGGGCTGGTTATATTCCGAGCATTTTTCTATCACCTGATTGATGGTATGGATATGATCGATAGTAGAGTACCGTTTCCGAAACCCTGCTTGATCCTTTGCTTGATTGCAGTCTAAGGTGGTCCTGATTCTATTAGCGATTACCTTAGTAAGTACCTTATACGTAACAGACAGTAAGCTGATTGGTCTGTAATTTTTAAGGTTCTTAGAGTCCCCTTTCTTGTGAATGAGGATAATGTTTGCATTCTTCCATGGTTCTGGTACCGTCGATGACACCAGTCAATGCGTATACAGGGTGGCCAGTTTTCCTAGCACGATATCCCCCCCGTCCTTCAGCAAATCTGTAGTTATCTGATCCTCTCCAGTTGATTTCCCCCTTTTCATAGTTTCTAGTGCTTTCTTGACCTCGTCCTTCGTCACTGGTGGAACGTCTGACTGTTTTTCCCTACCGCCAATCTGATTACGGTCCTGACTACTTTGGCTACTGTAGAGATCTGTATAGAACTCTTCGGCTACTTTGACTATCTTTTCCATATTAGTGATGACGTTGCCCGCCTTGTCCCTTATCGCATACATCTGGTTTTTGCCTATGCCCAATTTCTTCTTTACCGCTTTAAGGCTTCCCCCGTGCTTTACAGCATGCTCAATTTTCTCCATGTTATACTTCCTTATATCGGCCACCTTGCGCTTATTGATTAGCTTTGATATCTCGGCCAATTCGATCTGGTCTGTTGGATTGGAAGCTTTCATACTCTGGCGTTTCTTAATCAAATCTTTCGTCTCCTTAGACAGCTTGCCGGTATCCTCTCTAACTATCCTACCGCCTACTTCTACCGCGCATTCAGTAATGATATCTCTGAAATTATTGTTCCTTGCCTCTAGGGTAATGTCGCCATCCTCAGTTAGAGCTGAAAACCTATTCTGTAGCGAAATCCTGAACTCTTCTGCCCTCCCCCTCACCGCTAATTCGTTGATGGGTTTCTTTCTTACTAATCTGTTGCGTTCCTTCTTCAGATTTAGGCTAATTCGGGACCTCACCATCCTGTGGTCACTGCATCGCACTTTCCCGATTACCTTTACATCTTGCATAATGGGGGGGTTGAACACATTATGAATTCGATTTCATTTTTAGTCTCTCCGTTAGGACTTTTCCATGTCCATTTCCGGTTCTTCCGTTTGCTGAAGAAGGTATTCATGATTCGTAAGTTATTGCGCTCTGCGAACTCAACTAGTAACTCCCCCTGCTATTCCTAGAACCAATGCCATAGTCACCTACTGCCTTGTCTCCTGCCTGTTTTTTCCCTACCTTGGCATTGAAGTCACCCATTAGTACAGTATACTGCGTCTTTACTTTTCGCATTGCCGATTCTACATCTTCATAGAAGCTTTTGAACTGCCTGGTCATCATAACTACATGTAGGTGCATAGGCCTGTACAACCTTCAGTTTATACCGCTTATTAAGCCTAATTACGATGCCTGCAACCCTCTCATTAATACTATAGAATTCATCTATATTACCCGCTATATACTTATTGACAGGGAAACCTACTCCTAGTTGTCGCCTCTCTGGTAAGCCTCGATAACACAGTACATGCCCATCCTTCAGTACAGTATATGCCTCATTCGGCCTCCTAACCTCACTAAGCCCTATGACATCCCATTTCATGCCCTCTAGTTCCTCTAACAGCACTGCTAAGCTAGCTTCACTAGCTTGGGTTCTAGCATTAAACGTTGCCAGGGTCAGTTTCCAATTGTGATTAGATAGTAGCGAAGATCGCGTATACATGTCTTGGTTTTCTTCACGAAATAAAGTTGTCAGTCTGTGTTTGTGTGTGTCCTGCCTTTCCTTCATCCGTGTCTTATTAGCGCAGCTTTTTATTGCATTGAACTATGAACCAACTAGCCCGACAAATTTTTCTCAGTGTAATGAAGTTATTGCACTCAGTCGAGGAAGGATTGGAAAAGGGATTAGCTTGTGACCATACAATATTTGGAAAATTGAAGTCACCCATTAGATATATCAGGGCTCCAGGATAAAGTATTGATGGTTGGTTCAAACATTCATGCAGATCTTTACAAAATGACTTGAAGGGGATCGATAGCAAACACCTATAAGTATTTTTTTAAAGTTCACTGTCAGATAACACCAAAAAATTCCTAAATCTGAAATGATCAGCACACAGAAAACATCAGTTCATTAATTTCAAGAAGAACACCCCCGCCTACTCTTCTGATGCGATTTCTTCGAAAAACAACATATTTATTTTTGCAACAAAACTCAGAATGATCTTACTTGCGAGCCCCGTTTCTGTGAAAGCTACATTGTTAGCATCACAATCTGCGATAACAGCACAAAGTTAATCTTGTTATGAAAGAAGACTGCATACATTCGAAAAAAGTACCGAAAAAGAATACAGCCAAGCACTGCCTCCCCGTGCGTTTCCCTATGTATTTTTTTATTGCCGTACGCGCCCAGAGCGAAGAACATGCGGGTTGTTGCTATTGTCTTAACCACTGTGGGTTTCTATCTCGGTTATCAGCTGCATTGTAAGCATAGGCTCTCCCATCGTGAATCACTTTTCTTGTAGCTCAGTTTGAATGTCATGTGCTTGGTTTTCCCAAATTCTATTAACTTCCGGCAGTGACGCGTTGCAGGGCAGTAATCTTCGCTCATAGATATTGCCGCACGCTCTCCCGCGCTGAAACAAATTATTCCACTACAGAAAAGGAATGCCTCGCGGTTGTGTGGGCAACTATGAAATTTAGGCCTTACCTCTATGGCCGTGCGTTTAAAGTCGTTACTGACCACCATTCTTTGTGCTGGCTGGCCAATCTCCGTGACCCATCGGGGCGCCTAGCACGATGGAGCCTTCGCCTCCAAGAATTTGATTACTCCATTGTGTACAAATCTGGTCAGAAGCACGAAGATGCTGACGCGCTCTCCCGGGCACCCGTCGGATTTGTCGATAACGTCACGGATGACAGAGGGTTTCTTGGGCTAGTGAATGCCTCAGACATAATGACACGACAGCGAGCTGGCCCAGACCTTCGACCTGTCATTGACCACCTAGAGGGTCGCACTGCTGACGTCCCCCGCCAGTTTGGAAGGAACCTGTCTGCATTCTGTCTTCGGAATGGCGTTTTATTCAAGAAAAACTCCAGCACTGTTGATCGAGCGCACCTCCTTGTCGTGCCGGCCGACCTTCGCGACGATATCCTTTTCGCTTGCCACGATGAGCCCACCTCCGGCCACTTGGGCTTTGCACGCACACTCGCTCGAGTTCGTCAAGCCTATTATTGGCCTAAACTTTCTGACGCCGTCCATCGCTACGTCAGAGGCTGCCGCGAGTGTCAACGTCGAAAGGTGCCTCCTCTCAAGCCCGCGGGTTTTCTCCAACCTATTATTCCACCTCGGACGCCGTTTGACCAAGTCGGCATCGACCTACTGGGCCCATTTCCGCTGTCATCGATGGGTAACAAATGGATTATAGTCGCGACCGACTATCTCACACGTTATGCGGAAACCAAGGCAGTGCAGCGGGCCACATCAATTGAGATCGCTCAATTCTTTGTGCAGCAAATCGTGTTGCGTCATGGCGCGCCGTCCCTAGTCGTAACCGATCGAGGCACTGCGTTTACAGCACAGCTCATGCACGATGTGCTCGAGCTTAGTCATACCAGCCACCGAAAAACTACTGCATATCACCCGCAGACGAATGGCCTCACGGAGAGACTCAACAAAACCATCGCCGACATGATCGCAATGTACATAGACTCGCAGCACAAAAACTGGGATGAAATTCTTCCCTACATCACATACGCCTACAACACGGCCACCCAAGAGACGACGCGTTTTACACCATTTCGCCTAGTCTACGGACGTGACGTTCAGACGATGTTGGATGCCATGCTTCCGAGCTGCCCAGATGATCATCCACTCACGCCAGACGCCGAGCAGTTTGCTCAGCGCGCTGAGGAAGCACGTCAACTTGCCCGCATTCACATTCAACAACAGCAGGGCACGGATGCACGCCGCTACAACCTCCGTCATCGACACGTCGCATACCATCCTGGAGAGAAAGTTTGGGTGTGGACCCCGGTGCGTCGGTCCGGCTTGTGTGATAAACTGATTTCCCGTTACTTCGGACCTTACGAAGTTCTGCGTCGAGTCACGGAAGTGACTTACGAAGTTCTTCCAGTGGGTACTGTGCAGCCCTCGCGTCGGCAACCACGCTCCGAGGTCGTGCACGTTGTCCGCATGAAGCCCTATTTCACGCGGTAGTGCGCTATGCGCTTGTTTCGTTGTCGCGTAGGACACCTTACCCCGCCTCCGTTATCTATGATGTCCATGTGCTGATCTATCTTTTCTCTTACATTGGCCATCGCTCGCGCTCCGTCCCTTATTTTTTTTTAAGAGGGGGAGTAATGCCACCCGGTGTCCCCATGTTCTAGCTGCGCCTGGAAGAAGAGGACACTGAAGTTGACTCTCGTGCTGTGCGCCGAACGTTTGCCTGCTGGTACAGCTTCGTCCCGTCGTTTTAGTCGAGTCTAGCCCTGTTGTCCGTGACAATATGGAGCTATCTTTTCAGTTTTTTAGGTCCATGCGATTGGAAAGAACTAGCTGCTTGCTTTTGTACGTCTCAAATTTAACTTAGCAGTCGCGTTTTTCCCGCCGTAAACTGTCCTAGTCTGTGTGCTCAGGCTACGTTGTCACTTGGTTTATCTACCTTGAGTGTACTAGCACTTCTAGTATTTTATTTTTGGACACAGACCACATTTCATCTGCAGAGTCAGGGACGCAGTGTTATCGCAAGTGTTCATACCTTCGAGGATCTTCACGGGCCAGTAACAGCTGTTCACGGTGATTTTTGTGCTCACGAATTGGCTCCACAGCGCATTGAAAAGTGCCCGTGCATGTGTTGCGAAAGTGTTTATGATTTCAGTGACTGCCTCCTAGCAAGGAAGAGAACTGTCCACGTTTGCAAAGGTTGTCACGCACTGTGTTTTCCTAATGCTGAAATTAAGTTGGCACCTTACAGCTAGTCGCACCCGTTCCGCTGGTTGCAGTGACCGCGACAGAAATGAGGGCATGACGTTTCTTCGACATATCTATCGATCACCTGTGTTGATCGCAGTTCATGTGTGTACTGTGCTTGAAAAATGCCCTTGAAAAGAGAAGTTGACGGGCTAGCTGGATTTTCAATATGTGTTACAACAGTGCATGCTACACACTGACAGAAGGCAAGAACACATACACACGAGCACTTGTGTGTGTGTTCTTGTCCTCTTTCGACATTCGTGATTTTAACGCCCGGTGTATGTCGGCATTGCAGACTCTCGTCTTTTACCCTCACTGCACACATAGGTTTTTTTTTTTAGAAACTATTAAAAGACCCTGCCGTAAAAAATTACCACACACAAAAGAGAAAGACAAGGAGACAACAGACAGGCGCTAACTTCCAACTGTTTATCTCAGAAGACATGCACATGCATTTATAGCGTCAGGCTACGCCCACTACGGCAGGAGCAAGAACAAAGAGGCCAGGCTATTATTGGAAGCCTTTCATATAAAGAAAAAGGCAGACTTGTGCGTCAGTGAATTTGTATGCGGCTGAATATGCTTTTCTGTGCAAAGGTAGTGCATGGTGATAAGCCACGACTTTGATAATGCACGTTTTGTTAAGTGGGTGTAGCCTGACGCTATAAATGCATGTGCATGTCTTCTGAAATAAACAGTTGGGAAGCTGGCACCTGTCCGTTGTCTCCTTGTCTTTTTCCTTTCTGTTTGTTAATTTTTTGCACCAGGGTCTTTTCCCAGTTTTTAAAAAGATGTTAGACTAACTAGCCCGGCAACATGCTTTATTAACCACACATATAGGTCCATTCTTTTCAACTGCACTGCGTGAACTGGTTCATGTGGTCCTGCACTTTGCCATTAATTTCAGCCATGCAGCATGGCGCCCTCTGCACGACGCCATTTGTTACAAAATGTGCAGGCGTCATGCAGGTTGAGTTCCTGGAAAGCGAAACTGTGCACTACCTCAGCGGCCAAATGGTGCAGCTGCTGCTGCCTCATGAAAGCAGACGATGGCTTGCGTTTTCAGCCCCTAGGAAGCTTGGCCAATTGGCCCGACGCATCACCAGGGATAATAAAAAGCCCGGGTGCAAAAAGAGGCATGGGAACCGCTTCGCAGAATGTGCCACTGGCGTAGTGTACGAAATTCCCCTGACGTGTGGCAGATCGTACATCGGGCAAACAAAGCGTTGCATCAACGACCGGCTCAGGGAGCACACAAGAGATCTAAAGAATAAGGAAGCTGCTAACCTTGTCGCGCACTGCGCTACTTGCAAGGATTGTATACCGCTGTTTTCTGGAGTCAGGATTTTAAGCAAAAGCAAATTAAAAGCACCCGTGAAATGATAGAAGCATATTATATTCAGAGGGCTGGGTCAGGTTGTGTTAGCGATACCTCAGTTGTTTTGTACAACGCAGAAAAGATTTTCCTTTCTAAGTTCTTGAGATAAAAGGTGTGATGCGTTTCGTTTTGTTTATCTTTTCCCTGGCACGGTATGCGCCTGCGCGTCTGGTTGTATATAACTTGTGTGCGTCGAAAAATAAACAGTTGTGGGTCAACGCTGTGTTTGTCCCTGTAGTCTTCCTTCTTTTTCTTTCCTTTGGCTGCGTACCTTTGTGCTGAAAACTATGTCCTTAAGTCTAGAATACCGACAGCCCAACAACTAACTCTACTGGTGACGTCTGTTTCAGTGTGGCCAGGCAGCGCCTGCAGCGGCTGGAGAAGAGTGTCAGCCTGGACCAGCTGGCCACCAGCCACTATGTCCCATCAGAGATCTTCACCCGACGCCAACAGGACAAGGTATGACCTCCTCTGAGCTATTTTTACTTGCATCGGTGGCGTATAGGTAGAACATCCGCCTCGCGTGCAAGAGGACCGTGGTTCAAATCCCGATGCTGTGCAGTTCTCCACTGGATCAAAAAAAAAAAATCCGCGTCGCCATGGAATTGCATAAACAGGTTTGGGATGCGACCTATCCACCGAACACCTCTGGAAACACACTCCCTCACCAGATCAGGATTTGGCCCCCCTTGTGTAGTAATTGGGCACAACCTCCTATGAATAGTTGTATGAACAAAACCCTGGCCCTCACTCACCAGCAGATGCGGAGCAACTGACCACTGTGGTGGTCAGACTCGTGACGCAGCAAAGGGTGCTAAGAATCTGGACAGGCCACCATTGGAAAGTGACCCAGGCAATGTTTAACTCTAGAATCGTAGCTAATGAGGCTATAGTAGCAGTACTGCTAGAGGGCCTAAAATGGGATGTCATAGGGGGTTACTGAAGTAGCAGGCCAAATGGGGCATATACTGTACTGCTATCGAGGTTTACCGAAGAGAACTAGGGGTAGGGTTCCTTGCCAATTAGCATATAGCTGATAATGTAGATGAATTCTATAGCATCAATGAGAGGGTGGCAGGCATCGTAATTAGGCTCAATAAGCAATATAAATTGAAGGTTGTACAGGCCTATGCACCTACATGCAGTCATGACGATCAGCAGGCGAAAGCTTTTGCGATGTACAATTGGCAATGGTGAAAGTAACGACGCAGTATACTGTACTGATAGGCGACTTCAATGCCAAGGTAGGGAAAAAGCAAGCAGGAGACCAGGCAGTGGGTGACTATGGCTTTGGCTCTAGGAAGAGCAGGGGGGAGTTGCCAGTTGACTTTGCAGAGCGCAATGACTTAAGAATCGTGAACACCTTCTTCAGCAAATGGAAGAACTAGAAGTGGACATAGAAAAGCTTAACGGGGAGACTAAAAATTAAATTGACTTCATCCTGTGTTCTAACCCTGGCATTAAGCAGGATGTAGAGGTAATCGGGAAAGTGCGATGCAGTGGCCACAGGATGGTAAGGTATTGAATTAGTCTAAATCTGAAAAGGGAACGACACAGATTAGTAAGAAAGTTCATCAACGAATTCGTGGTGAGGGGGGGGGGGGGGGGGGGGGGGGGGCAGAAGAGTTCAGGATCTCGCTACAGAATAGATATTCAGTTCTAAACGAGGATGGCAATGAACAATAATTTCAGAGATATCATTACTGAGTGTGCGGTAGAAGTAGGCGGTAGGATAGTTAGAGAGGATACCGGTAAGCTGTCTAAGGAGACAAAAGATTTGATAAGAAACGCCAGAGTATGAAAACTTCCAATTCTACAGACAGGATAGAATTGGCAGAGATATGAAAGCTAATCAATAAGCATAAAGCGGCCGACTTAAGGAAGTATAACATGAGGAAAATTTAGCATGCTCTAAAGAACGGGGGCAGCGTTAACACTTTCCTCTCCGCGCCTACCGTAAAAACCCGCGTATAATACGAGTTTTTTTCCAACTTTCAGCCTTCCAAATTTCCGCCTCGTATTATTTGCGGATCCCAACCAAGATGTCAAAGTTTTGATAGAAGTTTTGGTTTCGTTGTTGCCGCGTGGCTACGGCTTGGCTTTGTTATCGATGTGCGGCTACGGCTTGGCTTCGTTGCCCTAACGTGGCCGCACCCCGCAGTGGCCACCACGTCGAGGTGTCGTCTCTTCGTTGTTGAGTCGTCGAGTGCGCACAGCATCAGCGCATGTGCTCGTGCAAACCACGGTTCGCGAAAAAGTGCACGCTTTTTTCTTTAAGTTAACAAGCAAGATGCCAGGGTCTCGGAAACAGTACTCGGCTGCTTTTAAGAGAAAGATGATTTTAGTTGCTGAACACATCGGCAACAGTGCGGCCGGGAGGCAGTTTGTCGTCACCGAAGGAAGCATTCGCGGATGGCGACGACAGAAAGAAGCCCTTTTCGCGTGCAAGGGAATGAGAAGAAGCTTTCGCGGGCCAAAGAATGGCTCCAATACACTATAGCGCAGCAAAAGACGAGGACACAAGAGCGAGAGACGAACACCACGAGCGCTAACTTCCAACAAATTTTATTCTCCTGAAGCATCATATATAAACGCCAGAAAAACATGAATCATATGTGCAAACAGTATCAATTCCTTAGAAAGACAAGCTCTTTATCTGAGAGGAGAATGGAAGGTGTGCTTACACACGCGCATCCTGAACTATTTATCTTTTCGGCTTCAATGATTTCGCGCGTTACTCTTTCTCTGCTTTTTCCTATTACAACACTTTTATCAAAGAAAGGCTTACAGGTTTTTGAGTTGCATTCGAGAACGTGGTCAACTAGCGATCCGCCTAGCCGGCCGTTTCTGACGTTGCGAGCGTGTTCCATTAGGCGCTCGTTCAGACATCTCCCCGTCTGGCCGATATAGTGTTTACCGCATGACAAGGGAATTTTATATACAACACCTTCATCGCACGAGACGTACGGCTTCTGGTGCTTAATTGCGCATCCGCCTGCTTTTTTGGTGTTGGTTTCTTTCAGCTTGCACAACGTAAAAAGTTTCTTCGGCGCCGAGAACACTACGGTCGCATTCGCTCGTTGACCAATTCTTTTCAAATTGTGAGAAATCTTGTGCAGATATGGTAAAACAACAAGATTTTTCCGTTCCGGAGGAACCGGATTTGGGTGGCATTGATTTTCTGGTTTCATTTTTTTAAGAAGTTTTTCGGCAACAGAAACTTGAACATGGGCGGGATATCCAGCATTAGTCAGCCTCCTGGACTGCTCTTGAAAACTATCGCTCATCATGTGTGGACAAGATTTCCGGAGAGCATTTTGAAAACATAAATTGATAATACCTCTTTTCACAAGTTTAGAATGAGCGGAGTGATATGGCAGCATCGGCTTGTCGCTACGCGGCTGATAGGCCCAGCATATGTGATGAGCGTGAAAGGTGAAGTTAATATCTAAAAATCTAATGGAGTTATTAATGGGCAATTCGCATGTTAGAACAAGCGGTTTAAAATGCTCTTTCATGATAGTTACAATGCTTTGAGCCTTTGGCTCAAGAGAGCCATGGTCACACTTAACAAGAACAAAAAAATCATCAACAAATCTAAAGACCTTGATTACGTCCAAGCTTTCAAGGTGGCTGGAAACAGCCTTGTCAAGTTTGGATAAAAACAGATTACTCAGAATCGGCGCTATGCACGACCCGATGCATATCCCTTCTTTCTGAAGGTAGGGTTTTCCTTCCCAGTTAATAAACGTTGACTGCAAGTAAATAGCTAAAATTTCTAAAAAACTGCTCGCCGACACACCCGCCGAGTTCTGGAAAGCAACACACCCGAACTCATCTATGTACTCCTCTACACAGCACAGCACCTTGTCATTCGGCAGCGAGTAATAAAGATCCTTAACATCCACAGAAAATGCAACAATGCTGTCATTAGAGCGCGACCGAACGAAGTCTAAAATTTCGTCAGATTTCTTAACCATAAAAGGATCGTCAAGCGGCAAAAGGTTAAGTTTGCTTTGTAAGTACATTGAAACAGTTTTTTGCCATGTGCCAGTTTCAGAAATGATCACTCTGAATGGTTTTTCCGGTTTATGGGTTTTTGCACTGAAAAACACGTCTAAAAAATCTTTCCGTGCATCGCCTATTTCTTTAGCCAGCTTGGTAAGGTTTAGCTTGTTGCATAGCTTCTTCGCTTTAGCTTTAACTTTTGACATCATTATTTCGTTGCGGCAGTTAAATACAGAAGACACGGCTTCGCCCGCCTTGGACTTGTAAAGTTCACAGGTTAGAATCGCAAAACCACCTTCTTTGTCAGCCGGCAGCACGACCAGGTCCTGTTCCTTGATGTAGGACTCGACGCGCTTGAGGGGTAGCTTGGAAGATCCTGGCTTTGAGCATTGCATTGCAAATTGGGAATGCGCCAAAGAATGGCGCATTCCCGGAAATTGAACTCGCTCTGACGGAGTTCGTACAAGAACAGCGAGCATCGCATCTAGCTGTGAGTGTAGAGCTTATGCAGGCAAAAGCTAGGGAGCTTGCAAGGGAAAAGGGAATTCCGAGCTCCGCCTTCAAAGCAAGCAAGCACTGGATACATCGCTATATGTGCCGTGCTGGATTCTCGCTACGCCGGCAAACCTCAATTTCACAAAAGCTGCCCGAATCCTTCGAAGAGCTGCTGGTGGCTTTTCAGCGCCACGTGATTTCTTTGCGAAAGACCAAAAACTTTCAGCTGGGGCAAATAGGCAATGCTGACCAGACACCGGTTTACCTGGACATGCCATCGCCCCTCACCGTCCACGAGAAGGGCTCTAAACAAGTTTGTATCCGGTCTACTGGAAACGAGAAGACGCGGGTTACAGTCATGCTATCGTGCACGGCAGACGGCCGCAAGCTCCCGCCCTATGTCATCTTCAAGCGCAAGACAATGCCGAAAGGTGAGGAGCTGCCGAAGAATGTCATCGTGAGATGCCATGAAAAAGGTTGGATGAACGAGGATCTTGTCCTCGACTGGGTGAAGTCAGTGTGGTGCAAACGGCCCGGTGCACAGTTGTCCTTTCCATCCATCCTCGTGCTGGACGCGTTTCGTTGCCATTTGGCCGACTCGGTGAAGAGGCTGCTAAGCGACTGCCGCACAGAACTTGTTGTGATTCCGGGTGGGATGACCTCACAACTTCAGCCTCTCGACGTTTGTGTCAACAAACCCTTCAAGGACGCAGTCAAGCGATGCTACGCGGAATGGATGCGGTCAGGTGAGCCTGCAGTGACGCCGGCCGGGCGGCTGAAGCGAGCATCGCCAGCCACGCTGTGCAAATGGATTGTGGATGCGTGGGCAAGCATCCCAGAGGAGCTTGTGCGCCGTTCGTTTAAGAAGTGCGGCATCTCAAACGCCCTCGACGGCACAGAAGATGAGTACCTGTGGGATGATTTGTCCGACAAAGAAATTTCCGAGGAAAGCGCTGCTGAAGATGAAAGTGATTGAAGTGTGAGGTCCGATTTCAATAAGTGTCTTGTTTTTTCTCTCTCGTATTATATGCGGTAAACTTTTTTTTTCCATTTCGCGTCTCCAGAATTTCACCTCGTATTATATTCGGGTTCGTATTATACGCGGGTTTTTACGGTATTCCCATCGATAGCCCGCTATCGATGGTTTCACGATTCGAATTTTCCCTCTTTCAAAGCGCTCCTTGACAAGTGGTGGCATTAAATGGGAAATAGAGGAACCCTTCTTCACAAGTGGCGTCATTAAATGGGAAATAGAGGAACACTTCTTTCGCTTTTGATTTAATTTTTCTGCGCCTGTCCAGATGGTCTCCGGAGTCAGGTGATCGATGCGCCTTGTTTACATCATGGCATCGACATCGCGCGCTCCTGCTTCCGCGCAGTTCCGCGGAAGTTGACGCATCGGAGAGCTTGTTTTTGGCTGCGAACAGCAGCAGTGATGACTAGGAAGACCAATTCAGTTCTTCAGACTTTAGCACTGACAGTGAAACTATGTTACATTACAAGTGGTATATGGACCGGCACCTATTCAACCGCGATAGCAGATCACATACCGTATTTACTCGCATAATGATCGTACTCGCGTAATGATCGCACCCCTGAATTTTGAGGTCAAAATTCCATTTTTTAAGTTCCCCGCGTAATGATCGCACCCCGAACATGGAGCCGCCTGGTGGTTGATCTGCAGTCATCCCGCAGCGAATGCATTCCGACGAGTTCCCAACTTAGTCTAGTAACGTTGGAGTTCCCATGATTCCATGCTTTGCGGCGTTCGCCATTTTGCAATTCGGCAGCGTCGTAGCGTGCTTTGTGTTTTTGTGCGAGTTTACGCCATTTCACCATGGGGCGGTATGCCAGTTACACCGCCGCGTTCAAGCTCAAGGCTGTCGACTATGCACTGGAGCATGGCAACCGCGCTGCTGGTAGGCATTTCGGCGTGGACGAAATGAGGATACGCTATTGGAAGAAGCAGCGCGAAAAGCTGATGGCTACGAACAAGACACGGCGGGCTTTCTGTGGACCCAAAACGGGCAAGTTCCCTCATGTTGAGGAGGCGGTCCTAGAATACGTGAGGGACCTGCGCAAAGATGGTTGTGCAGTGTCATTAGAAATGATACAGACGCAGGCGCGTACAACTGCCAGGAAGCTGGGAATCGCCGCAAAGGATTTTCGCACTAGCTCCGGTTGGACGACTCGCTTTATGCGACGGAATGGACTTTCCCTGAGGCGGCGGACGTCGTTGTGCCAGCGGCTCCCAGCCGCGTATGAAAGCAAAGTGATAGACTTCCATCACTTTGTCACTAGGCTTCGCGAAAAATGCGGTTACCTCATGTCGCAAATTGGAAATGCAATCAAACTCCACTGACGTTCGACATGCCCCGGAATACAACTGTGAACGAGAAGGGTGCTCGGAGCGTCCTCGTGAAGACGTCTGGCGCAGAAAAACAGCGATGCACAGTCATGCTTGCTGTGACGGCCGACGGGCGGAAGCTGCCACCATACGTGATCTTCAAACGGAAGACTATTCCGAAGGGAAACTTTCCCCGTGGCATCCATATACGTGCACAGATGAAAGGGTGGATGACTGCAGACCTGATGGTCGACTGGATCAAGACTGTTTGGGGAAGAAGACCAGGAGCATTTCTGCTTCCCTCGCTTCTGGTTTTGGACAGTTTTAGGGGTCACCTTGTGGACAGCGTGCGTGCCAAGCTGAAAGAGCTGCGCACGGACATTGCAGTCATTCCTGGCGGCCTGACTTCGCTGCTGCAGCCTCTCGACGTGTCTTTGAACAAACCGTTCAAGGACAACGTTCGACGACTTTATGCTGAGTGGATGGCGATGGGCCAGCATGATTTGACGCCGAGCGGAAAGATTAGAAGGCCATCCGTGGAGATGCTGTGCTCGTGGATCACAGAAGCGTGGAGCAGTATCCCCGACGAGGTAGTGGCTAAGAGTTTTAAGAAGACAGGCATATCTAACGCTTTGGATGGAACGGAAGATGACTTCCTGTGGGATTGTGAAGATGCTCCCAGCGACGACACTGCCGTTTCCGATGAGTCGTGCAGCAGTGAAAGCGAGGATGGCGAGGATTCAGACTTTGATTAGAGTACTGACGAAAAAAAATAAATGGGCATTGTGCACTCCATGTGATGCTTAATGTGTGTGTTTATTGCGAAGGTAAGCCTTACTTGGCTTTTATTTTCGGTTGTAATCGAGATATATGTTCTAAGACGTCTGACCTGCAACTTGTTTGCGTTTTCGGTGCTCAAAAATTTTTTGTAGAAAATTTACCTCGCATAATGATCGCACCCCGAAATTTGCGTCAGTATTTAAAAAAAAAAGTGCGATCATTATGCGAGTAAATACGGTACCTATATTTGTTATGGTTAAAATACAGATGAATACAAGGGTTCGAACTTCTTACCGTGAATCCTGGAAAAACATTAATTATGAATTCCTTCGTGGAATCCTACAACAAAGACTTTTCTGATTTATACAATAGCAATATATATGAAGAATATGGTAATTTTATAAAAACTATTCAAAATGCAATATCCCAAAGCTATGTACAGACAAGCTCAAATAGGTATGGTGTCCCAGTTTGGCCATGGATGACGATAGAAATTTTAAATATTCCCAAGGAAAAAGAAAAATGGTACCACAAATGGAAGCAAACTAATACTTCTGTCACACGGGCAAGTCCTAACTCCCTCGAATTTCTTTTCTATGAAGGACCACGGAGGGAGTTCAGCCCCAAAGGAGTTGTCGTCGTGTCACATGGCTAAGAACGAGCTTCTCAGAGATGCCGTCGGGGTCCCATTTGGCGCTGTTCGTTTTGTGTATGCATATAAAATAATCAAGTTAAAAACATGTAAAATAATTTTTCGCTGCCTTCTTTTCAACAGTTTGAATTGCATTTAAAATATAAAATATCTTCATTCATACGAAAGGAATGCGGCATTACTTTTACTAGCATATAGTGGGTTTGTTCGTTCTGCTGGCTACAATGTGCTTGCCAAATTCTTGCATGCATGTTTGGATATTTGCGCATTTACTTTTTTCCATGCTTTGCGTTGTGCTACAGTATTAAAATGTGTAAAAACGCAAAATTAATGCAGATGTTTTTTTTTTAACTTGCACTGAAGCTCACGGGGAACTAGAGTACTCCCTTTACCTGCTCGAAGGAGACGATCGGAACTCCATACGCTAGCAAGTTCCTTAAACTTTTTTTTTTAACTTGCACTGAAGCTCACGGGGAACTAGAGTACTCCCTTTACCTGCTCGAAGGAGACGATCGGAACTCCATACGCTAGCAAGTTCCTTAAACTTCCTTTCCTAAAGGACTGCCGTGTGACATGGCGCGTATCCGCATTGAGATAAAGACTACCTTGGTTGAAGGGAGTTAAAAGGAATTCACCCGTGCCCATGTGACAGCAGTATTAAACAAATAATTACTACTTGACCCAGTTTAGGCATTTGAGAAACCTTCCAGTTTCTTCAATGCGGAATAGGAAACGAGAGTTTAATCATTACTCATTCAAAGAGCTCAAGGACACACGCAAAAGATGTGGAACATCGTAACAGATGCCCTCGGGCTTCATTCTGAACAGCGTATATTACCTGAATTAATCGATCAGGCTACCACAGATGAGTTCTATGAGTACTTTACTAATATCGGACCATAGCTTGCTGCGCAACTGCTTCCAGTCTCCGATTGTTTGCAAGCAGCTATCCCGGTTGTAAATACCATATATTGCCGATTATAAGTAGACTCCGATTATAAGTCGGCCCCCCAACTCGCGACCCCCTTTGGGCAAAAAAAAAGTTATACAGTCCAACCTCGTTATAACGAACACGGATACAGCGAATTATCGGATATAACGAAGTAAAAGCAAAGTTTGGTTGGCTGTGCTTTATTTCTATGGGAGTTCTATCTGTATAACGAAATGAAAAACTGAAAATTTGACACTAAATCGGTTATAACGAAGCATATTTCGTATTCACACGACTCAAAATCCGCAAAGAAGCAAAAAAAAAAATTTCAAAACGCTAAATTTCAGTTTTATCAATCGCCTCCACCTAAAATGTGTTTGAATCAACCGCGCTTTCGCACGCCACACCATCTAGGGACCGCGAGTGAATCTAGAATCAACGGCTGCCTGGCATGTGACCTGCACGTGATCGAACCACCGTCCGCGTGCCCCTGCCCCTACTTTTTGCCGACCCGCGCGTGTGCTCACTTTCCTCGAGGTCATGCCGTTGTCTTGCAGCATGGCGGCGCCAAAACGCAAAGCAGTTTCTCTTGAAACAAAGATAAAAATATTCAGGGCGGTCGACAGCGGGCGCAAGAAGAAAGAGATTGCCGCAGACTTCGGCGTTGCGCCTAGCACTCTGTCAACCATACTGAGCGCAAGGCAGAAGATAGAAAACGTGCACTCTGCAGGCGCCGTGAAGAACGAGAGGAAGCGCCTCAGGTATTGTCACCACCAGGATGTTGAAGATGCCTTGTTCGCGTGGTTCAAGGACCTGCCTGTGTCTGGTGCCGTGCTTGAAATGAAGGCAGGAAGTCTTAGGCCACGATGACTTCTATGCAAGCAGTGGCTGGCTGCAGCGATTTAAAGACCAGATTGTTTGCCACACCTTGTCGGGCAAAGGAGCAGCCGTCGATGTAGAGAACTGCGAGAAGTGGGCAGAAAGCTTCCGCATGCAACTGGATGGCTACGAGATGCGCGATGTCTACAACGTGGACGAGGCTGTGCTTTTTTTTAAGCTGCTCCCGGAAAGGTCACTCGTTGAGAAGAACGAACTGTGCCGAGGAGGCAAGAAAAGCAAAGACCGCGTCACCGTTGTTGTTTGTGTCAACATGGATGGGTCCGATAAAAGGCGGCTAACTGTTATTGGTAAATCTGCTCGCCCCAGGTGAGTGCGCAACGCCCGGAATGTCCAAGCGGACTATCACTCAAACAAAAAGGCGTGGATGACGTCGTCACTCTTTGAAGCATGGCTGAAGGCCTTCGACAAAGACATGGCAGAGCAGCGCAGGAAAGTGCTCCTTATATTGGACAACTGCTCTGCCCATAAGGTGTCTGTACCACTTGAAGCGGTCCGCCTAGTTTTTTTGCCGCCAAACTCGACCTCAGTGCTGCAGCCATTAGACAGGGGCATCATTCGCTCACTAAAATGCTGCTACCGAAAGCGATTGGTTACGCAGCTCGTATTTGACATAGACAGGGGCATATCAACGGCCATAAACCTCAAAACTACGCTGGACATGCTGTACGGTGCATGGAACAAAGTGGCACAGTCGACAATAAGAAATTGCTTTGTTGATGCTGGCCATCCACCAGCTCCACTGAGCCCAACGACGCCCACGATCCTGAAGGTGAAGCGGACAATTTCGACGAGACGACATGGCGTCAACGGGCGGTTCCGAATGTTACGTTCGAGGACTTTATTGCTGCCGATGACAACTTGGCTGTGGTGCCCGAATTGACCGACCAAGAAATTGTCGGTCAGCTGCTTCCTACAGATGATGCTACGAGCAGCCATGAGAGTGAAGAAGAAGGCGAAGAGCGAGCTCTCAGCAGCACCGAGGCCGCCATATGGCGAGGAAATTGCGAAGGTACCTTGAGAACCTACCTGTGGCCAAATCAGCTGACATTGGGAAAGCGCTGCACAGTGTCGATTTCGTTGAGAAATTTACTTTATCAAATAGTGTGAAGTGCCGCCAAATGAAGATTACGTCGTTTTTTAAATAAATCAGTTCTGCGTGGCCTAAATCCCGATTTGTGTGCTCATTTTTGCTTGGCAGTGCAAAATGAAAGGTAAGGTTTCGCGTGCTTATACCACGCTTTAAAGAAAAAAAAATGCTTTTTTTTCAGCTCAGTGCTTTCCATTTTAGGGTAGCCTTTACTTGGGTTTATGAACAGAATTTTTTTTTGTAGGAATTTGTGCGTACTTTTACAACGAATATCGGATATAACGAACGAATTTCCGCACAAAATGAGACTTCGTTATAACGAGGTTTGACTGTACTCCGAATTTAGGTCGACGCTGCCGCACCCTGCGGTCCTAGCTCGCCCAAAAAGTATTTCAGAAGGCCGAGTCATAAAGAAACATTTATTCGTTCACGAGACAACTGTCGTCGCTTGTGAGGACACAGTCGCGATCATCATCTTATGAGCCACTGCTGCCGCTGGTCGTCTGAAGTGGTGCCGAGATGCCGCACGTGGAGAACACCGCAGAGACCATGTCTGTTGGTAGTCCATACCAGGCATCGTTGACCCATTGAGCCACTTCGCCCAAAGAAGCTCGCTTCAGCCGCCCTGTTGGTGTCTTTGGGTTTTCTTGCTGGAGCCACTCGTAGAATGCACTGATGCGGTCTTTGAATGGCTTGTTCAGCGCTACATCCAGTGGCTGAAGAATAGGTGTCCGGAATGATGACCAGGTCGCATCCCGCGTCCGCTACCGCTTTTTTCACACGGTCGGTTATGTGGCTGCGGAAAGAGTCCAGGATGAGCATGCTGCGGGGCTTCAGCAGTGCCCCCGGACGCCTGCACCACACGAGAGGAAACCATTCGAGGACCATTTTATCATTAAAAAATCCCTTCTCATTCACCCGCGCGATGACTTTTGGCGGGAACTTTTCCTTCGTCGGGATCGTTTTCCTCTTGAACAGAAGGAATGGCGGTAACTTGTGCCCATCTGCCATATAGCATAACATGACCGTGAAACGGTTGTGCGTGTTGCCCGTTGTTAGGAGGCGGACCTGGCGCTCCCCTTTTGCGGACACAGTCCTATTGCTAGGCATATCAAACCAGACTGGAGTCTGGTCACCGTTGCCTATTTGACCAAGCAGGAATGAACGTGTTGCCCGCAGGTCACTCACGTAGCGCAGAAAGGTGCTCCGTTTTTCTTCGTAGGCTTCGGGCAACCGTTGGCATACGGTCGTTCGTCGCCTTAGGCTTAGGCCGTTCCTCTTCATTAAATTCGTCACCCATTTCTTAGACACTTTAAACTCTGTACGCGGGATGCACATTTCCTCCGTGACAGCGTGTGCCTTTGTTTCAATGTCATTGTAGCAAACACTCAGGTTCTTGCTTCTCTGGTCGTGAACCCAATCTCGAACCGCCTCCTCAACGGCAGGGTATTGTCCGGACTTTGGACCGCGAAAGGAACGGTGTGTAGCAGCACACGCAAAAAGCTTACTTCTTTGTTTTCTCCAGCCTCTCACGCACTTTTCTGAGATGTCGAACTTCCACCCTGCTTCGACAGTGTTTTCCGACTCGGCGTAGAGGATGACTTGCCGCTTGAAAGCAGCGCTGTACTGTTGCCGAGGTTGCGGCGGCACCTTGCAAGGCATCCGTCGAGTGACACAAACCACATACACCGCTGTTAGCTGTCACGTCGGCTAGAGTCCAGGCGGTGCGACGAGAAGAAATGGCGAAATGCACACAACGTTGCACAACACGCGAAAATGCTTCTCGGCTCATGTGACTGGTCGTGTGTGGTCGTTTTGGATTGGATGTGTAGCTGTCCCATTTATATCAAACATTGCCAGCCCGCCCGGCTTTGGCCGTTTTTCCGTGGAACGCCCACGGTTTGTCGATAAGTTGCTATCGTATTAAAACAAACCTTTGGTGCATATCTCAATTAAATTAAAGTTTTTTTAAGCAGATCCACTTTCGCACCGTGTCTGACAACTATTATGGAATTACGAGCACACGGGGCGTGATATCCGCGACTCGGTCGAAATTACTTTTGACTCCGCATATAAGCTGACTTTAAGACTCCGCATATACGTCGACCCTGATTATAAGTCGTCCCCCCAACTTTTGGAAGGACATTTAAAAAAAAAAAGGTCGACTTATACGCGGCAATATACGGTAGTTTTGTTTTCGAGGGCATTATGATGAAAGAAATAATAACAGTCTAAGCGTTAAGAACGAGTAAGGCAGCGGGGCTTGATAAAATTCCTGTCAAACTTGTTAAAGACAATATTGATAGTATAACAGGACCTCACCTCTTTCATCTATACAATCATTCTCTAGAGAGCAAAATATATGCTGATGAACTTAAAGTAGCCAAAGTAGTACAGATATATAAAGACGGGGATCGCTCAAAGCCGATAAATTATTGGCCGATATCAATAATTAGTGTTATTGATACTATTTATGAGAAGATACTCTGCATTCACATACACAAATTTATAAACAAATATAGTGTCTTAAGCCATCACCAACATGGTTTCCGGTCTGATAAATATACTTCCTCCGCGGTACTCACGTTAACGCAAATGCTCAATACCTCTCTACACGAGAGCAAAATCTTCGTGGTTTCGTACTTAGATATCAAAAAGGCTTTTGACACCGTTAACAATGGGATATTATTGAATACGCTTAACAACTATGGGTTCAGAGGAAAAATAATCACTTTACTTAAAAGTTACCTTAATAACTGTAGACAACAAGTAATACCCGATAGATACAGATCCGCTTATCAAACTGTGGTAACTGGCGTGCCGCAAGGCTCAGTTCTCGGGCCTATATTGTTTTCACTTTACATCAATGATTTTCCCGTAATTCTTAAGCACTCACAACCACTAATGTATGGTGACGACACCGCTTTGGTCTTTGTTGGAGAGAAGTTGCACGAAATTCAAGATAACATAAATAACAAATTAAACAATGTCTTCAGGTGGTTCACAGCTAACCAGCTCAACCTCAACACTAATAAAACCAAGTATACAGTGTTTCATTAATGTAAAAAATAGGTAAATAGTGAGGAATTACTTATAACATTACATGGCTCTCACTTGCAACAAGTTGTGTCTCAAATACTTCGGAGTCTCTTTTGATTCAGATATGCACTGGAAAACCCATATTAAACAACTGTGCTCAAAGCTTGCATACGGTTGTTACATTTTACTTAAGGCACGTGAATGTTTCAACTATAATATTTTACTGATTCTTTATTTCGCTTTCTTTCATAGCCACCCATGTTACTGTATAGAGTCATGGGTTCAACATATGTCAGTTACTTAGAACCAGTTATCTGTCTACAAAAGCGTCTACTGGGGATTATTACGTTCTCGGGGCATACTCAGTCTAGCTTACACCTGTTTAAAACAGCTATAGTGCTTTGAACCAACATTTTGGTTCGTGGCCCCTTTTCCCAAGCATTTCACCCCAGAAGAGCCGAGTACCAGGCCGGGGGAAAGCTTGTACCCATTGGAAACCGGTGGGTACCTGGCGGCACTGAGGATCGAACTTTGTACCTCCCGAATGCGAGGCAAATGCTCTACCACAAGGCCACGCTTCGGTCTAAAAAAGGGCCACATAATGGGCTTTTGCCGCGCGAGGCGGCATTATTGTCCTATGGCGGAACGGATGACTGCCACATCAGCGCAACTATTTGGGCCGTGACCCCTTTTCCCAAGCATTTCAGACGAGCCGAGCACCAGGCCGGGGAAAGCTTGTACCCATTGAAAAACCGGTGGGTAACCGGCGGCACCAGGGATCGAACCCGGTACCTCCCGGTACCCGACAGTGTATCAACTAAAAACCGCCAAAATTATTCACACAATTCACAACGGGTGATTAGTAAAAACTAGTCACCTGTTTCCTATGAGCATATTTAAAATCCCAACCCTAAATACAAGAGCTGCAACCAACCTGAATTTCAATCTGCCTGGCACATACAATGTATACAGTAAAAAGCTTGCAGAATTTAACGGTGAACAAATCTGGAATTCTCTTTCAGTACATATAAAACAAGCCATTAACTTTAAGATAGCAGCCAAGATGTATCATTTTACCAAACAATAAATATATATAGCTTATCTTACAATATACTGCAAGATATGTAATCTTTGTCTTCATAAAGTAGATTTTTATTCAAAATATGATCCCTGTCTGTTTTGGGGGGCCGGTATAGGTAGCTCCGGGATTGTTGTATTTTTGTCAATTTCTGAAATCGTTTGCTCAATGGAAAAGAACATTCTGCACTGACATTTTTTGTTCTGTTGATGTGCTCGACCTGGCATGGGATATTTCTCGTATATAATTTCTGTTGTGCTGGTTCGCTACTGCTTAAAATTGAAACACTTTTCATTTGGACCCACAACTAGCCTTTGGCAATGGGTCCAATAACTTGCCTTGTATTTACATGATATGCTTTGAACAAATAAATAAATTAAAAAAAAGAAGACCCGGAACGTGGACAGCCATGCCTCGATAACCCCAAAATTTGCGCTTTTGCTGCTCGCTGATTGGAAGAGATCATTGTTCTGAAGGTCTGCAGGGTGACGACGTCTTTTGGCTAGTATTACTTGCCGCCGGCAGGGCAGGGTCGACCTCAGCGTAGTCGACCTTGACTACTGTTTTCTTTCTTAACTCAGCGAATACTGTACACAGAAAGCTGCAATGTTGCATTGGTCCCAGTGTTAAAAAACGTACATTTTGAAAATTTTTTGTTTTATTTGTATCAGGAAACTTTAATTGATACTTTTGTATGCTTGTTTCTTTGGCCACAATTTTTTTGCTGATAGTTCTTTTTTTCATCACTTACGAAATAAATGTATGGATTGTAACTAAAACCATTGTGAAGAGGAATTCCTCCTCTACAATTTGATACTAGACAGCCCTGTACCAAGCAAGTTTTCCTAATTAAAAATGACACTACCCAAAAACCACCCCTTTTCCCGCGGACAGGAAAGTGTTAAAGTGGTGCAGAGGAAATTTTGCATAGGTAAAAATCGATTGTATGTGATAAGAAACAAGGCGGGCAATGTCATCACGAATATGGACAGGATAGTCAAAACAGCGAAGGAGATCTGTACTGATCTGTATAGTAGCTGAGGTAGTCGGGACAATGATGAGATAGGTAGTAGTGAAAAGCAGTCAGACGTGTCGCCAGTGACGAAGGACGAGGTTAAAAAAACTGTAGAAACTATGAAAAGGAGGAAAGCAGCTCTGGAGGTTCAGGTAACTACAGTTTTGTTGAAGGACGGGGGCAATATTGTGCTAGAAAAACTGGCCACCTTGAATACGCAATGAATGGTGGCATCGAAATGTACCGGAGTCATGGAAGAACGCTAACATTATCATAAGAAAGGGGACGCTAAGGACTTGAAAAATTAGTAGCCAATCAGATTACTGTCGTTACATTGCTAAGAGAATTAGGACAATATTAGACTTCAATCAAGCATCTTCTCCCCTTCCCCAGTGCAGAGTAGCAGGCCAGAATTTAATCATTGCGGCCAACCTCTGTGCCTTTCCTTTCAATGAATCATCTATCTAATCTATCTTTCAATCAAGCTAAAGATCAAGAAGTTTTTCGTTCATATACATATATCCATACCATGAACCAGGGGATGGAGAAATGCTCAGGATATTACCAACCCTTATACATGGCATTCATTGATTATGAAAAGGCATTTGAATCACTGGAAACCTCTGCAGTCATACAGGCATTGCGAAATCGGGGTGTAGGCAAGTCGTATGTGAAGGTACTGGGAGATACCTATAGTGGCTGCAAAGCAACCATAGTTCTGCATAAAGAAACAAAATTCCCATAAAGAAAGGTGTTAGGCAAGGACACACGATCTCCCCAGTACTATTCACAGCTTGTTTAGAGGAAGTATTCAGAGACTTGGAATGGGAGCAGTTAGGGATAAGGGTAGATGGAGAATACCTCAGTAATCTGCGATTTGCTGATGACAGTTCAGTTCAGTCGTTCAGTCGTGTCCGACTCTTAGTGACCCTATGGACCATGTCACGCCACGCTTTCCGGTCTCTCACTATCTTCCTAACATCACATAACTTCATCTGCAGTGCCTCGAGGATGCCATCTAACCATCGCGTCCATTTCTCGCTTGACGACATCCAGTTTACCTTGCGTCATAGATCTTACATTCCATGTTGCTATGTGATATATCTCCTTGCAACATCGGACTTTCCGGTCGCTTTCCGACACATCCACAACTGAGCGTCCTTTTGGCTTTAGCCCAGCCGCTTCATTCGTCCTGGAGCTACTAGGAATCGCCCTTTGTTTATCCCCAGTGACATGTGGGACGCCTTCCAACCTGGGGGGCTCATCTTCTGGCGCCATATCATTAATGGTATTGTGACTGGCCATAGGGTCTTCTTGGCAGGAAAAACTGGAGTGGGTTGCCATTATCTTCTCCAGTGAATCACATTTTGTCAGAACTCTCTGCCGTGACCTGTCTATCTTGGGTGGCCCTACACAGCAGAGCTCATGACTTCATCGAGTTTCACAAGCCCCTCCGCCACGACAAGGCAGTGATCCATGAAGGGGTTGCTGATGACATTTCCTTGCTAAGTAACTCGGGGGATGAACTGCAAAGAATGATTGATGACCTAGACAGGCAAAGTAAAAAGTAGGCTTGAAAATCAATATGCAGAAGACTAAGGTAATGTTCAACAGCCTCGGGAAGGATAGGTAGCGAAGCGATGGAAGTAGTAGGCGAATATGTCTGCTTAGGACAGGTAGTAACCGCAGATCTGGACCATGAAATAAAAATAACAAGGAGAATAAAATTGGGATGTAGCGCATTTGGCAAGTATTCGCAGATTACGACTATCAGCTTATCGGTGTCGCTCAAGAGGTAAGTGTACAACAGTTGCATCTTACCTGTACTCACCTATGGTGCTGAAGGGTGGAGGCTAACGAAAAGGGTTCTGCTTGAGTTGAGGACAATGCAGAGGGCTATGGAAAGAAAAATGGTGTCACATTAAGAGATAGGAAGCGTGCAGAGTGGGTTAGAGAAATAAAACTTATTGACATTCTAGTGGAAACCAAGAAGAAGAAATGGGCATAGGCAGGACATGTAGGGCTTAGAGAGGAGAACTGTTGGTCGCTTAGGGCAACAAACTGGATTCCAAGGGAAGGAAAGCGTAGCAGGGGGCGGCAGAAAGTTAGGTGGGTGGATGAGGTTAAGAAGCTTGCAGGGGTCAAGTAGATGCAGCTAGCACAGGACCGGGTCAATTGGAGGGATATGAGAGGCCTTTGCCCTGCAGTGGGTATTGTCTGGATGATGATGATGATGGTTTCTGCCCACATTCTTGGACAGGGCTATGCTAGCCTGCTGTAAGGGGGATGTCAGTGAACACCAGGGGGTTGGAATTTCTGGAACCCTCCATTATGGTGTTTCTTGTAGCCTGAGTTGCTCTGGGATCTTAAACCATATAAGTAAGGCAAGCAAAGGACCTAATGTGCTTGAGTGCAGTTTGAGGTTGGAATTCACTCCCTGAATGTGGTGCTTCCAACATTGGCCACATGTTACTTTGGACTTCCTGTAATTTCGTGTTTGGAACAGCTGCTGCTTGTGATTGTGGTGTGCCACTCCTGCTTGGGCACAGCTGTGTGAAATTGAGCAAAGTAGCAGTAAGGGAATATTCACTCAAATGTCAAGCTGAGCCCAAAGCCAAAGCCTGTTCACATGCAAAACAGAAGCCAAGCCTGCAGCAGACATCCTCATTTTCATTAGTAGAAGACTCTTGGGCACCTCCATTTGCTCCAGTGGAAAGCATAATTTTTCTTTGTTAGTGTAAACTTGATGCGGAAGGCGCGTGGGAAATGCACGAGGCATAAACATTCACCAACGGCACTGGCGTCGACATTTGCAGCGGATGTAACAGACGAAGGCAGGCTAGTTTGTGGTTGACTATGGAATGCATATTGCAACTGCGCGAAGTGACAGGGACGAAGAGCACAAGACAAAAACTCAGAACTTCAACTAAGGTTTACTACAAGGAAAACCACATTTGCATCCTCTCTTGGCGAAATTGCAGAAGTGGCAGACTTCAGTTCTCGGTGTTCGTTTTGATGGTTTGCATCATAGCCCCATGAAAAGCTGGTGGTAAGCCTGTTTAAGGGGGGACACGGGTCTTTGGGACCAAAAAATGACCAAAAAACCGATTTTCTGAAAATGGCATTTTTGGAATCTGTGGCTATTAATCTACAAGTTCACCAATTTTCTTCTTCCTGAAGTCAGTATTTTCAGCATAATAACGAATTGAAATCATCGCGCGGGCTGAATTTGCGCAGCAGCAGACGATAAAACGGCACATTTTTCGTTGCGCGCAACTGCCGTTCCGCCGGACCGATCTCGGCCATGTTAGGCTCGTTTGAAAGAGCGCTTTCTGGGTTTCAATTTCCCGCCGCTAGCGCTTGTCTGCCCTCAATGGCCACTGAGAAAAATAACCACAAAGAAAAACGAAAACGCGGCATCTGATTCGCTGCTGAGCGCACGTGACTGCAACTGAGCCATCCGATTGGCTGATTCTATCGCACGTCGTCTGCTTGCGGCGGGCCAGCAGCCGTTGAAAGCGTCCGAGACGCCATTTTGTTCTGAGTCGAGACCGAGGCGAGACGATGCCCCTCAGTAAATTCCGCTCGCGCCACAAATTCGGCAAAAAGAAGAAGAGTGCGCGCGGCGACAACTTTCGGAACCGTCCTGCGGCACCCGAAAGCTCCGAGGATGTGCAGGAGCCAGCGGCAAGTCAAGAAGTCCCCGCGGCCGAAATAGGCCTAGCGAGCTCGGCGGCGCCTACGCCCAGCGGACGCGTCCGCCACGACACGACGATGCTGCAGCCTTCGGACTTGATTGAAAAGAAAAGAAAAGCCGAAGGAATGCTGCAGGAGCTGGGTTCAACCGCAGCGACGAAGAGGAAAGCGGATTTCATCGCCACTTCTGACGCCCGTCTTCTTGACGCGACCGGCGCTTGCCGTGCGGACGATACGACGTTCACTGTTGTGAGTTTGGAGTCGCTGAACGAACTGTTGTCTGCTGTGAAATGTAAAGTGTGTGGCGGGGATGTCCATATTTCAAAAGGAAATCGTGAATATGGTCTAGCCGTTAAACTCTCTCTCGCGTGCGTGATTTGCGGGGACATTTCATCGGCATGGAGTTCGCCGCGCGTGCAAGGCAGCCAGAAGATAAATCCGTTTGCCGTGAATATCCTTGCTGCACGCGCGATGCAAAGTACCGGACATAGGCAAACGGCGCTGAATGATGTGTTTGCGGCGATGAACATATCTCATCGTGGCCTGCACACGAAAACGTGGCAGGACTACGTAAAGAGTAAGCTGACGCCCGCAGCAACACGCGCAGCCGAAGGAGTGTTGAAAGACAGCGCCCGTTCTGTTCGGCAACTCTATAACGAGTTGAACCTTGACAACCCCGGGAACATTTCTGTCTCTTTCGATGGTTCATGGATGACCCGGGGTCATTCATCCCACATCGGTGTCGGCGCCGTAGTAGAACTTTTTACTGGACTGGTACTTGACTATGTAGTTTTCAGTAACTTTTGTGCTGGGTGTGAGCGTGGGCCCAAAGAAGGTGACCCGTCCTATGAGGCGTGGAAAGAAAGCCACTTGTGCCAAAAGAACACGGACAAAAAGTCCGGTGAAATGGAAGTTCAGGCCGGACTTGTTTTGTTCGAAAGGTCACTGGAGAAACATGGCCTTAGGTACACGACCATGCTCTCAGACGGCGATAGCCGCACATTTCTTGCATTGCAAGAATCAGCTGTGTACGGCTACATCGAAATCAGCAAAGAAGATTGCACAAACCATGTGCAGAAGCGGATGGGAACGGCCCTACGCAATGCAATTGCCAAGCATAAAGGTGATGCAAAAGAGAGCTTGAGTGGCAAAGGAAAGCTGACAGGCGACCTTGTCACCAAGTTGACATCGTATTACAGCTGGGCCCTGAAGTCCCATGCTGGAGATGTTGGGGCAATGCATAAGGCAGTGATGGCTACCTATCATCACGTAACCTCCAATGATACCGTGTCAAATCACACCCTCTGCCCGACAGGCGCAAACTCGTGGTGCCGCCAGAATGCTGCTGCAGCCAAGGGAGAGCCTGCTCCCAAGCACAGATACAGTTTGCCACCACATGTGTGCAAAGCACTTTTGCCTATTTATGAGCGTTTGGCAGACCCAAAGCTGCTGGAGCGGTGCCAGCAGGGAAAAACCCAGAACAGTAATGAAAGCTTGCACTCCCTAATATGGTCACTCGCACCAAAGGAGCGCCATGCGTCACTGTTCTCCGTTCAAGCAGCTGTTGCAGAGGCTGTTGTCCGCTTCAATGCAGGAAACCTACAAGCATGCTCAAAAATACTGAGTGAGCTAAATATGAACCCTGGCGTCCAGAATATCAGGAGGATGGCTGAGAAGGACAGGCGCCGAACAGCCGAATCAGTACGCAAGCGTGCCTCTGCGGAAAACATGCATCGGGCACTGAAAAAGCGGCATTCTAGTCAGCCCAAGCAGTCAGATTACATGCCTGGTGCATATTAGCTGTCTGCAAGTGTAAATATGCATATATCTTTTCGAAATTTTGAATAAATTGTGCCTAGTTTGTTTTTTCCCATTTTCTCAAAACTCAAATTTTGGACACTTGGCTGGTTTAGTTCGTCGATATCTCTGCATCTAGGACAGATAGAGATGTAATTCCTTTTTCTACATAAAGCTGAAGGTGCAGTGAATGCAATGATCGAAACAGAATTCTTTATTCAAGCTTCAAAAATTTTTTATTTTGCCAAGTTAATTGAAGCATGATAGGCACGTCTTGAAGGACAACTTTCAAAGTGCAGCAAAATTGCTAATAAGGGTAAAATGGAAAAACTGCTTTGATCATTGCACTCTTTGGTCATTGTACTGTACCGCCATGCATTAAAAATGATGTTTTATAGAGGCGTTTTTTTTGCGCGGAAGTACTAATTAAATGAATAATTAATATTATTATCTCGGGAATTAACTGACATAGAGAAAAACAAGTTACATTTTTGAAATCAGCATAAAAATCTGAACAAGAGGGTATGATTTTATCAGGATTGGCTTTAAAATAATGAAAATAGCTCTAAGACCAGTGTCCCCCCTTAAAGGACTTCATGCCATTGCTGTTCCCAGCTCTTTCTGGCTGTGGAAGAAGCATTTATCGCTGAGAAAATGGACTCCAGAATCCTCGTGGCCAATAGGGGCTGGTCATAACTGACCGTTGCTGTGGGCTGTCATTGTGACGATCGTCATACATGATTAAAAGACTGGATTTTCTGCTCTAAAGAATGGGGAGAGGCACATGAAGTACTGAAATGGATGATGGGACAACTTTGGAAGAGAATTTGGTCATTCAATATGCAAATTGTATGAATCTATGAATTGTATCTATTTTGTGCACATTTGTACTGTCTGGAACTGCAGTGTGATCTATTTTGTGCGCTCTGCTGAAATTGCTTCTGTCAGGCCAATAGCTCCACTTTCACTGTTGAAAGAAAGAAGACTGAATTTCAATGTTTGGCCACTTTCTTCTGCTTGTGCAGATGCTGCTCGTACTCACGACGACTGCTGGAAATTGTGACCTATCTCCGCTCCTTTTAATGAGACAGGCCCAAAAAATCTAAATTCACTGGCTTTGCGAGTGAGAAATGGAGCATGCCTCCATCAGGTGACACGTTTGGTTGCCAACCATTGTGGATTTTGCTGGACTAACCCTCGTTTCTATGGGAATTCCCGAGTCTCCACTTGCCCAAGTCACGACTGTCTTGGATTGAGGTCTGAATATGAGGCCCAATCACATCTACATTGCAGAAGTATTGGGCAGGCTGATTTTCTTTGGATGAATCTGTGCTGTCAGGTGACTGGCCTGAACCTTGACGGCGATCAACTTACAGCATTCTTTGTGCAGCAATAGCAAAGTTTGCAACCGAGCGGTTGCCTTGCAGAAGTGGGTGGGGTTCCCCAAGCAGTCAAAACCTGTGAAAACTTGTTGAATTAGTTTATTTCGATCCCCGTCAGCAATGCCTCCGCAATGAAGAGTTTGTGAAAGGATGAGAGGTGTGCGTTTGTAGAAGCAGGGATGCAGGTGCATGGAGAAATGTTATGAATACATCTTGAAGAAAGACACCCAAAGTGCAGTTTTAAGAAGTTCATTTTGCATAGTCCCAACTTCCTTCATTGTAGAGTTGCTAACCCTAGTGACACGGTTGGTGTGGCGTCATGAGTTGGCAGGACCTGGGTAGCTCCTTCAGGATGGGCATTTTTGTGGCTAAAGTGGACCCTTTGTCAGTTCAGGTGTATTGTACAGTCGACTCTCTAGGGACTGCGAAAATATGAAAAATCAAATTGTGTGAAGGAAATGAGTTTACATAAACTTCTGATTGTGACTGTGCTGGAGGCCAGTCTGGTGCTTGATAGTCTTGCTGCACAATCTTTATACAGACAATGGGGGGCTACAGTCGTTTGGTGGCTTTACTGAACTTTGCGGATGAATGCGCTGTCTTCGATAAAGCCTAGATGAACCGGCTGCTGAGAGTTCGCTGAACCGCCGTGTTTTGAGAATGCTTCACCGCATGGTCTCATCAGAGAAGCATCCTGGAAACACAGCGGAGCCGTATGTGCAGACAGGACCCAGTGTATCTGGCTTCATATTTGCTTTATATAATCACCTTTTCCACCCCCTTGAAGCCTGGATTAATGGTGTACATGGAGGCTGGGCAATGGTGCCACAGCGAATTCACAGTTTCAGGAGCTCATGTCCGAAAAATCTGGTGTTGGAATTTTTGGCTGTCGACTGTAAGTGGTGTGCATATTTTGTGAGTTTGTTCTCCATAGGGAACCCAACCTCAAGTTTGGCTGCGCGACTGCAGCTCGCGCTCCTCCGCAAGCGGCAAAATTTTAAGCATCGGTCGGGCACGGCGCTGATGCGGCACTTGACCGAACGTGTTTTGGCGGCTTCGTGTGCTGCTCGCGTCGCTCGCGTTACCTCTCCTTATGAGCGCTCGCGCCGGCCCGCCGCTGTGGCTTCGCAGGCGTGCTAACTGGTGTCACAGCTTAGTTTAAAACATGGCTGGAGTGGTTTCGCGACGGTCAAAATGTGGGGAAGTGTATTGTTGTGTTGTTGGCTGTCACAACAGCTCGCCTGTAGGCTTTCATGTCTTTGCGGCTTCTGCACGCGGAAGCAACCCGCCTTGTGTGCGCTCGCATTCTTTGTTGCTCGCGTTGTTGAAAGCTGCTTGCGCGTGCGCGTTTTTCCGCGCTTGGATTTCCGCGCTGAAACAAAGCTGTCTTGTGCATGCGCGCGCGCCCCTGCTTCTACTTTTCAAGCTCACGCTTGGATGAAGGGGTGTTTGAAGCGAGTGTGCAGGAATGTACATGCTTCGAGGTGATTTTAAGAAAATAGCAGACAGCTGTGGCTATTTTTGCAGCGCAAATGTCAAAAAGGGAGAGCTATTAGTCAGCCATGTGCACTCTGTTGAGCAGATTGTAGAAGACAACGCTGTTATCGTGAAGGCTAAGTGTGTGTCGCAGGTCAGCGACCACATCGTGTTCGACGTGTAGTTTGAGGCAAGTATTTCATTTTTATTATACCCATTTCATTAAGGCCCAGATGCTCTCTAAAGAGGGCTTCGGATTTGTGCCACTGTGTTTGTTCCACTATTGTGCCTGGCTTGTGCAGGACTCATCTTCGTGGGAGTTTATGAAACAGTACACAGCAAGCTTGCCCCTGAATGCCTGCCTAGCAGGTACACTTGGCACGGGAAATCGCAAGCTGGCGCGTTTCAGGGCATGTCCATGCTAGCTGCAAAGAAACATGTCACATAACAGAGACTGGCCGTTTGGTTCATTTCGAACCCACGACTTAAGGAGCAAAACTAACAAAAGAGAACAAGGATGCTGCCTCGAACTCATTCTCAGACGCAGGTTGTTTCTTCTTTAGAAAGCAGGCACTGAAGCTCCATGGCAGGATATAAAAGTGACCTGTAAGCAAGTATACAATTGAGTGAATATGTTTGTTTAGTTTTGTAGCGTTTAACGTTCACCTCAGCGCGACAAGGCTACGAGGGGCGCTGTATTGGAGACCTGTAAAAATTTCACCCCCCCTCTCTTCTGTGGTTATTTAACGGGCACGTATGTTTCTAAAGACCTCCTTGCAGTTCGCCTCCAGCGAGTGGCGGCCGGGATCAAACCCACGTCGCCATGACCAGCAGTCCCTAACGCGTGAGCCACCACGGCAGGACGAGTGATTGAATAAAACAGTTATAAAAGCTATAGGAACAATGAAGTAATAACCACGCAGCGAAAATTTGTTTTTCTAGATATTGTCCAGAACTGTCTCATTTACTCTGTGGAATTGAAATTACTCGATCAATTGCGGGATCAGTTATTAGGAGCTGAATGCGATTCACGAAAATAAAACACGAAATTATCTTGTTTGCAGCAGAAGGGCTGATGTTTCTTTGTATACATGTGAATGCACATTCTATTCAGGTGGAAGCTACATATAAAATGTTCTGAGTATGCAATTGCACGACAATCGCATCAAAATTAACTTATCTGCATATATCGAGAAGCGCGCCAAAGATGTGAACGAACCCATGTATCTTTCATTAAGTTCATAGGCACCAACTAGATTACATCTGCCAGCTCTTCAGAAATTAAATCAAACAGCTCATCGGATGGTTGCATGCACCTTACAAATCTGGGCCTTAATAAAATGGGTATAATAAAAATGAAATACTTGCCTCAAATCCCACATCGTACACGATGTGGTCGCGAAACACACTTAGCACTCACGATAACAGGGTTGTCGTTTACAATCTGCTCAACTTATGGCTAACTAACATGGCACATGGCTGACTAACAGCTCTCCTTTTTTGACATTTGCGCTGCAAAAATAGCCACCGCTGTCTGCTATTTTCCTAAAACCACATCGAAGCATGTACATTGTTGCACACTCGCTTCAAACACCACTTCGTCCAAGTGTGAGTTTAGAAGCAGGAGCGCGTACGCGCAAGACAGCTTCCTTTCAGCACAGAAATCCAAGCGCGTGCAAAGCGAGTAGACTGCGGACAGGGCGCGCGCGCCAAGCGGCTTTCAACAATGCGAGGGACAAAGAACGCGAGCGCGTGCAAAGCAAGTTGCTTCCGCGTGCAGAAGCCGCAAAGACACTAAAATCTACAGGCGAGCTATTCACTCAGCCCGACCAATCGCATGGCATTGGCCGGAGAGGACGCTATTCACTGGCACCCGCAGCGCCACCCTGTGATGCTTGGGTCCCCTATCCTTTATGGGCTTACAGTAATAATAAATAGTTGCAGTAATAATAATTGTGTCAGAGTAGAGCACATTGTGTACATGTGTGGGAAACTGGTAGAAGTAAGCAAATCTCACCGTGTTGAATATAAAAGGAAAGGGTGGTGGTGTTCTTTCAGCTGGAGGAGCTGGGTAACCTGGAGGCTGAGGAGAGGCGGCTACTGGCCCTGCTCCAGTGGCCCCAGCAGGCTGGCGATGATTCAGGTTAGGATCACTGCTTTCCTGCATTGTCTGACCACTTGCCCAGCCTGCTTTTGGGCAAACTGGGAAAGTCCACTGATTACTGGAAGGAAGTGCACAGGCACTTTCTCACCAAGGGTTGTGGGGACATTTTTGGCATCTTAGAAATGCCCCTCCTTAGTTGTTTGCACACCGGAGAACCACCTTAAAAATCCCTGTCATCATCATCATCAGCCTTGCTATACCCACTACAGGGTAAAGGCCTGTCCCATATTTCTCCACTTAACCCGGTTCTGTGCTAGCTGCATCCACTTGACCCCTGCGAACTTCTTAACCTCATCCGCCCGCCTAACTTTCTGCCGCCCCCTGCTACGCTTTCCTTCTCTTGAAATCCAGTTTGTTACCCTAAGTGACCATCGGTTATCCTCTCTTCGCACTACATATCCTGCCCATGCCCATTTCTTCTTAATTTCCGCTAGAATGTCAGTAACTTGAGTTATTTCTCTGACCCAATCTGCACGCTTCCTATCTCTTAACGTTAACCCTACCATTTTTCGTTCCATAGCCCTCTGCGTTGTCCTCAACTTAAGTAGAACCCTCTTGGTTAGCCTCCACGTTTCAGCCCCATAGGTGAGTACAGGTAAGATGCAACTGTTGTATACTTTCCTCTTTAGCGATACCGGTAAGCTGCTACTCATAATCTGCGAGTGCTTGCCAAATGCGCTCCATCCCAATCTTATTCTTCTTGTTATTTCCTTTTCATGGTCCGGATCTGCGGTTACTACCTGTCCTAAGTAGACATAATCGCCTACTACTTCCAGTACTTCGCTACCTAATGTAAAGTGCTGTTCCTTCCCGAGGCTGTTGAACATTACCTTAGTCTTCTGCATATTGATTTTCAAGCCTACCTTTCTACTTTTCCTGTCTAGGTCATCAATAATTCTTTGCAGTTCAGTTCCCGAGTTGCTTAGCAAGGCAATGTCATCATCATGTGCTGTCTGACAGTTTGAAATCACTGTGGAAGACTTGCCTAGGAGTGTTTTGTTATCTGCTGTTGTGCCTGTGCTCTTGCTGGCTGCGTATTCCTATGCCAACTTGCCCCGTTGAAGGCCCACTGTCCACCCTCCGGTCGGAAATATTTTCTTCCCCGGTGACTGTGAGACTTCGCCCCCAGAACGCAAGGCCGCAAAATGTTTTTGAAAAGAGTAACTAATAATGCAGTTGCAGCCACCGCAATCACCCGATTCTGTCGTGCATCTCTCCTTCCGTTCCCTCGCGAAGGTTTTTCACTCTCCTGCCCCGTCGTCTAGCCTCCGCAAGACAAATTCCCCTTCCTCCTCCGCGTCTGGCGGGAGGTGGGGCGTGGCACTCCGTGTGCGTGAAAAAAAAACAAAACAAAAAGCGACAAAAAAAAAAAACAGGCAAGGGAGCGCGCGCCGCTGGATTCAGTCTGGCCGTGGTGAGGGAAAAGCGCGCAGCAAGCGGTAGACACCCATCCTTCATCCTCAGACAGCGAGACGGACCAATGGATGTCGTTCTCGATAAATACGTCATTGCTGCGACTCGACGGGCCAGCGCAGGGAACGGGAAAACTGGCTTCCCGAAGGAGAGCATGAGAGAGCTTTGATTTGTATTTTCGTTGCCTTGCGGCACGCGTGTCACTAGTATTTTGCACAGACTATCTCCGGTACCCGATCGAAACACTGGGCTCCTTCGCTTAAAAGGTCCTTCCCTGGACAATGGCCCTTTAAGCGGTCAAGTGGGCAGTCTCATTTCCACACATAGTGTGGACTCACCAGAGCTTGGTGACTGCACCACCTCACACACATCCGTGTTCAGAAATATTTCAGGATTTGACTTGCTTCACCGCTTGTACCTTGATATAGTGCAATGAGCATTGCATTGCTTAGAAAAACCTCTGCTGAAGTATGCTTGACATTGCCTTGGAATGGTCGATTGATTTGACCAAAATGATGAGTGTGTCGGCATCTCCACAGAGAAGCCTGGCGGTGCCTGGCGGGTGGCCCTGGAAGGGGGGGAGACAGAGGAAGAGATGCTCATCCGCACGGGACAGATGACCCCATTTGGCACTGTTGCCAAGGGAGCTCCCACCTCCCCACCTTCAAAGCGGAGGAGGGCTCCTTTTGTAGTTACACCCCTTGTGGACGAGGGAGCCGAGCCAAGTGAGCCGGAAGAAGAGAGTGGTGAGGAGTACCGACCTGAGGGAGACAGCCCTGACAGCGAGGATGATCTTCCTGCCACCAAGAAAGGTACGGCTGTTTTTGCATTCTAACCACTAGTCCCTGAATGGATGGAAGTTAGGAGCGTCCCCTTTGGAATTGACCTGCTATGTTTCTTAAATACTTTTTTTTTTTGAATTCTGACTTAGATGCCCACATTACTGCTATCAGTCTTCCAAATTCTTTTTACTGCAGATTTGTTCATGTTTCCTTTGTTATCGCTATACCCTCTGGAAAAGTGACTGTGCCCACATTGACATCCAGATGGGTACGGCTGCATTCCAGCATTAGATGTTCAATTGTTTCTATGAGTCTACAATGCGTTGAAGAGGTTTCATCTTCATGGTTAAAGTTGTTTTTGTAGCTTTGCGTTATAACAGTTGTATTCGCAAGTGAGCCTCGACTTGGCGCTCCACCTCCACTTGATGGAGTGGAGAAAACAGCCGCTTCTCCACTCCAGGGGCGATTTGGATTCATGAATGACCCTCCTCTGGCAAGCTCTCTTTGGAGAAATTCCCCTCCACTGCAGGAAGTGTAAATGGTGCACATGGAAGTCAGGATTTGGCTGGAAAATTGCATGGTCCTGTGTGCCTTGAACCTTCACCAGGAACGTTCACAGCCTGGTTAAGCATGCTTTTCTCTGCATGAACGAGCGTGAAAAAAAGCAGCTGGAAACTTTTTTTCCTTGTTGCAGCTGGCGATGCACAGAGCATGAGCAGCAAGTTGTGAAAAAAAATGCCTGCACCAACCACATACCTGCTGATTCGCCCTTCTGATTTTCATCTCCCTCTGTCCGTAATGTTATTGCAAAACCATTGTCATCATTGACTAAGCAGCCATTCAAAGCGAGCCAAAGTCAAGGTGGCTGATTGCATTTCATGTTCGCTGTTGCAGCTGCCTCTGTTTATGCTTACTGGGTGTCTAGCAACCGGGAAAACCAGGAATTGGCAGGGAAATTTTATGCACCAGGAAAAATAAGTTAAATGCCAGGGAAACCATAAAAAGTTTTGCCAAGTCAGGGAAAATCGCACGATATATTCTGCAGTGCATTTTTATGTTATGTTATTCGTGCAAATTTTTAAATTTTTTTGTGCTGTCTCACCAGCGCGTGGTGGCAGTCGCGCCGCAAGGCGAGGCTATTGCGATATACAGTCAAACCCGGATATATCGAACTCGAAGGCGATCGGGAAATAGTTCGATATATTGATAATTCGATATACAGAAATCGGCTGGGGCGGCACTTACGATGCGAAAAAATGATACCGTATTTGTCGCATAATCAACCCACTCGCAAAATGAACCCACTCTCCACTTTTGCACCCGAGAATGAAAAAAAAAAAACGCGTTAAGGCCAGCTCGCTTACATGCAAGCGATTGAGCGATCTCAGTGACGAGCGGCAGCGACAGAGTGAAAGATTTCAAACTTGTTGGGACTGCATCCCTCTCGCCACTCAAGCCACCGTGGCCACCGCGGCTGCTCAAAACAAGGTTTCTGTGTCGCCAGAAATCGCGCGCGGCGGAAATCGAAATCGCGAGCGTTTTCTCTTGCATGTCGATGGGGCGCGTCACTCCGTTTCGATCTCTCATCCACAGCTCATTTCTTGGCCGCATGCCAAGATGCTGTGCAGCGATAACGTCGCCGCGGCGTGTTTATCTTTTGATAGCTCCTGCCGTGGCAGGGAGCGAACTTGGCAGAGTGCCCGCGATGGCTTGATTGCACATGCCTGGTTCGATTTATCGCGCCGCGCTTGGGGCGGGTGTCATGATCGCAGCAGCTCACCGCGTGCTTTCGTTGATTCATACAACACATGCAAGGATAAACGACTCCCGCCAAAAAAAAAAACAAAAAAAAACCTGTTGCTTCTTAATGTCCGCAGCCGCCATATCTTATGCTACGCCGCGCGTACAGCATAACAATAAGAATGAAGGACGCTCGCAAAAAAAAAAAGAGAGATCTGCCGCTTCTTGACGTCCGCAGGCGCCATAGCCACGTCAGCCGCCTCGCGCAGAGGGTTCGCAACACACGCTGGAGAAAGCGTCCGACGTCTGTCTGAAAACGGGCTGAGCTGGTTGGTGCATGCATAGCGCGTGCTGAAAGATAGAGATAGCTCGGCAAAAGAATGGGCACACCCACGCACATGGCCTGCAAACGTCATGTGCTGGCGCGGGGGAAACGATAACTGCAGAGGCGCGCGCCTTTGTGGAATGGGCATGGCGCTGCCCAGACCAGCCTTCGCCGAACTGTCCCCTCTCATTCCTTCTGCGCGTGGCTTGGAAACGTCTCGCGGCAAACGGCCAAGGGGGATGCAATCGTCTTTGGTGAAGGCACACTTTCCAGTGCGTGGTGCGGAGTTCGATATATCGAACGACCGGTGAAATTGAGTTCGATATATGACGCGGCTTTCCTATACTTTTACATGGGATTTTCAAGGGGATATTTCGTGAGTTCGATATATCCAAAATTCGATATATCCGGGTTCGATATAACCGGGTTCAACTGTACTACTTTGACGCCAGCGCATGGCTGAGCTGTCACAATAGAAGACTCAATGCGCCTGTGACTCAACAAAATATGCGGAAGCACTGCGTAGAGTAGTATGCGACAAAAAGCAGGAATAACCACGCTGGCCAGCATGAAAGAGATCGGCGCTGCTGTGATCCCTGGAAAATGTCAAGCGCGTGTGCGCAGCCATATTAAATTGGATTGACTCGGCTGTTTGCGGGGTGCTTTGAGGCTGGTGCTTTTAATTTTCTGTAAACTTTTGACATTCTTAACGGCCATTCACTATTGAAAATTGCTGAATATGATCAATAAATAGCTTTTCTTTTTTTTTCTTTTTCATTATCATCAGCAGCTACATTTTTGAGCCTCTTCACTCGTCAGGGAATTAGAACTGAAATAATTGGGGAAAACTGGAAAAGTTGAGGGTTTTTGAATATAGTGGTCTGCTAGACACCCTGGCCTAGCTAAGCTGTGGGGTGCACAGTGTAAAAAGTTTAGTGCCATGGTGCTATCAAAAGCACAAGAAGAGACACCTGGAGAAGTTTTTGTGGTCATCTGAATTGTTTCATGCCAGGGAGAGAAGTCTAGATTTGCATTTCTCACGAGGTGTAGATGCGACTTCGGCCTGTCTTGCAGCGGTAAAGGTGAATTGAAACTAAGACTAGAACTGAATTCTGCTCAACAATGTGCAACACACCGAGCACAGAGCCATCAATGTGGAGCATACTGCTTGTGTATTACACATACATGCTTGTGTATTATGCATGACTGCCTATATGTGTGCAAATTACGGCTCTGTGGCGATGTTGAGATGAACCCTGGACCGAGCTCTGGCCTTACCTTCGCAAATGTTTTAGAGGGACAGGCTGCAATACTTAAAGGCATTGACGAACTAAAATCGCAGTTGTCTGTTTCCAATGCATCAATAGCTGCCCTCAGTGTTAAACTATGTGAAATAGAAAAAACTGTGGATTACATAAGCTCATCCACATGTAAAATTGATAGCCTAGACCAATCTTTACATCATGTTCAATCTGCCATAACACTGCATTCAGAGAAACTCGTTGACCTAGAAGATTACACCTGCCGCTCGAACTTGGTTATTTATGGAATTCCGGAAGATGAAAATGAAACAGTGTCCCAGCTTAAAGATAAAGTAATCGCCGATCTGTTTGAAAACAAGCTCGCTGTGCAATGCCATTCTGTTGGAAGAATTCATAGGCTAGGAAGGACGGGAGTAAACCGTCCTGTTATTTTGTATCTTCAGAACTATAGCGAAAAGCAAGCAGTGCTGAAGAACGCTAAAATTCTGGGCAGAAGTGGGAATTATAAGGCTAGACTTCTTTTAGAGGCATATCATATCGATAAGCTATCCGATCGTTGTGTTAGCGATACGTCTGTACACATGTACTCGGCGGAATGTGCCTTTCTAGACATGTTTTTGTGTTGACTGCTACTGTTTTATCTGCCCCCTTCTGCGCATGCTCGATTTTTTCATATATAAGCTGTGTCTTTGGCTTGAATAAAGAGTTGGTAGTTAGCGCTTGTCAAACGTCTTATGTGTTCTTCTTTGTCCTTTGTATTTTTTGCGCAAAATTTTTTACCCAATGAGCCAGAATATAATGGCACTCAGAAGCGTGATGGCGCATGCCAGCTTTCGTTCCATGCAAAGAAGCATGCGCTCCAGCACTTGCCTTATGATACTTTTTTTTAAATATTGGATAACACCTTGACCCATAGGGTGAAGCATGAGCCAGATCGTTGGCACAGCAGCGGAGTTGCGGATGGATAGATGATGGCTATAGCGATGCGCGTCATGCGCGCTCCTTGTGTGTGTGTGTACGTGTGCGTGCGTGTGTGTAGAGCAGCGCCACCTTCCGTACGTTTTTGAAATAGTGATGAAATAGTGGTAGTGGGAAATAGTGGGTTTCCGGTCCTTACATGGTCCTTAGCGACCGATGGCCGTATCAATGCGTGCTCCGAAAACTAATTTCCGCGGCGGCCTCGACCCATCTCCAGTCCGAATTAACCGGTGCGCACGCAATTTAGCGCCGAATTAATGAGCGTCTGCTGCCATAGACCTATGTACAGTCTGTGTCAAAAGTGTAAAGCCCAGGGGATCTGCTTCTGGGCCATGGCCAATGTTCCCAATTTCTTGGTGCTAAAAGGTTTTTTGTCCTACCCTCTCCAATGGAAAGGAACTCCACTAGTTCTAAATTAGCTCAGAAGCAGATCCCCTGGGCTTTACACTTTTGACACAGACTGTACCTTCTTGAAGGGAGGGAGTGAACAGGCATAATTTTCGAATTAACCGGGGGCTGAAATAACGAGGTTTTACTGAGGCTTCTAGCAGCTCAAATGCAAGTGTCCCTGCCTAAAATCTTAATTTCTGCGAACTTTGGTTCACAATTTGTCTTGAGATCGCACGATTGGCAATGGGCAGGCAGATGTAATTTCTGACTGTTTTTCAGAGAACGCCTATGTTCTGCAGCCCTATCGTTCACACATCGGCCAGTTTGCCCTATGTATACCTTTTCACAGGTTAAGGGGATTTGATAAATCACCCCTGTGGCGCATTTGGCGTAGGGCTTGACATGCTTTGTAGTGTGCCAAGGAGCACTGGAGGCGACATCAGAGATTTCTCATGATGCCGTAAGCTGGGTGGTGACATGCACTCATTAGACCCACCCACCACAGCATTAACTGTCCTAGCTAATTGCCCACACTATGAGAAAGGGTGCATTACATAAAACTCCCTCAAGGAGAGGCTTTTGTGAAAAAAGGAGAACACGGACAATGAGGAGTGCCCTGTAAAGTTTGTGAGCATTTAGAAATGGGAGCACAATCCCTGTGCAGAGGTTAGAAGCCGGAGGACCCACCGGGAGGAGAGCCAGCCGTCCTCATCCCGAAAGAGGCCCACCCGGAAGCTCACTGATGATGGCAACTACACGGCCTACCTCAGGAGGATCAAGTGGGTGGTTTTTATGCTCTCTCAAGCACATGTGGAGGATACTATCGGGGTGAAGAAATTGGAAAATGTACAGGCTTCCATGTATTCAGTAATAATAAGAATAATGTGACCAAGTTTTCATTTCACTGGTGCAGTTGCCAAACACCTTTTTCCACAATAATTGAACAATCTTGAAAAATCGCAATCTATTCCTTTGCTGAGAAAAACCAGCTTGAAAAGTTTCGTGATTTCTCCTTTCATGCTTTCTCCAAGAAGGGTTTTCTGGCGGGCTAGTTGGTGATTGTCGTTCATGATTAAACTGCGCGAAAAAACACGGACAGAGACAGAAAGCATGTACACACATAGAGCGCAGAACTGCAACTTTTATTCCAAAAACGCTTCGAGCATGTCTATTATATGCTCAAAACAACCACCACATGACACAGCTGGGATCAATAACAGATAACTATTGACAGATACGTGTACATGATGCGCGAACCCGCCAGAGCGCCAGTCTAAACTGCACCTGTGTATGCAAGCTTACGCACCGTTGAACCTTGATAAAAGGATAACAGGGAACCAGAAGAAAAATAATTCTGAAAGTGAAGATACTACCACTGCCACGAATGAGGGCATCAACAAAATGCTGTCTACTTAGCAAAACTTACTCAACCAAAAGGGATGAGACGCGGAACCGACAGTAATAGTAGAAAACTATATGAAGATGCAAAGCAACTAAAAGACGTAAGCTGAAAAGAACTAAAAACTAAGAAAAGCCGCCGAGGCTAAAACTGTGAAACTCTTTGCGTCATTGCATCAGAGAAGGACAGTTGGCAGTGAATGGTAGGGGATTTTCTGAAGAAGCACCTGAACGAAGTAGTGGGACCGGACCCGTTTTTAGTGAAGAGCTCAAAAGAGTTTCTTGCCACTCTAGGTGACAGAACTTCTGCCACCACGGCGTTCTCTATAGACATAGAGGACCTATGCTACTCTATTCCGCATGAAACCTTGTTTGTAGCACTCAAAGCAAGTAGAAGAATACGGTGAAGTCAGTTTCCGCAACGCTGTTAGCATGTCTTTGGAACATTTCCTTGAACTGTTGAAAATTTACCTTGCGTCGACCGCGATTTGCCACAAAGGGCAGTTTTACATTCAGAAAAGTGGTATTTGCATTGGATCATCTGTGGCACCAGTTTTATGTAGTATTTTTCTCGCTTCTTTGGACCAGCGCTTGAAAAGTTGTCTCTCCGACCAACGCATTGTGCGGATATTTCGATACGCTGATAATTATCTCGTGATGTTAAACCGCTGTTCTAAATCTAGTCTGCCTAATTTAGGTAGTATCATTCTTAATATTTTCAAGTGTGATGGAAAAGGGCTTAATTTTACACATGAATTGCCCAAAGGCAACCAAATCGAGTTTCTGGATATTAATCTAGAATTTTGGTCATACAACCTCAGAATGAACAAGCAGTTACTGCCCTTTGACAGTGCACATTCAAAGTTGGTTAAAAGAGCAATTGTTCACCTTGCCTGCCGTTCTGCCCTAGAAAAGTCATGGGAGCACAGAATGGGCTCAAGTCTTAACCGTCAGATTGAGAAGATGTATGCTGCTGGGTATCCGTCATATCTGATAGCCTGTGTTTGTGAAAGTCTGCTACAGAGGATGAAGAATACGAACCGCCAAATGAACGAAGACTGAAAACCAGTGTGTGTTATGCCTTGCCTGCACTGAGTGTCTCACAAAGCTCGCTAAACTGTGTGCAATCATGAACCGAGATGATAGGCAGCATAGATGCACCTCAAATCACAGCCTTGAGTACACTGAATGTGCCAGAGAAGTTATTTACCAGGTGCCATTATCCTGTGGCAAGATGTACATCGGTCAAACCGGGCGATGTTTCAATGAGAGGGCGGCATTTCTACCACCTCAGGAGGAAATTTAGCTTTACATTGTAAGAAGTGCGAAAAAACTGATTATCACCCGTTTCTTGAAAGCACAGAGTTCTTAGCGACGGCTAGAACTAAATAGGGAAAGGGAGATAATTGAGGCGTTCCTAATCGCAAAGAATTCGAAGAATTGTGTAAGCACACTGTCCATTATGCTTTCTGATAAAGAAATCTCGTATTTAGAAAGGAACGATTTAAACAGTCCTTTTTAAATCCGCATCTGAACTCTTGTTAATTGTTTTTTTCCATCCTTCTTAGATTTTAGCCTCGTTTTTTGCCTTTTCATTGCTCGCGTCGCCTTTACCTTTGTTTTTTGTTGCCTCCCATCTTTTACTCTCAGTTTCACAGTTTTAGCCTCGGCGGTTTTCTCAGTTCTTAGTTCTTTTCAGCTTACGTCTTTTAGTAGCTTTGCATCTTCATCATTTTCGACTACAGTCGAACCCGGATACATCGAACTCGAAGGGGATCGCGAAATAGTTCGATATATCGATAATTCGATATACAGAAATCGGCTTGGGACGGCACTTACGATGCGAAAAAACAATACCGTATTTGTCGCGTAATCAACTCACTAGCATAATGAATCCACCCTCCACTTTTGCACTCGAGAATTTTGAAAAAAAAAAAAGAGCGTTAAGGCCAGCTCGCTCACATGCAAGCCATTAAGCGATCTCAGCGACGAGCGGCAACGACAGAGCAAAAAATTTCCAACTTGTTGGAACTGCGTCCCTCTGTGTTCGAGCCATCGCGGCAGTTCAAAACAAGGTTTGTGTTGTCGCAGCAGAAATCGCCAGCGTTTTCGCTTGCATGTAGCACTCCGTTTCGGTCGTCTCATCCACAGCTCATTTCTTGGCAGCGTGCCAAGATGCTGCGCAGCGATTATGTCGCAGTGGCGAGCGATCTCAGTGGCGAGCGGCAGCGACAGAGTGAAAGATTTCAAACTTGTTGGAACTGCGTCCCTCTCGCCACTCAATCCACCGCGGCTGCTTAAAACAAGGTTTCTGTGTCGCCAGAAATTGCGCGCAGCGGAAATCGAAATCGCGAGCATTTTCGCTTGCATGTCGATGAGACGCGTCACTCCATTTTGGTGGTCTCATCCACAGCTCATTTCTTGGCAGCGTGCCAAGATGCTGCGCAGCGATAACGTCGGGGCGTGTTTATCTTTTGATAGCTCCCGCTGCAGCGGGAAGCGAACTTGGCAGACTGCCCGTGATGGCTTGATTGCACAAGCCTGGTTTGATTTATCACGCCGTGCCGTAGTCCACTTCCACAAAATCATTGGACAGCGTGATACAGCAGCTGCAAATGCTGTTTCAAGCGAAAAATGCTAAAAGCCGGTGCCACGATCGCAGCTGACCGCGTGCTTTCGTTGATTCATACATGGAAAGATAAACGACTCCCGCAAAAAAAAAGAAATCTGCTTCGTAACGCCGCGCGTACAGCACCACGATAAGAATAGACTACTCTCGCAAAAAAAAAAAAAAAAAAAAAAAGATCTATCGCTTCTTAACTTTTGCAGGCGCCGCGCGCAGAGGGTTCGCAACACACGTTGGAGAAAGCGTCCGACGTTCTGTCTGAAAACGGGCTGATCTGGCCTGGCACATGCGTAGCGTGTGCTACTGCGAACGAAGGCCGGGAAAGAGGAAGGAGAGAGATAGCTCGGCAAAAGAATGGGCACACCCTTGCGCTTCGCTCTGTCGCGTTTTTTCCCCTCTCGTTCCCACCGGTTCTCTCTGGTTCATTCCCACACGTCTTGCAAACGTCACGTGCTGGCGCGCGGAAAACGATAACAACCACAAATGCACGCGCCTTTGAGGAATGGGCGCGGCGCTGCCCAAGCCGAACTGTCCCCACTCATTCCTTCCGCGCGTGACTTGAAAACGTCACGCGGCAAACGGCCGAGGGTGATGCAATCGTCTTTGGGAAAGGCACACTTTCCAGTGCGTGGTGCGGAGTCCGATATATCGAACGACCGGTGAAATTGAGTTTGTTATATGACGACGCGGCTTTCCTATACTTTTACATGGGTTTTTCAAGGGGATATTCCGCGAGTTCGATATAACCAAAATTCAATATATCCGGGTTCAATATATCCGGGTTCGTCTGTATTACCGTCGGTTCCGTGTCTCATCCCTTGTGGCTGAGTAAGTTTTGCTAGTAATACAGCGTTTTGTTAATGCCCTCATTCGTGGTATTGGTAGTATCTTCACTTTCAGAATTTTTATTCTTCCTGTTCCCTGTTATCCTCTTATGAAGGTTCAATGGTGCGTAAGCTTGCATATACCGGTGTAGTTTAGATTGGCGCTCTGGCGGGTCCGCGCATCATGTACACGTATCTGTCAATAATGATCTGTTTTTGATCCCGGCTGTGTCATGGGGTGGTTGTTTTGAGCGTATAAAAGGCATGCTCGAAGCGTTTTTCGAATATAAGTTGGAAGTTCAGCGCTCTATGTGTGTACGCGTTTTCTGTCTCTGTCCGTGTTTTTTCGCGCAGTTTAATCATGAATGCTTTCTCCATTACACTTTTCGACCACCAAATACCGTGCCACACGCTAGCCCAGGTGAAAACTGGTGAGACTGCTTTAGAGGACTATCTATCTGTCTATAGACTATAGACAGGAAAGCGTAGCAGGGAGCAGCAGAAAGTTAGGTGGGCGGATGAGGTTAAGAAGTTCGCAGGGGTCAAGTGAATGCAGCTAGCACAGGACCGGGTTAAGTGGAGAAATATGGGAGAGGCCTTCGCCCTGCAGTGGGTATAGTCAGGCTGATGATGATAATGAGACACCAAATTTTTGGTTTCGTGTTTTATCATTTGTAATGATGCCTAGGGCATTACTGTACACGGATCACCACGCCACATTCGCCTGCGACTGCTCAATAATTTATAATCAAATTTCTTGTCTCACCTGTTTCGGTTTCAACAGCTGAGCGATGGCTTTGACACCAAAGTCAAGTGAGGATTGAAATATAATCATTTCTGTGTCATTTAAATTCACTGCCAGCCTGTCTCAAGGACAGGAATCACTACAAGTGAAGGATGAGCGATTATACAGTTCAACCCGGATATATCGAACCCGGATAATTCGAATTTTAGTTATATCAAACTCACGAACTATCCCCTTGAAAATCCTATGTAAAAGTATAGGAAAGCTGTGTCGTATATCAAACTCAATTTCACCGGTCGTTCGATATATCGAACTCTGCATTACGCATTGGTGGGTGCGCCTTCCCTAAAGACGATCGCATCACCATCGGCCGTTTGCCGCGTGACGTTTTCATGCCACACGCGGAAAGAATGAGAGGGCACAGTTCGGCGACGGTTGGGGCAGTGCCGCGCCCTTTCCCCAAAGGCGCTCGCATCTGCTGTGATCGCTTCTGTGCGCCAACACATAGCGTTTGCAAGCCATGTGCGTGAAGGAACGAGAGGGAACCAATGCAGCCGTGGTGTTCGGGAGAAGGAAAAGACGCATTTTTAAAATTTTTTTGCGGCCGTTGTTCATTTTTGTCGTCGTGCTGAACGTACGGTGTAGCGTATGCTATGGTGGCTGCGGACATTAGCATTTTGTTTTCATTGCGAGAGTCGTCCATTCTTACATCTATGAATTAATGAAAGCACTCAGCCAGCTGCGATCATGACACCGACTTTTAGCATTGTTCGCTTCAAATGGCATTTGCAGCTATCACGCTTTCCAATGATTTTGTGGCAGTGGACTACGTCCGCTCCAAGCAAGGCGTGATAATTAGAACCAGGCTTGTGCAATCAAGCCATGACGGGCACTCTGCCAAGTTCGCTCCCTGCCACCGCAGGATCTATCAAAAGTGTAGTCAAAAGATAAACACGCCGTGACATCATCATTGCGTGGCATCTCTTGGCGCGCTGCCAATAAATGAGCTGGGGATGTGACGGTCGAAACGGAGGGACACGCCACCGAACGCTTTTTTTTTTTTTTTTTTCAGATTCTTGGGGGCAAAAGTGGAGGGTGGGTTCATTATACAAGTGGGTTGATTACGCGACAAGTGCAGTATCATTTTTCACAATTGCAAGCGACATCTCAAGCCGATTTCTGTGTATTGAATTATCGATAGTTGAACCCCTTTATAAGAGACACGTACGGGAGAGCAGTTTTTGTCTCTTATATGAGAGGTCTCTTATAAGCAGGGCACCATGTTTTTATTTTCTGATCAGCCCTTATTTCAAAGTAGGTATCTTACGACTAAAAGAAGCACAAAAGACTTGTATAGCCTGTTGCAAAAAGTTTATCATCATTTGGATTCATATTATGATCTGCTAGGTCGACAGCCACACACTGAATACAATCCACATTCCTTCCACCACAACACTGCTTTGCGGGTGAAATAGTTCTCAATCTTGCTCTGTTTCATGGCTGCGTTTACAGTGTTTTTTAGCACAGCTTCTTCCAGCTTCGTGACAAGGCCAAGATCTTCATGCCCACTGGGCCAAAGCTGTATGTGATGGCGCACTTGCCCGAGTACTGACATGACCTCACCAGAAGTTAGCGGTGGTGCAGAATCAGTTTCATTGTCGGACTCATCCGTTGCACTATCCTCTTGGTCCTCTTCCTGCACCATTCTGACTATGTTCTCATCTGTGAGGTCTTCTGCTACAGGAATATTGTCATCGGCTTCAACAAAGCTTTGAAATGTGCCGCATTCTTCAAATTTACTTTGAATGATTGGTCAAGTTTCTGGCTTCTCATCTCTACATTCCATGTCTTCATCTTCAGTGTCCCCTTCCTGTTGCAGATTAAAACTCGCTTTTCGGAAGCACCCTCTCACTGTGCTTGTTTTGATGTCACTCCAAGAGCCAGTCAGATTGCTGTCCTCACGTTGATGGTTGTTTCCCGCTTCTGCAGCATGTTAAAGAGCTGTCATTCAACGAGCCGCCCTCTGTACTTGGCTTTAACAGCCCTTATGACCCCCTGGTCCAGAGGTTGTAGCAGAGAGGTGCAGCCTGGAGGGAAATAGCTGAGCTGAACAGCTTTCAACGGCAGGGTTTTCATATGTGCCGAACAGCTGTCCAAAAACATCAAGATCCTCCTGTTTTTTCTCGCCATCTTTTCATCAAAGCTTGTCAGCCATTTATTGAAAATGTCTGCCATCAGCTGTAAGGCGCTCTTTGGATTTTTTGCCTCCACTGCAGTCTTGGTTTGCAAAGGCAAATGTTTTGCCGGGGAGCATTTTGAAAAATATTCCCGACTCGTCAAGATTATATACATCACAAGCCTTCCATCCGCTTAATAAAGACTGCAACGTCTCATTCTTCCATTGCCTTACGGTGTTTTCGTCAGCAGCATTGCTCTCACCGCAAATAGCTTTGTAGCTGATATTATGACAACGCTTGAATCTGTTAAACCATCCTTGACTGGCTTCAAACTCAATGTCAAGACCGAATGCAAGCTGCCTGGCTCTGGCTTGAATTAAGGGGAGACCCTGGTCTTTGACCAAATTTTGTTAATATTTAACTTAGAGAGATGAAACTTTTGTGGCTAGTGTATTTTGGCATCCTAAAAACAAATATGCAATTCATTTTTGCCTCTGTTAGGTTTGGAGTCGCGTGCGCCTGGGTAGCGTACCGCTGCCAGCAGTTATTACATGCGACGCGTGGCCCCTCGGTAGCGTTGGCCTGGCGGCTCCGTGGACGGCGGACGGCATCAACGGTCCCAGCAAAGACGAGGAGTCTTCTAACGAAACAACCTTTACTAAAACATCAAGAAGTAGCGGGCAGAGAAGCTGACCCGGAGAGAATACAGACACTCTCACACAGCTGGTGTCTAGCGTCGTAACAACGGCGCGTCAAAGTAGTCTCTATCTCGGCGGAGTTGGCCGCTGCTTTTTATAGGCTTTCCAGTTCACAGGGAAAGGGAGAAAGCCCTGCATGATCAGACACGGTGATGACTCAATCGCAGGTGTTCCGAACGCATCTCCTCCACCTCCTGCAGACGGGCGAGGGCGGCGCACTCTCTCACGAGCTCCAGGCTTGGCCGGCGTTTACACACACACGCACGCACACACATTTGGCGCGTGGCAGGATCACGTTGAGACTTGTCGGCGGGAGGAAGCGTTGCGCGGCCGATGAACGGCGCCGAAATGGCCGATCCGCTCGCTGTTCTGCCTGTTGCTATGCGGTGGCCGCGTCAGCTGTCCCACTTCTCGGTGGAGAAACGTAACACCTCTCTCTGATAGATTTTAAGATTTCAATTGTTTTATTAAACAGAATTCTGCCCAAGTTTTAATTCATACATTAATGATTGGCAAAAATTTTATGTCTGCTTGTTCTACTGTAATCCCAGAGTGCAACTATATCATCAGCATAATTTTAGCAGCAGCAGTTCAAAGATTGGAGCCTGTCATAAGGTGTGCATAAATTTGTCATTTTTTTTTTTCTATGCAAGTGCTCAGTTAATTCAATTTTACATAGAAAAATTTGTACAGTTGAATCCCGCTATAACGAAATTCACGGTGCACGAAAAAAAATTCGTTCTCGCGGAACTTCGTTATCGCAAAAATTTGACGTGAAACGCAGAAAGAATTGCCCAAGCAGCAGCAAAGGCGTTTAATGCCAAAAATCTGTAAGCTTGGTTTGCTTACGCTTCACGGCGAGCAACGCCGTCACGCGATTTTCGCACTCGGTCAGCAAACCCATTGCAACATCGTCGTCTCGGACAGCAACGAAATTCCTGATGACATCAAAAGCGTCCATCACCTGTACGGCGGTTGCCGGAGCCGGCGCTTCCTGTACGTCGTCGTCTTCTTCATCGGAAGAGTCCTTATCATTCGGGGCAGCTTTTATGATCTGCTCATCACTCACATCTTCGTGAACAACAACACAAGCGTCAGCGCCGATGTATTCGTCGAGCTCGAGATTAGGCGGCACGGTTCCTATTTCTCCCAGCGTTTTCCAGGTGGCCGCGATCCCCGGAGCCGGTGACGCCTCTTCGTCGTCGTCTGTAACGCCTGGTGTTAGGCCAGCAGAGTGTACGGGTCGACCTTCGGCAAATCCGGCGTGCCTGAAACAGTTCACAATTACTGAGCGCCCCAGTGTGCTCCAGGCAGCAGACATAATCTGCAGTGCCACGTACAAGTCCACCTTCGTGTCTCGGCCGGTTTCAGTGTTAAAAAGCAGCCGCTGAATTAACCTCCCGCGGTAAGCGCGCTTCAGGCTAAGAATCACGCCCTGATCGAGAGGCTGTAAGACAGACGTGCAATTGGGAGGGAAAAACCTCAGCTCCGTGTTAGTGAGCTTGACTTCGTCGGAGTGATGCGCTGAACAATTGTCCAAAAGCAAGCAAACTTTACGGCCCTGCCGCTTCATGTCGCGGTCGAATGCCATCATCCACTCGGTGAAAATAGCGCGGGTCATCCATGACTTGTTGTTCGCCTTGTACTGCACAGGTAGGCTACGAGTTCCCTTAAAACAGCGCGGCTTGGCACTTTTGCCTATGACTAACGGCGGACGCTTGTCCGAGCCATCCATGTTTGTGCAAAGCAGCACTGTGATGCGTTTTTTGCTGTGTTTGCCGCCGTGACAGCGCTGCCCCTTGAAGTCGAGCGTCCTAGCCAGCAACATCTCGTAGAATAGCCCGGTCTCGTCGGCGTTGTAAATGTCTGCAGGCGCGAAGTTGCTTAAAATTCCGGCCATGTTACTCGCCTTCCAAGCAGCTGCTCCGTCCACGTCTGCTGACATTGACTCGCCGCACAACACTTTTCCAACGATGTTATGGCGGGCCTTGAAACGGTTTAGCCAGCCAATGCTGGCTTTAAAATCATCAATGCCAAGTAGGCATGCATAGTTCAAGGCTTTCTGCTGGACGATGCTTCCGGACAGGGGGACGTTGCTGGCTCGTGCTTCCACAAACCACGCATGCACTGCTTTGTCCAACTCTTCATGGAGGGGCCGCGTCACCTTTTTGTGCTTCGAGGATGTGCCTGAAGCAAGTGCCATTCTCACGCTGTCCTTATTGCCTAGAATCGTTGACAGCGAACTTGCAGGAATTCCGAAGTCTTCAGCAATTGCCGCTTTCTTCCTTCCGCTTTCTGCTTGGGCGATTATTTGAGCTTTTTGCTCAAGGGAAAGAGTTTTGCGTTTTTTCACTTGCGTTGCCATCGTGTCCTGCGGATGAAAACTCGTCGTTGTCGAAGAGAAAGGCAGCGAGTGAACAACGCGACCACGACACAAAGCCAAAATGGCGGAACTGCAATCACGTGATTTCATGCTTAATCTGGCTTTGGATTTGACTTGGACTTCTCGCCAATAAAACTAATTTCGGTTTCGATTTTGAACGCGAAAATTTCGTTGAAGCGGAAACGCTCTGCAAAAATGGTTCGTTGTGCAGAGAAATTTAGGCCATTAATTCTTATAGGATACTCGCGGGGAATAAAAAATTATTCGTTGTCGCGGAAATTTCGTTGTGGCAGTATTCGTTGTGGCGGGATTCAACTGTAGTTTTTTGTTATAGTTGCACAGAAGGATGTATAAGCTTTCATATACATCAAGAATGATCGAAATCTGACCACTACATCAAGAGATACCTTGGGCAAGACCGTATGTCATGCTAAGAAAAACACTTATGAGAAAACTAAGAAAGAAGTTTCAAAACATAGCCTGAACTTATTTACTGCAAATTTGGACATGAAATAGCACACACTTTGTATTAAAACCCTCCGGGAGCATAATCGCAGTCATTTTCCTTGATGCGCTTTTGTTTGTAGGAGCCTTGGTGATTAAACATAAGATCTTGTGGAGAAGATTTCTATTTCTAAATAATCTAGTCACCAAGTGGTGCTTATATATGAATATGCAGCTAACAGTAACTCATTAAAGTGAGTTCTGACTGGCTTTCGATGCCAGTGCATCATTTACCACCGATATAATTGCCCTCAAACGAATAAAATTGCCGGTGAACAAAATGCATGCTCTGGAGGCCGCCACCAAGACGAGTGTGTTTGCATCGTGACCTCCGCAAAAGTTGGTGCCAAGTTCTGGTGCGCGATCGCCATTCTCACGTTCATGCTGTAAACGCAGTCAGCCTGCAACTAGTGATAAGCGCCCATTGCTCGTCTTGCACTGCGTAGTATTCAGAGGCAAGTTTATTTTGACAAGATTTGGGATTCCACGCAATCTTCTCTATTGCAAAAGAACTGTGAGTTGAGCTAGTTGGTGCTTCATTTTTTTAAAATACACAGCGCAACAAACATAGGACAAGCGAGTAGACGGGAACGTACAGCGCTGTACGTTCCCGTCTACTCGCTTGTCCTATGTTTGTTGCGCTGTGTATTTTAAAAAAATCTTCTCTATGTTCCGTGTGTTGCTGGACGCTGCTTCGCGACTGCCGCTGCGGCTGGTCGCAGCACTGCTTCACAGGGCGATCTATCCCGGCCTTGAAAGCTGCACTTGCTCATCTGCACCATCACGGTTCCGTACGCGGCAGATCGTGCCGCTCCTCGCTGTCGCAATGAGCACGACCAGCTATGCTACGCTGTTATCAGGCCGTCACGGACTCGACGCGGAGCGTCGGCGCTTTGTCATTGATTGCAGATAATTGATTGCAGATGCAGCGATGCAGTGTCCCCGGTGCGTTTATCTCCTCTCGCTACTTTTTTAGGCTAATAACGAAGCGCATTTCGCGTTGTGGTTACGATGAGGGAACAGCGCTAGGCCGTCTAGGCCTAAAGGAGAGACCTTTTCAAAATGGTGCCGGACCGCAAGCAGTCGACGCCGCCAGCCAACCAAAGCTCGCAATTTTGCTCACGTGTGGTGGGAATCCAATAGCAGGGCGTGCTTCACGCAATTTTGTTCCTTTGTTTTCCGCTTCGGTGGGCTCGCTCATGGTCGCCAACTGAGATATAGGAATGGCCTGAATCGCGATGTTTCGAACGACACCAAAATTATGCCCGCGGATCGCGTATTTCTCGAACTGCGGGAGATCGAAATTCGGCGCGATTGGACCTCAGTTTAAAGGGCCACACGCGCAGATTCTCGTCTTTGGAACGCTGTAACACGCAAATTAGGCGATATTTTTCAACGAAACTTCGAAGATAGCTGCGGAAGGATCTCATAATCGCGAAAACGAGAAGATTGAAAATCCGATTTTCTGACCGATTCTCGGCTGCAAAGACCCGGGTCCCCCTTTAAAGGCCCGCTGAGTGGAATGTTTTTGCTCCGTGCGTCTTGAATCCAGAGAAGAAGCGCTTCTTCTAGTACGGGATGGGACGACTTACGCAGCTTGGACCTGCTTGCCCCGGTGGGTGCTTCTTTGATGATATTTCCTTGCTTGCAGAGTCCAGATTCCGCTGATCATCTTGCGTGACAACCCAAACTTCCTGGTGACGTCTGCTTGCTTCATCCCGCAGTTGAGGTCCGCTATGATGTCCAATGTTTTCGCGACCGTAAGGCTAGTACGGCGCTTGACTGAGCAGTCCGCCATGCTGACTAGGTGCCCGGGGATGTGGTAACAGCCAAGCAGCCAGGTGGCGATGGTGAGCGTTGCACAACGGTAACAATGGCAGATAAGCCCAGTTCACGACGGTCCTAAAGCAGCATCACGGCGTCGCGGTGTGGCGGCGCAGTTAGGGGTAAGCGCAGTAGCAGGAAAGTTTTATTGATGCTAACTGCGATGCTGCTGTCTAAAAAAGCATGTGTACCATAGAGTTAATACAAAGACTCTAGAGGGAAAGCTGCCCGTTCACCCAATGCATTAGAGGGGTGATCGCGTGATTGCCGCCATTATCACACTTCATTGGTTGCCAGATGAATTTTACTTGCTAAATCTGGCACATGAAGATGGTTTGAAGCTGGCAACTTGGATCGTGGGAAGATGGCGGCGTGCAGCTAACCGACGGCGGGCGGCTACTGTTCAGTAGGTGCTGTAAACAATGGCAGAATCGTCGCGTGTGGAGCATTTCTTGTGATATGTTGCGTCGCGTACCTACTGTAACATCACATAGGTGTCCTGATTCTTCTGAGTTGTTATCGCAAGGCCGGCTATCCCTGCGATTGTTCCCCGCTTCGCATGCATTTCGTCCGTCGAGCGCACATGCATCTCCTCTGTGCCCGATCACCTGAAAATATGTCAGAAATTTGCTTTGGCGCAAGACGACGACCACAGTATATTAAAAAAAAAAAAACAGTGACGAATTCCACAGCAACGGCCCTTGGCCTATCCGGGATGGCTAGTTCTGCATACAGTAAATGTCGAAGGGTGGTCGTGTGTGTTTACTGTTGATCTGCTACGTCTGCTCGCAAACATGGTTTCCAATTGTTCTGTATCATTCCTTTATGGCCAAGAAGGTGCCTGAAAGATTATATAATATGCTTGAAACTTGAAAACAATGTATAGAAATTTCCTACAGTTGTGTTATCGGCAGCGGTTTTTAAAACTTTTGTTCAAACCTTTGTTCATTTTTGACGCAGTGAGCAGAAACTGTGCTGGCCACAATGATAAATTTGATGATGGCGGCGAACCAGTGAGTAGCTCGTTTCCCTGCGCAGCTTTCCCTCTAGAGTCTTTGTATTAACTCTATGATGTGTACGGCCGCTTTCACGTTGCTTTTCTGGGCTTGGCTTGGCTATTGCCTCGCTTTCATGGCTTGTTTGCGCCCACTAAGATGGCAGCTGATCGCCTCGCTCGCGTTTGGCAGGTATATTGGTCATTAACGAAATGCAGCGCGAGAGATAGCACCCGCTGTGCGCTTTGCCAGGCTTGCGGACACGACACCTGTGATTCTTGATTGGGAGCTGTGCGAACGAGAGTGCTCACCTCGCGCTCCCGGTATTGCTGCCTCGGGCAGACGCCCGCAGGCGCGGTCGCACTCGTACCCTTGGCGGTAAGTTTGAAGTGCTTTCCTATGTTGCATTCCAATTGCAGGGGCTTCTCGTTTGGTATTTTATAGCTGACCGACTCACTCCGGCTTTGCTGAAGTTATAATAAATTGTGACTGCGCACTTCTATCGTCCCCCTTTGCTTCCACAATGGGCGCAACTGCAATTAGGGACCGATGGCACTGCATCAAAAGTTAAAATGTCTGCTACAAGCAAGATAATTGACCAGAATGCAAGGATAACTTGTCCTTTATAACCGATTGTCTTCTATGTCCGATGTCTGTTACAAAAGAGGTCAAATTAATGGGAGAGATAGGGCAACCAACCAAGTGGATGAAGAGTGTCTCTTATACCCGATTGTCTCTTACATCCGTGCCTCTTATAACGGGGTTCAACGTATATCGAACTATTTCGCGATCCCCTTTGAGTTTGATATATACAGGTTCGACTGTATCGCTGTTTTTTTATGCTGTGCATCAAGATATGATTGCGACGTCACAGCCATCTCTCGGTGGTCGAAACCGACATTGGAGAGAAAATAAAATTCAGTTATAAATTATTTAGCACTGGTAGGCGAAAACTGCATGCGGATCAATATACAAGAATGACTTTCTCATCATTAACAACAAGGATAAAAATGCCACCAAAATTTGCCGTCTATAGTCATTTTATCAGCATCACCATCATCAGCCTGACTATACCCACTGCAGGGCTAAGGCCTCTCCCATAAAGGCGCCTTTGATTCTGCCTCGACCAGTTTTGATTCTTGCAATTGTTCAACCCAGCTGGCTCATGTGCTTTATATAAAGTGCACCACCCGAGTGGGAAATGCTGACTTAAGGGCGGAAAAAAAGAAACCAAAAAATTACTAAAAAATCGATTTTTTGAAAACGTGATTTTCGAAGTGTGCAGTCAGTTCTGCACCTGTCTGCAAACTTTCAAACTTCTAAGTTCAGTATTTTGCTCGCAAGAATGATTTATAGTGTCACTATTGACCGAATTTCAACCGAAATTAATGCCAAAATGGCAATTTTCCCACGGCGCGCAGCTCCTGTTCCATGCATGCTATTGGAGCCATCTTGGTCTCTCTTGAAAGAGCAGCTTTCCCTCTTCAAATTCCCGCCATCGACGTCTGCGCCTGGTTATTGGCCACAGAAAAAAAACGCGCCAAAAGAAGGTCCCAAAGCGCAATCTTATTCGATGCTCGGGGCACGTGACGTGACCGCTACCCGATTGGCTGAATCAGTCTGTCGTCTGCACGGACGCGCTCGGTGGCAGCCACAGCGTGCAAGGCATGGTCATTTTCTTTCTGTGTTGTGATCGTAGCAGTATGTAATGCATCGACCAACGATGAAATTTCGCTCCAAAAACAAGTTTGGTAAAAAGTGTTCGTGGAACGAGAACTTACGAAGAGGACACCGCGAGATGTACAAGACTGCGAACCTGCGTCCGGTGACGGTGGCGTCGAAGCCGACATCAAAGCCGCCGCAGTAGGCCTAACGTGCCCGACGGTCGAAAGTAGCTCTGGCAGCAGCTGCGTACGCCACGACACGGCGTTTCTACCGCCTTCAGAAACTGAAGAGCGGCAAAAGAAAGTGGCTGAGAAGCTCAACAGTTGACTTCAAATTCGGCAACGGACCGGAAGACAGAACTTCTCGCTGACAGTGCCGACAGCAGGACCAAACCACTCGGCGGAACTTCGTTCTTCATTGCGAGTTTAAATTTGCTGAGTGCAAAATGTGTTATGGTGCTCTAAAACTAGAGATGAGTACGGACTTGCATTCAAGTTGCACCTTGTGTGTGAAGGCGAGACGTCGTCATCATAAACTAGCATTAGTGTAACTAGATGTTTCTTTTTACTTTCGTTTTGTACAGTTCCTAGTACACTGAACAAAAATCTGAAATGTTGCAGTGCTGTCATTGTTGTCAGGGTGGTTGGAGCTTTGTCAAGCTGCTATTGTGCAGCTTTTTCTCCCACCTCCTTTTTTCGCCATGTGTTTTTTGTTTCGGTGAAAATAAAAATTGATTGATTGATGGAGTTCGCCGCGCGTCGAGGGCACTCAAAAACGGAACCCCTTCGTAGTGAACGTTCTCGCTGCGTGCGCAATGCAGGCTACTGGCAATCGCCAAACGGCTTTAAATGAGGTATTTTATGAAATTAATATATGAATATTAGCCATCGCTGCCTGCATACAAAAACGTGGCAGGCTTATGTCAAAAACAAGCCGATGCCTGCTGCCAGTCGTGCGGCCGAAAAACTCACGAACGAGTGCGCGCAGTCGGTTCGGAAGCAGTACGCTGAACTCAATGTCAGTAATCGAGGAAACATTTCAGTTTCCTATGATGGGGGATCATGGATGACGCGCGGCCTCTCATCCCATATCAGCATCAGCACAGTGATTGAGCTCTTCAGTGGCTTAGTACTTGATTACGTTGTATTGAGCAATTACTGTGCTGGATGCGAGTCGGGCCCTAAAGAGGTGGACCCCTTTTATCAAGCATGGAAGGCAACCCATCTCTGCCAAAAAAATACAGTAAAAGCTCGTTAATTCAAACTTGAAGGGGCCGAGAAAATTGTTCAAATTAAGCGGAGTTCGAATTAATGAGCGCCATCGTGGCCCACCATGCTGGCCGAGCCCACATGTTGACTCATTACCATGAGTAAAGAGGGCTAGCGCTACTGCACGTTTACGGAGGGCGATTCCGATAATTTTTTCAGTCGAGCCGCAACGGCGAATGAACGGGACTAATCGGTCAGTCATGCGCCGCAAACAAGAACCGGAATGCATTCGTGTGAGTAGCGAGCTTCAAAACATGTTTATTTACACGGAAAAATAATCGGTAATGTGCGTTTGCTTGCGTTTCTTGTGCCGCGACTCCACAAGCATCGACTGCAGCTTGCCCAAGAGTTCCAGCGCAGGATTCGAATTCTCATCGGCGGAGAAGTATCGTGCGGTGAGATCGAGCGCCGACGCTACTTCACATGCACTAGGGGGTGGCACCGGATCGTCGCCTTCGTCGGACTCTTCATCGCTTTCAGCCATGTTCGCCACCCGTGAGCCCTGTGGAGCACATGCAGCCGCGATTATATCCTCATCACTCAAGGGCCCAGACGTCTCCACACTGTTGTCAACGTCAACATAGGCTTCAAAGGCGACACCCTCCGACAAAGCCGCGTAGCCACGGTTGAGCACGACGGAGTCATCATCAGACGAGGCCTCCGCTACCTCCGCGCTGCATGCTTCTGGGGTGTCACCGAAGCCACACTTGCGGAAACAATTTTTTATAGTTTCCGGCTTGACGGTATTCCACGATGATGCCAGCATGTGGACAGCTCCAAGCAAATCGATGTTGTACGACTTGCCACTGCCAAAACAAAGAAGAAGTCTCTCTAGAAGGTGGCGCCTGTATAGCCGTTTTAAGTTCTGAATAACTCCAAGATCCATAGGCTGGAGCACAGAAGTCGTGTTTTTAGGCAAAAATGCCAAGCGGATTGCTGTCAGTCCACTCACGTCACAATGAGCTGTACAGTTGTCCACGAACATGGGAACATTCCTTTTCTGTGCAGCGAATTTCCTGTCTAGCTTGCCCAGCCAGTCGGTGAAAATTTCCCGTGTCATCCATGACTTTTTGTTTGCGGTGTAATCAACAGGAAGCGTCTTGATGCCTTTAAAACAGCGAGGCTTCTCTGCCTTGCCGATCACCAGCAAGCGGCACCGTTCCGTGCCCGTCGCATTTGTGCACATCATGATGGTGATTCTTTCTTTACTTCTCTTTCCGCCAGCACAAGTGTCGCCTTTGTAAGTGACGGTCTTGTTGGGGAGCAATTTGAAATACAGCGCCGTCTCGTCAGCATTAAATACATCGCTGAGCGCATAATCAGCGAGGAGTTCCTTCAGTTCACTGGAGACCCACTGTTCACACGTTTCCTTTTCGACTTCAGCTGACTCCCCACAAACGTTTCTAAATGTCAGCCTGTGACGCGCCTTGTAACGCGACAGCCAGCCTTCCGACGCGCCGAACTCGCTGATGCCCATTTGGCTGGCAAAGACTGCAGCCTCTGCAGCAATTATGGGCCCGCTTAACGGAATGTTCCGGCTGCGAACTTCTTTTATCCATGCCATTACGGCACTCTCCACTTCGGGATGGGCCGACGTCCGTTGCCTTTTGTGAGAGGGCTCCATAACGTCTTTACGAAAGGCAGCACTGATCGATTCCTTGTTCCTGAGATACGTTGACAGCGTGCTCTTCTTGATGTCATACTTTTTGGCTATATCCGTCTTGGATAGGACACCACGTTCCACCTCACTCAAAATCTCCATTTTCGTCTTGAGGTCCTTTGCCGTGTATTTACCGCGGTTTGCCATGGCTGTCACAATCGATGAGTCGTCGCTGGCAAAGCGGTGAGGCAACGAAAACGGTAAAACTGGGACCACCGCGGCACGAACAAATGCACAACACCGACAACTGCGTTGTGCACACAACGTGACCGCAGGACAAAAAGAAAAAAGGCTTGTCAAAAGCGCACCCAGCAACCGCGGTGCAGCCAAAACCTGCAACGGCTTGCGCCGGATTGTTGGTGTGATGGAGCCTGGCGGCACCCGGCAGCTAAAACCTGCTACGGCATGCACCGGAATGCTCGCTGTGACTGTCGAGTGCACACCTAGTCTCGCACACGCGGGCAGATCTGAAAGATTTTGTTTTTTGCGTCTGTAGTAATCTTTTTGCGCATTGTACACGGTATGGGCCGACTTCTGTCTGCGAGGAGCTGTGAGCCACGGGCTCCTAGTTCGAAATGACTGTTGTGGAGACTGGGGCCGTATTACGCACCGCTCTCAAAATCGCTCTCAAGTTTGAGAGCGTGACATCAAAATGACGAGGCTCAGACATGTGAAGTGTGACGACATCACGGCTTTAGCCAATTACAAGCAGGCTAGGTTGCTTAATAGCAAAGCCCCGCCCCGGAAACTTTTATTTGCACGATAAAGGGGCCGTGTGCAAACATTTTTCGTGAAAACGCAGCGAATAAAAGTATAAATGCTCTATTTACTTAAGAAACATTGTTCGAAGCTATAATACGGCAACTAAAAATAGAAGCATTTTCAGTATTACAATTAAATGTGCGCCTAGGTAACGATTTTCGCCGCGAGGCTCAGCTAATGACAGCGAGGCATGAACATGGCAGCCTGCAAAGAAACAGCTGATTTTCCCGTCTAGTTGCTGCTTTTTACGCGTAGTTTAAAATCAAGGTCCTCTGCGGATGTTGTTAGTTGCCGGAAAAATCTGACTGAAAGCAGTAAAGGCTACAAACCTGCAGTGAACAGCTTGGTGAAAGTGTTTGTCACGAAAATAGCTTGCTGAAGAGTGTTTTTCATCAGTGCTTACCAGCGATGACAAGAGCTACGAGCGGTAGCCATGTGATCTAGTGTTGTTTCTTTGGAAAATACAAGAGGAAAATGAAGGCTACACTATTACTTCTACCGATAGATGGAAGCCGACAGTATCAGTAAAGTAGGTGTCAGCCGCTATGCAAGAGCTCGCGACTGCAGTGCGGGAAACGAGATCCGACGCACGACCCTTCACCACTGACTTGTCGTGCAAGCCACAGTGACTCGCTGCTGTGCTTCGCAACCAGTTGACTTCAGGCACATTGGGCTCGGTTCTTCATATTGCAATTGATGCTACTGCTGCTCCATTCCGTTCATGTTCAGTAGCTGATGTTCTGTGTGAGGTACAGAAACCGACGTTTACGCTCCGTTTTGGTTTGTTCAAGAGAAAGAAAGCACTCTTTTTTTTTTTTTTTTTTAATTGTCACCGAGGCGAGAACGAGTTTGTTCTACCAGACCTCAGTTTAGAGACGATAAAGGTAGGCCTGAGCAGGGATGTCTAGTACGTTGCATTTCGCGCAGCGGTAAGAGTGATGGTGTTGGTCGCACATTGTTGCAAGGCCTCTCTGACGGTGTCATAGTTTCTGTTCGTGCTAGACGGTGTCCACTCTGTCGGCAGGAAAAGCAAGCGTATCATGCATGTGATGCCGCGAGCGAACTCGAAATCGGCTCAATTTCTGCGATCGCACTATGACAACTAGCTTTCAAGTGCCTTTATATCCATCAAAGAGTATTTAGTGCTTCAAAATATGTTAATTTTACACACATTACGCATTCTCTTTCAATATTGTGTGAATTATGTACAAGCCTTTTCTATTAAAATATCAGTTTGAACAGAAGATGAATTTTTTTGGTTATTTGTTGAAAAGACTTAGAAAATAAATGCCAATGACAAAAGTAGGTGTGCAAAATGTGTATATCACACATTTATGGCGTAGTCATTTATTGGATGCTTACAGTTCAGCTTCCTCCACTGTCTTCAAGCTGTTTAGCATTCTTCTTGACAGTGTTGCACGTTTTATTAGTGTAAAATAACCTTTATTCACACATAGCCCCAGCAATGCATTTGTTATGATTGCAGTTATTTTATTGTCACTAAGATTTTTGTCATTAGCAGTCATTCTGGGCACTGAAGCCAAGTAAAATGCACTATTCTCCTAGCAGCTGCTACAGCAGAGCAGCAGCTACAGCTTTGTTATATCTGATATATAAGCATTTTGTATACTGCACCATGCATACAGTACCTATTTGTATAGGTAGCTTCAATATGCAATGGAATGGCTTCTTTGGGCCTAGTAATTTATTCTCGAATGTACATGTCAATGTTGTATGGTCAATGTATATCAAGGTACATGTGCTTCTCTATATGCTGCCTCTTTTGCAGTAAAAACACTCAAGTGAAATGCTGCTGCCAAGAAATAAGTGTTTCTACTGAATATAAGTGGCAGTAAAAAAAAAAAGATCATTGTTGGTAGTATTTTCTGATTACAATCAGCATCATGAACATTTACTGCCTTGCTGTAATACTGCACTTTTCAGTTTAAGCATGTTTACACCACAGTGACCACAGCCAACTGTACCAGGCTGCAAGACGGTAGCAGAGAAGAGACAGTGAGCTGGGACTGGGATGGCTTGGCGCTGGTGTAATCGGCCATGACTTCAGTGGGTAGTTGCCGTCTCATGGGTAACCAAAATATGACATCCACTTAGGCCCATCTTTTGCTAATCTCAACAGCTTTTGAGCATGCTTTAGCACTCAATTGAAGATCCATACTAAGTAGCCCACAGCCAGAATCGTAAACATTCGCAGGAATGCTTACAACGTGTGCCAATGCTGTTTAGGCAAGCATCATTGTAAGGACAGCCTTGTAACTTGGTGGCGATGATTACCTGCATAACAGAAGCACCCAGATTTCTTAGGCAGCAAATAAATTTAAACACTATAAATATTTGTCTCCTATTGCTTTTGCCATGCACAAAATTTCATTGCAACATGCATTCTTTGGCATATAGCCCGTCTCAGCATATTCAGGAAATGTATCTCTTGCTGAAGCCGAAATCTAAGTCGGTCTCTTCTGCAAGGCTTGTTTAAAAAAAAAAAAAAAAAAAAAAAAGTCTTGTCCTCAGAAAAGACTCCCGGTCTTTGCAGAAATGAAAAGAAGCAGGCGCTTATACGGCGCATTCACTTTCAAGCCGCGAATGTGTCGCAGGCAGGGAGCGTGACAAATGGCCCGAAACCAGTCATCGAGGAGCAAGGCGCGCTGGACAATCAATAGTCCCTTCATCCCGTGCTTTACATATAAAGGGCAGGTATACAGAACCCTTTCGACAGCTCTCGCTAGGTCATTTTGAAGACAACTGTTAAAAAACAATGCACAAGTGGGAATGAGACCTTTTGGTTGGAAAAAAAGCCTTGCAGAGAAGCCGACTTACAACAAGTGGTATTGCACACATCAATGCATATAATAAAGATCGTTCGATGACCAACACGGGTTTTTAGAGCTTAATCAGGAAAAAGACGCAGGTGTTCAGCAGACCTTCGATCACCTTTCGGTGCACAGGAGTACCGCTATCAAACATTACGGTGTCGCAGCGCTGGCAGACAAGGACAAGACTAGGGACACACACAACTGCACTGAACTTACAACTTTATTTTGGACGCTTTTGATTCGCGCATATATAATTGATAGAAGGATGAAATGAAAAGAAGCAGGCATTTTTACGGCGCATTCACAAACGCTAGACGAACGCGCCGTGGAGGATGCGTTGGTCCGGCGGGGCAGCCAGGGTCACGAAATGCGCGTGTTCGCTTCGCAGATCTGAGATAAAGCAGGCACAATGCAAGTTTACTATGATCTTCAGAACTCTTCGGCAAACACACGCAGTCTATAACAAAATCTATCACTATTGTGATGTTCACAACGTGCGCAGAACCCCTTGCCTAGTGACTTGTTTGTATCCTTGACGGCAATCATCGTTCCGCCCGATGGCTTCCGCTACCGATGCACTGCGCGATGCAAACGATCTTACATTCCCTACGTACGTTGGAAGCACGGTATAATCGTGGTTGGAAGCCTCCGGTAGCAAACAAATGCGGTGCGCTTGCCGCCACGGTGACGACGCACTCGCCCGCTAGCCGCCGTTCATCGATGTTCGTCGGCAATCGTCGCGCAGTCACTACACTTTCTGCTTGTTCCCGAGTTGAACAGAGCCGGAGCAACTTGTCCAGCAAGTCAAACGCGTCCTCGTGCTTCATTCTTCGCTGTGGATCGCCGATACAATGCCTCAAAGCGGCGCATCGCAATTTCCGCGGCCGCCATTTTCGCTCTCAAACGTTTGAGACTGCTTCTGTCGCTCTCAAAAAAACGCTCTCAATTGGTGGCCATATTTAGGTGCTCAACGTCATCATTTCTTTCGTGTTCATGACGTCTGATGACGTCCACCGGTGACGCAGAACTGACCGGTCAGAACTGACCAATAGGACATAGGCCTTTGAGAGTGATTTTGAGAGCGATCCGTTTGAGAGCGGTGCGTAATACGGCCCCTGGCATGTTCGAATTATCAGGCGTTTTCTCCTATTGAAATACATAGGGCCATGCCGGGACCCGAGCGTCAGTTCGAATTTACCGTAAGTTCGAATTAACCGAGTTCGAATTAACAAGGTTTTATTGTACTTCGAAGAAGGCTGGAGGAATGGAAGTGGAGGCTGCACTGATACTTTTCAAGAGGTCACTTGAGCGCCACAACCTCAGGTACACAACGGTACTTTCTAATGGGGACAGCAGGACGTACCATATACAGTCAAACCTCGTTATAACGAAGTCTCATTTTTGCGCGGAAATTCGTTCGTTATATCCGATATTCGTTGTAAAAGTACACACAAATTCCTACAAAAACAATTCTGTTCATAAACCCAAGTAAAGGCTACCCTAAAATGGAAAGCACAGAGCTCAAAAAAAAGCATTTTTTTTTTCTTTAAAGCGTGGTATAAGCACGCGAAACCTTACCTTTCATTTTGCACTGCCAAGCAAAAATGAGCACACAAATCGGGATTTAGGCCACGCAGAACTGATTTATTTAAAAAACGACGTAATCTTCATTTGGTGGCACTTCACACTATTCGATAAAGTAAATTTCTCAACGAAATCGACACTGTGCAGCGCTTTCCCAATGTCAGCTGATTTGGCCACAGGTAGGTTCTCAAGGTACCTTCTCAATTTCCTCGCCATATCGGCAGCCTCGGTGCTGCTGAGAGCTCGCTTTTCGCCTTCTTCTTCACTCTCATGGCTGCTCGTAGCATCATCTGTAGGAAGCAGCTGACCGACAATTTCTTGGTCGGTCAATTCGGGCACCACAGCCAAGTTGTCATCGGCAGCAATAAAGTCCTCGAACGTAACATTCGGAACCGCCAGTTGACGCCATGTCGTCTCGTCGAAATTGTCCGCTTCACCTTCAGGATCGTGGGCGTCGTTGGGCTCAGTGGAGCTGGTGGATGGCCAGCATCAACAAAGCAATTTCTTATTGTCGACTGTGCCACTTCGTTCCATGCACCGTACAGCATGTCCAGCGTAGTTTTGAGGTTTATGGCCGTTGATATGCCCCTGTCTATGTCAAATACGAGCTGCGTAACGAATCGCTTTCGGTAGCAGCATTTTAGTGAGCGAATGATGCCCCTGTCTAATGGCTGCAGCACTGAGGTCGAGTTTGGCGGCAAAAAAACTAGGCGGACCGCTTCAAGTGGTACAGACACCTTATGGGCAGAGCAGTTGTCCAATATAAGGAGCACTTTCCTGCGCTGCTCTGCCATGTCTTTGTCGAAGGCCTTCAGCCATGCTTCAAAGAGTGACGACGTCATCCACGCCTTTTTGTTTGAGTGATAGTCCGCTTGGACATTCCGGGCGTTGCGCCAGCACCTGGGGCGAGCAGATTTACCAATAACAGTTAGCCGCCTTTTATCTGACCCATCCATGTTGACACAAACAACAACGGTGACGCGGTCTTTGCTTTTCTTGCCTCCTCGGCACAGTTCGTTCTTCTCAACGAGTGACCTTTCCGGGAGCAGCTTAAAAAAAAGCACAGCCTCGTCCACGTCGTAGACATCGCGCATCTCGTAGCCATCCAGTTGCATGCGGATGCTTTCTGCCCACTTCTCGCAGTTCTCTACATCGATGGCTGCTCCTTTGCCCAACAAGGTGTGGCAAACAATCTGGTCTTTAAATCGCTGCAGCCAGCCACTGCTTGCATAGAAGTCATCGTGGCCTAAGACTTCCTGCCTTCATTTCAAGCACGGCACCAGACACAGGCAGGTCCTTGAACCACGCGAACAAGGCATCTTCAACATCCTGGTGGTGACAATACCTGAGGCGCTTCCTCTCGTTCTTCACGGCGCCTGCAGAGTGCACGTTTTCTATCTTCTGCCTTGCGCTCAGTATGGTTGACAGAGTGCTAGGCGCAACGCCGAAGTCTGCGGCAATCTCTTTCTTCTTGCGCCCGCTGTCGACCGCCCTGAATATTTTTATCTTTGTTTCAAGAGAAAGTGCTTTGCGTTTCGGCACCACCATGCTGCAAGACAACGGCACGACCTCGAGGAAAGTGAGCACACGCGCGGGTCGGCAAAAAGTAGGGGCAGGGGCACGCGGACGGTGGTTCGATCACGTGCAGGTCACATGCCAGGCAGCCGTTGATGCTAGATTCACTCGTGGTCCCTAGATGGTGTGGCGTGCGAAAGCGCGGGTGATTCAAACACATTTTAGGTGGAGGCGATTGATAAAACTGAAATTTAGCGTTTTGAAATTTTCTTTTTTGCTTCTTTGTGGATTTTGAGTCGTGTGAATACGAAATATGCTTCGGTATAACCGATTTATTGTCAAATTTTCAGTTTTTCATTTCGTTATACAGATAAAACTCCCATAGAAATAAAGCACAGCCAACCAAACTTTGCTTTTACTTCGTTATATCCGATAATTCGCTGTATCCGTGTTCGTTATAACTAGGTTCGACTGTATTGCCAATTATAAGTAGACCCCGATTATAAGTCGACCCCTCAACTCGCGACCCTCTTTGGGCAAAAAAAAAGTTAGACTCCGAATTTAGGTCGACGCTGCTGCACCCCGCAGTTCTAGCTCGCCCAAAACGTTTTTCAGAAGGTCGAGTCATAAAGAAGCATTTATTCGTTCACAAGACATCTCTGACTCGTCGTCGCTTGTCAGGACACAGTCGTGATCATCTTATTAGCCACTGCTGCTGCTGGTCTTCGGAAGCAGTGGCGAGATGCTGCACGAAGAAAACACCGCAGAGACCATATCTGTTAGTAGTCCATACCAGGCATCATTGACCCATTGCACCACTTAACCCAAAGAAGCTAGCTGGTCGTGAACCCAATCTCGAACCGCCTCCTTAACGGCAGGGTATTGTCCGGACTTCGGCCAGTGAAAAGAATGGTGGGTAGCAGTGCACGCAAAAAGCTTGCTTCTTTATTTTCTCCAGCCTCTCACGCACTTTTCTGAGACATCGAACTTCTGCCCCGCTGCGACGTTGTTTTCCAACTCTGCGTAGAGGATGACTTGCCGCTTGAAAGTCGCGCTGTACTGCTGCCGAGGCTGTTGCGGCATCTTGCAAGGCATCTATCGGGCAGCGACACAAACCCCATATGCCGCTGTTAGCTGTCACTTAGGTGGTGCGACGTGCACAAATGGCGAAAGGCACACAGCAACATTGAACGTTGCACGGTTGCACAACACCACAACCCACAACACGCGAAAATGCTTTTCGGCTATGTGACTGGCCACGTGTGGTCTAGTTTTGGATTGGTTTAGATATATACATCGACTCTGATTATAAGTCGACCCCCCAACTTTGGAAGGACATTTTAAAAAAAAAATCGTCTACTTATACGCATAAATATACAGTATCTTGCTTTAGAGGAAGAGAAGGTTTATGTGTACATACCCATTGAAAAGGAAGACTGTGTAAACCACGTCCAAAAGCGCATGGGTACAGCTCTTTGCAATGCAGTGGCCAAGCACAAAGGCTCTGGCTCAGAGAGCCTTAGTGGAAGAGGAAAACTGACTGGAGACCTCAACAAAATGAGCTCATAGTATGGATGGGCACTGAAGACCCATACAGATGTTGATGCCATGCACAAGGCAGTGATGGCCACATTTTACCTCATCACCTCTAATGATGCAAAGTCTAATCACACATTTTGCCCCCCAGGACCTCGCTCGGTGGCATAGCGGTAGAACATCCGCCTCGCACGCAAGAGAACCGGGGTTCAAATCCCGGTGCCGCGCAATTCTCCACCGGATTAAAAAAAACAAAAAAATCCGCGTGTTGATGGAATTGCATAAACAGGTTTGGGGTGCGACCTGATGCCGGTGAACACCTCCGCCAACGCACTCCCTCACCAGAACAGGAGTTGGCCACCCTGGTGCAGTAATTGGCCGCAACCTCTCATGATAAGCTCCACATGGAAACTGACCCTGGCAACGTTTAACGCTAGAATTCTAGCTAGTGAAGCTAGTTTAGCAGTGCTGTTAGAGGAACTAGAGGGCATGAAATGGGATGTCATAGGGCTTAGTGAGGTTAGGAGGCTGAATGAGGCATATACTGTACTGAAGGATGCGCATGTACTGTGTTATCGAGGTTTACCAGAGAGGCGACAACTAGGAGTAGGTTACCTTGTCAATAAGTATATAGCGGGCAATATAGATGAATTCTATAGTATTAATGAGAGGGTGGCAGGCATCGTAATTAGGCTTAATAAGCGGTATAAACTGAAGGTTGTACAGGCCTATGCACCTACATGTAGTTTTGATGACCAGGCAGTTGAAAGCTTCTACGAAGATGTAGAATCTGCAGCAGTATATTGTACTAATGGGCGACTTCAATGCCAAGGTAGGGAAAAAAGCAGGCAGGAGACCAGGCAGTAGGTGACTATGGCATTGGTTCTAGGAAGAGCAGGGGGGAGTTACTAGTTGAGTTTGCAGAGCGCAATAACTTACGAATCATGAATACCTTCTTCAGCAAACGGAAGAACCGGAAATGGACATGGAAATGTCCGAACGGGGAGACTAAAAATGAAATCGACTTCATAATGTGTTCAACCCCCGCCATTATGCAAGATGTAGAGGTAATCGGTAAAGTGCAATGCAGTGACCACAGGATGGTGAGGTCCCGAATTAGCCTAAATCTGAAGAAGGAACGCACCAGATTAGTAAGAAAGAAACCCATCAACGAATTAGCGATGAGGGGGAGGGCAGAAGAGTTCAGGATCTCGCTAAAGAATAGGTATTCAGCTCTAACCGAGGATGGCGACATTACCCTAGAAGCAAGCAACAATAATTTCAGAGATATCATTACTGAGTGCGCGGTAGAAGTAGGCGGTAGGATAGTTAGAGAGGATACCGGTAAGCTGTCTAAGGAGACGAAAGATTTGGTTAAGAAACGCCAGAGTATGAAAGCTTCCAATCCAACAGACCGGATCGAATTGGCCGAGATATCAAAGCTAATCAATAAGCGCAAGGTGGCCGATATTAGGAAGTATAACATGGAGAAAATTGAGCATGCTGTAAAGAACGGGGGAAGCCTTAAAGCGGTAAATAAGAAATTGGGCATAGGCAAAAACCAGATGTATGCGATAAAGGACAAGGCAGGCAACGTCATCACGAATATGGATAAGATAGTTAAAGTAGCCGAGGCGTTCTATACAAATCTCCACAGTAGCCAAAGTAGTCAGGACCGTAATGAGATTGGCGGTAGGGAAAAACAATCAGACGTTCCACCAGTGACGAAGGACGAGGTCAAGAAAGCATTAGAAACTATGAAAAGGGGGAAATCAGCTGGAGAGGATCAGATAACTACAGATTTGCTGAAGGATGGGGGGGATATCGTGTTATAAAACTGGCCACCCTGTGTACGCAGTGTCTGGTGTCATCGACGGTACCGGAACCATGAAAGAATGCAAACGTTATCCTCATTCATAAGAAAGGGGACTCTAAGGACCTTAAAAATTGCAGACCAATCAGCTTACTGTCTGTTACGTATAAGGTATTTACTAAGGTAATCGCTAATAGAATCAGGCCAACCGTAGACTGCAATCAAGCAAAGGATCAAGCAGGGTTTCGGAAATGGTACTCTACTATCGATCATATCCATACCATCAATCAGGTGATAGAAAAATGCTCGGAATATAACCAGCCCTTATACATAGCATTCATTGATTACGAAAAAGCATTTTACTCAGTTGAAACCTCGGCGGTGATGCAGGCATTGCGAAATCAGGGGGTAGACGAGCCGTACGTGAAAGTGCTGCAAGATATATACAGTGGCTGCACAGCAACCATAGTTCTGCATAAAGAAAGTAACAAAATTCCCATAAAGAAAGGTGTTAGGATAGGAGACACAATCTCCCCAGTACTATTCACAGCTTGCTTAGAGGAAGTATTTAGAGACTTGGAATGTGAGCAGTTAGGGATTAGGGTAGATGGAGAATACCTCAGTAATCTGCGATTTGCTGATGACATTGCCTTGCTAAGCAACTCGGGGGGGTGAACTGCAAATAATGATTGATGACCTAGACAGGAAAAGTAGAAAGGTAGGCTTGAAAATCAATATGCAGAAGACTAAGGTAATGTTCAACAGCCTCGGAAAGGAACAGCAGTTTACATTAGGTAGCAAAGTACTAGAAGTAGTAGGCGAATATGTCTACTTAGGACAGGTAGTAACCGCAGATCCGGACCATGAAAAGGAAATAAGAAGAATAAGATTAGGATGGAGCGCATTTGGCAAGCACTCGCAGATTATGACTAGCAGCTTACCGGTATCGCTAAAGAGGAAAGTATATAACAGTTGCATCTTACCTGTACTCACCTGTAGGGCTGAAACGTGGAGGGTAACCAAGAGAGTTCTACTTAAGTTGAGGACAACTGAGAGGGCTATGGAACGAAAAATGGTAGGGGTAACATTAAGAGATAGAAAGCGTGCAGAGTGGGTCAGAGAAATAACTCAAGTTACCGACATTCTAGTGGAAATTAAGAAGAAGAAATGGACATGGGCCAGACATGTAGTGCGAAGAGAAGATAACTGATGATCGCTGAGGGTAACAAACTGGATTCCAAGGGAAGGAAAGCGTAGCAGGGGGCGGCAGAAAGTTAGGTGGGCGGATGAGATTAAGAAGTTCGCAGGGGTCAAGTGGATGCAGCTAGCACAGAACCGGGTTAAGTGGAGAAATATGGGAGAGGCCTTCGCCCTGCAGTTCGCCCTGATGATGATGATGATGACCTAGCTCCTGGTGCAAGCAGAATGCGGTAAAGGTCAGGGGCGAGCCAACACCAAGGCATCCCCGCAACGTGCCTCCCCATATCTGTGAGGCCCTGCTCCCTATATACGAGCACCTCTCAGAAAAGATTCTCCTAGAGCGTTGCTTGCGTGCCAAAACGCAAAACAATAATGAAAGCCTTCACTCTATGATAATGGTGCTGGCTTCTAAACAGTCCCATGCTTCATTGTTTATGGTGGAGGGTGCTGTAGCTGAAGCCATCATGAAGTTCAGTGCTGGCAACGCAACAACATCGGCAGCTATCCTCAGCCTGAACCCAGGTGCTGAAAGTGCAAAACGCATGCAGGAAAAAGACCTGTGTAGAAGCAGAGAATCGGCACGTGTCCACCTGCAGCAATCCTTGAGCAAGTGCCATGTTGGTGGCAAAGGCCATTCAGACTATATGCCTAGGGCTTACGAGGCCTTTGCTAATGCAGTTGGGTGCTTTCAGTCATTAAAATTAGTTTTGTGCATTTTTTGCCTTTTTCTCAAAACTGTGTTTTTAGTTGAATTCCTCCGCAGCTAGAGTAGCTGGAGCTATAATTTCTTTCGCATTGTGAAGCTTAAGGTATACTGCATGCAATGTGGGAAGCAGATTTTTTTTTTTCACCTGTAATTTTTTTTATTTCATCTTGAAATCCTTGTAAGTTGCCACTGCTGTGAGCCCCAAGTTCAGGGGGCTGCTAAATCTCAAATTTTTAGCTCAATTTGAAAACTATTTCCAACATTGCATTCCTTACACTTTATAGTATCTAACCCTGTATTAAAAATTAATTTCTCAGGAGCATTTCTTTCTCTATTGTTTGGGCAGACAATAGCAATAATTGATTCTAATATCTCTGTAGTATTATTCTAGTATTATTCTAATATCTCTGGAGCTAGGAATAAAATTTTTGCATATTTGAAATCAGCAGAAGTTTCATCAAATTTAGTCTGTAAATAACAAATTAGTCTTAAGACCCATGTCCCCTCTTAAACGCGATTCCTAGTTTTCAATGATGACGCTCCGTTGAGCTAGAGAGAAGCAAAAGCAAGGCAATATTTTCTGCTCTTTCAAGTGTGGCTATTCCTGTTCATGTAATGAGGCGAATCCGCCATTGTCGCTTTCGTTAACGCAGAGAAGTACATAATGGTTGTCGTGATTGTAACACGAAACTGAATGCCGGAAACCTGATCAGAGACTGTAACGGCTTCAAGAATATTTGCCAATAGCGAATGAGTGATGTAAACGTTCCCTAGCTTATGGTCCCTCAAGAGCGCCTTACTATTGCGAAGGGTGCCTATGAGGAAGTTTTTCCTCTGTTTGCATTAAAACTCCCTTTTGTGGAGTTCAGCAAGGGCGGAAGACTCAGGTTTGCGAGCTTGATCTTGCGTTGCACTTGAAGGTTCCATTCCAGTATCTTTTTTACCAAGTTACTGATGCGCCACTCTGCCACGGGGCACTCAACTACCGATAAAATCGCTAGGTGATAGTTGGTAACGCGAAATTGGTTCTCAGTTCAAATGCAGCGTGTCCAGTTTCCTCTTCATTTGCAGAGCTATTAGGCTGGTCGCACGGTGCCTCCGCATAAAAAAAAATAAACAGCCACCCTTATTGAGAAAATTTTTGGGCTGTGAAAATGACATTTCTTATGCAGTTCACTCATTCAACGAAGAGAATAGCCGCAGGCTAGCACATGAATGCACAGTGGAACCTCAATTATACGGCTTTCAGGGGTCCGCGCGATACCATCGTGTGACCCGAGTGTCGTATAATCGAAAATCAAAGAATGTCGGCAGTGGCACACGGCTTTGCTCCTAATGAGCGCCTTGGAAGCCCTTGGCAACCAACACTAATCAAATTAACAAAGAAAAAACCACACATTTGTTTTGAACTTGTTCGAAAAAAAACAACAACTTTATTACTGTTTCAAAAAATCTGTAATTTTCTTCTGCGCCGTTGTGCAGCTTCAAAGCATTAGTTTTCTTTCGAGCGCTGCAACATCCGCCATAAGACCGCCAACATCGTCGCGCGCACAAGCAAAGCGTCACCAACAGGAATCCCTGAGCTGCATGTGTCTATCATAGCCATTCCACAAGAGTCTCCTCCATGATGGCAAACTTTCCTTCCTTCGCAGCTTTCCTTTTAACGCCAAATTTACTTGCATTTAGTAAAATGCTTTCTTTTGGCCAGAATAGTTTTCAGCGACAACTAAGGAATGTTGAAATCGTGATCGATGCTGGCCTTTGTTGCACCTGTTCTCTTTTCGGCTTCTTCGATAATTCGGAGCTTATCTCTAAGGCTTAGCGGTCTTGAACTTCGCGACATGGTGAACCACGGCACTCATTCACAGCTGAAAATTCCGTAACTATTTGCTTCGGAAGATGCAGATCGCTGAAGTGCGGATAATTGGCACGAGTGGATTACCAACAGCGCTGAGCAGAATGACCCAGGGTGGTCGAGCGGTGACAGTTTCGTATCTCGGAAATTAAATTTAGGCGGGCATTATGCTATATGTAGGGACTTGCCAAATGTCAGTTATTTTCAATGCCAGAAATTCTATTTTTTTTGTAATAACATAAATGCAGCACATTTTCGCCGCTACAGGGCCGGTTGCTGGTTTCCAACAACAACAAACAAAATAAAATGACCGTTGAGGCTGCGGGGCTGTGGCTGCTGTCCGGAGCGGTTCGGTCGCGTATCTTGATAGGTGGAGAGATAACGCGCACATGTTTAGACTGGCTGCACTGCACCTGTACCGACCTGCATTTGTGGAAAACTTTTTTTTTTTTTTTGACAGACGGTACCAGCCAGTTGTCGTACGAAGTGGGGTCCATTAAAATTATGTCGTATAATCGAGGTTCTTGATACATTGTCTCTATGGGGATTTTGCTGGGGCAGCACAAATTCGTCGTAAAATGTGGGTAGTCGCATGTCTGGGGGACTTATAATCAAGGTTCCACTGTATTTACCAACTCGAAAACAGTATCGCACTTTTTGTATGTTACCAAATAGCACAATATACGGTACAGTTAAACCTTGGTATAACGAAATTCAGTATAACATAGTCCTCGATATAATAGAAGGTACAAGGAATACATAACATAATGCCCATTGGAAACCATGTATATTTTATCTTGATATAATGGAGTAAATGTTTCTGTAATTTCATAACAATGAAATTTTCAGACAAATGAATTTTACCCAGAAGGTCAAACATTTTGCAGAGGCGATGATGGCCAAGGGGAAAGCATTGCCAGTGCCCGAGACTTGGGTAACCTATGCGGATGGCCCTCCCGGGGTGCGCGGCATTTGCTCCCTACAAGCAAGAGATAACGATAAGCTGCTAGAGTGTCCACGCCCCTGCCTCCTTTTTTCTTTTTTTTTTTCTCCCTCTGTCATCACAAATGGAGGAGAGCGGCGGCTCTGTATTCCCCCCCCCTTCTTACTCTGCTCACTCCTTTGCTGCGATGAAAAGAACCTCTTCCCCGTGCCTGCAGAGGCTGATGCGTCAGCGTGCACGCCCGTCTGTCATTGGTGGCCCTTTCTCGCACGACCGCCGCTTCTGCAGTCGTTCATGTGATGCTCGCTGCCCGGTTTGCCTATTCCAACTCTCCTTCGCTTTGGTTTCTCGCGTGCATTGCTGCAGTTGCTGTTTGTACACTGCTTTCCGCTCGATTCGTCGATTCTCCTCTACGACACTCCTTTGTTTTAATTTCCCGCGTGCTGTCATGAGTGGTAGTAAGCGGAAAGCGCTTTCTCTCGAGCAAAAAGCGGCAATTCTGGAAGCTGTTTCGAAAGGCGAGAAAAAGAAATACGTCGTGGGTCGATTCACCATATTTCAGTGTTTGCTCTCAACAATCATGAAGGCCGAGGACTCCATCCTCAGCTCTGCATAGTGTGGCACGAACGCATTGAGGATGGCTACCTGTGAAGACAAGGCTGTGTTCTCCTGGTGTATGGACGCCAGAGCACAGAATGTGCCAGTAAGTGGGGCAATTTTGCAGCAGAAAGCAGAGGAGTTCGGTTGCATGGCTTGACAAGGACACCTTCAAGGCTAGCAGTGGTTGGCTCCACCGTTTCAAGGGATTGTTGGACGGGTGTTCTGCGGGAGTAGACGTCGGCCGACGCGCCTGAAGCCGCTACTTGGCTGGAGAAGGAAATGCCAAGAATACTGATGAGGTACCAGCCATCCAGAGGAGTACAATGCGGATGGAACTGGATTTTTTTTTAACAAGTGCTATCAAATCAGATTTTAGCACTAAAAGGAGATCGCTGTCACGGCAGGAAGCAGATCAAGCTGCACATCGCAACTCTCCTCTGCATTAACATGGATGCAGCCAACAAGCGGGTGCCGCTTGTGATCTTTTAATAACGCTTGGAAGTTGGAAGTTGAGTACACTTCGACACAGAGAGGCGTGGATGTCCCGCGACATCTTCCGTGACTTGCTCCGGGCATTTTACAAGGAAATGGAGCATGACGGCCGCAGTGTTTGCTTCTTGGTGGATAATTTTTCTCGCCGAACTGTACTTCGCTGATTCAGCCGCTCGACCAGGGAATAATAAACAGAGTGCGAAGTGCGCGTATTGTCGTCGGTTGATCGACAAGCTACTGCTCAATCTCTGCTTGAAACGCCTCACCAAGGTGGACATTTTTCAAGCTTTGGAGATGTTCGCTTCATCCTGAAGGTGACGTCTAAGGATGTGATTCAGAACTGTTTCTGGAAGGCAGGGTTTGAGAACGCTGCGGCTGGAACGAGGGCTCCTTAAGAACGCGACAGTTTCGAGGCCAATTGAAGGAGCTCCATTCGCTGCCCATGCACTTGGACACGGCGAGGGAGACAATCAGGCCGGCCTCGAAGAAGCATGGAGATGCCTGGAAAGTAACGGGGCCGTTCCTGACGGTGCCGCTTTTGGAGGACTTCCTCTATGCTAACAATTGCATCATTGCTACTGACGTAGTGATTGACGACTCTATCATGCAAGACGCGCGGAGAAACACGCTGGAGGACCCAGGCAGTGACGCTGAAGACGGCGAAGCCCCAAGCAGCCGTGAAGTGCTTGACGCAATTGACGAGCTGTGGCGCTATGCGAGTTTAACAGGACAGCAAGAAGCGATGCAATCCCTGTGAATGCAGTGTGAGGCCATGTCGGATAGCTAAGCAGACGCAAAAGGTCACGGATTAGTTTCAGGGGAAATAAAAACGAAGTCCTTACAACTGGCAAGGGCTTCGATACAATGAAATTTCATTATAACGAAGTAAACTGCCAACTTTTACGACTTCATTATATCGCGGTTTAACTGCATGTAGCATGAGGGCCATTTGAAACATCTGGAAGCCTTTTTACTCTTGTGCAGCTTAACAAAGCCATACAACAAATCTGGTCGTCACAACAGACGACTAGGAACCGCAGGAGAAAGTGCATCGAATTTTCGAAATTCATTCCCTCCCTTACTTTTCCGACAATCAAAACGAGCAGAATAGCATATATTTGCATATTCGGTGAAACAACGGGAGCACTGTACTGATATTTAACACGACGGCATTATAACAGAGAGCGCTGCTTCACAGCGCCAGCCAGAAAAAAGCATTGAGCTAGTCAGCACAGCACCCCGAAGGCGCCAAATCAGGCGCCACTTATGGTCCCCACTTACTTTTTATCATCCCAAGAAGGAGAGAGAGGGAGTCAGTCAGCTTACACTCACCACCGGAGAGCAGCTTGGCCCCGTGCATCTCCGCCGCCCAGCGGGGCTGCTCGGTTATTTTTGGCAAAAATGGTGCATGACTCTCTACATATGGTGCCTATTATGAAGGTCACTCTACTGCTAACCTAACCAGTCGACAATGGTACTAAAAAACACTGCTTTCATCTCCTAAGCCAGATTTTGTGCCTCATCTTTCAGCAATCCTTATCGACTGCTTTGCTCGCTACTGATTGGAAGACTTTCCAAGACTGATTGCCCGCTGTATTTAAAACAGTAACCGAAATTCATTGGAAAATGATGTACCTTGCATTGTTGTTATATCGTGCCTGTGAATTTTGCCATGTACTAACAGTTATGTCTTTCTTGCCTTGCATTCTTGTAATTTTTTTTTTGAAAGTGAAAGTGAAAGTTTATTAGATTGAACATATTTACAAAGTGCATAAAAATACAAACGAGGGTCCTATAGTCATAAGACTGCACCGGGACCCTCGATAGATCACTACAACAAAATAAATAGTAACAGCAAAGTTAGCGAAAGGTTAAATATACAAAACATGGCAAATCAGTATTTTTACACAAAAATAAAGGCACTAACACAGGAATTAGGCAAATCAGTATTTTTACACAAACAAAGGCACTAACACAGGTATTAGACATAAAAATGTAAAACATCAGCAATTCAAAAAATATTCCTTCAAGTTATTCTTAAATGTGGGCAAGGACATAAGCTTTCAGTGTTGAAGGCAGTGAGTTCCAGAATGAAATGGCTGCAAAAGATGTCATTTTTCCATATTTAGTACGAACTTTCGGGAGTAGTAAATTGTTATTCGCTGCAAATCTTGTAGAGTTATAGTTCGAAAGTACAGTGTACTCTCATTAAACGAAACCTCAAGGGACCGGGAAAATATGTTTTGTTGATCAGGAGTTCCATTTACCAAGAGAATGGGTTCAACATTGCGCAATCAGCTTCCGTGGTCCCGACACGACAGGCAGGCACGCAGTTTGTGATTTCCGCGGAAGTGAATCCCAAAATGCAAAATTTTGGTAATAAGGAGAACAGTATACAATGGGCAAGAACTTTACTGCACAAAGTACATATTAAAACCCATTCGCAGCACGAATAGAACAACGACAGGAAGAAAACACACGGCAGGACGAATGTTATTGCACAATTGGTGGTATTGCACAAAGTACACAGCGAACATTTTTTTTTTCTCAGAGTACAGGAATATTAAAAAGAAAAAATCAGACCGCTTACTCTTCTGCTGGGAGGGTAGTGGGAACTGCGATTTAATTTAATGGCTGCTGAAAAATGAATTTATGCTTGATTGTTTTAACTCTCGCAGCCACTTCTTCTGTATGGTATCACCCATGCTGGACAGGCTGCGGAGAAACAGTTCGGAGCCATGTTCTCGCTGGAAGAAGCTCTTGAGCATTTGGACGGCCGACTCCGGTTGCAGTGGTTTCACCACAGGGTCAATATCTTCGTTCTCGAGCTCTTCCTCCTCGTCATCGGTTTCATGGGGGGGGGGGGGCAGACATCGGCTAAAATACTCTCCACAGTATTTTGCGGGCATGTTGCCTGTCAATTCTGACGTGCTCTTCAAATTCCATGCCCATCGCAGCACAATTTTCCACCAGCAGATCTTCCTCGGCTGCATCGCAGACATCATCAGGCTCGTCCTGTGTGCAAGGTTTTTCTGCCGTTGAGGCAAACCCAGCGTGCCTGAAGCAGTTGGCAATGGTTGTCGCGCGAACCTGTCGCCAAACGTCATCAAGAATATAAATGGCACGCAGGACATCCACCTTGTAGTCCTTCCCTCGGTTCATACACAACACCATCCTCCGAAGGAGGATTTTGCGGAAGCGCGACTTCAGTGCTTGAATTGCACCCTGATCCATAGGCTGTAGTAGTGCTGTGGTGTTGGCTGGCAGGAATTCCAATGTGATGGACTTCAGCCCCGGCACAGTGCCATGTCCAGGGCAATTGTCCACAAGGAATAAAACTTTCCTTTTCTCTCGCGAGAAGCGTGTGTCCTCGCGACAAATCCATTCTCTAAAGATGACCTGCGTCATCCATGCCTTACCGTTGGCCTGGTAGGAAACTGGCAAGGTGGCGACATTTTTGAAGCAGCGAGGAAGCTTGGATTTTCCGATTACTAGCGGCTTCAGTTTGTCGCTTCCAGTCATGTTCGCACCGATGAGGATGGTCAATCTGTCCTTACTCAGCTTCCCGCCGGTGCACTTCTCTCCTTTGAATGAGAGGGATTTTGAAGGCAGTAGCTTGAAAAATAATGCCGTTTCATCCACGTTGTAGACGTTTTCAGGGTCGTACTCCTTTAGAATTTCGGGCAGCCGTCTTCCTTTCCACTCTCCGCATGCCGTCGTATTGGCAGCGGCAGCTTCCCCTGAAATAGCACGGAACACTACACCATTCCGGTCTTTAAACCTAGTCAGCCACCCGTCGCTGCATGAAAAGTCCTCAATGCCGAACTGGAGCACGAATGAGTGGTCCGCTGATGGGGATGTTTTCGCTGCGGCCCCTTCGCAGCCAAAGCACGAGGCACTTCTCCAGATCCTCGTGGTCAGCCGCTCATAGTCTTTTTCGCTGGGGACCAAAGCATGACGTTTCGAATGCCGCCCGCAGCTTGTCCTTGTCTTGGAGGATTCTCGTCAGGCCGCTCTTCGGGATGCTGTACTTCGTCGCAAGCACTGTTTTAGTAAAGCGACCACTGTCGAAGTCATTGATGATATCCATCTTCTTTTCCAGTGCAAGTGCATTGTGCTGTCATTTCTGCGTAGCCATCGGATCCTGACTTCGCGACGAAATGTCGCTACGACACCGAACAGAGGTTCTAAGGCTTAGGCCTAACTGAATATGGAACAGCACGCACACTGCAACAATAAGCAGCGACGCGGCGCACTGTGCGAGAAAACCCGAAACTGCCGAAACCGTCGGGAGGTCTGGGAGGTTGAGGGGGAGGGGGACACTGCCGAAATCGCCAGGAGGTCGGGGAGGTTGAGGTTGAGGGGGACAGTGATGCGCACAACGATGACGCTGCATTTGCCCAACTAGTTTTGGTTTCAAGTTTGCTTCTGGTTTCGTTTATGCGATGGTCGAAAAACTTGAGTTCCAATTAACGAGACTTTTTTTACATTGCGTTGATAGAAAACCAACCAACTCTGATGAGTTTGTTTCGTTTAAGCGTCTGTTCCGTTTAACCGATTTCTATTTATTGAGACTCTACTGTAGTAACGGATTAACCAATTGGAAATGCAAGCAGCCATTCAATAGCTTAAAGAACGCGATTACAAGGCGATACTGAAAGAGCTGGTGGACTGATAAGATATGATGTTCATATAATAAGGGACGAGCGCTAGTGGAAAAAGTGCTACAGGTGATAAAGCGGATGGCCTGATTTTGTATATGCTGTGCAGACCCAAGATAGACAGGTCACAGCAGAGAGTTCTGACAAAATTTGATTCACTGGAAAAGGTAATGGCAACCCACTCCAGTATTTTCTGCCAAGAAAACCCTAAGGCCAGTCACAATAGCATTAATGATAGGGCGGCGGAAGATGAGCCCCCCAGGTTGGAAGGCGTCCCACATGTTACTGGGGATGAACAAAGGGCGATTCCTAGTAGCTCCAGGACGAATGAAGCGGCTGGGCTAAAGCCAAAAGGACACTCAGTTGTGGATGTGTCGGGAAGCGACCGGAAAGTCCGATGTTGCAAGGAGATACATCACATAGCAACATGGAATGTAAGATCTATGACGCAAGGTAAACTGGATGTCGTCAAGCGAGAAATGGACAGATTGAAAATTGATATCTTGGATATCAGCGAGCTCAAGTGGACTGGAATGGGAGAATTTAATTCCGGCGACCATTATGTCTTTTATTGTGGGCACAAATCCAAGAGAAGGAATGGGGTTACTCTAATAGTAAACAGAAGAATGGGCAAAGCAGTGCTAGGGTGCAACCCCAAAAACGACCGAATGATTTCACTTCGGATCCAAGGTCACCCTTTCAACATAACAGTTATCCAAGTCTATGCACCAACCACTACTGCTGAAGAAGCTGACGTTGAAAGATTTTATGCTGACCTGCAATGCCTTTTAGACCGCACTCCATCATCAGATGTCCTTCTTCTCATTGGAGACTGGAATGCTAAGGTGGGGAGTGAAGAAATATCCGGAATTACAGGCTAGTTCGGTCTTGGTGAGCCAAATGAAGCTGGGCAGAGGCTAATACAGTTTAGTCAAGAAAACAACCTGACCATAGCGAATACTCGTATTCAACAGCACAAGAGGCGCCTGTACACATGGACTTATCTTCAAGGTATACTGTGCACACACAAAACAAGGATGAGAAAGGTACACAACAAGCGCAGATGTGTACCTTTCTCGTCCTCGTTTTGTGTGTGCGCAGTATACTTTGAAGATATGTCTGACCGACTCGCCCAACAACGCACTCTTTTAAACACTTGGACTTCACCTTCGTCTGTACAGGAATCAGATTGATTATATTCTTTGTCGGCAGAGATAGAGAAGCGCTATATAAGCAGTAAAAACAAGGCCTGGGGCCGATTGTGGCACCGATCATCATCTTCTTGTTGTCAAATTTAAGCTTCGATTGAGGAAAACGCAGAAACCTAGAGTGCCTTTCAGGTATGATCTGGATCAAATTCTCTCAGAATATGCTGTGGAAGTGAGGAATCGATTTCAGGAATTAGATCTAGAAGACAGAGAGCCTGAAGAGATGTGGACTGATGTTCGTGATATAATACAAGAAGTTGCTACTAAGGTAGTTTCAAAGCAAAAGAAATGCGAGAAAGCAAACTGGTTATCTGAAGAGGCTTTGCAAATAAATGAGGAAAGGAGGGTGGCAGAGGTTATGGGGGAAAGAAAAAGGTACAAGGTCCTCAATGCGGAGCTTCAGAAAATAGCAAGAAGAGATAAGAATGCCTCCCTGAACACACAGCGCCAAGCAGTTGAGGACAACAGCCAATTGAGGAACACAAGAGCCCTGTATAGGACAATCAATCGAAGATATCAAAGGAAGCTTCTGTGCTAAGCTGGGTGTGATAAAGGACAAATGAGGCAGGGACCTCACTGAAGCCTCAGAGATAAAGAATAGGTGGCAGGAATACACAGAAGAACTGAACAAGAAGGACCCGGATGTGCAAACCCAACATAAGACGGTTGTGATTACTGATCTCGAGCCGGGCATTCTGAAGAGTGAAGTTGAATGGGCCTTAGCCAGCCTGGCTAAGAACAAAGCTAGCTGAATTGATGGCATTCCAGCTGAGTTGCTTCAAAACCTCAACCATGACGCTGTTAACGTTCTGTATGCATTATGTCACCAAATTTGGACAACCCTGCAGTGGCCACAGGATTGGAGGAGGTCAGTTTACATCCCCATTCCAAAGAAAGGCAGTGCCAAAGATTGTTCCAACTACCGCACGATTGCGCTTTTTCGCATGCTAGCAAGGTAATGTTGAAAATCTTGCAAGGTAGGCTGCAGCAGTATGTGGATCGGGAGCTTCCAGACGTACAAGCTGGGTTTCGCAAGGGCAGAGGAACTAGAGACCAGATTGCCAACCTTCGCTGGATCATGGAAAAAGCAAGAGAGTTCCAGAAACGCATCTACTTCTGCTTTATTGATTATGCGAAAGCGTTTGACTGCGTAGATCACAGCAGATTGTGGCAAGCTCTCCAAGAGATGGGAGTTCCAATTCACTTCATCTGTCTCCTCAGGAACCTGTATGAAGAGCAAGAGGCCACAGTCAGGACTGGGCATGGTCTTACTGATTGGTTTCCGATTGAGAAAGGAGTGAGACAAGGCTGCATACTGTCGCCCTGCCTATTTAACCTATATGCTGAGTGCATCATGAGGAAGGCCGGTCTGGACGAGTCTTCAGCTGGAGTGAAGATTGCTGGAAAATGTATCAACAGCCTTAGATATGCGGATGATACCACTTTAATGGCAGAAAGTGAAGTGGAACTCAAGAGACTTCTGATGCGCGTACAAGGAGAGAGTGAGAAGTTTGGGCTTAAACTGAACATTAAAAGACAAAGATCATGGTGTCTTGCCCTATCAAGTCCTGGAGCATCAAGGGACAAGAAGTGGAAGCTGTGACTGATTTTCTCTTCTTGGGCTCCAAGATTACACCGGAAGGAGACTGCAGCCATGAAATTATAAGACGCCAGCTTCTGGGAAAGAGAGCCATGGCTAGCCTTGACCGCCTAGTAAAGAGCAGAGACATTAGACTGCCAACCAAGATTCGTATAATTCGTGATATGGTCTTTCCAGTTGTGATGTATGGATGCGAGAGTTGGACTGTGAAAAAGGCTGACCGCTGAAGAATTGACGCGTTTGAATTGTGGTGCTGGCGGAAACTCTTGAGAGTCCCTTGGACTGCCAGAAGATCAAATCAGTCGATATTGTCGACCATAAACCCTGACTGCTCATTAGAGGGTCAAATTCTAAAGTTAAAGCTCGGCTACTTTGGTCATCTGATGAGAAGAGAGGAGTCGCTGGAGAAAGATTTGATGTTGGGAAAGGTTCAGGGTCACCGGAGAAGGGGTAGGCAGCGAACACGATGGTTAGATGGCATCCTTGAGGTGCTGCAGATGAAGTTATGTGATGTTAGGAAGATAGTGAGAGACCGGAAAGCATGGCGTGATATGGTCCATAGGGTCACGAAGAGTCGGACACGACTGAACGACTGAACTGAACTGAACTGTGCAGACAATAAATAGCAGTTGTAAGTATTTCCCCAAACGACAATCTCGTTAGTGAGGCGACTGTGAATGAAAGCATAATACAGAGATAAGAGAATGTAACAAGTAAAATATGGGCGTGCTTTAATGAGAGCTCGGATGCCAAACATAGATAATTTTTTCAGATGAGTGATTTGGGCTGAGAATTTAAGTGCAGAATCAAGAATAACGCCCAGAAAGCTAGTATTATTGGAATCTGTAATAGTGTAAGAACAGAGGGTTAACGTAGGAGTGCAAGGAAGGATTTTCTGGCTACTTTTGAAGATTATATTAAGACACCATTTTGTTATGTTACTCAAAATGGTATTCAAATCAACAGTAAGATCATCAATGAACCTGTTAGATAATGACGCGGTAGTATCGTCCGCGTATAAAACACAGTGAGTTGGACTAATAGAAGTAGGAAGGTCATTAATATATAATATGAACAGTAAAGGTCCTAAAATAGATCCCTGAGGAACACCTTGGTTAATAGTTTTATCTAGAGAGGTAGTTCCATTAATATTAATTATTTGTTTACGATCTTCTAAGTAGCTTTTCAGAAGGAGAGATACAGTCCCTACTATGCCATAACATTCTAGTTTCTGTAGCAAAATCATATGGTTAATCATATCAAAAGCTTTTGTGAAATCTAAAAACACAGAACCAACAAATTCGCCATTGTCAATGCCATGCTTAATGAATTCAGTCAAAGAGATAAGAGCCAAGCTTGTTGAACTGCCAGACCTAAAGCCAAACTGACAGGGGGTAATAATATTAAATTTATTTAGATAATTGTTTAAGCAACTGATTATTAATTTTTTAATTACCTTACTAAGAGATGATAATATAGATATTGGACGATAGTTACCTAGATATTGTTTGTCTGTCACCTTTTTTGAAGACCGGAATGACTTTCGCTATCTTTCGCTTTTAATTGCACCGTTTCTTGCCCCCGGGCATTCGAAGGTATTTTGAGTAAATAAAAATACATTTTTAAATCCAGGATTCCACGGGAGCAAACAATTGACTAGTTGTTGTCCCCTTGTTTTGAACTCTGCAGTTTGTTTTATTATTTCGCAGGGCATGAAAAAATGAGGAAGACAGCCTTAAGTCTCTGCCCTGTTTTAATTCAACGTACGGGAACCCCAAGAGGAGTCAGTGGCGGCTATTTGGCAGAACGAGCTGTGCTATTGCATAATACTGGTCACAAATGTTTGCATTGTCCAGTGGATTGTCATGCATCCCTCATGGTGTAATTAGAGAAAATGTGCAGTGTGACCATTGTGACCATACCTGAGGCCAGCTTGGCAGCACAGTAGAACTTTGTGCTGGGTGTTGGTGCTTGGCCAATGCACAGGGCCCAACATGTGGGGCACAGCTCTGCTCGCAAGATGGGGACTCTCCCTCGCGTGGGTAGCATTTGTGTCAGGGGACTGCCCGCAGCATGATTTTTATCTTTAAGGTGTGATCTGCACTTATTGCTCTAACCTGATGATGGTTTGCGCATGTATTTCAATCAAGAAGGGAGTCGTGATACTTAGACTGAGGTGGAAACTGCCGGACCTTCCAGTGGCAGCTCAACTGTGGAGACAGGATGTAGAAATGCCAATTTTTGAGGTGCTTTTATGGCCAGCATCTTGCCTGCTTTCAATGCGCTGCAGAGCAGTTAATGACACCACAATTAACTGAAATGAAAGTGAAAGTTAAAAACGAACTCAAACACATTGTAAATGGAAAAGAATATCAACAACCTGTTTTATGTGCGAGGTGAAAAGGGTGGAAAATATTGCCCTAAAAAAGAAATGGTAATTTAGATTTTTAGTCAGCTGTGTATGATGCTACTGAAGGTGGCCAGTATTGAGAGGACTCTTTTTCCTCTGCCAGGGAGCATCGGCGCCAGAAGCTGGTGGAGAAACACCGGAGGATCATGGAAGGTGACGACTGCTCCTCGGAGGAAAGTGCCATCGAGGTGGACGATGAGTTCCGCGTGCCCAAGGAGATCTGGAACAAGCTTTACCGGTGGGATGCTGTGTGCAGATGCATGTGGCCGCTACATCAGCGCCGTCTCTGGCACTGAGGCTAACTTCTCATTGTCCTCCTTGAAGAACCACACTAAACTTTTATGAATAACAAAACGGAGCAAAGACACAACCCACTGATATTTAATGGATTCGTTTTATAAAGGTGGTGCACAAGTTCTGCCTATGAGCCAGAAAACTCGCATCATATCAGTTCACACTGGGGGTTTTGTCTTCATTCTGTTTTGCTGTTTGTAAAAGTTTAGTGTGGTTCTTCAATATGTACAATGAACTAGGCCCAATTCTTATTGTTTCTCCAGAGAGCAGCTGTTTGGAACAGAGGGAAAAGTGACCCACATGGGGGGCAGGAATGTTTGGCTGAGTGGATGTGGTGCGTTTCCTTTTATGGGGCAGTTGCGAGTCTGCGAAAACGGTATTAATGGAACAATTTAATTTCACCGGCATTCTTGTAACCAGTATATGATGATGAAAACAAAGCGCAAACACACAAAGACAGAGCAGAGAAGTGGACGTCGGGAGCACAATGCATGCGCAAACCTTTTGTCAGTTGTCACTTTGTTCTTACAACATTGCTGGAGAGTGAGGAGGAAACCAGGCAAAGAAACGTTTTACGACATCAGGAATTCTTTTTGTGTGATAAGTACTGATGGCGAACTAACAGAGCGGTCTTCATGGCTTCGATCAGCTCGCGTTCTAGCTTTCCTTTATGGCTGGCCATTACCGACGTGTTCCCCAGCATTCTTTGCAATGGGTGGGGAGGCCATTGTATAAGGATCTTGCATGCTCTCTTAACCTGTCCTATTGAGGCAGCGACCTGTCACGTCCACAAGAATGACACAGCTGTTCCAGTGCTGGCGCCCGACTGTCTTGGCCGGCCGCAACACATTTATTAATAGCTGTTTAACAAGCGCCCCCTGCCGGATTGGCAGATATACAACATCCCTCCCCTCTTTACAGGAAAGGGACATGCACAATAAAAGTTCATGAACAGAACGAACCACAACAAAAAAAAGTCTATGGCGAATATCGCACCACAGCCCTCCGAGTTCGGCTGCTGCGACGAAGGGGTGTCCGCTGCATTGGCCGCGTTGTTCCGGTACACCCCAAGGCGCCAGCGTCCGCACAGGAACACTCATGCGGTGAGTTCGCATTCTCCTCAGAATGGCCTGAGGCGATGTCTCCAGCAGCAGTAGCAGTCGTAGTGTCAGGTGACAGCACATCCTCTTCCCCAGCAACGACGTTGTCAGCCAAAGTGCTCGGGAAAACCGCGTGAGGTGCTGCTCGTACGTGATCGTGGTGCCTCGTCCACACGCGGCCATCCGGAAGTCTCACCACGGCTGCAAACCCTTCGTCCGACTCCACCGCCTCTGGCACCCAACTCGGCCCAGGTCGGAAATTCCGCACGAATACCTGTTTTCCTGGCTCCAGGTTAGTCGCCCTAACTGACATCCGGTTCCTGCGAACATTTTCGTGTAGCTGCTTCACCATGACTGCCTTCCGGAGATCTGGTCGAAGTAAGTCAAGGGCTGTTTTCAGCTTCCTGCCCAGTAACAGCTCAGCAGGACAGCATCCAGTTACCTCGTGCATTGTGGTCCTATATGTTAGCAGGATTTTAGCTAGCTGTGTACAAATATCTCCCAATCCAGCCTTCTTCAGTTTCTGCTTGATGGTCTGCACGGCCCGCTCCGCTGCGCCGTTGGACGCTGGCTGGTACGGTGGCACCAGTACCTGTTGGATGCCGTTAGGACAACGGCCCGGCAAATGCCGGGCTGTTGTCCGACACGACGTCTGGCAAGCCCTGACCTGCAAAAATCTGTCTCAGACTCTGGATTGTCACTGCTGCGGACGGAGTCGTCACTGGATAGACCTCTATCCGTTTCGAAAATGCGTTCATCACAAAAATAAATACACATTCCGCACCGGACCGGCGAAATCCACATGCAAACGAGACCACGGCCTCTCAGGGAACGGCCATGGCCTAACAGGCGCTGGCTTTGGCATCTACTGGTTCTCCTGACAAACCCGGCATGCCTGGACCGCTGCCGTAATGTCTCTATCCAGTCCCGGCCACCAAACATGACTGCGGGCGACAGCTTTCATTTTTGAGATCCCGGGATGACTTTCGTGTAGAAGATGCAGTACTTCAGCCTGTAGCGATGCAGAAATCACCACTCTGTTCCCTAATAAAATGCAGTTACTCTGGACGCTCAATTCTGGGAACCTAGCTTCAAATGCTTTCCAAGGCTCTCCCAAGGGAGGCCCTCTACCCGTCCACAAAGCTTCTCGCAACTGTACCAAACATGGGTCTTTGCTAGTGGCTGCTGCCACGACTGAGGCTGATAGCACTTTTGGATAACAACCCTGGAGCATGAAAACTTCTGTAGGGCATTCAACATTAGCCTCCCTCACTGGCAGGGGCAGCCGACTGAGTCATCAGCGTGAGGAATCTGTCCACCAGGCTTGTAGCTCAATACATAGTTGTATCCTGATAAGAATAATGCCCAGCGGAGGACATGCGGAGAACATGACTCTGGTATAGGCCTGTCTGCTGCCAAAAGACCCAGCAGCGGCTTATGATCAGTCACAACTTCAAATTTGCGACCCCAAAGGTACTACTTGAAGCGCGTAGCTCCGAATAATACAACAGCGAGTGCCTCTTTGTCCAGCTGACTGTAGTTCCTTTCCGCCGAGGTCAGGCTTCGCGACGCAAAAGCTATAGGTCGCTCCACTCTGTCTGCTTCTCTCTGTGTGAGAACCGCGCCAAGGCCATAGGGCGATGCATCCGTGACTAACACTGTAGCCCTCCCCGGATCGAAATGTGCCAACGTCGATGCTGATGCCAGTAATGCCTTACTTCGGCAGAATGCATCTTCCTGAGCTGGCTTCCAAGACCACGGTGGGCCTGGACTCGGTAGGTGGTTGAGCGGGTGAAGTACTGTTGAAAGCTGGGGAATGAATTTCCTGTAAAAATTAATGAGGCCGATGTAGCTTTGAAGCGTTTTGCAGTCTCGTGGTTTTGGAGCCAAAAGGACCGCTTCAATGTTCTTAGGGCTCGACTGCAGGCCTTTGCTTGTAATGACATGGCCCAAGTATGTTTCCTTCATGAATTCGCACTTGGCCAGTTTCAGGCGGAGCCCTGCTTCCTGCAGGCGTCCAAGGACACTGCACACATTCTTTCAGTGATCCTCATCGGTCTGGCCAGTCACCAAAATGTCATCGAAGTAAACAGAAACGTGCGGCAGATCACCCAGCAAGTTGTCCATTTCACGCTGAAACAATGCGGGCGCTGACACCACGCCAAATGGAAGCCTGGTGAATTGGAAAAGCCCTTTCAGCGTATTGATTGCGACCAATTCCTGCGACTCTGGTTCCAACTGTACTTGTTGATACGCATCCTTTAGGTCAAGCTTAGTGAACTTGACACCGCCACTCAATTTCGCAAACAGCTCTTCAATTCTGGGAATCGGATAGCTTTCGCTGACAGTTACTGGGTTAATGGTGACCTTAAAATCACCACAAATACGTACTCTGCCGTCTTGTTTGACCACAGGCACGACAGGTGCGGCCCACCTCGACGTCCGGACAGGGCGTACAATGCCTTCCCTCTGCATGCGTTGCAGCTCTTCTATTACTTTGTCTCGCAATGTAAATGGCACCTGCCTCGCTTTAAAAAACTTTGTTTTTGCCCCTTCCTGTAGTGAAATCTTGGCCTGTACGCCTTTTAACATACCAAGCGACTCCAAGAAAACGTTTACGAATTCCTTGACGAGGCTTGTCACGGAACAGACTGCCTTAAGCTCCTTTGGTTTCGTTATGGTAATCGTGAACGCTTCCATCCAGTCTCTCCCCAACGACGTCGGATATGGTCCTTTCACAATGAACAGTGGCAGCGTTGCCTCGCGGGCTCCTAACTTCGCAACGGTCGTAATTTTCCCCAGAACTGCCGAGAGCTGCCCTGAGTAACTTTTCAACTTGACATCAGAGTGCTCTAGCTGTGCTCCGGGAAACATGACGTTGAACTTGACCTCACCTATGATGGAGACACTGGCTCCAGTGTCCAATTCCATCTCTAGTGGTACGTCATCCACAAGCTTGTTAAGTGCCGCAATGTAGTCGTTGACAGACTCACTTCCATGCCTCCGCCTCGAGAAAAATTTGAAACTTGCGACGACTTCGGACACCCTCGGCTTGAAGTGGGAAATCAAAACTGCGACAATTGCCATGAGCGTCGCATCCGCAGGCTTCGTAGGTGCAAGCAAACTTCTCAGCAGCGAATATGTTGTCGGCCTGCAGGTTGTCAGGAATACCGCTTTCTGCCTTTCTTCGGTGACGTCGTTGGCAGCGAAGTACAGCTGAGCGTGCTCCTGGTACTCCGCCCACTCGGTTGTGTCCGCGTCGAACGGTTCCAGCTTTCCGGTGGTCATCTTCACCTGTTAATGGCGCGCGCTTGCCACGCAGCACACTAAACCAATTTTGCCACAGGATCCCATCCTCGTTGCCAGTTGTCACGTCCACAAGAATGACACGACAAGTCAGCTGTTCCAGTGCTGGCGCCCGATTGTCTTGGCCGGCCGCAGCACATTTATTAATAGCTGTTTAACAAGCGCCTCCTGCCGGATTGGCAGGTTGTCAGTATACAACACGACCTGTGTGGCCAATACAGTTCTGACCACAGCTCAGAAGGATGCAGTAAACAACGCCCTTGTTGCAGCTTTGTTCCTTGCAACGAGGGCATCTTGCATCTTGGCACGCTGCCAAGAAATGAGCTGCGGATGAGACGACTGAAACGGAGTGCGACATGCAAGCGATAACGCTGGCGATTTCTGCCGTGGCGACACAGAAACCTTGTCTTGAGCTGCCGTGGTGGCTAGTACAGCAGAGGGACGCAGTTCCAACAAGTTGGAAATTTTTTGCTCTGTCGCTGCCGCTCGTCACTGAGATTGCTTAATCGCTTTGCATGTGGGCGAGCTGGCCTTCACGCTTTTTTTTTTCTTTCCACATTCTCGAGTGCAAAAGTGGAGGGTGGGTTCATTATGCGAGTGAGTTGATAACGTGACAATTACGGTATCGTTTTTCGCATCGTAAGTGCCGTCCCAAGCCGATTTCTGTATATCGAATTATCGATATATCGAACTATTTCGCGATCCCATTCGAGTTCGATATATCCGGGTTCGACTGTATCGAACTCACGGAATATCCCCTTGAAAATCCAGTGTAAAAGTATAGGAAAGCCACGTCATATATCGAACTCAATTTCACCGGTCGTTCGATATATCGAACTCCGCACCACGCACTGGAAAGTGTGCCTTCCCCAAAGACGATCGCATCACCCTTGGCCGTTTGCCGGGTGACGTTTTTAAGCCATGCACGGAAGGACTGAGAAGGGACAGTTCTGCGACGGCTGGTCTGGGCAGCGCCGCGCCCATTCCCCAAAGGTGCGCGCATCTGCAGGTACCGTTTCCCACGCCAACACATGACATTTGCAAGTCATGTGCGTGGGTATGCCCATTCTTTTGCCGAGCTATCTCTCTCCTTCAGCACGCGCTACGCACGTGCCAAGCCAGCTCAGCCCGTTTTCAGACAGACGTCGGACACGTTCTCCAGCGTGTGTTGCGAACCCTCTGCGCATAGCGGCTGACATGGCTATGGCGCCTGCGGATGTTAAACGGCAGCTCCCTGTTTTTTATTTTTTTTTGTTTGCAAGTCATCCTTTCTTATTGTTGGGCTGTTCGGACATTAAGAAACTGTGTTTTTTTTTTTTTTTTTTTGCGGGAGTTTTTTATCTTTGCATGTATGAATCCGAAAGCACGCGGTCAGCCGCTGCGATCATGACGCCCGCCCCAAGCACGGCGTGATAAATCGAACCAGGCTTGTGCAATCAAGCCATCACGGGCACTCTGCCAAGTTCGCTCCCCGCCACCGTAGGAGATATCAAAAAATAAACGCGCCCTGACGTTATCGCTGCGCAGCATCTTGGCACGCTGCTAAGAAATGAGCTGTGGATGAGACGACCGAGTGACGCGCGCCATCGACATGCAAGCGAAAACGCTCTCTATTTCTGCCGCCGCGGCAACACAAAGACCTTGTTTTGAGCTGCCGCGGTGGCTCCAGCTGCGAGAGGGACACAGTTTCAACAAGTTAGAAATTTTTCGCTCTGTCGCTGCGTTCTTGTCGCTGAGATCGCTCAATCGCTTGCATGTGAGCGAGCTGGCCTTAACACATTTTTTTCTTTTTTTCAAATTCTCGGGTGCAAAAATTGGAGAGTGGGTTCATTATGTGAGTGGGTTGATTACACGACAAATATGTGATCGTTTTTTCGCACCGTAAGTGCTGTCACAAGCCGATTTTTGTATATCGAATTATCAATATATAGAACGATTTCGCGATCCCCTTCGAGTTCGATGTATCCGGGTTCGACTGTATGAGCACACCAGGTAAGATCACTGCTTAACTCTTTCCCCACTGTGGACAAAATGGCCTTTTCCTGTAGGTTTCAGTCGACTAGTTTTTCTGTAAAAACTATGTCTAAAATTTTATACTACAGTCGAACCCGGTTATATCGAACCCGGATATATCGAATTTTGGTTATATCGAACTCGCGGAATATCCCCTTGAAAATCCCATGTAAAAGTATAGGAAAGCCGCGTCATATATCGAACTCAGTTTCGCCGTCGTTCGATATATCGGACTCCACACCACGCGCTGGAAAGTGTGCCTTCCCCAAAGACGATCGCATCACACTTGGCCGTTTGCCGTGTGATGTTTTCAAGCCACGCGCGGAAGGAATTAGAGGGGACAGTTCTGGACAGCGCCATTCCCCGAAGGCGCGTGCATCTGCAGTTATCGTTTCCCGCACGCCAACATATGACGTTTCCAAGCCATGTGCGTGGGTGTGCCCATTCTTTTGCCAAGCTCTCTCCTACAGCACGCGCTACGCATGCGCCAAGCCAGCTCAGCCCGTTTTCAGACAGACGTGGGACGCTTTCTCCAGCCTGTGTTGCGAACCCTCTGAGTTCACTGTACCCTCTGCGCGCGGCGGCTGACGTGGTTATGACGCCTGCGGACGTTAAGAAGCGGCAGCTCTCTCTTTTTTTTTTTTTTTGCGAGAGTCATTCTTTCTTATCGTTGTGCTGTATGCGCAACGTAGCCTGCGTACGTTAAGAAGCGGCAGGCTTTTTTTTTTTTTTGGCGGGAGCCGTTTATCTTTGCATGTATGAATCAAGGGAAGCACGCCATCAGCTGCTGCGATCATGACGCCCGCCACAAGTGCGGCGTGATAAATCGAACCAGGCTTGTGCAATCAAGCCATCACGGGCACTCTGCCAAGTTCGCTCCCCACCACGGGAGGAGCTATAAAAAGAACGCGCCTTGACGATATCGCTGGGCAACATCATGGCACGCTGCCAAGAAATGAGCTGTGGATGGGACGACCAAAACGGAGTGACGCACGCCATCGGCATGCAAGCGAAAACGCTCGCGATTTTCTGCCGCAGCGACACAGAAACCTTGTTTTGAGCTGCCGCGGTGGCTCGAGCGGCGAGCGGAACGCAGTTCCAACAAGTTGGAAATTTTTCGCTCTGTCGCTGCCGCTCGTCGCTGAGATCACTCAATCGCTTGCATGTCAGCGAGCTGGCCTTAAAGCATTTTTTTTGTTTTTCAAATTCTCGGGAGCAAAAGCGGAGAGAGGGTTCATTATGCGAGTGGGTTGATTACGCGGCAAATACAGTATCGTTTTTTCGCATCGTAAGTGCCGTCACAAGCCAATTTTTGTATATCGAATTATCGATATATCGAAGTTTTTGGCGATCCCCTTTGAGTTCGATATATCCGGGTTCGACTGTATACACGAAAAAAAAGCTAAATAGATTCGCTTTTTAGGCATACAACTTTGAATATGAAGTTATGGGTTGTAACACGCAATATAATTTCCCAAAAGCCATATTTTAGAAAAAAATTGAACAAACTTGATGAAATGCACTTGTAAATGAAACAACAAAAATTTAAATAATTTTTCGAGATATACAAAATGCAGAGCATTATATTGGCCACTCCCTGTGAAAAAATAAAAGTTCAGCATTGAATAGTGTTTTTGATGCATAATGAGCTATCAACAAGGTCCGCTGCAGAGCGCCATGCTGAAACGTATTCCCGGTTTCCTTCTTGGGCAGAAGACCACTCTCTCTTTTGCAGGAGGCAAGATATGGCGCCCAAATGATGTTGACATCCTGGGAATGAGATGAGTGACATGAATGACATGAATAACAAAAAAAAAAATACATCCAGAGGGGTCCCAGATGCATGCAAAACAGGCCAACAAAGTGTGGCCACCGATGTTGTGGGTTGGTTTCCATCGTCATCGGGGTCGGAACTGAATTCAACGATAAGGCAGCATCTTCAGAGTCACTGCTGCTTGGGTTATTGATAAAATCGGTCGTAGACAGTGTGAAATTGTCAGATTTGCAACGTTTCGAAGCACGCGTTTGATGTGGATGCCGTCATTCTCGCATGCGACTCCGCCGCTGCTGCGTGCTCGGAGTGCGTTCAGAAATAGCCAGATAAAAATGTAAACTGCGCAAAAAAACGGGACAATAGGCGACGGAGCACTAACACAACAGGAGCGCGGTTTATTTATTTATTTATGTGTGTCGTGTTCGTGCTCCTTCGCCTACTGTCCCGTTTTTTCGCGCGGTTTACATATTTATCTGCAATGAACCAATCGCTCGCAAGAACAGTCACCTCGCAGAAAAACATTACAAAACAATAAAACACAACTACACGCGTAGCATGTCCGTGAGCGACGCGGGAAGGTTCAAAATTTGCTTGCGAAGTCATCGTTAGCGGGCCAGAGTGCGGCTGCTGGTGTTCCGGGCTAGTTTCCGTCGTCAGCGGGATCGAAACTGAATTCTGGCGGTAATTGGCAGCATCTTCAGAGTCGTTTCTGCTTGGATCTTCGATAACATAGATCATAGATAGTGCGTAGTCATCAGATTTGCGACATTTCGAAGCGCGCGTCATCGACACGGATGCCGCCATTCTCGCATGCGACTGAGACGCTGCCACGAGTTCAGAGCGCGCTCAAAAATAGCCATTTCGCAGGGAAAATGTAAACAGCTTAAAAATATAAAATTCAGTTATCCGACTAAACACTAGATAGTTTAGCGTGTCCTTGAGCGACGCGGAAGGGTTCAAGATCAGCGCGCGAAGTCATCGTTAGCGGGCTAACGATGCTCAGTGGGCGCGGTAGGGAAAGAGTTAAGGTTGCGCCAAGGTATTTGTAAGATTGCACGTGTTCTGTTCAATAGTGGTGATGATGACAGTGTAGTTAAATGTGAGTGGGTGTTGACGACAGTGAAAGGAGACTTGTTTGCATTTGTTGGCATTTAGGTTTTTGAGCTACTGGTCACACCATTGCTGAATATGATTAAGGAGGGTTGCTTGGTGGGATTTGTTAGTCACTGTGCGGTAGATGATGCAATCATCAGCAAACATGCAGATCTTGCATGTTAGATGTGTTGGTAAGTCATTAATGTTGATCAGGAACAACAGTGGACGAAGGACAGAGCCTTGTGGGATGCCTGACTAAGTTAGAGCAAGGGAGGTAGAAACTTGGTTGTTAACAAAAACAAACTGTGAGCGGTTAGTCAGAAACTCTAGCTTTAGTAGTAAACGCTGGAGATGCCAATCTCTGTTGGCAGTGCTTTCAGATGGCAGCTGAAACATTTTTCTTTCTTCTCTCTGCTGCAGGTTCATGCTCAAGGGATGAATCTGAATATGCATATAATAGGAGGTGTAAATTCGGGATAGCTAAGATAACAGTGCCGACATGCTTGATAAGAGAATTTCATGCCGTTAATAATGCCAGTCGTGGAAGCCAGGCGCGATTGTAAACTGGTATCCAGCTGGTGCGTGAGACAGCATTGTGCCATGAATACGCACTCACTGCGCAGCGTATACGCTGCGCAGTGTGTGCGTATTCATGGACTGGGGCTTTACTAAAGACTGCCTGCAAGATAGAAAGTCTTCTTCGATATTCTTGCAGGTGTGACATGGGAACGCCGGCCCAACTGTAGGGCAGTGGCTCTGTCCAGCAATGCTCTGCGCGGTGCTTTTGGCAGCTATGATTTTTTTCAAAAATGCTTTCTGCAGTTCTGACCTCGCTGCATCCTTGCGTGCACCGTGAGGCCAGCGTGGTGGAATGGCGTTGACTATCAAAGCAGCCACCTGCTTTCACTAGAAGCTTCATGATGATGGTGTTAAATAATAGCAAATGTGGAAATGTTTGAATCCACCTGCAATACAGTGAAACCTCGTTATAACGAACAGTTAAAAAATCGGAAAATAGTTTGCTCTATCCATAATTCGTAATATAAAATCTCGTACAGTCGAACCCGGTTATATCGAACCCGGATATATCGAATTTTGGTTATATCGAACTCACGAAATATCCCCTTGAAAATTCCATGTAAAAGTATAGGAAAGCCACGTCATATATCGAACTCAATTTCACCGGTCGTTCGATATATCGAACTCCGCACCACGCACTGGAAAGTGTGCCTTCCCCAAAGACGATCGCATCACCCTTGGCCGTGTGCCGCGTGACGTTTTCAAGCCACGCGCGGAAGGAATGAGAGGGGACAGTTTGGCGACGGCTGGTCTGGGCAGCGCCGCGCCCATTCCCCAAAGGCGCGCGCATCTGCAGTTGTCGTTTCCCGCGCGCCAACACATGACGTTTGCAAGCCATGTGCGTGGGTGTGCCCATTCTTTTGCTGAGCTATCTCTCTCCTTCAGCATGCGCAACGCATGCGCCAAGCCAGCTCAGCCCGTTTTCAGACAGACGTCGGACGTCTCTGCTCCTGAAAAGTTGTCGCGGCTTTGCCCTAAAGTGAATGGGCAAAAGAGTGGCATTGATGCATGCACGAAGAAGCATGACACCTGCTTCGTCCCCTGTAGAACGGGGGTAGTCTACAAGATTCCTCTGTCATGTGGGAAAACCTACGTTGGACAGACGGGCAGGTGCATAAACGACAGATTGCGAGAGCACCGAAGAGCAGTAGGATCCCTTGTAAAGAGCAGTCATTTGGCCTTGCACTGCAGCCGCTGCCCTAGCCCCACCAGTCCATCATGCACCCCTGCGTTCAGCGACACACGTGTGCTGCGCAGCTTCAAGCAGCAGTTGAGCAGGGAGATATTTGAGGCCCTTGAGATTCACAATCAAGGTGATAATTGTGTTAGCAGTAGCTCGGTTGTGCTGTCACCCAAAGAGCTGGAATTTTTAAAGAGGAGAATGACACGTGGCCATAGGTGATGAGGCTCTAATCTGTTCGATAATGCAGAGGCGAAGGTTTGGGAGCATGCGCTCAAGTGATGACGTTGAAAAACTTTTTGTATATATTGATGTTACGTCCATTAAACTATCAGTTGAAGATCAGCGTTTGTCCCTTGTCTTTCTCCTTTAGTCCTGTCTTTAATTTTACGCTGCCAAAGTATGCACTCTACTTATCAAGACCAACTAGCCCGTCTTTCTACGTTAACTAGTCGGACGCTTTCTCCAGCGTGTGTTACGAATCCTCTGCGTGCGGCCGCGCGGCGGCGGACGTGGCTATGGCGCCTGTGGATGTTAAGAAGCGGCAGCTCTCTCTGTTTTTTTCTTGTATCCTTCTTTTTTTTTTTTTTTTTTTTCGTGAGTCTTTTTTTTTATTGTTGTGCTGTACCCGCGGCGTTGCGTAAGATATGGCGGCTGTGGACGTTAAGAAGTGGCTTGGTTCTCTTTTTTTTTTTTTTTGCGGGGGTGTTTATTTTATTTATTTATTTTTTTATCGTTTATCCTTGCATGTATGAATCCGAAAGCACGCGGTCAGCTGCTGCGATCATGATGCCCGCCCCAAGCACGGCGTGATAAATCGAACCAGGCTTGTGCAATCAAGCCACTCTGCCAAGTTCGCTCCCCGCCACCGCAGGAGCTATCAAAAGATAAACGCGCCCTGACGTTATCACTGCGCAGCATCTTGGCATGCTGCCAATGAGCTGTGGATGAGACGACCGAAACAGAGGGACGCACCATCGACATGCAAGCGAAAATGCTTGCGATTTCTGCCGCCGCGGCGACACAGAAACCTTGTTTTGAGCTGCCGCGGTGCCTCGAGCGGCGAGAGGGACGCAGTTCGAACAAGTTTGAAAATTTTCGCTCTGTCGCTGCCGCTCGTCACTGAGATCGCTCAGTCGCTTGCATGTGAGCGAGCTGGCCTTAACGCATTTTTTTTTTTTCAAGTTCTCGGGTGCAAATTTGGAGGGTGGGTTCACTATGCGAGTGGGTTGATTACGAGACAAATACGGTATCGTTTTTTCGCATCGTAAGTGCCGTCACAAGCCGATTTCTGTATATTGAATTATCAATATATCGAACTATTTCGCGATCCTCTTCGATTTCGATATATCCGGGTTCGACTGTATGTAAGAGCAGCAAAATTCAATCGGAGAAGGCATAGCAACTCGGAGGGTGCCTGCTTGAGTCACGTTCATTTATTTACATGCAAAGAACTGCGTTATCGCGGCCTGCTTTTTTGTGTTGATCGCGTTCCATATCACGCCCTGTTCCAGTTTGCAAACACTCAACAAGGGCAAATCCACTGCTCTCAACAGCACTGCAGTGGCGGCGCAGTAAATCCAATGCAGCAAGCGCTTGTGAAGTCGGAATGTTCTCATCGTCTGCAGGGTCAGCCTGAGCTTCGTCTGTGCGGGATGTTCAGAAACTTCCACAGTGATTTCGGCGTCCGTCAGTACAGCCGTGGTTGCCACGAAGTCGTCGTCGCCTACAGTCTTCTGCAGTCATTGTTGCGGGCATGTTACCAACAAAACGCGAAAAATCTTTCCAGGCCTCATCAAGCTTGCGGAGCTTTGCTTTTGCTTCATCGGGATCGTCTCCATCGTCACTCGATGCACGGGCCTCTGCTGGAACAAAGCCTGCGTGCCGAAAGCAGTTGGCAATCGTTTTGCCTTTGACGCTGTCCCGTGCTGCTCCCAGCAAGTCGATCTTCCAAGTTCTGCTTCATACGAAGCTTCACGAGAAGAGTGTCAATCAGTCTCCTCTTGTAAACTACATTGAAGGCCCTGATTTTATCTCGAGCTTGGTCGTTAACCTCAGTGCTGCTCTTTTTTTCACGTTCACTGCCATCACAGCACTACGCACACCCGCGCACCACACTCTACCTCCACCGAACGCTACGACGGCCATGCCGCGACACCGCTGCTAACACTAAAACGCGAAAGACTCAAAAACCAAAAAGGCAAAAGCAGCATTCGATCGCGCCACTGCTGCCGCTGCTGAAGCGGCGCTGTCAGTGATTGCGAGATGCGAACGGTTTCTAATGGCTTCCGTGATCACCTCCGTACGCGTGTTTTGAGCACACGGAGGTGACCTCGGAGGCCATGGATTTCTTTGGCTGTCAACTCTCAATGCCGTCGGGGCATCTGTGGCTCTGTAAGCGCCTGCGAGGTAGTCCTGAACGTTTACTGTGCCGCACAACACACTTGTAGTGCAACGAAGCCTGCCTCCTGCTATTAAAGTGAGGTAGTGCTCGGCGTCGCGAAGTTTGTAATATCAGATTTATGCCGAACCGCATTCGCTATGCGAAATTAAAAATACATGTGTTTGGCAAAAATATTTCGGAGGAGTTCGATATATTCAATAATTCTTTATACGCGTGTTTGTTATATCGAGGTTTCACTGTATGAGGTGGAAACCTGACTCGCTGAAATCGGGGGGGAAAAGCTCGTATTATGTGCCAGTTTTTATGATGTTTGTGCATTGGTTGATAATTCCTTTGGGAAGTGGTGGGGCTCAGTGCACAGCCACCAGTGTTCCAGAGGGGGCAGTTTTTTCTCTCGCCTGCTTGAGGTAAAAGGAGGCCCCACCTCATGTATAGCAAAAGAGCACTGTGGGAAAAAAAATTCCACAAAAAATATTGCAGCTTTGGCTTAGTGGTCCTGTCATACGACCGCCCTTAGGTTGCACATCCACCTTCTCTCTCCATTAAAAGTGGGGTTACGCAGGAGTGTCCCACTGCTGAAGCTTCAGGGGCTGAATTGCACAATTGCACAACAATCACATCAAAAATCTGTCACAAACTGAGCAGCTAGCTGTGCTTTGGGTTGATTCAGACCGGTGGACCAATCCAAGTGAGATTGACAGGTTTGCGAGTAGCTTTTGGGATGTGGTCATTGCACAAAAGAACAAAGCTGGGCAAGTTGGTTTTTGTTTTGCATATTAAAACAGCACGAGAAAGACTGAACAAGCACATCACGAGCGCTGTACTTTCAACTGACGATGTATTACACACACATCAACTTACACATTTTCTTTTCGTTAAATGAAATACGCAGAAAAAAAAAAACACGTTACAGCAAGAAGGGTCATGACAAACCAGTGGCAATGACTGTTTGCTAATGCACGCAGAATCGCCCTTATCAGTGTAATACACTTTTAAAAAATCTCTTACTGTTGTATCCTTATGTTTGAAAATAACACAAGTTTCGTGGAGCAAAGCGTTGCACGTGTGTTCTCGTTGTCTACACTGCACAGCTAGATTTGAGCCACTTGCTTTGTCCAGGGAATCACTCCCTCAGTTGGTCATTTAAGGCGGGACACGGCTCTTTGCAGCCTAAAATCGGTCCAAAGATTATTTTTTCGATTTCTTCATTTTCGCGTAGCTGAGAGGTTTCCGCAACAACCTGCAAATTTTGGTTAAAAAATAGCGCACATTACAGTGTTCCAGAGTTGCGAATCTGAACACTTGGCCCTTCAAATTGAGGTCAAATCGCGCTCACTAGCATCATTTTGGTTTCGTTCGAAAGACTGATTCAGGCTATTTCCACGTCCCGATTAACGTCCGTCAGCGAACACCCGAATCGGAAAACTAAGAGACAAAATTGCACGAATGATGCGGTGCTTTTGGGTTCCGAAAGCATGCGACCCAAGAGGCCACTTTTGGTTGGCTGCCGGCGTCGACTGCTTGGAGCCTGGTACCATTTTGAAAAGGTCGCACAGTTAGGCCTAGCTGGTTTAGCGGCGTTCCGTCATCACGACCATGGCGTAAAACGCAGAAAACTTAGGTTCGAGCTTCATACTGGTCTAAAAGGCGAAGAAAGGTAGGGATAAGAGGCGCACCATCATGTTATCCGTAATCAGCGATGAAGCGCCGACGCTCCGCGATGGGCCGATAAGGGCCTGTGGCGCTCGGCACCACAGATAGGAGAGTGAACGATTTCTTCGAGGCGATTTCTCCTGTGTACGAGCATCGTAATTATGACGATGCAGATGAAAAAGTGATACCTAAGCAGTTTTCATGGACACGACAGGTCGAACACAGAAAAGTTTGCGACGCGGCAATCGCGAAACTGCATTGCGCGCGGCATGCGGAAATTTCCTTTTGAGTTACAGGGGCAATTATCTTGATGAGAAACTGTACGTTCACACCAAAATCCACTTATCGAGTTGCTGTTAGCCTTAGTAATTCAAAAATATGCCAAAACCATTTCACTAATTTTTCAAAATTGAATTTTGGGCACAGTAACCATTGTGGAGGAGTGATATCTTGGCTTCTATACTAGTTGTCAGGAAGATAAACTCACAAGTTCTGCAATGACACTACTTTTTAACCGCTGTTTGCCAAAATTAATTCTCCAGCCACACTGCTTTTTAACCACTGTTCTTTTGTCAAAATTATCAAAATAAATCATCCCAGTCACTAAAATGAGCTTTTTCTTCGGCAAGCTTTGTCAAGCTTGCCATAGAGGGAGAGAGAGACAACTTTATTGGCCAGCGTTAGATGGTTTTTGCCTTGGGTCGCATTCAACTGCTCCAGGTGGCTGGCAGTTACTTTCTTCCAAATCAGCCTAGAATGCTCATCTATGCTTCATTGCAGTCCTTTGTGATTGTAGATCACAATTTAAAAGTATAAATTTAAAAAGAATGGTTCTAAAAGAGATTAATCTCCTTTTTCTCGTTTTCTCAAAACACCCATTATTTACTTCTTGCTCATTTGCGTAAGCAATATCTCTGCCTTGAATAGAGGTAGAACCATAATTTTTGTTGTGGCATGTAGCTAAAAGTGCAAAGCACACAATGTTAGGAACAGATTTTGCAATTATTTCAAAAGTTTTTCTGTTTTGCTCTAGATCGGGCACCCACATTTGGAACAGTGGACTTTGAACTGCTATAAATTCGCTAATATTTGCTATATCAAAAAAGTGCTCTTAACATTGTATTCCTTATGCTTTCTTGTACCTAGCAAAGTGTCCTTGTTAATTTTTTGTAGTGCGGTTATTTTTTCATTGTTTCTGCAAATTATGAATAATTGATTTCATTTATCTTTTGCCAGTTGGAAAAATGGTTACATATTCGAAATCAGTGCAAGAAACTGAATCAGAATAACAAGATTTACCAAGTTCGGTCAAACATTTAGACAAACAGCTTTAAGAGACATGTCGTGCCTGAGCAACATACCACATACTGCAAGACAGGGGAATTCGGTGTACACTACTTTTGGTTCAGTCTACCAGTGCGGTTAATGGAACACTGAACTTCCTTCCTATTATAGAGGAGCAAATATTTCCCAATATATTCTGCATGAAGAAAACACGACGTCAGCTTCAAATTTGCGCCCCACTTTCTGTAGACAATGAGATGCCGAGTAAATAGCTATGGAATAAGTGCAGTTTTCGGGTGCTTCACGCTTATCTTTTGACCATCCTTTCGCATAACCTTCCGATCATCATGCCATAAAAATCGGCCCCTGGAAATTTTGCATTTCATATTTTCCTCGACTTGAGCGGCTGGAATAAAGGATATGGGGATGCCATCTTTTACCAAGTATGTGGTGAATATAACCAGCAAACATGGCCTCAGTCCTACGTCCAGGAACAGTGCCTTCCCCTGGTCCGTGGCAATTGTTACTATTACTGACAAAAGTCTCCAGTACAGGATGAATACAGCTGTCGCTTCTTACAAAAATGAGGTAGTCATTCGTGTACCTAAGAACCTCTGGTAGCACACAGTGATGCCACACGGGAACCAATACATATCCCGGAACGCTGTACAAAAACACCTTCATTCCAGGCAACAATTGTTGATCTAAGGTACATGCACAGTACCTCAAGAAAATCGTCCACCGATGCACGCCACGCATGTTGTGGAAGTGCACCTCGTCATTCTCTTCCGCAGTCCCTCAACAAGCGCAGCAACCAATCATGAGGAATCGAATAGTACAAATCCTCGACGCCCAACACCGGGATCGTTATCCTGCAGGTGTATGTCTGAGTTAATGTGTGCGGAAGGTGAGGGACTTGTGTAAGTAGCTGGAGATAAGCTGCCAAGTTCCCCGCTCAGGAATTATGGAATGGGAAAACCTAGTTTGTGAGGCTTGACTAAAAAAGTACTTCGGGCGTTTTGCATTCCACTTTCTTAACCGAATCGCACCACTTGTCAAGACATACCTTTTTCCAAAGGGCGACGGTGCATCCCTTAATCTTTGCAGCTTGTTGGGCTTCATCTTTTTTGCGCTGTTTTAATATAGATCATTGCATAATTCAGCTCCAGAGGGACTGCACCAGCCGAGTTAAAGCTTTTTGTGGCATGAAAAATGTGAAGGAGTTGAGTGTGCAGACTGTGTGGAGGGACTGATTATTGTGCTACAGGGAGAAGAGGGGTTTCTCCTCCCGTGCAGGTACCAGCAGACGGGTGTCCGGTGGCTGTGGGAGCTGCACCGGCTCAACTGTGGGGGCATTGTGGGGGACGAGATGGGCCTGGGCAAGACGGTGCAGACCATTGCCTTCCTTGCTGGTCTCAGGCACAGCCGCCTCCCAGACAGGTGGGCCTTCCCTAGTTTCTCTCAGCAGAATGCTCTGATGATTGCATAAACTGGTGTAGCTCAACTTGTATGCCGGCTGATTTTTCAGACTTGGCAAGACACGCAGAAATTGTTCAAATAATCAAACAATGCGAAAAATTCCTGAAACGGGAAAAAAAATCTCCTTGCTATGAGAAACTGCCAAGGAAAACTGTAATCTTTACCGTTTCCCACTTTCAATTTGCATGCAATACTATTATACAGTAAAACCTCATTAATACTAACCACAAACCAGGTAGTTGCAGTTGTGTGAGATTTCTCTGGCTTAGCCACCATTAAAACCCATGTATTGGTTGACCGCATAAGACATAGCTGCTCACAAAGTGCCTACCGCTTAATGCGTACCCGCCGTCGCAGTTTTGCTGGCTGTGCTGCGACGTGAAACGTTTTCCACCTTTCCGGAAAGTATTATCACGTGCGGACTGCCAGCGATACGATGTTGAGGCCATGTTCTGACAAATGTGGCGATGTCCATTTCAATAGGGAGCCCAGGAAACGTCGGGTATGATTAGCATTGTCTCCAGCCCTTTTGCGGCAACTATCACCACCATACTGCTCGTGCCAACCTTTCACTGTGGCTACCGTTGCATTGTGCATGTGTTGCGGGCAGGTAGCACGCGCTTTGTGGGAGAGTCTTTTGTTCAGAGCTGGTGCTGTGCGAAGCACAAACAAGTTGTTGCGTTAGTGTGTGTGCAAACGGTCGGCACTATGCCGCCTACTTGACCGAAGTATCTTGCTCTGACTGCCAAGGAAAAGTTGATCATTACTCATTCTACTGGGAATACAACTACAAAGAATGCACTAGCACGTGCATGAAATTTGCTTAGCCCCCATCTTGACGTTTTTGAGACTGCTGTTGTCGCTGCACATCCATTACGGTGGCAACTGAAAGTGACGGATTTCTGGTCGGTAGCTAACCAGTAAAATACCCACACGTACATGTATTTACTGTGCCTGAATTTTTCTTATTTCAGAGTGCGAATAATGGCAAATTTCTACTGGTCGGTTAAGGGGGGATGCTACACTTAGGAGGCAACTTTCTTATTTATGAATAGATATGAACCAAATTTTCACAGTTTATGTATTTTGACATGCTGATTCCAAAACTGTAATTATTTTTCTCATAGGGCAAGTAGTTTCTGAAATACTACAAAAAAACTGTAAAAGCTGGGTTCTTTGTTTGGAGAAAAATTAGCTTCTAAACAGAAAATCCAAGCGTAGTTGTTAGAATATAAAAACAATCTGGAATGCTTAAGGAGTGTAATAAGGTGTAAATTAATATTCTAGGTCAATTTGAACTAGAGTTAGAGCTCATCAAAGTTGCAAGAGAAAAATTCCATCTTTGCATGTCAAACACATGACCCATTTCAAAAAATTTCTAAAGCAAATACTGCATTAAAATTGAGCATATTGCATTCTGCATGCATTTATCTTTCTCACAAAAAAGAAATTATGCTTATAGCTTAAATAGAACAGATGCTATTTTCCCTCCAAAACTGCAGAAGTGTCAAAATTGATGTTTTGAGAAATCAAGGAAAAACATGTCAGAATATCTTTACTCGGAGAAAACCAATAAAATCTTAAGGAAATGCACCAGGGGCATAATCTGGATGCATGCCATCTTTATGCCTTTTCTTGACCAGCTTGCTCATGCTCAGAGAGGCTTCTCGCTTCTTCTTGGAGCTGGCACTTCGACGGAGGTCTTTCTCCCTTGCCCTCTGGGATGCAGTGCTTGATATATTTATACTGAGCTGTTGCAGAATTGCAGTGGATGCATGTAAATTTCCAGTGTTGAAGCGTAAGGCAGCTTCCGCAACAGCAGCTTGCACGGCAAAGAGTGAAGCATGCTGCTCCTTTGATACCAGGCCCCATATCACAGAGTGAAAGCTTTCATTTGAGTTCTGAGTTTTCCCGCGCTGGCACCTCTGTAGAAGGGTCCTTTCAGAGAGACGGGTGTACACAGGAAGCAAGGCTTCTGCCACATCTTTTGGCAAGTTGTAGTGGTGCCCAGGTTCTGGCTCGCCCTTCGCTTTTGCAGCGTTGTGACGACACCAAGAATTAGCTCCAGTGGGGCATAGGCTGTGGTCTGAACGTTCGTCTGTGGATGTTACATGCCTGTATGTTGCCATTACTGCCTTCTGCATTGCATCCACATCACCATCATTAGACTTTAGAGCCCGGCCGTAATATGTGCTTAGTCTTGTGATGAGCTCGTTCGTTAGCCGGCCTCTCCCACCAAGGCTTCGCTTTCCCTCACTTTTGTGCTTTTGCACTAAATTCCGCAGTGCCGTGCCCATGCGCTTCTGAACATGGTTCACACAGTCCTCCTTTTGGACATCGATGAAGCCATACACCTTGGCTTCTTTGATTGCAGCATATGTACGGCTGTCACCATCGCACAAGATGGTTGTGTATCGCAATCCATGTCGCTGGAGAGATCTTTGAAAAAGTATGAGGCCAGCTTCCACCTCCATGTGACCAGCTTTACTCTCACTATTTTTTTGACACTGATGTGTTGCCTGCCACTCTGCATAGCCCTCAGAATCTGGCTTGGGTCCAACCTCGCACCCTAAACAAAAGTTCGACAGCACAATGTAATCCAATACATATCCTGTAAATAACTCTATTACGGCACCAACGTCTATGTGTGAGGAGTGACCCCGAGTTAGCCAAGTGCCATCAAAGCACACTGCTATGTTGCCTCTATGATCAAAACATAGCTGTTCATACAGAGTGGCCACTTTTTGTGCTCACTGGCTCATAGCAACCTCAGCTGCTTGCATGGCAGCAGGTGCCAAACTCTGCTTCAGATGGCGCTGAAATGTTTTGTGGTGCATCCCACGGCGGGACAATCCCATTGCCGCAAATATATCATTCATGGCTGTTTGGCCATTTCCAGTAGATATCATCGCCCTTGAAGCCAGGAGGTTAATATCAAATGGGTTGCATGTCTTTGGACCATCCACTCGGGGCGAGCTCCATTCGGCCCCGATATCTCCGCAGTTGTTGCATACGACCGTTAGCTTCGCCGCGAGGCCGTAGTCGCGATCGCCCCTCACTACCTTCACTGGCTCATGGCATGTTTCGCATCGCAAAACTTGAAGCAGCGAGTTCAGTGAGTCGAGGTTTACGATCACGTAAGGAGAGGGGCGCTGATCAGACACTGGCGTCGTCGCCGCACCGCTTTCCTCTGCGAAAGGCCCAATCTTCCGTGTCGTTGCCGGTATCAACGAAAGTCGTTGAAGTGCTGCTTTTTCACGGGCGCGCGCCTCGCACACTTCTCTGTTGTCCGGGTGTCCACCCTCGCACGGCCGCAGTCGTTGTTGTTGTTGCACGCTTCTCCGTCGTCGACTGCATCGATGGTTATCTGGGCACAGCCGAGGTCGGCACCGCTCACGCTATCAGAAGAAGCGATCTCGCGCACTTTTGTGTTGATAACATCAATGTTTACGCGGCCGGAGTCACCGCGCACGCTGTCGGGGGAAGCGTCTTCGGTTACGACGGCGTTTTTGGGCGATTTCGGAGCCTTATTGTCCATCGCATGCTCCCACAACGCGGTAGCAGCATCATTACGCTTCCTGCCCCTACCTTTCTTCCGTGAACGGCCAAAATGATGCCTAGATCGAAACTTTTTCGCACCACCGGGCATGACGAACCTCGCACGATCACAAAAGCGATGCCTCTTCAAAATGGCGACCGGCGCGAACTATGAGCTTCCCTAGCCATGCCTAGCCAATCAAAAGCCGCCATGATGGTCACATGCTTCAAGTAACCAATAGAAGCCCGCGCCGTGCATTTTTTTTGTTGCTTGTTTCGCTCCCACGTAGAGCTCAGGGTTGCTTGCTGAAAAAAATAAAATGCCGGAAGCGCGAGCTTTCAAACGAGACCAAAATGGCGCCGGTGAAACGCGTAGTTCCCGTGCTGCAGTCGGCTGAAAAAGGACCAATTTAGACCTCAATTTAAAGGTCCGCGTGCGCGTAGCTGCTGCTATTAATGGTTATAACGCGTGAAATACACAATTTTGAAGCCAAAATTTGCAGATCGGTGCAGACGGGTCTCGGGATCGCGAAAATGAAAAGATTGAAAATGCGATTTTGGGGCCTATTTTCGGGATTCAAGTGCCGCGTCCCCCTTTAAGGGGTACTACCGGATAATGCTTACTTTTCCCGCGTCTTCGCCAACTACATATTAATGCGGTTTTACTGTATAGTGAAAGCTCCTTAATTCGAAACTTGAAATTTTACTTTTCGTATAATTTGAGCTACACTGCTTTGTCCATCTAAACCCCATGGAGGTCTGTGTAAAAAGAAAGCCCGTTAATTCGAATGTGAATTGGTTTCGCTACGGATAATTTGAACTATGCGCCACCGTGTCTGGGTGGTCTGGCACCTAGCACATTGCCAAAGAAACGCCTCCACGATAGGGTGGCACAGTTACAGGCTGTCCGCATCCGAAATAGACAAACATCTAACCAGGTAAAGTCATGGAAGAGTGGGTAAAGCCTAAGCCATGACCGGCGGCGCCAGAGGGTAGGGGGTGGGGCAGTAGTTGCGGCGGCTGCTTGCTGTTTGTTTCGCCTGACCTCCGAGACTTGCAACACAATGCTTGCTCATTCGGAAATGTGGATAAGTATTTCTGCCCCCAGCTGATGCCCATGCAAGGCTATGGCGTCCAACGGGCACTATGGGTCTCATACCGGTTAGGCCACGTCCGGTTACAGTTGCATGGTACCGTAAATGATAGTCAAAATGGCACTCATCAGAGTTACATGCTGCGCTGTTGACTGTGCACCTCTAACGTGCATGCGATGGCAGGTGTAAGAAAACACGGATGGCCTCATCCAACACTATGTTAATGGGCCGTTGCAGTTTCCCTTGTATGAGCATTGTTCCAGCCTGTTGCAGAGGTGCTGATTGGCCGCGCACCAGCCAGTTGCATGGCATTTCAGATAGTGGGCTTTTTACGCATTTCCATCGTGGTTCTTCCCCTGCTCCCAAAATGTGGGCTCATCAAGTGCCATTCAGCACGTCGTGCATTGAAGCCTCACATGTGACCCTGGCTGCTTGTGAAGGGGCACTACCACGCTGCACCGTGGAGGATGAGTGCCGGCAAGGAGTCAAGGCTAAAGGTTTAGTCAAGGCCACTGGCACTCTGCTAATACTCCTCTCTCCCCCCTCCCCTCACCTTAGACCGTAGCATCTTGGCGCGCCACCAAGAAATGAGCTGTTCATTGACAGCGCGAAACTGTGGGACGTGCTAAGGACCATGGTATAAAGATATTTATGTGGGGACACAGCACGGCTGAGGCACTGGACGACCAGATACAATACCAGCTATGCTTCTCCGAACTGGGCCGCTGATTGCAGTGTCAGCCTGGATGTAGCGGTGAAGAGAACACATACATGAACAATGCCATTGCGATAGCGATCAGCTGATATCGCATGGCGCATTTCTTCTACGCAAGCCACAGGTCCTGAACTGTTTCTCCGTCATCACCAGAAGCATCTCCGTAGCACATTATTTGTGCCCATTGCATCAGTACTGAAGCGCTGTCCAGAACAATGCATTGGCTTGTCAGTGCCATTGATTCAATTTATATCCCAGCAACTTTGGAATGCGATGGAGGACTCCACCATTGAGTCATGGTAATTCCATCGAAGGCGCTAAGGAACCACAGTTTTCTCACTTTAGATAGCAAAAACAGGGCAGGGAAAGCAAATCCCACATTCAAATGGGAGAAGAATATAAAAATAACACCCTTGGGCATTCCTCACCACTTGTTTAACGAAGGAAATGCAACGGCGGCCCCTAACGCTTATATATCACACAAATCACTAATGTACAAACGAGTGTAGGGAAACGAAATGTGGACGAGTTACGTGTACGAAAACCTCAACAAATGCTGTCATGATTTAAGGCTTTTTTTACTTTAAGCAGGCCCAATAGCCATCAATATTTGCATGAAAGACTGCACGATCTCCGAAACGCGTAATCAACTGCGCCGTGCCCCCTTTACACATGGGTAATGAGAAAGCGAGTTGGCACACTGCCAAGTTCACCAGCTGGGCTGCCGCTGTTTCTGTCAACATAAGCCGTTGGCGCACAGCATCTTGGCCCACGCTGACGGCGTCAAAGGGAGGAACTAGTTAGGTAAAGAAAAGTTAAAGCTCTAAAATAGGTTTCAACGAACTAGGCACTGTGATTGGTCCCTACGTGCAGCAACCATCACCCTTCATTTCTTATCATCCTAATCATGAACAGCAAATCTCGCTGCTCCATTTCAATACGCTGACATGTGCATATAGTTTCTAAGAACCTGTAATTATTGGAATTCCTTGCCCGCATTTTCACTAATATCAGTCATTCCATTCTTTTTTAAAAAGGTCCTTACAATGCTGAGTAATGAGGAGCCGGGTTCTGATGGCCGAAAAATATAGAAAAAGCGATTTTTTAAAAATGTGATATTGGAAACGTACACATATTTTTCTCTCACTTCACTATTTTTCTTGTACTAGAAGCCAATATTTAATTTGAAAAACGCGTGCGTGCGTCGGATTCATGCAGAATTTGACGCCAAAACCACATTTCTCCAGCGCTGCGCAGCGATCGTTTCGCGGGCTCCGATCGGACCCATCGCGGTCTCATTCGAAACAGCAATCTTTGGTCTTGCATTTCCCTGATGCCTCCTACACTGTTTGGCAACTGGTCGCAGAGAAAGGAGGTGCCCCCCAAAAAACAACAGAATGCACAATTCTATTGGTTGTTGCGTGCATGTGACCTCAAGGAGTCAGCCAGTTGGCCCAGCTGAATGGAGCCATCTGCTAGGTCGCGGCTGCGACGCGCACAGGACAGCGTTTTGCCAAGCCATCGCCGACAGCAAAGGAGTATGTTGCGATGTCAGGATCTGCCGGCAAGTTCCATACGCGGCACAGATACGCTAAAAGGAGGAAGAAGTCACTTGTGGACATCTGTGTTGGAATGCACCGATGACAGCGGAAATGCCACACCGAACGACCAAGTCAGCGGCGCCATGGAGAACAAAGGTCCAGCGGTTTCACCAGCTTCTGAGGATCGCGCTGACTGTGGTCGATATTTAGCAAAACAAAGCCAGAGCTGAAAAGAGGAGCTCTTGACAACTTTGGCGACAAAGCGAAAATGGGACTTTTTCAGTGGTGCCAACAATTCGACGGACTGTGCATTTGCCGAGACGTGCTTCGTGATTGTCACCTTGGATTCGGTAAATGATCTCCTGAAGCTTGCAAAATGCAAAACCTGCTTCGGTGAAATTAGTTTGACCAAGGGTGAGCAGGAACTTGCCCTGAAGCTTGTTTTAACATGTGCTGTTTGCAGTGAAATATCAGCAGGGTGGAGATCACCGTGCGTCAGTGGTGGTGAAAAAAAAGAAAACCCCTTAATCGTAAATGTTTTGGTTGCGGGTGCTATATTGAGCACGGGTAACCAGCAGACTGCACTCAATGAC